>NC_137237.1:17035795-18235795 GCF_051294905.1 Botryllus schlosseri
TGAATGAGTAATCGACTTTATTCAATATTCTCGTACTACGAAACTGAAGAATGAATAGAGGCGTTTTCGAACTATAGAATGATATAGTCTCTACAAAATGTTTTTGATATCAAAATAACTTTTTTACATGAATGGTCACGTATCTTAATATTCAAATAACCCAACACAGAACTAGTATTACAAGAATATCATAGTTCTTGTACCAAAGTTGTTTGTGCACAATATATGTTTAAGGTAAGTCCTACACATTCATGATTTCGTCCGAGTTTGTATTTTAGAAAATAATATACCGACATCGCGACATCTTTCAAAAACAAAACCATGATCACTGCTTGAGAGACCTATCAATGTCATCACAGTAATCTTGTAACTTCCACAAAAGAGTAGATATGTATTTGACTTTCGTTCCACAAAGCTAACGCGCAAACAATTTACTTTACTAACGAGAAGTATCGAGTTATCGAATGATTTTCCCTTACATCAAAACAAATAGAATGTAGATTGTAGAACTATATTTCTAACGTTCCTAACCCTTTGCACACCGCAGTTGTAAATCACACAAGCAACAAGTTTCGAGAAACGAGTTATTGAATAACGTGAAAGTGTTTTTCCAGTGTCAAGTCGTTATGTTGATTAAAGCATATAATGTAATACCATGAAGTGAGACTTCGAAACTATCGTCAGTTCTCCATGAGCAAATATCGTGTTCTACAAGTGTTAAGATATTGTATTATGTAGCTAGTAATTAGTGCACGTAATCTCGGGATCGAACCAACGTGTGTTAACTTGCGTTATTATGTACCTAGTAATTGGTGCGAGTAATGCCGCAACTGCTGTTGTTCAATGCATTTACCATGTTCGTAGCAAGCATCTTAATAAGGATAGACAGCGCCAAGCAAATAATGTAAGTATGTATGTATGAATGATTGGTCTAATGGTGCTTAACGACAGAAACTGGTCTTCTATTCTATATTCCGAAATAATCAAGTTGGTGGTTTACCAACACCTCGCCTCATAGAAACTTGGTAGAATCACTTATAAATCCTCACGTTCACTTAACTAAATCTAATTTGATACTCGAGTACTGAACCTTAATTTTCCAGCAGTGTGATAGACGCCGTCAGATGGTACTCAACATCGCATAATTCTGCTCGAATACAAGTAAAAGTACAGATTTTAAAGTAAGTAAGTAAGTAAGTAAGTAGGTAAAAGTGAGTAACTGGTTATGTTTGTAGACTATATCTCCACTTCTACCTTTCAGAGATGTTGAGCAGAGAAGTACATGTGTTTCTTCAAAGTAGTCAAGTAGGTTTTTGGCTACATGCACCAACTACTCAAGTGTTTATGATATAGGCCTGTTTCGAATTCAAGTCAGTTTCAGTATTAAACAAAAATGGACCGTGAATACTAACTTTTATAATGTGAAATTTTAAATGCATAAACGAAGAAACGTCACTTTTACAATGCTTCGGTATTATTTCTATATTATTCCACTCTCGTTATTGGACTGCGGTGTGCCGGTGAGCTATACCTCGATGCCCGGGCTTCCGAATTAATTTTTTTCGATTTATTCTACCCTATGTAGATTTAACATAAGGAAGGTTATTTCACTCATAAAATTTGAAATACGTATTTGCTCGAGTTAAAGCCATAACGCTTGGAGTGAAATTTTACGGGGTTTTCGTTAATATCCAACTTGGCTAATTCCGAAATATAAATTGAAAAACTCAAATATCGCATAGTAGGACTTCGCAAATTTTCGATACATTTTTTGCTATTTTTTCATGGTGATAAGTCATTCGGGACGGTGAAATGCATTATAGGAAATAGATGAAACTGGTACAATTCATCAAGACCCCTGAAAAAATTACATTACATTTCAACATCTTATTAGCAGGTAATCGAAATATCACAAACTGTGCTAACCTTCGGAGTTGTTAAGTAAAGAAGTACTCGTACTTCTTCGGAGTACCCAAGTAGGTTTTTCGCCTACATGCACCAAATACTCTCAAATCCTTATGATGTTGGAGTGCTTCAACTTCATGATAGTTATAGTATTAAGCAGAAATATACCTGGAGTACTAACGTTTTACTTACTCGGAAATGACTACTTCTATCTTATTTTAAAGGATTCCCCGCTCGTCGCGAAATTTTATTAGGTTTTGAATAATATCCAACATGTAGGTTCACTTTGAAGGGTACTTCGTAAAACTCAAATATTGCACAGTGAGAGTTCGCTAATTCTCGATGTATTTTTTGGTATTTTTATTGCGGTAAGTCATTCTGCAGCGCGAAAATGCCTCGTAGGATATAGATGAAACTGACAACGCTCACCAAGACCACTGGACCACTGAAAAAGTACGTTTCAATATTTTAGTAGCAGTAAAGTCCTAGTAAAGTACCAGAAGTGATGATTTCCGAGTTAGTTAAAAAGTAAGTATTGTAGGTATAGTTTGCTCGAAAACCGAAAACTCTGAAATAGAAGTAGATGCAGTGTAAAAAAGTTAATCACTTGATTAAGTATAGCACAAGCAGACCAAACCTATACATGAGTACTTCAAAATGTACAAGTACTTCGCTATGGACTCCCTCCACGTAAAATGTGACTAGGTTTTAGACTACTTTATCGGTACTTGACAGTTTCAGTTTTAGATAAGATTTGGAATAAAAAACTAGCTCATTCACCCACTTGGAAATCTCTTCTTTAACCTGTACTTGAGCGTAGCAAGTAAATCTCATTTAATATTAATTCTACACGTACACTTGACCCTATTTTATGACTTACATAATTACTTTTCCATATATTTTAAGTCAAGTCTGTCAAATAGCAGTATATGTTACGATGAGCTTATATTCGTTCTGTTTGATCATCTTGACTAATGATATTCACTCGGCGAGCTCTCCAGTGATAGCTTTGGGACTTGGAACAGTGTTATATGACATCATAGCGATACGAGGTTACGACCGTTTATAATTAGCTACCTTACGACACCAAATTTCGTTAGTTCATCTCCACCTTCAAATATCGTGTTATACAAATATTGTGTATACGGAACAAATACATATATGGCTATGTTGTTGCAATCTGCAAAAAAGTACCTCCCTCAGTAACCAATTTCTGGTAGGCTATGCATACAAATGAGGACAGTTACATCAACGAGTCGTAACTTGTTGTATTATGTAGCTAGTAATTTGTGCAAGTAAGTCCGCAACTACTGTTCAAGTCCTTTTCCGCGTTTTTTGTCAAGCATCATAGTAAGGACAGACAGTCCCAATCAGCTAATGTAAGTGTGTATGTATGTATGAGGGGTCTTATGGTCGTTGACGAATGAAGTTGGTCGTCTATTCTATTCCGAAATAATCAAGTTAGTGCTTTTTAACAGGACCTCACCTCATAGAAACTTCAGTAGAATAACTTATAACTCCTCACGTTTACTCAACTAAATCTAATTTGATAATCAAGTACTGAATCTTAATTTTCAAACGAGTTCAAATTTTACTCTAACTTATGAGATTACATATAATAACTTTTCACGATGCAATGTATTTTACAGCATGAGCCAAGTGATTTCGTAATTAACACAAGATAATTAAATGAATTTCTAGAGTATTACAAGATATTCGTGTCATCCTCCTTCGTATATCATAAAAGAATATCTACTGCAGTCGATTTGTAATTATTTGCACTGTGTTTGATTAACTCAATCATGTCGCAGTGTTTTTTATTAACGAAACTCTTTTACAGCATAAACCAAATAATTTCATAATAAACACACTAATTTCATAATAAACATAAAAAAATATTTCCGCGCCCTCCTAAACCTAATTCCTCCTAACCCTATAACCTAATCCTGAGGCGCGGAAATATTTTTTATGTTTATTATGAAATTAGTGTGTTTATTATGAAATTATTTGGTTTATGCTGTAAAAGAGTTTCGTTAATAAAAAACACTGCGACATGATTGAGTTAATCAAACACAGTGCAAATAATTACAAATCGACTGCAGTAGATATTCTTTTATGATATACGAAGGAGGATGACACGAATATCTTGTAATACTCTAGAAATTCATTTAATTATCTTGTGTTAATTACGAAATCACTTGGCTCATGCTGTAAAATACATTGCATCGTGAAAAGTTATTATATGTAATCTCATAAGTTAGAGTAAAATTTGAACTCGTTTGAAAATTAAGATTCAGTACTTGATTATCAAATTAGATTTAGTTGAGTAAACGTGAGGAGTTATAAGTTATTCTACTGAAGTTTCTATGAGGTGAGGTCCTGTTAAAAAGCACTAACTTGATTATTTCGGAATAGAATAGACGACCAACTTCATTCGTCAACGACCATAAGACCCCTCATACATACATACACACTTACATTAGCTGATTGGGACTGTCTGTCCTTACTATGATGCTTGACAAAAAACGCGGAAAAGGACTTGAACAGTAGTTGCGGACTTACTTGCACAAATTACTAGCTACATAATACAACAAGTTACGACTCGTTGATGTAACTGTCCTCATTTGTATGCATAGCCTACCAGAAATTGGTTACTGAGGGAGGTACTTTTTTGCAGATTGCAACAACATAGCCATATATGTATTTGTTCCGTATACACAATATTTGTATAACACGATATTTGAAGGTGGAGATGAACTAACGAAATTTGGTGTCGTAAGGTAGCTAATTATAAACGGTCGTAACCTCGTATCGCTATGATGTCATATAACACTGTTCCAAGTCCCAAAGCTATCACTGGAGAGCTCGCCGAGTGAATATCATTAGTCAAGATGATCAAACAGAACGAATATAAGCTCATCGTAACATATACTGCTATTTGACAGACTTGACTTAAAATATATGGAAAAGTAATTATGTAAGTCATAAAATAGGGTCAAGTGTACGTGTAGAATTAATATTAAATGAGATTTACTTGCTACGCTCAAGTACAGGTTAAAGAAGAGATTTCCAAGTGGGTGAATGAGCTAGTTTTTTATTCCAAATCTTATCTAAAACTGAAACTGTCAAGTACCGATAAAGTAGTCTAAAACCTAGTCACATTTTACGTGGAGGGAGTCCATAGCGAAGTACTTGTACATTTTGAAGTACTCATGTATAGGTTTGGTCTGCTTGTGCTATACTTAATCAAGTGATTAACTTTTTTACACTGCATCTACTTCTATTTCAGAGTTTTCGGTTTTCGAGCAAACTATACCTACAATACTTACTTTTTAACTAACTCGGAAATCATCACTTCTGGTACTTTACTAGGACTTTACTGCTACTAAAATATTGAAACGTACTTTTTCAGTGGTCCAGTGGTCTTGGTGAGCGTTGTCAGTTTCATCTATATCCTACGAGGCATTTTCGCGCTGCAGAATGACTTACCGCAATAAAAATACCAAAAAATACATCGAGAATTAGCGAACTCTCACTGTGCAATATTTGAGTTTTACGAAGTACCCTTCAAAGTGAACCTACATGTTGGATATTATTCAAAACCTAATAAAATTTCGCGACGAGCGGGGAATCCTTTAAAATAAGATAGAAGTAGTCATTTCCGAGTAAGTAAAACGTTAGTACTCCAGGTATATTTCTGCTTAATACTATAACTATCATGAAGTTGAAGCACTCCAACATCATAAGGATTTGAGAGTATTTGGTGCATGTAGGCGAAAAACCTACTTGGGTACTCCGAAGAAGTACGAGTACTTCTTTACTTAACAACTCCGAAGGTTAGCACAGTTTGTGATATTTCGATTACCTGCTAATAAGATGTTGAAATGTAATGTAATTTTTTCAGGGGTCTTGATGAATTGTACCAGTTTCATCTATTTCCTATAATGCATTTCACCGTCCCGAATGACTTATCACCATGAAAAAATAGCAAAAAATGTATCGAAAATTTGCGAAGTCCTACTATGCGATATTTGAGTTTTTCAATTTATATTTCGGAATTAGCCAAGTTGGATATTAACGAAAACCCCGTAAAATTTCACTCCAAGCGTTATGGCTTTAACTCGAGCAAATACGTATTTCAAATTTTATGAGTGAAATAACCTTCCTTATGTTAAATCTACATAGGGTAGAATAAATCGAAAAAAATTAATTCGGAAGCCCGGGCATCGAGGTATAGCTCACCGGCACACCGCAGTCCAATAACGAGAGTGGAATAATATAGAAATAATACCGAAGCATTGTAAAAGTGACGTTTCTTCGTTTATGCATTTAAAATTTCACATTATAAAAAGTTAGTATTCACGGTCCATTTTTGTTTAATACTGAAACTGACTTGAATTCGAAACAGGCCTATATCATAAACACTTGAGTAGTTGGTGCATGTAGCCAAAAACCTACTTGACTACTTTGAAGAAACACATGTACTTCTCTGCTCAACATCTCTGAAAGGTAGAAGTGGAGATATAGTCTACAAACATAACCAGTTACTCACTTTTACCTACTTACTTACTTACTTACTTACTTTAAAATCTGTACTTTTACTTGTATTCGAGCAGAATTATGCGATGTTGAGTACCATCTGACGGCGTCTATCACACTGCTGGAAAATTAAGGTTCAGTACTCGAGTATCAAATTAGATTTAGTTAAGTGAACGTGAGGATTTATAAGTGATTCTACCAAGTTTCTATGAGGCGAGGTGTTGGTAAACCACCAACTTGATTATTTCGGAATATAGAATAGAAGACCAGTTTCTGTCGTTAAGCACCATTAGACCAATCATTCATACATACATACTTACATTATTTGCTTGGCGCTGTCTATCCTTATTAAGATGCTTGCTACGAACATGGTAAATGCATTGAACAACAGCAGTTGCGGCATTACTCGCACCAATTACTAGGTACATAATAACGCAAGTTAACACACGTTGGTTCGATCCCGAGATTACGTGCACTAATTACTAGCTACATAATACAATATCTTAACACTTGTAGAACACGATATTTGCTCATGGAGAACTGACGATAGTTTCGAAGTCTCACTTCATGGTATTACATTATATGCTTTAATCAACATAACGACTTGACACTGGAAAAACACTTTCACGTTATTCAATAACTCGTTTCTCGAAACTTGTTGCTTGTGTGATTTACAACTGCGGTGTGCAAAGGGTTAGGAACGTTAGAAATATAGTTCTACAATCTACATTCTATTTGTTTTGATGTAAGGGAAAATCATTCGATAACTCGATACTTCTCGTTAGTAAAGTAAATTGTTTGCGCGTTAGCTTTGTGGAACGAAAGTCAAATACATATCTACTCTTTTGTGGAAGTTACAAGATTACTGTGATGACATTGATAGGTCTCTCAAGCAGTGATCATGGTTTTGTTTTTGAAAGATGTCGCGATGTCGGTATATTATTTTCTAAAATACAAACTCGGACGAAATCATGAATGTGTAGGACTTACCTTAAACATATATTGTGCACAAACAACTTTGGTACAAGAACTATGATATTCTTGTAATACTAGTTCTGTGTTGGGTTATTTGAATATTAAGATACGTGACCATTCATGTAAAAAAGTTATTTTGATATCAAAAACATTTTGTAGAGACTATATCATTCTATAGTTCGAAAACGCCTCTATTCATTCTTCAGTTTCGTAGTACGAGAATATTGAATAAAGTCGATTACTCATTCATCAGCAGTGAATTTCTAGTAAAGTACAAGAAGTGATGATTTCCGAGCGGCTAAACAAGTAAATGTTGACTTCTTCAGAGTATACTCAAGTAAGTTTTTAGTGTACATGTACCAAATACTCTCAAGTGTTTATGATATTGTACTGCTTCAAATCCATTATAGTTTCAGAATTAAGCAGAAATAGACCTAGAATACTAACATTTTACTTAGTCGGAAATAGCTGCTTCCACCTTAATTCAAAGGATTTGTCGCTCGGAGCGACATTCTACAAGGTTTTGGATAATACCCAACATGTAGGTTCACTTCGAAGGGTAATTTGTAAAACTCAATTATCGTATAGTGAGACTCCGCTATTTTTCATTGTGATAAGTCACTCTGAAGTGCGAAAATGCATGGTAGGATATAGATGAAACTGGGCCCGCTCATCAAGCCCAATGGAAAAGTACATTTCAACATTCTATTACCAGTAAGTTTCTTCCAAAGTACATGATGTGCTGATTTCCGAGTGACTAAAAAAAGTAAGTATTGAAGGTATTATTTGTCTGATAACTGAAAACTCTAGTCTAAACAGATAATCACTTGATTAAGTATAGCCCAGACAGGCGAAACCTATACTCGAGTACTCCCAATAATCAATTATTTCGATATCGAGAGGGTTTGGATGATATCCAATATGTAAGCTCACTTTGAAGGATAATTCGTAAAACTCAAATATTTCGCAGTGAGAATCTGCAGATTCTCGATGTAGCCTATTTTTGCTATTTTACGATGCGATAAGTCATTCTGCTGTGCGAAAATGCATGATAGGATATAGATGAAACTGACGCTGCTCATCAAGGCCATTGAAAAAAGTACATTTTAACATTTTAGTAGCAGCAAATTTTTAGTAAAGTGCAAGAAGTGACGATTTCCGAGCGAGTAAATCACCACTCGGCCAACTCAGTAGTTATTTACGGCATTTAGCCTCAGCTATGCAACTGGTATTTAGAGCTAGCAGTGATATCCACTAAGTCATTTGTGTTTTTGTTATTATGGAGCACACGATTGAATCGCTACGACTAACGCATTGCTGTCTAACTCATTGGGGAATAGATTTTTCAACGGTTAAGTATTTAGAGCTAACAATGCGGTATGGGATCCACTAAGTTCGAACAATTGCGTTTTGTTATTGTCGAATACCGCGCACCTATTGCGATATCAGCTCTCCGCATCTTGTTGTATTTAGGGCTATTGCACAAGCTATCTTTAATATGCTGCAATATATACAGGTTCGCACTTGTCTAGGGTATTCACTTCCGTCCACTAGCTTTTCAAGACGCATTGATAATCGCGCGTATTCAATTACCTAATCGTTGGATGAACATTCCTGACAAAGGCATATATGTCCCTAGGGAACCAAGCTAACTTCGCTTCTATTATTTTTTACATTGTTTGCAAAGCACGGTATTTTATAAATCCATGAGACTTCAGTAGTTCTAGAATCCTGAATTAATGAGAGTTGAATAAACCTCACAATGATAAGATATTCAGTAATAATATAGAAATTGGCTTATATTGTGAATATCCAATAATTGTGAAATTAGCAATTATCTCATGTTGTTGACGAAAATGATCAGCTTACGTTCTTACTTGCAGGCGTCCAGATGTAACCGTTCTAGTATATTTACATATCTTTCTATGGAGACAGCGTTAATTTTTTTATTCTTGACTTAACGTATAAATAACCTACTTGTATACATTAAATGAAAGTATTTATGAGACATCGTAGCAACGCACATATTGTATGTTATCTATTTATTTCGCGATAATCGATTACTACTACTACATTTATCAGAGTACACTCTGCTAGGGTTTGCCTAGTGACAGTACTTACTCAAGTCGATTTTGTAAAAACGTTTATACTGGGAATTTTGTAAAATAAATACCAATTTTTTAAATCGCCGAACACTTTACATCAAATTTAGTAAAGTAGATAGAAACTACTTTTTCCAAAGTACTAAAGACCTTTACACTACGGTTTTGTAAAATAAATCCTAATACAACGTAAGATGATTATTTTCATCAACAACACGAGATAATTGCTAATTTCACAATGATAAGATATTCACAATATTAGCCAATTTTCTATATTATTACTTTGCTAGATTTATTATTAAAATTATTTTTAATAATCATTGAAATCATGTAGATTATAACAGTGAACGTGTTTTGTACAACTACTTTATCAACTATACAAGATAATCGATAATTTAACTAAAAATCAATAAGATATTCACAAAGCAACAATATTATTAAAAAGATGTTCAGTTCACCCGTTATAAGCTACAATGATTTCAATGAATGATGAAAAAATATTATTAATAATTGTTGTTTCAAAGTTAGAACCAAAGTAATAATATTTAAAAAGTGGAATATTTGAAAATATTTAAATCATGCTTTGGTGCTTATAATAACGTAAGCTGATCATTTTCATCAACAACATGAAATAATTGCTAATTTCACAATGATTCGATATTCACAATATTAGCCATTTTTTATATTATTACTGAATATGTTATCATTGTGAAATTAGCAATTATCTCGTGTAGTTGATGAAAATAATCAGCTTACGCTGTTATAAGCTCCAAAGCATGATTTAAATATTTTTTAAATATTCCATTTCAGAAAAAATATTACTTTGGTTCTAACTTTGGAATAATAATTATTGATAATATTTTTTCGGTATTAATTGAAATCATTACAATAATATTTAAAAGATGTACACCATTATAAGCTACAATGATTTCAATGAATAATGAAAATATTATCAATAATTATTATTCCAAAGTTAGAACCAAAGTAATATTATTTTAAAAAATGGAATATTTAAAAAATATTTAAATCATGCTTTGGAGCTTATAACAACGTAAGCTGATCATTTTCATCAACAACATGAGATAATTGCTATTTTCACAATGATTAGATATTCACAATTTTTGCCAATTTTTATATTATTACACATATTCAATCTACAGCGTACAGCGAATAATCATGTAATAAATATTACACGTTATATATTGCCTTGCACTTGCTTCAACTGCAATAACAAAGGCGATCAACGCAATATTGACGTAATCATATCTCAGCGTTACTAAAGTAATCGCATATGACGTAATCATTACTGAACATGCTTCAACTACACAATCATAATGACGTAAATATACCAGTTCATCAGGTCAATTCGATCCATTATGACGTATATATCATTAGCAGTAATCTTTGACATATTCCATCTACAGCGTGTAGCGAATAATCATGTAATAAATATTATACGTTATATATATTGCCTTGCACTTGCTTCAACTGCAAAGGCAATCAACGCAATATTGACGTAATCATATCTCAGCGTTACTAAAGTAATCAACTACGCATATGACGTAATCATGAACATGCTTCAACTACACAATCATATTAACGTATTTCTCAGTGTTATTGGACTGGAACTAGACGCAATCATGACGTAATCATATCTGAGCATTACTGGAACTAAGCAAAGCCGCTCTCGTAATAACTAAAGTAATCAACTACGCATATGACGTAATCATGAATATGCTGCAATACGCAATCATAATGAAGGTAATCAACTTACGCAAACATGACGTAAACATATCTCAGCGTTACTGGACTGGAACTATGCCATCTCTCGCACAACCAAAACCTCTCTCGTATTGAAACCACACCCACATTGTTCTGCGTTCTGATTGGCTAACAGATGTCACGTGATCAAATACTCGACGTTGATTGGGGCGCGTCCCGTTACCGTGTATTATACTACTTAATATATATGCAATCGCCCATCTGATTGACCGATTTTATCATAAATTATCGAAAATTTTCGCGCCTCGCGCTGGCTCACAATACAGTACAGATAATTTCGTGACAAACGCGACCAACGTGATCGGGGGGGGGTCGTGTTATCACCCTATGGGAGCCCAATACCCACGTATTTTGGGGCCTGACGAGGTGCTGTTTCGTTCCTGCCAACGAATATACCCCCGAAGATGTTTAATTGTTATTGAGTGGTCCTACCTTTTCAAACACACCTCACTCAGCTCTACCGGCAAATCTGATTACGTGAGCAGAGAAGAAAAAAAATTGATAACATTATATGCAATTCCTGATCATACTAAACCAGGGCCGGCCAACCCGTGGCCCGCGGGCCACATGTGGCCCGCGAGAAGGTTTTGAGTGGCCCGCGTGGTGATTTCCGAAATTAGTAACATAATACAAAATGGATTGCACCGATTGTGAACTTTGTGAAAATGAAAGAACGCCAAATGTATCAGATTGAGTCTAATTCAGGGGTTCTCACAGGGTGGGCCATGGCCCACCCGTGGGCCACAGGAGCATTTGAGGTGGGTCGCAAAGCTATTTAGAAAATTTTAGAATTGATGTTTAGTTTAGTTATATTTGTTACATTAATCGCTAAAAATATACTCATATTATCTAATTATACGTAGGCTACGTAAAGCTTTTCATCCGACTCTGATGAGACGTAATGGCACGTATGGAGTCAGCATGTTCAAGTCAAAAACGAGAGGGAGAAACGGCGGCTTTTCCACTGGCTATGACAACCTACGGCTAGTAGCAACTAAAATAATTTCGAGCATATAATAACTGGAAGGTAATGCTGAAGTAACCAAGTATTCCGGCAGGGTCATGTCGTATGTCGTTGAAAGGGGTGTATAATAGACTCGGAATGAAGTGTAATTGGGGTATAGATTTATTGTACTTGGGCGAGTCGTATTATTGTAAGATACTAATAGCCATAATTGCAAATTATTAGCAACTTCTGGCGGAGGTATC
Source organism: Botryllus schlosseri (assembly GCF_051294905.1). Lineage (NCBI taxonomy): Eukaryota > Metazoa > Chordata > Ascidiacea > Stolidobranchia > Styelidae > Botryllus > Botryllus schlosseri. The sequence goes on from NC_137237.1 coordinate 17,048,308, forward strand.
TGAACCACCGCAACGAATCGTATGGGATCGTATGGGTTTAGCGGAGCGCATTAATCTTTGGAGTCGGTTTAAAATGTCCGCCCAGGAAATCATTGTATATGATGTAGGAGTCACATGAATTGATTGCATCATTGGATTGAATATTCTGAGATCGCAACTTCAGTTGGTTGGTACAAGACATACAATGTGCATTGTACATCATGCATATTAAACAAATCTTTCTCCACTTCACTGTAGTACCCCATTCACCAATGAACTGTTTGAAGCTGACCCAGAATGATTATATTTTTCCCCACAATAGTGAAACTAAAATCCCAATCACACAGCGGATGCGTGGTTTTGATCATCGTGTTTCGCGACGCGAATGGAGCAGCGGACGATCATAATATACACCGAGTTTTAGCCTATGATCTACCAGGGCCGTAACTTCTGTACCCAAACCCCCAATTGCGGGAGCTCGAAGGGACACAAGATTATTTCGTTGGTCGATTGTTGGAGGACATTTATTAGACATGAAAATTTTCGTCGCGCTCTACGCGATTTCATGGGCCGAAAGGTCTGCATTTAAATATCATCAGTAAATTAAGAGGAAAATGCGCACATTTTAGAGAAATAGGCATATCGGCGCCGTCGACGACACAAACTGATTGATGCATGTTGGTCGAAGCTTTCGATATCGATATGTCCAGGCGACGAATAGTCCAGTCCTTGCAAACTGCGCCCAGCAATATACAGCAGGCCCGCAATATAGTCAAGTGACAATATTATTGACGTATGAACTTCGAACAATTTTCGCGCTTCGCGCGGCTAATGGCCCGCGCAATAGTTCGTCAATCGAATGTGGCCCTTTGGCCAAAAAGGTTGGCCAGCCCTGTACTAAACGATGAAATCATGAATTCTAGAAATTTTTCGCGCCCCGCACGCTTAGGCGACTAAAGCTTATCCACTAAACAGACTCCCAATGAATAGCGGTAAACAGTGCACCGCCGGAGGGGGGTGAATAAGCCCCCCAGAAGTTCGGTCTATAACCCTATGGGGGCCCAAGACCAAAGTTTTGGGGGGGGCCTGACGAAGTGCTGTTACGGCCCTGCTTGCGCATACCTTTACGCTTCGTTCAAGGACTAATACAGTCGCAACGGGCTGGGAGGCCACAATCAAGGGGGTCCGACGACCACTCAGGGTCTCCTTCCACAGCCATATTCTAGCTAGATCAACCAATCGGGCGTCGTCAGCGTCCCCGTCCCACTGACGGCCCCCCCGCCGAGTATCCCTGTTGGACAAGGATCTTCTTATCGCAACCTTGTATTCACCTCGGTTGCAAACGACTGGTACCTAACGTCACCAGGATGGGCTCCCGCAGCCGTAACACATCTGAGTACGTAGTTATTCCCGCCGTTTACCCGCAATTTTTTCACTCTTTTTCGGTTGAAACTAGTTTCATGTTCACTATAGAGAAAACTATCTTCTTAGGACTTATATAAACATGTTTCTGCAGCTTTTGAGCTATATATCATGACTCTACGACCAGCGGTTGCCGAGATATGCAATTTTACCCCCTCGAGCGCAGAAACTGGGGGTTTCCGGCTGGAAAATGGGGGGCAATCCCCTAAATTCAATTTTCATTGAAGTTTCAGGTCATTTGTCAGAATCCTTCAATTATGACAATGCCAGCACCCAAACCCCGACTTATCTCACACAGACACAAAACATTGACAAAAACAGATATTGCCCTGGTCCACTAGTTCACCTATGGTCAATTGGTCATTGATCATCCATAACAAAGCAAGCCAAATTATAGCTAGTGAAATATTGTTGAGCAGAACGAATTTTATTGATGAATTTGCATAGTTTATGACCAGAATGATCACTATCACCAATCATTCAGCAATACAGCTGTGGACTGACGGACATAGCATAAAGTTTTCGTCCAGTTTTGACCACTCTTGGAACACAATTATCTATGTCACTATGTGTATAGGCTAGAGTAAATCTCTACAGCACCAATATGATGCACATGACAAGTGTTTGATAAGATTACTGAGTAGTTCGAACACCATCCCAGCAAAGACATAATCTGCTAAGCTAATTTCCTTGGATGAAATCGCAAACAGAATAAAATGAAAGTGAACATGTATTTTACTTCGTGTTAGTGCACGACGGTTGAAATCATCACTGCCGAATCTTCAACAATTGCGCTGTTGCAAGCAAAAAACGATTTCAAGTGGCCGATCCCGTTTTCTGAGTTTTCTCAACAGCAGCTATCACATGCGAATCAAATAATTCAGCTCTGATAGGCATTTCTAGGGAGTAGAACGGATTTTTCAAAGCATAGTCCGCATATATACGATACAGTTTATTCAGCAGAGAGTCTACACCTAGCTGCTTGTTGTCAGCAATGACAACAAACTTCACTCCTGTTAGAGTTTGCTTGCAATGCAGCGTGAAAGCATCTGTCTCCAATTTCTGTATTCCTGAACTCGTGCTGTTTGGTGACAACTGCACGCTGATCGCGTACAATGAGTGGAACATACTGGCGAGCATTATTTTTTGGTTCGATGATAGTTTACGTCGTCCAAACTTTATACTGAGCGGGAATTCTTTTTCGTTTTTTAGGATGTCCATGGCTGATACCCCATCGATTCTGCCTCCCTGAACAGGTTTGCCATTGATTGCGAGGATAATATGACCAACTCTGATTCCATCCCTTTGGCCAAATATAACGGTGATACCTTCTGACTGCTCTTCCAACTTCAGCTCTAATGGATAGCTGAGCGTCTTCTCCATTTCAAAGTTTGGTTTGTAATGGTCATACTGAAAGATCAGTCCTCCTGCTTTGTTGATGACAAAAATTCCGAAGACTGTCATGATGTCCTTGAAATCACTGTATCAATTTTTTTTCCGCACCTAGAGTGTAGCCAAAGACATCAGACATTGGACAGAAAATTAAAGTAGGCCTACAATGAAAATTATTATTGTAACATAAACCTTGACATAAAGCATCAACTTGAAAAATGATGGTGATGGTGGTTATACTATCAATGACATGAAGCGTGCAATCACTGCGGCGATATTGCTATAAATGACATTTGGCTTCTCTTAGTCGCTTGCAAAAAATGAAGCGTGCATATGGATTATTGATGTAAAATGTAATCATATATAATAGTATGGCGTTGTCACATTCATATACCGTGTCAAAGGGTTTAGTTAACATTAACCTCCGAGGTAAGGGGCGGTTTTAGGCTCTTAGATGGGATATGTCCACGCTTATAGTGAAACAGGGTGTAAGTTGGGGGCTGAATTAGATTATAGATGGTTTGTTTGAGGTCGAGCAAGACGCCTAGTCCCTCTCAAACCTTAAAAACAATAAACCAAAATGAAACTCCACCGAATGTCCCAATCTAACACATAACCTTGGCTGGCGCATGCGCACATCATACGCAACTAATTACGGAAAGGAAACTTGATTGCACCCTCTCCTGGCCATGATTAACACCTATTATACACCACAACTCCAAACTACGGTCAATCCAATCAATCGCTGACGCTAACCTATAACGTCTAAGCCTAATCCAATCCAATCAAACCCTTTTATTTAGCAAAACTCCCAGACACATCCGTATTGTATTCTGTGCCTGACATCGCCAATTCATACCCACCGAAAAACGAAAATAACGACGAATCTATTTCTAGCTTCGACAGACTGCTAACAACGGTACAGCTGGTTAGAAAACTATGACAATTTTTATAGAACTAGGCCTATCTATTAGGTTGCGTGTCACGCAGCCGAGTCTATCAGATATAATATTATTTCCCGGCCCAGCCTATATTTATCGAGATTGAGACATCATACGAAGTTACTGACATGTCTACCGATACAATATGCCACTATCATTTCGTTTTATTTGTTCACTGCACCTATTTGATTTTTTTGTTGATTTTGTCGATGTTCCCACTTGATTCCAAAACTATTTTTATATTGCAATAGTTTTTTTTTAAGCCTGAAATCCAAAAAAAGATCAGATTACGGATTCTAAACACTGAACTGTATAAACTGAAGAATTTATCAGCTGTGATTACTCAGCCCTATCGCCATTGATGCCATGGTGACGTAATAACGCTATAGTATAGTCGGAATTTCATTTAAGTAATGTTAGACGAGGTCGAGGACTCGAGGTGATCATCATCTGTCTTCGTCGAGCTTTTACAGCCATAGGAAATAATATGTGCTGCTGCTAAAATTTTATGCAAGATTTTGTTTCCAATCTATATTCATTAGTATCGGGATTCCCGTGACATGAGCTACAGAAGCAGATGTCATTGCTTGACATCGATGCAATCTCGTTCTATTTCAATTAATAATCGGGAAATCATACCGTACTGTTCGATATTCTTCGATACAATATTCTTGAAATGTTCCCTTTTAGCTTATCCACTGCAGATGATTTGGTATAATTATATTTACAAGTATCTCTGTCTCAGCCCATTAACTAGTGCTCCTATGTATTGGTAATATATGATTAACTATGTGGGTGCATGGCATTTCCTATGGTATCTGTTGATTAAAAAACTGCACAAAGATGCTATGGTTGCTATTCCACTATGGCAGTGGTTCTCAAACTTTTTGCGACACGCCCCCCTTATTATCATCACAAAATGCAACCAGAATGCTAGCAATCCGGGACCGTTAATGAGAGAATTTAGACTATACACAAAGCAAAAACGATGAATTAGAGGCAAATCGCGCCGAGCGCAAAAAAAATTTCCAGTTGACCGCAGCTTCGGGCCCCCTTCAGTTGCTTTTACGCCCCCCAGTTTGAGAACCACTGCACTATGGCATTCTTGTTTCCAGAAAATATACTGGAAATTGACTGAAATATTTGTAGAGTTTTCAAATATTGCAATCTAGTCAGGTAAGACAGAATGATGTCTTATTGTCTGTGAAGAAAATTATCAATTCGTAAATTCGCAATTACAGTATGACTAACGACATTAAAAATATTATATACCAATACCGTTTTCACTTCAATCATTGACAGGAGGTGTGCACATCATACATGGTCACAAAATGCTGACAGAAGCATAAAACAATGATCGAGTCGATATTGAAAGTAGATAAATCATATAAAGACACTATTCATGTAAAATCAATGTGTAAAGGCGGCCTCTGATTGATACTTTGAATCATTTGAGAGGATGGATGGTTGAGCATTGTTTATAAGTAGGGCGATTTTTTTTACATGTCAAAAAAGTCAAAATTTTAGCGTTAGGTCAAAAAATTTCAAAATTGTTGACAAAGTCAAAATTGTTTTGCAACCTGTATTTGGTTTGTATCGTAGATTTTGCACTGTCGGTGAACTTATCATTTGACATTTTACACTTGTAGCCTACTTTATAGGCCTACCGTTGTAGACGGCCCGTTCTCTGCTCATTTTGAATTCTCTACTAGTTGCTGATGATTACCCCTGACGAGTGTCAGCCGAAATATTCGGGTTCATTTCAATATGAATATACTATTCATTGTGAATCATAAACATTCAAATGAAACAAATAGGTTGGCATGGTGTTATTTCCAACGTACCGCAATATCCCATCTGAAGCAAGACTGCGTGGGCATTGAATAGTTCTTATATCAAGAAGTGCATGATGAAAAATTGTGATGTAGACAGCATTGTCAGAATGAAGCAACACGGTGTGTCACAAGTAGTATACGCACAAACTTCAGAAGTTGTCACCAAGAACTGCTGCTGTTGAACTTTCTTTCTCTATTCTTGGCAAGGAACTTGGTAAGTTCAGAACTTTCTACCCGAGAATATCGGAAAGTATTTTTCATTGTACAACAGCAAATTGTAACTATTTCTACCATAATACGTATTGTAATTACTTTTATCGTAATACGTGATTAAACTAATGGAATTCTTCCTGGGGCTGGATTTCGTTCAAATATATTTTTTTCATGTAAAAATTTGTCAAATGAAGATAAGAAGTAAAATTCTAACATTATATAGGAGAATACCTAATTTGCATATGTTAGGTCAAAATTTGGTCAAAACTAAGTTTTTTAAAGTCAAATAATGTCAAATTTTTGATTTTTAGGTCAAAATATTCCGTTTTATAGGTGAAAAAATGCCCTACTTATAAGTATTGATATTTTTACATGAATCTTCTCCAAGATTCTCGAATACCTAGTTGACTGGCTTCTGGTAATCGGGACCTTCTATAATATCTGATTATAATTACAAAGCTGACCAGAAAATCGAGACAAAATTAAATACTGCATGATTCTTATAAAATGCTGCCATGATCAACTTCCTTTTTCAGGCATTTCTCCTTATCCACAGACTTGCGAACATTGTTACTAACTACCAATAGAAGACTGTTCGATATGGGATGCCTGTTTGCACGTAGCGCTTCATCTGAGACCGATGAAACGGAGAAAAAAGTTTATAGCTGGGACAAGAGGAAGGATATACGGGTAGAAGACTTTCTGATGGAGGATTTTCAAGACCGCACGCTAGTTCGATTACCCGGTTCGATCAACGGGCAGCAATTTCTAATCCAGAATTTAACTAATTGCAAAATCTATCTCCTTGACCACACGGCTGCGATCAATATGGATAATTGCACGGATTGCCATCTGATCACAGGCCCAGTCAAAGGATCTCTGTTTTTGCGCAACTGCAAAGGCTGCAAGGTGCTGTGCGCGTGCCAACAGTTACGTACTCGGGATTGCTCAAAAACCGACATATTCCTCTTCTGCACCACCCAGCCTATCATCGAAGCCTCGTACAAAATGCAGTTTGGCTGCTACCAGCTGAGCTACTCCGGCCTTTCCACGCAATTTCAAGAATCCGGCCTAGAACTCATGAACAACAGCTGGGATAAAGTGTACGACTTCACTCCGAATCCAGATCAAGGTCCGAATTGGAAGTTAATGGCGGAAGACACAAAGGTTGAAGATGTATTCGTTTGGAGTATGGAAGGCGAAGACGAGAACAGTGAAGACACAGGGTTAAATAAAACACATCTACCCAAAAATCTAATGCTCAATGGCAGCTGCGAAAGTAGCGTGGTACCGATGGTCGCTGGAAATCGAGGACGATTATCGGAGGAATCTTGCCTTGTAATGTTCTTCGACCAAAACGAATTGACCAACACAGTTTTGGATATAACAAGACAGATACAAAGAGAAGCCGTTATTGTGATTCGTTCGAAACAGACAACTTTACCCGAAGAGCGAGTGTCGGAAATGTTTGACAAGACGTCTCAGTCACAGTACTACGAAGCTGCGAAACGCGGAACTGTGGTGGGCGTAGAGGTGAACGGCGAAGACTGTACTGAAAAATGCCGTGAGATTATCGCGTCGTCAAACGGGGATGCCCTCGTGTTTGTAACTTCTTCGTGGCAACTGATCGAACTGTTTTACTCCGGTGTAGATATGCAGATGTGATTATTGTGACTTTGTCTTTTGTTTCCTGATGCGTTGAGGTACATTACAGGACATAGTAAACACAACAGGATACATGATTTTAACACTCAACCTCAGCATCGTTGCTATTTTTTATTTTACTGCAATGTTTCTGTAACTCGTCGAATTCAAATCAGATAGTTATAATCTCACTGTTGCAAAGATGGTCCGGCGCTCGACGCATTGCTGAAAAAGATTCTTATCCATGAAAAGTAGACAAAATGATGGTTTCTTATTATCTAACCTTGTTCTAGTACAATTTACCAATTAATATGAACTATATTTTTTAACCTTATATCAAATCGTAACGTTTTCATAGAATAGGCTATGTATCAGCCTACAAATAATATTTGTGCAATTGTGACCTAACAGTTGATAAAATTATGAAAATTGTTGTTCACTTCAGGATTCATTGATAGCAATCTATATGTAGATTTGTACACTGGCAACCAGTGCATTGCAGCGAAGTGGTATGCGTAGCTGGCATTGTCGTCGGATGAATTTTGTCAAGTAGAGTGAAATTGTGTCTTATATGACCAAAGGTACGGAAGTATGCAAAAAAATATTCACATGTATTGGGCATCTAGTCTACTCGCTTTCATGCAAATGTGAAGTAGGTGGTATATTGTGCGGTTGTTGTGACAATATCACTAATTCTATTCAATTTACTAATAATACCATCAATTCTAAACGGCTCAAGATTGTTATATAATGAAAAAGTAGGAAGGTGTAGAATGTAGTAACGACTTGTAATAGTCTATCAATCGAACTCTCACCTTGGCCACTACAACGTCTAATTGAAGGGCATCTACAGTAGGTCATCAGTAACTTTGCCCCTCTACTTCTTCGTAATATTCAAGTCGGCTGTATCCACTTCATCAAGTAGTCTTGTGTGTATACTACTTCAACAGATTTTTACCTCATCTCTCAAAATCGCCCATATTGGGAACTACTGCTAACCTATTATACACTTGCAAGTAGTCTACCTCCCTGTTGTTAATTTACTGTCTATCAAGTTAATATGCCGTTCTCGTGCTAAAACCATGCAAGGTTAGGGTCTATTTTATATATTGCCGGGTTGTAAGTAATGACTTACGTTTGAGCACATCTTGTAATGGTGCCTGTCTAGAGATTAGCCGTGCAGCTACATGCTAGGCGATAATGCTATACGGTATTGCAGTACTCATGTAGATATATCAACTTGAGTAGTTTTTAAGCTAACTACTTACTTTTCACAATTTGATTCCAATATTCGTCAGATTATATTTTCATCTGTCCAAGACACACACAATGTACAACACGATTTACAATACATACAATGCGATGTAATGAACAGAGTCGAGGATGCCGAACGACCATTTGTGGACTCTTAGACTGGCATCTACGTCGGCCTACTGCCCGGTGTCAGTCTTCTCCGATGGTAATCCTTCTTCGTCGCTATTTCTTGCCCATTTCTTTCTTTATCGGATCCTTTTTTATTGGGCAGCGATGTCGGGAACGAGGAGCCCAGAATAACCTCCGGCGGCGGGACTTGAACACGGGCCGCCTACGAAGATCATTCTGTGTATTTCTAGTGCCATTATTTGCGGATAGAAATATCTTCCGATTTTGAAAGAAGTTGTTGGAGAAGTTTGAAATATGTTGACCATCGACCATATCTGTCTTTTGAAGTAGCTTTTGACATGTCTTGGATGTTGATACAAACTACTTGTTATTGAGTAAAGTGACAGCGTTGCTGCTACCTTAAGTAGCAACGTTTACTACTTTTACTCTGGAATTCTTCCAGTTAGCTTTCGTCATGTTTGTGGAAGATAAGACAACAGCCGAATCAGTCCAGTGACACGACATCGGAAAAATTCTTCTGATGAGTTAAATTCAGTCCGTCAGTTATGTCTCTGGCGAGTCGTCGGTAATCCGGAAAGGTCATGGTCGATGGTCCCACCTGCAATGCCGTGGCGGATGAAAGAGAACTGAAGCATATCGCCTCTTTCGAGTGAGGGTGGTCAGACGAAATACGCTTCTTCATTTGTGCAGTTCTGATCAAAGTAGCTATTTGTGTATATCGTTGCTGGAACTTTATCTGCATTGACGTGTCTTTGTGGCGCGGAACAGCCGGTGCCGAATTGTCCGGCAACCGCCGGCATCATCATCATCATTGGTTTATTAGCAATTTTATCAGTTCAATACACCACAAAAATGCGATACAATGAAAAGACAGGAAGATGTCGAAGCGACAAGGAGTAGTCTATGGAATCTGACACCCACCTTGGCCTAGGCGATGTAAAGAGGAGGCATGCACACTGAATGAAAGTAAAGAAGATAGTATAGAAGAAGAATGCGACAAGAAATAGGGCGGCATGTCATGGGAAGCAAGATCGATAGGTCAGTCGTGGTCCGGTAATCTTGAGTATGGACTGTATTTATTTAGTAGCATGTCCACATTCAAGTCGAAATACAAGCAATTACTAATTGCTTGTATTTCGACTTGAATGTGGACATGCTCGTCGACTGTCGGGTGGCCGGTCAACAAACACAGTTAGATTCGATTATGCGCATTTTTACTTAGACCTGTTTTCATGTTTATTTATCGGGAGACGCGAGCTCAATAATTTTAAAATATACTCACAACATATATCGCACCATGAAAAGTTTCAAGTTCAAGCTTATTCACAAAATTTTATCATTTAAAAAATCACAAGACTGCGATACAATGAAAGACAGGAAGGTGCCGAAACGACTTGAAGTAGTCTTTGAGATCAGACTCGTACCTAGGCGTAGACGATGTAATTGGAGGCATGCACAGCAGTTGCACACTGAATGAAGATAATATAAAATGAGAAGATAATATAAAGTGATAAGCGACAAAATGAGAAGATAATATAAAATGATAAGGGACAAAATCAGGTGGCATGTGACGGATGTTGAATACATCTGCCCAGGGATTTCTGCATCTCCCCAACAATATTCCACCTTATCTCCTCATGTTTATAACCGTTATGCATGTTTACCGAATTATTCGATCGAAATCCATGCGCCGTTGTTGATGGATGGTTTAGAGATGGTAGATGGTTGCTAGATGGTTTACATAGCTCAGTGGTCCAAACGGACAATCAGCAGTGACCACTTGACCACGTGGTTATTGTAATATAGTTCAATGTATTTAAAACGTTTCAGTAAAAACCGCACAACCAGTCGTCTCGCCTTCGAGCCCGCTCTGTCGATCGCGTGACAGGAGCGTCGGGAGCACACACATAATCATTACGTTAATCACAATCACACTTCCTCTTGATCTAAAGATCACACGGGAAACCAGCACATAACGCAACGATGTAACTTCAAACGTGAAAATCAGGTGAACAATTCTAAAACAGTGTATACATGAAACGGCAAACTTCCCCTTGGTCTGAAGATCGCACGGGAAGCCAAGTCAACGTGATAAATGTGGAAACAAAAACAAACTAATACGCAGTGTACACATATCGATACATCAAATTGAAAGTTAAATTTCGATATATGCCTGTGATCTATTGACGGGGACGGGGAGTCATTTGGTCTTCCTACCCCCGTGATCTATTTGATCACTGACCCAAATTCAAAGCTTTTGAGTGTAACCCCGCAGTGTAGCCTATATAAGACTAAGTCTGGCCAATGGGCTAATTCTGAATAAATTAACACGAGTCGTTTGCTATTAGAAGCACACAAAGTGGATCCCACAACTAAAACATACTGGCGTACAAAAAACGAAAAACTGCGGTGTAGGTGTGCCTCAAACGATGGACGAAGCGGTGATAACTGGAATTTGTAGCATACAGAATTCGTACTTGGAGGCTAAAACTTGCAAGGTATATGCAATCATCACAAGGCATAAGCATTTACGCGCGAGCAAATCAAAATGTAAAAAATCACTTACTTTTAGTACAGATATACACTCAACATCTAGCCTACATAAAAGTCAGCCAACCATTGTGGCGGCGCTCGATCCCGATTTGGTCGCGAATGGTCAGAGTTATTTCTCTCAATATCACGGTCGACATTGTCATCACCAGGTTGATCCAGATCAGCTGAGTTATTCCCATCGGTGATATTCTCTTCCGTACCGACTGGGTCATTAGCTTCACCCGAGTTACCGCTGTTTTCCGTATCAATGGCATCATCTTCTCTGCTACAATTCAAGTCGATTTCGCGCGTCGTAACACTTCCTGGTGGGTTAGGTAGATCCCCGACGGCGAGTCTAACGTCAGAAAGATGTCGATTCATCCCGTCAACCTCGACCACCACGTCGGCGACAACCCTGGTAACGACACCTCTATTCCATTGAGTAGTACATCGAGCATTTGGTGGCTTCACGAACACTACATCACCGACTCGGTATGGGTTGTAACTATTTTGTCGGTCCAATCTCTTTCTGCTTGCGCAGATCATTGAAGATGGCAAACCAGATTCATAGCGAAACACCTTATCCGCAGGTACAATATCCTCCGAATTCGGAGTGTGATTGTACCAATACACCATTCGTTCAACACTACCTCCAGATCTCGCGGCCATTCTTTTGATAGTTCTGTGATTCCGCTCCCCAATATCATTTCCAGAATGCCGGTAGGCGCAGCTGAACACATGTTCCACCCCCCAACTGTTCAAAAACTGGCGCATTTTCCGACTAGTAAAACAAGGTCCGTTATCACTCAGAATTTCACTCGGCGCACCTCTTTCCGAGAAGACTTGTTCAAGGATCTGGATGATTTTATCGGCCGTTTCATTTCGCACCGCCTGCCATATCGCAAATCGACTAGGCCCGCAGTCGATCAAACTCAGGTATGGTCGAGTGTTTACGTAAGTAATGTCAAGTGCCAGGCGCTCCCAGACAACGGGAACGGAAAGCTGCCCGTGTTCCCATCTCACGGGAATCGGATCAATTCTGCGACAGATGTTGCACTGATTGATTACTCGTTGAACAACATCACGAGTAACAGCTTCGCCAATGCTTCTTTTGGCTACGAAAAGCGTCCGATTCACACCTAGGTGATGTACGTTATGAAGAGCCCGTACCTGTTCAATCACGTTCTCATTACGCCGGTTTACTCCAAGACACACCTTCTTTAGCCAGCGTTGCGGGACCCTCGTTAGTGCATCTGCGAGATTCTCCGACGATGGTACCCAACGGATTGTGACCTCCATGCAGTATTCCTGAAAGAGCTGCGCGATAATTCCCAATCTTCTTTTAATAATCATTTCACTTAGCCCACTGACTCTAGGTCGACGCGAATCTTCCAATATTGACTTGACCCAATGGACCACACTGACCGAGGCGGTCACAACTTCTACATTAGTGAAAACCCCATCTCAGCACCAAACTTAATCCCCTTACGACAGCGTCGAGCTCCGCGACATTTATATGCGTTCCGTCGTCCTCTTTCCTCATCCATGCTGCATCTTCGACAACCTTCCCATCCACGGTCAAACAGCATGCCACCGCCATATTGCTCGCATCGCACCAAATTCGCGCTCTTCCATCACGATATACTCTCCAGTCCCCTCTTACTGGATCGTTCTCTCGTACCTTCGTCAAGATTTCTTCAGCCAAATGCATAACTGGATTCGGGATTACCGCATCCCACGCTATCTCGTTAGTAAGTCGTTGTTTTACATGACTGCATGCAGTTCTTAACCACCCGGCCACGGGATAATGCCCTGTGAGCTTGCCGAACACAGAAAATAGCCCTCTCTTCGTCATGCGGCCGTTCAAACTCGGCAGATCACCATCTCTCCTCCACTCCAGTACTCCATTCTGGGTCTCATTCACCCGCAATCCAACGGAACTGGATCCTTCGTCGCTAACCCATAACTTGCCAAATGCCTGCGCACTTTCTCAACCGCTACAACATTCTCATCAACCCAGATGTCGTCGATGTAATGGTCGGTTCCCCTTGCTATGTCGTCTTCCAGTGACAATACGGTAGAAATGATCTTGGTCATCACCTTTGGGCCGATGTTCAAACCGAACCCCATTCGTGTCATAACGTAAACTTTTCCTTGATGCCGCACTACTTGGAATTTTTGCAGCCTCTCGGAGACGTGAATCTGTAGGTATGCCTTCCGGAGATCCAAGATCGATGCGCGATTACTTCGTTTGCGCCAATTTCTCTATTTTTCTTGGCATACTGCCGCATCCAGTCCGGGGTGACTCATGACATGGGAATTCAGCTCGCGGTAGTCTATCACTGGCCGTACCTTCTGCTTTTTGTTTGGTTGCTTGACCGCCAACAGCGGAATTATTCCGCCGTGGGAACCGTGACGGGCAGGATCGTACTCTACCAACCACCCGTCTCTGATCCATTGGCTGAGTTCATCATCAAACGATGCACGACACTCCGACGGCATCTGATATCCCCCACATTGATTAGTCAACTCAGGCTCGCCATTTTCCCATCTCCACTCCATAGTCCACTTCGCTCCATCAAATTTTGCAATGAAATCTTTATCGTCAATTTGTAACCGTTTATTCGTCGCGGCCACCGCACTTGCTACACACACCTTTGCACCAAACCACACGTCAAGATTTGAATCAACGAATACTCCGCCTAATTGCTGGATAACATCAATACCGAGAATCACGCCAGCAGCACATACGAGCTCCGAGGCTACCAAGCATTGCACCCTGACGTTGGTCTCGCCTACAACCATCATTACTATGGTCTCTCCGTAACAACTAGTGCTTTCCCCGTTCAGCATCTCCACAATCCTTCTCGGACCCGAAACGGTATGTCCCATACGACGACACACGTCTTCAAGAACAACAGATTGCTGGCACCCAGTGTCCACCAGAGCCTTGAGAGGTTTTCCACAATTGAAACCACAACAAACGGTAGCACCTTTTTTCCAACTTGTGAATACGGGAGAACGCGTCCGGTGCTGACGGTTCTCCTTGGTAATTTTCCTGCTGCGATCTTGTGACGTTCATCGGCTCTGCATTGGCGAGCTATATGACCAAGCTTACCACAGGAAAAACATCTTGGTTGTCTCCAGGCCATTTCGTTACCGTCATATCTTGGCTCTTCAATAGGGCATTCTTTAGCAAAGTGACCACGCTTCCCGCAGAAAAAACAGTTGTCCTTCCGCTGACGCGAACCGACCGCGCACGATACATTGAAGCTGCTCCTGACCGACATTATTACTCGATCGTGCCCGCGCGACGAGATCACTCAAATTCATTTAATTTGTCCACTTCTGCTACAGACTTTAACTGACATGAAACCTCTGGGGGGAGACCATTTACAAACGCGCACCGAATTAACGCCTCGGATGCATCCACTCTCATCCCAATCAATAGCGCAAGCCTTTTTAGGTCGGAAAGGTACACATCGACAGGTTCTTCATCCAGCAGTATTCTTCGCTGGAATTCGCTATACGCGTCATAGCAATTCACTCTAAACGCGTTCAAAATAGCTTGTTTCGACTTCTTGTAATCCTTCCTGTCGCCTTCTGGCAACTGCTTGAACACTGCAAATGCAGGGCCATCCAACAGCAATGGGAAAATAGTTGGCAGTTTGTCCGTCAGTTCTTGCAGCTCGGAGACCAGTTCCAGTTTCTCAACCCACTTTGCAAAATCACCAGACGTTGGATAATCTTCATAACTCCTCACAATATCAGTTAACTTCATATTCGCCATTATGCCGCGATAGCTTGTAATATAGTTCAATGTATTTAAAACGTTTCAGTAAAAACCGCACAATCAGTCGTCTCGCCTTCGAGCCCGCTCTGTCGATCGCGTGACAGGAGCGTCGGGAGCACACACATAATCATTACGTTAATCACAATCACAGTTATCAACCTTTTTCACGTCGTGGACCGGTAAAATTTCAAAAAATGTCTGGCGGACCGGTGAACTTTCAAAAATGAAATGAAGACAAAATGTAAAGTATGCAATCGTTTTTTGGCAATTATATATGGTGCTAGAGTGTGACATTTAGAGGGTTTTGATTATCTTCATGATGGCTTCCATACGATTTTATGGTATAGTGAGTCTGCTGAGTCGAGGTAAAATTGCCTTGTCCAGATAAACGTGCTACCGCCGAGAGTCGTTTACAGCCTTTCGCGCTGAAGGTCGTGGGTTTAACCGACCACGCCAACACGAATAATATTCTTCTCGTTGACAATATCGAGGGAAGAAGAGTTTCGGAGTAGAACCAAGCACCTTGTCTTGCTTCCTTGCTCATTGCCAACTGCCACCAGACGCAGGCTACTCTGACAACTACGCATACTATGCATACCGCAAGACAACACCTTACAGCAGCTATACCGGCCATGTGCAAATCCGGACTGAAAAATTACTTCGTCACCTCAGCCGAAAAAACGCTGGTCTTGGGCCCGCACAGGGCGATAAGTCAAACTTCTGGCGGCTTCGCCCACAGACCCTACAATTGGGTGGATATTGCAACTGTACTATAGTGAGCACATTCATTCAACTCAGTGTAAGCAGAGAATTTATGTAGCTTTATCGCGCCAACAGCGAAAATTTCCCTTCAATCATGACTGAATCGGTATTCTCGTTGCCGAATTTTTGGCACAACTATCGGAGAGTCCCATGTTAGCCTGAACTTCGTTATGTGTTGGTACGGCGTGGCGCGGTAATGGCTGAGGGAAGGCATTTAGTGACACCAGAGTGTCCTATATGGTGTCGGCACAAGCAAATCTCACGGCTCAGTGAAATTGTATCACGTCACAATTTCCATTTGGCTACAGGCAATTACTACTAAATAAATACAGTCCATCCTCAAGATTACCGGACCACGACTGACCTATCGATCTCGCTTCCCATGACATGCCGCCCTATTTCTTGTCGCTTTCTTTTTCTATACTGTATTCTTTACTTTCATTCAGTGTGCATGCCTCCTCTTTACTACGCCTAGGCCAAGGTGGGTGTCCGATTCCATTGACAAATCCAAGTCGCTTCGACATCTTCCTGTCTATTCATTGTATCGCATTTTTTGTGGTGTATTGAACTGATAAAATTGCTAATAAACCAATGATGATGATGATGAGGCAAGTTGACGGTCATTTTTGACCGGCTTGCCTAGCATTAAATTTGGTGAAACGGGTATCAATCGAAAGCTGTCTCTGTACTGATTACGAAAATATAAATTTTATTCCGCTCGCGGCCCTAGAACCCCCACAATCAGCCTCGAATTTTTCATTGTTATGGAGATTGGCATTGGGACGCAACAATGCTGTCTGGTGAAACGAGAGAGTTAATTAATAATTAATAAATTGAAAATGTTGGAAAAAGTTTCAAAAAATTACGCTATGATTTATGTTCATTTGCAAAATAATTTTGGGCCCTTTTCAAGCTCGCCCCTCTGGCCCTCTCCAATTGGGCGGTTTGGGGTGTCGCGCAAACTGTGCTCTTTAGCGATGAGTCAGCAGTTCAGCACGTATATGTTCTGTACTTGTCGCCTTCAACATTGCATCTTGAAATTATGGTTAAAATTGTAATATACCCGGTGGACCGGCAGGAATGTCGTCGCGGACCGGCGGTTGTTTATATAGCTCAGTGGTTGAGAACCACTGGTTTATAACTTTATATGGCTCAGCAGTCAGCATTGATGTCACTGAATTTAAATGCTGTTGTCGGCAATAGTCACGTGACTTTGCAAAATGCAACCTGCATTCTGTACGAGCGTCGAGCAATGATAGAAAGTGACAGGACTGGGCTGCTATCATTGGTATTGATACGAAGTTCACGGTGGGGTGTCCAACTGTTCATTAACTCGTCTACCTTTGTACTTCTTCGATAAGAAATTCAATTATCTGTAGTCATTGTAGAACGAGCTGCGTGTTCATGGGTAAACTTCCTTACAGTCATTGCTAAGTCATTTTAACTTTGACACTTTTCTGTTTTCCACATTAAAGGAATGTTGTGATATTTTGAAGTGATCAAAGTAGATACGAAATACTCATACTATTATTCTTCTCTTTGTGTAAATAAAGAAGCCTTACTATTGATACACTCTAGCTAAGCACCAGTCTGGCAACAGTGGTTGTTTTCGGCAGAAAGTTCGCATGACACTGTTGACAGAACGGTTTCATGCATAGAATAATAAACTAATTAAACGTAAAGTTGCGTGTGACGTTGACACCAATTTTTCTCTAGGCTAAGCATATCTGAAAAGGTTTTATTAAATATGAATTAGATAACTTAATTGTCTCTCTCATCTGCGGAACCCCTTGTGGATGATGATTGACCATAACCCACCATTTTCAGATGGTTACTGTAACTGCCACCTTTATGGGTGAAAATGGAACCAGGTATAAGAGCTATATGGTTAATACTAAAGCTACCGACGACCTATCCAGAGATATATGTCACTATGTCAGGTGGACTATTATAAAGTAATATGATCTAGCCTATGGGCAGGGGGTGATTCGGTGTCACAGAACCCGATAACCCTCCTTCGAATACTCCCAGCTTCTAGAAGCTTATTTCCTAGAATCTAGGTATAATATTGCTTAACATAATGGCTCATTCGTGATTAGATGCATGAGGCTGGGCAATGCACATTGCGCTAGCCTGAAGATAGCTTATTACTGAATGAATTTTATGATCAATCTAAATTTGATTTTTACTATATTTTCAGTTAATTATGCTACTAAAGCATTTTTTCTGTGAGTTATGAAGCTGCATATTATACAAGATCACTGCCAAATTGTTTTGTATCAATTTTGGTGTTAGTACCTCAATGCTCATCTTTTTTCATTGCGCCATCTAAGCATTGTTTACCAGAGGCAATAAATTTTCTGTATACCGTAATATCCTTTCATCAAATATTTAGGTTGTATGCTCCCGTTGCCGTCATATGGTGTTGACCCTTCTAACCCAGCTATGACACTTTGAACTCGAAAGAATGTATACACTTGGAGAACATGCATAGGCCTACATGGACATGGACATTTACAAAGCACGACAAACATCAGCACCACTGAGAATAAACATCAATAAATTACTTAGTGTTTAAGCAGTAGCAATTGAGCAAACTTCTATCCTACCGAACTCTTTCTCAAACGAATGGAATCATAATTAATGTGGGTGAAAGAATGCCGTTCCTGTAGTGTACTGCTGCTAGCTGAAAATGGGCCTACATTGATGGACAGTGCTAATCATGGGCATCTTCTCGTCGATCAAATGTCATGTAACCATTG
The DNA here is from genome assembly GCF_051294905.1 of Botryllus schlosseri. Taxonomy (NCBI): domain Eukaryota; kingdom Metazoa; phylum Chordata; class Ascidiacea; order Stolidobranchia; family Styelidae; genus Botryllus; species Botryllus schlosseri. The sequence goes on from NC_137237.1 coordinate 17,066,966, forward strand.
AAGCAATCAGCAGCAGGCCACTACTGCCAAGTCATGAGCCGACAATTATGGAATGGTATTCTGTGTGTTATCCGAGAGCCAGTGTAAACAGGATTCTAATATTCATGCACTGATTAGTGTGGCTTTGCAACGAGGAGACATGTTTGTGCCTTTCTGTATTACCAGACAAGTAGGTCAGAATTTTCTCCATGATTATAGACATCAATATAGAAAAAAATAATCTATTTTAAAGATCTCAGTGGAATCAAGCCCAGTGTAATTGCTCTGTTATATGTCTTTAGTGTTGCGATTCCATGCAAATCGCACCATTATGTACCTTTTGGTTGCTCCTTATTTGATTGTCAGTGTTGTGCAATATTTATTGTCTGAACTTTATTGGTTAGTATGCTTGCAATTGCAATAATATTGTCGGCCGAGCTGTTAGTTTGATTGCTGGACATTCTCAATCACTGCTGAGTCATTTCTGTACTTGTTCAGCCACTTGTTACAGCCATTTCATACATAAGTAACACGATATTGTGATATTCTAAAGCGGCCGAAAAATATGAAGCAAAATTTTATCAATTAGTCATTACATTTCTTCAACTTCATTTAGATAACTAGCAAAAAACTTTAGTTCGCCGTATCTGTCAAGTTAATATTTATAATTTGGATCCAAGCACTCGAGCAGTTATGGTGAGACTGACTGCAAGCCCAGCGGGAGCCCTTGTGGATGAAGAAATACGATTGACCGTTACAGGCCTGGATTATGGTCAGAAGATCACTTTAACTGCAACCACGGTGATTGACGATGGATACAAGTATGAGAGCTATGCTCATTACCGAGCTGATGATATGGGCACAGTCGACTTATCAAGAGATGAATGTAAAGGAGGCTCTTTTAAAGGAGTATCTTCCATGGGGTTGTTTTGTTCATTGGCTCCTTCGCCATCAAACAAGCATCCATATGGCCGTTTAATGATTCGAGATGTAGAATCGCCACTCTGTGTTAAAGTGACTGTTTTTGAAGGCTATCTATTCGCTGGAGATGATACACATCAGCCATTTCTTACACAGTTAACACTCAAGAGATGGTACAAATCTCCCGGTGTAAAAAGAGTGGTGGTCCGTGAAGGACGTATTCGTGGTTCACTTTTCATTCCCGAAGGTTCTGGCCCCTTTCCTGCCGTTGTAGATCTATTTGGAACTGCAGGTGGGCTATTAGAATACCGAGCTTCGTTGTTGGCCTCTAGAGGATTTCTTGCCCTGAGCCTCGCGTATTTCCGGTATGATGACCTCCCAGAGACTGTTCTTGATCTAGAATTGGAATATCTAGAAGAGGCAAAGGATTATTTGTCGGCTCATGACAAAGCGCAACTAGGAGGAATCGGAATCGTTGGCGTGTCAACAGGAGGAACACTAGCTGTCGCCGCTGCAACATATATCCCTGGCTATAAGTGTTGCGCTATGATAAATGGGTCTGTTTTCACCCATTACCCCACTCTTCATTACAAGGGAAGAATCTGGCATGCAGCCTTTCCTGATATGAAACACGCTTTTGTTGAGAGCAATGGTGTTGCATTTCTACGTACGTTAGATAAATATTTTAACATGCCACGAGATTCTAGTGCAATGTTAGAGTTTTTTAAATCGAGTTCCTCATTTCTGTTCATGTTTTCAGAAGATGACAAGTGCATGAATACGGCCGAGCACAAAAATATGATAGAACACCTGATGAAATTTTCCAATCGTAATCATCGTATCATTATGTATAAAGGCGCAGGGCACCTGCTGGAGCCGCCGTTCAGTCCACATAGTGCGATATCATACGCTAAAATTATTGGAATGCCAGAAAATTGGGGTGGTAACTGCCATGATCATTCGCTTGCTCAAACGAAAGCCTGGTCCGATTTGCTCATGTTTTTAAAAGATAGTTTGAAAAATACTGTGTCAAAGCTTTGATGGTCAGGATTACTTCACCGATACTCAGTAGGCTATATGTCGCATCTTTCCTTGGTCCTGCAATGAGGTTTGTATGGCTATAACTCCAAAAATAATCCATGAATTTTTACCGAAAAATTCATTTATAATTTTCAAAAATGTTATGCTGAAGTCCAACTAGAGTCAATTTTTATGAGCCACAATCCTATATATATATATGACCTATATATAATGACTGTTATATTCAAACTAAATTTGATGTTTCACATTGTCATCTCAGGGAGAGGGTGATAGTCCGTGTTAGACAGAGGCGAAGACAAATTATTGTGTATATTACTTGATGTTTCTACATCTATGCTGCAATATGAACTTCCACTCTAGTTTCTCTGCTCAATGTCCGACTGATGCGACATATTCTGTATGAACTAGAGTGGTAACAATCAAAGAAACAAGTTTCTCAGTACAGGAATGTAGCTTAATACCGGCTTAGATTGGACATCAACATTCACATCCGGGCACACATGTTAACAGCAATCAGGAAATTGGCTTTAACAGCATTATATCTTTCCTGATCACAATTATCCATAACTGCGATAATACATGTTCAGAAGTTAATTTCACATGCTGTGTGGTACTAAGTAACATATAACATATCTATGTGATCTAATGACAAAAGGTATCTCTCAATTGTATTTGCCATAAGTACATTTAGAACTCGTTGCCCCTGTTGTAGTTAGTACTATGTTTGACGATAATTAATTCAAAGGGAATTAGCAAGAAGTCGACCTGGACCGATTTTATAATAATAATAACTGTTGTGCGACTTTCTAGTTTCTATTACATTCAATGCTCATAATTGTTTCAGCACGTCATTCATCTATTTCCGTGATGTGTTAATAGCTGTGACTGTTGAAATTAAGCCGTATGTTTTCGGCTGACACTCGTCAGGGGTAATCGTCTGAAACTAGTAGAGCTGTGGTTCTCAAACTTTTTTAGACACGCCCCCTTTTATTATAGTGAAATATTTCGTGCCCGCCTTATTGTCATATCACAAAATGCAACCAGAATGCTAGCAATCCCAACAGATAATTTGATGGCAGGGAAGGTTATGACTGTCGATGAGATAATTCTCAACTATGAAATTTGGACTATACACGGAACAATAACTATGAATTAAAGGTACATCGCTAGGGGCAAACTCCATAGTCTGAGAACCACTGTAGTAGAGAATTGGAAAGAACACTGTATATCAATAATCTTATCATAAAATATGACGTCATCATGACGATTACCCCTGAAGCCCTGATGAGTGTCAGCGGAAAATATTTGGGCTCATTTCAATATGAATGTACCATTCAATTGGAATACTTTGGTGAATAACATTTCTCTGTAATTGTGCAGTGCATACTTAACTCTTATCATTTAGCTTGCTTTACTTGATCTATTTTTTACGTAAGCAAAATGGGATTGCACATAAATGCTGATTTCATTACTACTATTTTCGACTACTTCTACGTAACAGTTTCAGTATTTCACTTGGAAATTGTGACTTCTATTTATACTCGAGTAGAAATTGACGAGATTACTTCTACTTCCGTACCAACGAAGAATACTTGTACGGTGCACCACCTTTGCCTGTAAGATGTAAGATCAATATTCCCAGTGTAGCATTCGTAGATTATATTCTCTGCTACCCTGCTATCATGCTGTGACGGCGCGAAAATTAGCCGATTTTTTTTACGCCAAATTGTCGTTAACCATATTTCTGTTGAAATATGATATCGACTTGATATTATCGGCAAACCGGTAATCACTCGGACTTTCAGTCAGAATTTCTTCAGTTGCAAGCATGCAATCCCATTTGTTCATGAAATCAGCAAGTTTAGTCAATGTACATATTTAGATATTTCATACGGGTTATTGCCTAATAAACGCAATTCTATTGCCTAAAAATCTGTGTGTAATCAAATACAGGATCACGACTAATTTGATTTAAATGATTTCTAATCCATTATTGCAAATGCTATGACAGCTACTAGTATACAAAGGCTAAGGATATCTCCTTGGACATTGATAACATAGTAAGCATCATCTCGTTTGGTAGGCCTACAAATATTTGCCATTCCTTAATAGAAATTGACTGTCGTACAATGGAATGCCTGCTCATTTTCAGATTTCATAATATATTTTTACGTCTGTTAAATCTTACAAGAAATATTTGAATGGGAAAAAATCTATGACAATGGTTAAACTTATTGCTATACCATCTGAAGCCCTCATGGACGACGAAATACGGCTGGTTGTTACAAACTTGAAGTCACACCAGAACATTACTGTAGTTGTAAATGTTACAGGTGCACGCGGAGATAACCATCACAGTCACGCTCATTATGAGGCTGACAATTTCGGAACGGTTGACATTAGTCGAGATGAAAGCAAAGGTGGCTCGTACACGGGAATATTTTCTATGGGCCTATTCTGCACAATGACACCGTCTCCATTAAACAAGCATCATAATTGTGTTCGACCAACATGTAACATACAATGAAAGTATTCATAAGGAAAGTCTGTCGAAAATTGTTGTTGAAAGGAGGTATAAATCTACCGGTGTGAAACGCGAGATAGTGCGTGATGGGCGTCTACGGGGATCTCTGTTCATTCCAGAAGGTGCTGGACCATTTCCTGCGGTCGTTGACATATTTGGGGCAGGTGGACTGACGGAGTTCAGGGCAGCTTTGCTGGCATCGAGAGGTTTTCTGACATTAGCTCTTGCATTTTTCGGGTATGAGGACCTGCCTAAGACACCACAAGATATAGATCTTGAGTATTTTGAAGAGGCAAAGAATTACTTGATTGCTCACAAGGCTTCGCGAATAGGAGGAATTGGTATCGTTGGTATATCATTGGGTGGTACAATTGCCCTTGCAGTCGCCTCTTACATTCCGGATTATAACTGCTGTGTAACGATTAATGGCCCGGTTTTTGCCTTCAACTTTAACTTGCGCTACAAAGGCCGAATGTGGATTGGGGCAGTACCTGATATGAAAAAACTGTACATTGAAAACAATGGGGCCAATGCTATCAATATGCTTGATGATTATTTAACTATGCCGTTAGACAGTAATTCAATTATGGAATTTAATAAATCACAGAGTTCTATTATGTTTATCTTCTCCGGGGACGATAAAACGCTAAAAGCATATGACCATCAGAAAATGGCTGAAAATATACTCAGCGGTTCTAGTGTCGACTATCGTATCATTGCGTATAGTGGGGCTGGCCACCTTCTAGATCCTCCATTTAGTGCACACAGTCCTATGTCATATAATATGGCCATTAGGATGACTCAACATTGGGGAGGTAACGCTGCACAACATTCTCTTGCTCAGAGTCAAGCTTGGTCGGCTATACTGCAGTATCTCAGAGAAAAACTCCAAATGTATAAATCTAAACTTTGAATGAATTGGGCAGCCTGTCACATTTGAATCAAGGATTTTTCTAGTCATGCTTTTACTGATTTTTAATATAATTCATGACATACTAGTCAGCCCTCAAGTTTACCAGACCACGACCTGACATATCGATCCTTCCGTCACATGCCATCTCATTTTCTCACTTGTCTTTTACTTTTCGTTTAGTGTGCATGCCTTCTGTTTACATAACCTAGGCCTAGGGCAGTGGTTCCCAACCTGTGGTACGCGTACCACTAGTGGTACGCGAAGGTCTTCCAGGTGGTACGCGAGTAGATTCTGTTTATTTTTTCGACCAAAGGAAGGTATTAGTTCAGGTGGGTTTGATTTTGAATTTTTTTGACTAGTGGTGAATAAACAATTCCATGCATCTCATCAACCCGGGCTGATAATGCCTAGTTTAATGAAATTTGGTATTAGTAGGGCTATTTTTTTACAAAATTGAGCGTTAAGTCAAAAAATTGTCAAAATTGTTTACAAAGTCAAAAGATTTTTGACCCCTCCATTTCGTTTGTATCGTAGATTTGATACTTTAAAGCTTTAAGCCTACTTTATAGGCCTACCGTTGTAGGCGGCCCATTGTCTGCTCATCGTGGATCATAAATTGTCAAACGAAACGAATAGGTTGTCAATTGACATATGGTGTTATTCTCAACGTACCGTAATATCCTAACTGAAGCAAGACTGCTTGGGCATTGCATGGATATTTTATCAAGAAGCGCATGATGAATAGGCCTAATTGTGATGTATGACGTGTATGACAACATTGTCAGAATGAAGCACCATGGTGGGTCACCAGCAGTGTACGCACAGTTTCAGTGTTGTCAACCAACAACTACTGCTGTTAAACGGTAGGCTATTTTTCCATTCTTGGCAAGCTACTTAGTAAGGACAGACAATTTTCACCCGAGAATGTAAGAAAGTATGTTTCGTCGTTGTACTACAACAAATTTTAATTAACTCCTCCATAATACGTGGTGTAACTACTGGGTCAGATATCGTTAAAATAAAGTTTTTTCATGTCAAAATTTGTCAGTTTTTAAGTCAAAAAGGCTTTTTCAGGCCATACTACTTCGTAAGGACAGACAGTCCTTACCAAAATTGAATATAAGTAGTACAATTTTAACATTATGTGCGAAAACACCTAATTTGCGTACGTGAAGTCAAAATTCGGTCAAAATTCTCCAAATTTTTAGGTAAAAATCGCCCTACACCCCACATAGGCCAATTACGGGATTATGACGTCATAAATGGTGAAAACATTTTTACCGCGTACGTCGTGCGTAAATTATGTAGGTGGTACGCGAGCACTGCATAAAACCTCGAAGTGGTACGCGGAAGGAAAAAGGTTGGGAACCACTGGCCTAGGGGGACGGTGGGGCGTCTGATTTCCAGAGGTGGTCAGTAACGAAGTACTTCTACTTTTTGGAAGTACTCAAGTAGTTTTGCTCTACTTCTGGTACTTACTCAAGTAGAGTTGATTTTTGCTACTTCTACTTCATAATATTTTGTGATCTACTTACTTACTTTGCGCCATTTTCAGTTTGATAAGTAGAAGTAGTGTAATCCCCCATACGAAAGATAACCTGAGGAATTTCGGGGCAGTTTTCACGGAGTACCAACATTTAATATTCATAAAAGTCAAGTAAACCCCAGAAATTTTGTTGCTCTTCACGCACAGTAGTTATGGAGTGACGTATATGTTTTCACGAAAGTATCAGTCAACATAATTTAGGTACTGGATTGCTTATGGTTCTGCTCACAACGCATTGTCGCCCATATCAAATATTTCATCACAGTAAATATGGCCCACCATAACGTTTGAAACTACCGTTTTGCAATCTAGCAATTACCTATCCTATCGTTATCTAACAGCCCATGACGTGTCCTGCTGATCTGGAAAATCCGGCTTTTTGGAACGTTACACCTGTTTTAGTAGATCACCTTTGAAGCTTTATGGACAAAAGACATGAAATATATTTCCCGCTTTTTAGTAGTGCTATTTGTATTTCACTTTCAATTCTGAGTATGTTACTCGCGGTATCATACTTTGAGTCCTAATTACTTTCAATCCTTTTGTCTGCAGAACACACATGTTGAAGCATAAAAGCAAGTGTAGTAATAATGCCTCTAATTTCCGAAAAGAAAGCTACACTAAATATAGAGTTTAAGATCCACAATATTTATTATTAACGTATACTAGTCGTTCAAAGTGTTCAAACCGTATCCGATACAACTTCTCCGTATTGCTCTTTGCCTAAACTTGGGGCCCTATAATATGGGGTAGGGTGCCATGTCATGATATTCTCTAAAATGGGGTCTTTTAGTAAACAAAGGGTTGGTATCGCATTTGCGTATCAATACTATAATTTGCATCCCACGACGCGAAAAAAAAATTGTCGAAAATTGATGCCTCCTGGGATGGATCAATACGAATCAAGCTCTCTGCACCTTCCGCATAGCTCAATTTGCAGCTTTTGACAGTCCATGCAGACGAATTAAAAACTACTTACTTACTTGAGTAGATTTAAAGTCAGTCAATTCTGCTTCTACTTCACGTAGTTTTTGGTTGCTCATGGAATAAGTACTTCTACTCGGACTTGAGTAGATTTTTCCATCGCTACTTCTACTTGAGTAGCATTCTTGAATACTTTGACCACCTCTGCTGATTTCAAAGACTGCTCCAAGTCGTTTCGACACCTTCCCATCTTTTCATTGTATCACTGACTTCTGGTGTTTTTAAATGATCAAATTCCTTAAACTGATACTGGAACCAAAGGACGTAGTCAAAGATTTTACTTTTGTAATGACCACTTCGATTGACAGAAGATAGACTTGCCGAAGGCTTGACAGCCTACTCAAATGTAATGAATTCACTCATTGTCACAATAATATGATATAAATTTAGCATGGATATGGCCAATACTGACTTGAACATTTCTTGTAAGTTCATGTTGATTCTTTTTTCGATGTCATGCTTTCGACATGGATTTTTTTTCTTGTAGCCTACCGTATCTGTAATTGGAATTGAAACCACAAAGTCATGGTGAGGCTAACTGCAAATCCAATGGATGCCCTCATGGATGAAGAAATCTGTTTGGTTGTGAACGACTTGGATCCTCACCAGAACATCACTGTAGTCGCAAGAGTTACTGATCAAAATGGTGATATCTATGAAAGCAATGCATATTATACAGCTGATGATTTTGGAACTGTTGACATTTTTCGAGATGAAAGCAAAGGAGGCTCCTATACTGGAGTATCTTCCATGGGTCTATTTTGCTTCATGATACCATCGCCAGCGAATAAGCACCAGTTTACCCGCTTCATGATACGCGATGTAGTATCACCTATTCAAGTTCACTTGACTGTGCATCATGGACATCAATTACTTGAAGATATTGAGGGTGAAAAGTTTCTATCGTATATTGTAGTTAAGCGGCGGTATAAAGCAATTGGCGTGAAAAGAGCGACTGTTCGCAGTGGTCATCTTCGTGGATCGTTGTTCATTCCCGAGGGCATCGGCCCATTTCCTGCAATTGTTGATTTGTTTGGCAGTGCCGGCGGACTCATCGAGTTCAGGGCTGCATTACTAGCTTCACGAGGTTTCCTGACACTTTCTCTTGCCTATTTCTCATATGACGACCTTCCAGAACAAGTTAATGAAATAGATTTGGAGTATTTTGAAGAGGCAAAGAATTTTTTAGTCGCTCATGAGTCTTCACAAAAAGGAGGAATTGGTATTATTGGTGTATCAGCAGGGGGTACCATTGCCCTTGCTGCTGCAACATATATCAATGATTACAAATGCTGCATTTCTATTAATGGACCAGTTTTCGCCTACTACACAATGTTAAAATATAAAGGCAAAATCTGGGAACCAAAGGTACTTGACATGACAAGAGTTTATATTGAAAGCAATGGACTCGTTTTGAAAAGATGCATAGATGAAAAATTCCAAATGTCCTCTGATTGCAGCTCAATTATTGAATACAACAAATCGAAGAGTTCATTTTTGTTCATGTTTTCAGAAAATGACAAAGCGATTAATACAGCAAAGCATCAAGTCATGGCTGAGCGCTTGTTGCGGGGTTCTGGAGTTGACTACCGTGTCATTGTTTATACTGGTGCGGGTCATTTGTTAGAGCCTCCATTCTCCCCTCATACTTCTGTGTCATATGCCAAGATTTTGGGGATGGCTCAGAATTGGGGAGGTACTGCTAAATACCATTCGCTTGGACAGAGTAAAGGATGGTCCGATTTATTACTTTATTTGAGAGAGAAATTGCGGACAAATTTAGCGAAACTTTGAAGACCAGTTGTTTCAATACCATGAAGATTTTAACTCCTGTGAATCAGAAAGTCATTTCTGTATTTTTATGATTATTCAAGTGGTTTACAATTGTAATTCTGTACTTGCCTATATCTAAAATCTAAATTATTGATATCGCGACTTAGTATATTAGCAGTAAATCTGGTAAAGTTTTGAAACATTGGACAGTAATCACTGTCTCTCATGCCACGCTAATAATGTGGACACGGACTGACTGGAGGGTATGCATGGTGCCGATTTGTCGCTCAAGTCACTCTGTAAGTGACGGTATTACATTTGATTTGTATAACGTTATAATAGGGTTACCATATTTTGGAAATCTGAAAAGAGAATGCTTTTACAAAATTTTCAGACTTACAATTCTGGAGTAAAATCCGGTAAAATAGGTTAAATTTTCCCGACATTGTTGTTGGTTGACTAAAAAGAAAAAACTGGTCATTTTTCCGACTCAGTTCCAGAAATTCACACTTTTGTTGAATTCTCCGTTGATCGACTAAAAAAAAGGTCAAATTTTCGGTGCACCTCCCGAAATAGCCACCGTAGCGTTACCTCTGCTCATTTAATGTATCTCAGTCGAATTTTACCCTATATTTAACCAAAATTCTTAAAAAAAGAGGACAAAACCTAATAAAAGAGGACATTTGGGCGTCCTCTGAGGACACTTTCAAAAAAGAGGACAAATCCTCTCAAAAGAGGCCGTATGGTAACCCTCCGTTATAACCTAATGATGATAATCCTAGTTATGCACTGCTAGTGGTCTTATATATGCAATAGGACAAGATGAGTTTCCTTGTGTACCGAGTTATTTGCAATAAATTGAATGATAATTATTTTGGGGGATGGTATATATGGATTTTGGCAAGAATAGATCTACCTAGCGAAACTACATTCATTACTGTCACAGATTTATGGAATCTTAATGTTGTTGTTGTTGGCTCAAAATCAGAGGTGGTCAAAGTAGTCAAGAAGGCTACTCAAGTAGAAGTAGAAGTAGCGACGAAACAATCTACTCAAGTACGAGTAGAAGTACTTCTTCCATGAGCAACCTAAAACTACTTGAAGTAGAAGTAGAATTTCCTGACTTCAAATCTACTCAAGTAAGTAGTTGTGAAAACGATCGTAATTCGTTCGCATGGATTGTCAAAAGCTGCTAATTGAGCTATGCGAAAAGTGCCGAGCTTGATTCATATTGATGCATACCTGGAGGTATCCAATTTTCGACAGCATAAGCATTTGTCCGGATCATGGAATTAAAATGATAGTATTGATGTGGAAATGCGATACTAATCCTATGTTTACTCTAGCAGCACGTTTTAGAAAATATCATGGTATGCGGCACTCCCCCATATTATAAGGCCCATAGTTTAGTCGTACAGCAATACGGAGAAGTTGTATAGAATACGGTGTAAACACTTTGCGAGATTAGTAAACGTTAATAAAAAATATGGTGGATCGTAAAAATGCCATATTGTGTAGCTTTATTTCTGGGAATTAAAGGCATTACTACACTTGCTTTTATACTTCAACATGTATGTTATCCAAACCAAAGAACTGATATCAATTAGAACTCAAAGTATATGATGATGGGAATGGAAAATGAAATATACATACTACTTCTAAAAGCGGAAAATGTATTTCATGTCTTTAGTCCAGAAAGTTTCAAAGGTGGCATGCTAAAACAGCTCTAAAACTAAAAAAGTCTCACAGTCCCCTTTTACAGATTAGGACACGCCATGGACTGTTAGATTACGACATGATAAGTAGATGCTGAACATCAGTTTGAAAAGTTATGATGAGCCATATATACTGTGATGAAATATTTCATATGGACGAAGGGCGACAATGCGGTGTGAACGCCAACCAACGACTTAAATTATATTCCCCAATACTTTCGTGAAATCATACTGGTTACTCCGTATCCACTGAGCGCGACGAAAATTTTGGGCTTTACTAAACTTTTATGAAAACTAAATGTTGATAATCCGCGAAAACAGCCCCGAAATTCCTCAGGCTATCTTCCTGATCGGAGCAATAAACTATTTCTACTTAACAAACTGAAAATAGCGAAAAGTAAACAAACTGAAAATAGCGAAAAGTAAGTAAGTAGATCACAAAATATTACGAAGTAGAAGCAGCGAAAATCAGATCTACTTGAGTAAGTACCAGAAGTAGAGGAAAACTACTTGAGTACTTCGAAAAAGTAGAAGTACTTCGTTACTGACCACCTCTGCTCAAAATTGCATAGTACTGCTGTCAATAAAAATGACGAGACATCGATCACACTTACTATTCCATGTTCAGTTCGTTCATGCTATGACTAAAAAGTTGAATAACAGTTAATTTACACACCACTGTTGTTTACTGTTAAAAATTGTTTAACATTTTGTTTTTGTTTCTGGTAATCATGGTGTTTGTCGACTACCATGGTCATTTACTTCATTTATATTCCATAGTTGCCGACTTGTAGCACGGCCCACTTGACTTTTATATGACACCGCTTACGCGGATGAGATGGCTGAGCCTAGATAAATCTGCAACACTTACGTATAGGAATTCTGGAGGCAACCTCGAACCCGCAACCACGATTTCTCTCATGCAGAGGCAGTCAGTCAGTAGTAATCTAGCAAAGTACCTCATGTAGATTTTGCTTACTCGCACTACTTAAAGTGGACATGACAACTTCTACTTCAGATTTCTAGGCCGAGGAAGATCCTATCGTAAAACACCAGAACGTCTTGTTAACCAAATTGTTGTGCAGCATATATAATACATTCTCATTAAACCCCGACAAGGAATCTGGTGGATCCATTCGCGGAAGCCCTAGACTGCGCCCTTGCGGGCGCAGTGTTTCAAGCTTTTACTGCTATGCTGCCTTCGGCAGCTTACACCTAGAATACCTGCATTTTTACTTACTCGTTAATCGCCACTTTGGCCACTTCTGACTTCATGCCTAATATAGACACCATATGGCGGTAGCCGTTACAAGTTCGAAGAAATACCATTTTTGTTGCAATTATCCATCCAATAGTCGTGAAGATCTGACTTGCAGTTTTGAAAACTGGCGATTACCTGTCATATCATGTCTTGCCTGTCGATATCACTCGTGGTATTGATTTTACTCAGTGCCAGAAATGAATACGGTAGCAGGGTTGTAATGACTCGAGTCACGATTTTCTGATGACTCGAGTCATTTTCTCAAAATACTGAAATGACTCGAGTCAATCCGTGTATTGACTCCACTTGGACTCGAGTCATTGCGCATGAGAGAGAGAGAGATATGATATTCTTTCTCGCCTGCACCGTCGAGATGCTTTGGCGACGGAGTTGCGATACAGCCCCATGAGGTCATCTAGTCTGCGCCCCCGTTTTTTTTTCTCCTCCATGCTATCCGTGATTGCTGAGCGCCTAGCAGGATAGCTGCGGATACCATTTTTCGAGTCTTTGGTATGACCCGGCCGGGGATCGAACCCACGACCTACCGCTCGAGAAGCCGGACGCACAACCATTACACTATCTCGCTCGGTACTAGTACAGTACTAGTACCAAGTCATATGATTTGAGACTCAGACGGCCAAGACTGACTTTTCATTGTAATTTCAAAATGAAGTAAAGTAACAACACTTCCGATTTCGTCTATTGGCACTGGTACTTGAAAATGCGACCAGAAACTGCTAAAAGTGAGGAAAATTAGCATATTATAAATGCGAAGTATTCGATATCACCAAACAGATAATAAACAGTGGGTTTAACAAGACAGTAACTGGTTACTGAGTAGTCAACACAATGACTTGGACTCGAGTCATAATACCATAACTTGGACTCGACCCTCTGCTTGATGACTTGACTCGGTGGTGAAGTGGAAATGACTCGACTTGACTCGAATCAAAACTTTAAAAGTGAGAACGACTTGTGACTCGGAGCCATGTGACTTGGTTACAACCCTGTACGGTAGTGACTCTGAATATAGCAAGCTCGGACCCCAGAGTCATACAAATACTCTAGTTAATATACTAATGCTCGGAACAGTGGTTCTTGAAGATAAGTCACAACGGATATCTCATCTGTGCGATGCAACAATAATAAACGAATTTGAAGCTTTCATGGCTACAGCCGAGTCTCTTCCTGGCGATGCTAAAGCGGAACAAGCCAAGACCTCACCAGCAGTCCCCCTAAAGCAGCCTATCGATACACAATAGCCTGCCTTGGACAGCGATTACCAGAACACCAGTCACGTCCGCAAGGGCAGAAGTATGAATTTCAGATATCTTGTTCAATAATAGATAACAAACACATTGATGGAAAACGGTTTAGTATGCTCCATAGAATTTGAAAGGAAACGTAAGAACACAAGAAAACCTTTTGCAAATGTAGAATTTCTTATCGAGAACTGGCAATGAAGGCAATATAAAATTCTGTTGCCTCAACTGCAATGTTTCACTCCCTTAATGGGGTAGGTAGCAGTATAATAACAATAAGCATTGCATATCGATAACGGATACACAAACACTGCCGGTAGACTTGATCAAAGACGCAGCGAGCAAAATGCGCATAGACAAAAGGAGATGCACACTATACCATATGCTGTATGCTAGGGAATATCGACAAAACACAGCTTTGATGGTAATCAGTTTTCAATTAGCAGAAAACGCGGTTACAGAACTACACTGGACCCACACTCAGAGCGCTGATCGAACGTCGTCAGATGCAGGAAAAAATGAACTTTAACTCGACCTATAATAATGACATGATGAAAGTAGTTACAAGAGTGTGGATTCGATAGGGCTTCGAGAAGAAGATATAATAAAGGGGTCAAGTTGACATGCACTTTCCGGTAATTATTTTCAGTCCGCTGCAAACGTAGTTACGGAGATATCGTCGGGAGGATACTGTAACCTTTGTGTGAGATTACAATATCTTCGCCGTTACTTTCCATTAGCAGCAGCCTCCCTTCTTTTTGCTACGCTTTTTACCGTCCAGTCGAACGCTGTCCGCGTGTTGATCTCGGTTGGCGGCCTCGGATTTCTTGGTTTGTAAGACCTGCCTTGTGATTTCAGTGAACATCTGAAGGAAGATGGCAGTTTCAGGACCACTTGGGAACGTGCACTTCTTTTAACACAGAAGTTATAAAATAACTAGCTAGACACCAGACACCATGTTAACTGTGGTGATACAAGAGCTATTTAAAATTATCTAGAAATTATGGAGTCAACGGAAAATTATGGGACTATGGGTGCTAACACAACTTGCGTAGTGGGCCGAACTCAACCTCCAGATCGCACGCATGCTTGACCAGTCAAATGCTTTCAAAATGTTACCTCAAAATCCATTCCTTAATTTTTCACTTGAATACTTTATTATCAAGCCTATAGGCCTATAAAATATAGGAAATGACATTATATTGCGGATCACGGGGTTCTATCCCAGCAACAACTTTATTCACAAACAATGGAATTGACCAAATACAATTGGCCTATTGAATACAGTCATTAATCGCCAAAACAGTGGCTCTAACGACGATATAAGTTGGTATCTCCATGCTCCCTTTATTTCAGTCGTAATCAGGCGTTAGCCCGTGTATGCGCTGTGGGGAATACAAGAGATTCAACTGTAAATGTGACATTTGAATTTGGTTTATTCTCATATATCGCAATCCAGGTTGCTTTGGAGGGCGGCACCTTTTGAGACAAGTGATAAAGAAGTGCGACCACAGATATCTGGATTCAACATTTTGTGTAACTATTATATTCTTCTTGTAGCCTGCATATAACCGTTTTGCACTGGCATTTGCGGTTCGGTAATAACGAATTCCTGGGTTCCAAGTTCAGCGATTCGTTCCTCAACGGTGACTTGAGTGAAACCACCACACCAGAGTCGGAGAGTTATGATGTGGCCATGAATCTACTCGGCATTTTCTGTCTTTGAGGAGTTATTTAAGGGAACATTTGATATGTGCTGGAAAGTACAATTATTTTTGAATCTGCTCAGAATTGCTTCGCGAGCCGGATGAAATCATATGCATATTTGACATCCCTGGAGTATCCTATAATGTCAATGTTAAGTAGTAAGGGCAAAACCAGGAAAGCCTGTACCATATTCACCCAGTTCTCTAATCATGGCCTCGTTATTGGGTGAGGTGTACTTTTTCGGAGTGCTCAAGTAGGTGTTGCCTACTTGCACTACTTACTCAAGTGACAATGTTTGCATAATAACTGGCAAAATAGCCCCTTTACTGTGGTATCTGAATATATTCTCAGATATTGTACCAATTTAGAGAAATCTTGCAATTCTGAAAGTAGGCACCTCTGCTGAAACTATACGACACATCGGCCAAATCTGTTTTCAGAGACGACTTCGAGCACTTTTCATCAACACTTTCTACTTCCGCTTGAAGTAGAATTGGCATGACATGGAAAGTGCTACTTCAATACTGACAAAAAAGCTATCGGACAAATCGGCCACTCCAGTACTCCACTGAGCTAGGAGAGGATGTAATCGAGGTCGACTTGGGGAAATGAGTGTTGGAAATTTTCTGTAGCATGTGATATAATGCAGGCGCTGTGGTCCACCTTATAACACTGTTACAGTATAACCCTAGATCAGTGGCATGCAACCTGTTGCCCACTAATGATTGCCAGGTGCGTGGCCTGGAAAGGGAGTTACAAATTCATTTTCGTATGAGATATCTTCAAGTGGGCGAAGATAAGAGCTAAAACAACACAATCCAGAACTGCAGGTAACCTTCTTTTTATGATCACCTCTGCATGAATCAGACCAATGAATCATTTAGGGAAAATAATGTTATGGATTGGGCTGTTTACTCTCCATGCCATGATCATATCTAAAATACCCTGAGCCAGTGTGTATTTTCAGTTTATTTAGCTTACTAGATGGCCTATATTACATGCTACCACTCAATCACCCGGTGGAATGGAACAAAGATTTCAAATGAGTTTGTTTACATAATGCACATATTTTCACCTTATTAAACAAATCCAGCATAAGCAAACAGGCAGAAATATGCCATCACCGAATGCCATACATAATAGTTATTCAGCTACCCGATATTATTTGCTTATTAAATGCATCGATGAATATTAAGCCACCGCTGCGTAGTTACAGGTCATATGATTTTAAAGTAATGTGTGCGACGCCAATTATGCCACGGATTGCACCGTTTCATCTTCAATAATGCGTCATGTCACATATAGTAACAAAACCGGAGTGAAATGCCTATGCGACCGTTCGAGACACTTTATAAGTATAATTTGTCACAACAATTTCCTGAAGGTGTTGTCTACGAATGTATTGAGCACAACTGTGACTACCGATGCAGAGTGAGCAATCGCGGCAGCACCTAGCAACTAAAATATAATTGCGTTTCACATGAATGTAAAGTATACCTACGTAAAGATTGATAACACAAAAACTGATATGCTTTCTTTTAAATCCATGAATATTCTTTCCGTATACTTTACCTCTTCTACATTTTTATTTTCCTTTGCACTCGTTTCAAATAGTCTTACGCTCATTTGGCTGGCAAACTTTTGCGCGTCCTCCGTCTCGACAACTTTCTTATCGGGATCATCATCTTTATTACCCACTGTGATGGAATGTAGAAGAGGCAGTCGGTAAGATAGATCACGACGAATTTCAACCGAGAAGCATCAACAATAAGGGGGGGGGGGGGGGTAATTATTTTATTATTTTCACAGCTTTAACCGTTAGATCAGTGGTCACCAAACAAACGTGAAAGCATCTGAGGGGAGGCGCGAAGCTGCCTGAGAAAAATGACTTCTATTGAACTCGAAATGAGTTTAATTTGTGCTGAAACTTGAAAGTTATAACAAAGGCAAGATGAAGATTCCTAAGTATATTTCGATTTTAAATGTCATAATTGCGTCGTATCATCCATACACACTGATGCTAGATTTAGACGGGTACCAAGGCTTACACTAATAAGAAGATGTCCCTGAATGAAGTGTAACTGATAAGTGTGTGTAGCCGCCATTGGTTTTGATTTAGGTTGTGGTCAGGTACGTTTGAGCTAAGCTCAATCGGGGTAATAGAAGGGGTTAATTGTCAGACAAAAGCATGGTACTTACCTAATACTTTGTTTACAACATCGCAATTTTGTTCTATTTCGTGTAACCACCTTTTCACATTTACAAACGATTCCGCACTTTGTACATCATAAACCACAATAACTCCATGGGTACCTCTGTAATACCTGCAACGGAATTTCAGTCAGTGACGATTGGGTCAACTAGTGCCTGACTGCATGTAGTACGGATGCATAAAGGTGTCTGTAGGCCATTATTGGTTGCAACATTGCCTCCACCAACTTGGTCAATTC
The DNA here is from genome assembly GCF_051294905.1 of Botryllus schlosseri. Taxonomy (NCBI): domain Eukaryota; kingdom Metazoa; phylum Chordata; class Ascidiacea; order Stolidobranchia; family Styelidae; genus Botryllus; species Botryllus schlosseri. The sequence goes on from NC_137237.1 coordinate 17,085,042, forward strand.
ACAACAGATTCATATACACTGACACCTGCATTTTCATTAGCACTCGAGTATCAAGCAAGAAGCTTCTGGACAACAGTTGAGTATCAAATTTGGTTTACCCTGACCACAGAATAATGCAGATCACTAGCCGAGATGTAACTAATCTAACCAATGTGACTGCGCCTGTTATTGGACTATGTTAAACATAATGTTCTTATTGTCCTATATAGTATTCCACTAAAAAACACCTAAAGTTGTACAAGATCTTAAAACACTAACATTATTCATGAAATCAACCAATTGAAAATCAAAAATATAAAATCATAGTTATGGTTGAATCCTTCATGCACGGGAATAATTTGCTGACGCTAAACAATAAACTGCAATTTCATGTAGAATGAAAAGAACAACACAAAAAAATAAATTAGACATTACGTCGATGTGATTGTTCGAAAACGTTCTTGACCGGCAGTGTCCCAAATCTGCAGTTTCACTTTCTCCCCATCAATCTCGACGGTTCGAATTTTAAAATCGACACCGATAGTGGTTATGTAACTTCCTGAATGAAAAACACCTCGATTAAAAATGAAATTGTCAGAAATGACCATTGTGTTTTTATCGCTTGCATCTGCTCTTTCTGCTTCTACAGCATCAGTATTTGATACAATACAATAGTAGCCTATTCAAGTCTACTAGCCAGTAAAATTGGAAAGACCTTTTCAAGAAACTTTTCTGGTGATATAGATGCATCCAACCATGTAAATAGATGACATACAACAATAATACTCAACCAAGTACAAGTGTAGATGTCAACCAACAATAGAGTGATTTACACTACCCTCCAGTACATGAGAGAGGTCTCGTCTAATAAATACAGAAACATACTATGAAATTATGAATATATATTCTGCTGGTTGAACCGATATTTTGGGGCAATAGTTAGCTTGGAGCGATTGAACTGACATCAAACAATCGAACATTAGGCCTGTCCATTATAATTTGAGACTGTTAAAAATACATGTCGTCAACAGGTATGACCGTAAAGACAACTGAGTAAGGTCAACGGGACTGTCTAGTCACAAATTACATGACATTAGTGCCCATTGGGTGTACAATTTCTTGCATGTTCAAATTGTTGCTTTCAATTTCAATCCCAAACCACCACAAAGTTGGAGAAGGCAATTGAATAGGAGACTGACAAACAACAAGTTGAAGAATTGGAATTTATAAACAGCCCACCTGAAAAGGTATTGTCAGCGAACCTCAGCAGCAAGCTGCTTTTCCCAACACCTGGAAAACACGGAGAATATGCAAATGAATGAGAAGAATGGTGATCTATTGTACATATACCACAATATCAACTATAAATTACGATAGAGCATTGCATACACTAATTATGGTAGCCTACATTATAGTTTAGGCCTTACGTAAATCGCCTATAATGCTCAACGTTTTATCAGCTGGAACGAGTGATTGCCGTACGAATCATCATGACAAAGTGTCACTTTGCTACTCATCAATGGTATGTGTACAACTGTGAATAGTCATACGTGGGAACAGGTTCCAAATGATGCGGTTTGCATGTAGAGATGATTCAATGCATCATTGTTGCTCATGCTCACATTTTAGGTAGGCCTATAGTATATACGGTATTATAATAGAGTTGGATGCCAGAGAGTGATCGCACAATGCACCGAGTAGGCTACATGCCTCAAACCCGAAAATCAAAAACTTGTGGATTGCAGCATGAATAGTTTATGGATGGTATTATTCTTCACCAGTACATCACCAGTACATGAATATATTAATTTATATGCATCCACTGAAAAAAAATAATCACCAGTTTATCTAGTGTGGCCCAATACGCCTATCGGGATGTGCTACTTTCACTGAATCACAACAGAGGCTCGTCCATAGCGATGTCTTTTGCACATGTGGGGTATTGACATGATCATTGCATCATAATAATCTATATTGGTGCACTTAAAGTTCAGTCTTACAAGGCAGAACCCCCAAGGATAACATTTTATGTAGATAAGACCAAATGTCTCAATCTTCAAATAGTTCGGGCATGCAGATGCTTGGTCATCATAATTGCTGAAGATTAGTCACATCACATTCACACAAAACAAGAGACAATTGTTGGCTGATGATAGCGTTTTTTACTGCCATGCTACATTTCAAATACATGCTCAAAACTCGTTATTGGCATTAAGACTACACACAGAATTCCATATCACTTTCATACACACAACCCTAATTTATTCTTACATTAAGAATGTGATCACTTTTGTACAACAACATAGGCTAACCGGATTTAGCACCTATGGCTCTGACTTAACCAGAATGCCATCTGAGCAAGATCTCAAAATAATTATAATTGTTAGAAAGATGACAACGGTGCGGCACTGACATGACAGTTTAGGACAAATCAACTCGTGATGCATGACATGTATGAGGAAATTAGTTGATAATTTTGACAATAGTGCCAACATATGAACGGGTTTAAATGCACCACCATAACACCAATAAATTGGGATGGAATCATTATGTTGTTATTGTCGTGGTGTGTGGGACGGGTGTTTCATAGATTAGGCATCCTTGCCATCACTTTTGAATTATAGACAAATAACAGTGTGCAGGACAGTGTAGGTTAATATACTGTAAGCCTGGCCTACATGCAATAACAAGGTACATGCTATTAGAATGGAACCGAGTACAATTGTACCATAGGCTATTTATATATTATGCACAAACTTGATGCAAGAAGTGGTCAAGCATTTTACTTCATTCTATACACATCATCTCATGATCTTAGTTGAATTTAGACGCTTCATACGATGGTGGATACTTAATTTGTAGTAAGCAGTAGGATAAATTGAAGCATTGATTCACAGAAATCAACCCAAACAACAGCTATTTTAGTGTGCATAAGCATAAGGTTGCTGTCGTCAAGAGTAAACTGCATTAATACTGAGCCCCCATGGCGCAGTTACACAGTTAAATAGTATTGTAGTTATAGGAGCGATAAATTAGTACGTGATATGAAAGACCTCAAATTATCCTTTAATTTCAGGTTCAGAGTAGGATCCATCATGTTTGGGACCGTCATCAAGAATCCTCATAATGCAGGGCACAAGCTATATTTCAAATGAACTTACCGCTGTCCCCAATAATCAGCAATTTGAAAAGATGATCATATTCCCTTGCCATTGTCCAATCACAACATTCAACACGTGCTCCAACAAATACTGTGACAGATAAACCACAGCCTATTTTACCATAAGCAGACTTGATAAATACTGTCAAGGAATATTTGAAGAGCTTCTTGGTGCGTACAGAACTTCAATATACAATTGCATAGTATATTCATATTGAAATGAGCCTGAATATTTTCGGCTGACACTCGTCAGGGGTAATCATCAGCAACTAGTAGAGTCAAGGAATAGGCAGATATATTCCGAGTAAGGTAAATGGAGGATAAAACTGCGACAAGTTAATACGGTATAGACAATGACTGCCTCAATCACCGAAGTTACTAAATAATCTGCAGAGGGCCGTAACTGCCGCACCCCAAACCCCCCAATTCAGGGGGGGCCGTGCTCGAAGGGGCCCAAAATTATTTCGTGAATTAGCATAAATTATAGAGTATTTTTTGAAAATTTATGCAACGTTTTGAAAATTTTTCACGCTACGCGCAATTTTATGTTGCTAATAGCATCTTTATTTTGGGGTAGGCTAGCCTACTCTTCCCCTAAGAAAAAATACGCAAGATTAATAGAAATGGGCATATCGGCGCTGACCATTACCGTGCCACGATGCATCAAGACATATATGAAGTTTTAGGCCATGTGACATGCGACACCAACAAGTTTGCCAGAACGATCGATAGCGAGAAAACCTTGGCCGAAAAGGACTGCCCTTATACCGACCGAAAACTTTGTTATATATACAAAATACATATACGGTAGGTTGAATTAGGCGCCGAATGTTCCTGTCTTGGCAATCTGAACCTCACAAGACAAATACCACCCCGCAAGGGAAAGTTGTATAATACCAGTGAAGAAATACCAACTTGAAATCGTGTGCGTCTTTTAGTTTAGTAGCCTACGTTTGGGCGATTCTATAATTTTGATATAGCAGACAGGAGGTCACGAAATAACATCACGTTACGGAGTCATACCAACGGGCCCTACAGTTTCCATAAAAGCTCACTCAGTTCTACCGGTAAATCTGATTACGTGAGCAGAGAGGACAAGAAAGTGATAGCAATATATATATATGCAATTCCCGATCTTAATGACCGATTTTTGGTTTATCATCATATAGGGCAGAGGTTCTCAACCTGGGGGGCTCGGTAGGCTCTCAGGGGGGGGGGGGGGGCACGAGAAATTTTTGTCAATTCGTCAATGTCTGTATAAATTGTGACTAAACATGTGTTTCACAACCATTCTGAAGATACGATTATTGACGATTAAACTTGATCCGTATTCTAGAAAGCTTGACAAACTCAAACTGCAGCAGTCGCGCTCAACGGAGTATAGGCTGACTTCAACTTCATTTGAGCAAATTTTTGATATTCTTTGAAGATTTAGAGATATTCCTACGAGCAAGTCCTTTATTACTTTATAGCTTTGGCAGTAGCCTAAATCTCTGTGCTCTAGGTAGCTGTTGTTGATAGCTGGCGAACTGCACTGCCTAAGACAGACTTGGATGCAATATAGGTTGCCCGGTTTCGCCCTCAATTTCGCTATAAATCAACACAATTTAATTCATTTCAAAAACTGATCAAATTTAGCATGGCAGGACAGAATGACGCCGTGCTCTCTGTAGTCACTACCAGCATCAGGATTAGTCTCAGTGCAACCTACCTTGAAATCAATTGATGACTTCAATGGTTTTTTATTATTTTCAAACAAGTTTGGGGAAGTTTGTCAGCAATGTAAAAGACTAAACAACTGTAATGCGGATTCAAAATTGGCGCAAGATATACCTCATGTATACTATTATATCAGGGGTTGGCAGCCCGTACGGCTGCATGCGGCCGTAGAAGGCAAGTTGTGCGGCCGTCGACGCCTAATTCAATTAGTATGAGTTGGCAGCCGTAGACATGCAAATTGCAATTACGAATTCACTCCCGAATTTGAGAGATCTTATATAATCTTGAAATTTTCTTCCCGCTCTGCGCAATTTAACAACACTTCATTTTTCGATTTTAATGCAGTAGCACCCTTCTTAATTGAGCAGGAATGGGAATCCTCAAGGAATAACAATTTATTCGCGGCTCTGAAAAATTTTCGCACTCCCAGCAACTATTCATAACATTGCCACTCGCGATTTCAGTGCGTACAATAGGCCGTTGTGAAAAGTAGAATAGTCCGGAGTTCAGCGGAAATGAATATGGACAGTTTACCATAGGCATTTTGCTTCCAGATCTTTCATTGCGGCTATGCCCTGGAATGCGGCCTTAGGCTACATAAGTAATTGCAATGCGGCCATGATTAGCAGGAAGGTTGCCCACCTCTGTATTAGATGATGTGCTTGATCTTTTTGACATGACGATAAATGTAAGGGGGGCCAGGGCGGCGCAATTTTTTTGACCATCGCCAAGGGGGGCGCGTGTCAAAAAAGGTTGAGAACCGCTGGCCCAAGACCAACGTTTTTTTTGGGGGGGGGGGGCGGGCTGTCAAAGTGATGTTACGGCCCTGATCTACAGTCCTAGAACAAACTAAATTAGCAATTACTTATGAATTGTGATAACGTTTAATAGGCCTATTAAGTTGCATTCTCTTGTAATTGTGGAAAGGTTAATGGTGCTACAAGAAAGTACACCTACAAACTTTTTTCTTGTGATCATCAATTCATTATAGGGGGTGCATGCTGCATGACCAGACTTGGACAACTAGAAAATTTTCAGCGTTTCCAAATTAGATTAGAATTAGAATTAGAGCTACACAGTTTTTTACAAATTAGATTAGAATTAGAATTAGAGCTCCACAGCTTTTTTAAAATTAGATTAGAATTAGAATTAGAGCTCCACAGCTTTTTCCAAATTAGATTAGAATTAGAGCTACACAGTTTTTTCCGAATTAGATTAGAATTAGAATTACTGAATTCGCAAAAACTTGGAAATTGAATGAAATTATGATTGATAAATCAATACAGCATAAATCAAGTTCATTTCAATTCACAGTGCATTCGTATAACCAAGAGAATGGTTAGCGTCTGTACGTCAAGCTTGGCTCGTTTTGCACGATAACAGGGGTCACTAACACGCGGCTCGCGAGGTCACATTTTGCGGCTATCTGATTTGTGATTTCGGAAGAATGCGAAATTAAGTATTTACACATGCTGAAGCAATCATCCTCTTTTTCTGGTGTAGTTGAGGGCATGAAAGTGAATAAGCCTGTATTAACTATCTCATTTTCGTTGCTGTCGTTCTGTTTGTGATCGAAACTAGCATGTTGTTCGCAGACTACAAGCTATTATGCCAGCATGGCTATTATTCATCACAATAACTACTATGACTGTACGGTGTAAGCAATGCAATGGCAGCTTGGCACTGGATTTCCCTACGTGAGAGGGATATTCTCGCTTCAAAATACCTAGGAAAAAGAGGCATTTTCAGGCAAACCGTAAATTAGATTAGAATTAAAATTAGAGAATAGGAACATTTCACAAATTAGACTAGAATTAGAACTAGAGCATAAGTACATTTCACAAATTAGATTAGGATTAGAATTAGAGCACACATACATTTTACAAATTAGATTAGAATTAGATTATGGGCATTTCGCTCTAATTTAGTGAAATTAGACAACTAGAATTATCTAGTTGTCCAAGTCTGTGCATGACCATCCTTTCTCCCTCTAAAATGATGCAAATCTATCGATATACTAGGTTCTACTCGAATATAATTTAACAAGAACTTTGCAAATATTTGGATAACGAAATGTGATGGCATCGAAAATCGCAACTAACTGATGATTAAATAGGTCTATATGTGCTCAACTGGAAGTCAAATGCTGCCTTCAAATAGTCAGCTATTATTATCGGCAGTACTGAAATCTTTGAAATTAGGTTGGTAACAGCCATAAAATGCTTGACTGTATTTAGAAAGTTTCTCAGGTGATCCCATATCACAATAGACATCTTGAAGCATTTTTTTTGCAAATAATTATTATTATAAGACACATTACTTGAATCAATGTTTTCCAAATACATAACTACAGCGTATAAATATAAAGTTATTTATCTGATTGCAGAAACTAATTCATGGATAGAGGCCTAAATGATGTGTCCTATGTACAAATCATAACAGTTTATCAGTAGATTTATTACTATAATAAACAATTATATATAAACATTATAAATTTATGATTACACATATTTTTGTATATTGGATATTATGCTGTTATATTATTTTTTCTTGGGAACCAGACATCTCAGACTTCAGAATACTACGATGTTTAGAGAAATGATATAATTAGTCGTTATATAGAGAAAAATTAATGGCTCAAGTTTCAATTCATTTGGCTCCCTTTGGGGATAAAATTGATTCACATTCATATCATTGAAATGCAACAGTTCACTATTATATATTTTCACACCATCTTTATTAAAGCATATTTTTCAAATACGGGTGTTGTACCTTCGCGTCTGGTTAGTGCCAATATTTAGCACATAGGTTGAGTTTGTTTAGTAAAATATCCAATTAATGGAAAGCATTTTCGACCTTGGCGAGGAAGTTTTCTACTTCCTATCACAGTTTAGGCTGGGATACCCAACACAACAGAGCATAATGTTCTTGATTCATTTTTTTTTTAGCTGCATCAATCATTATAGTTTTAATTTTGCAATGCGGGAGATCCTAAGTCTTGTTAAACTGTTCATAAGAGGTTAATGTTGCATTGCGACAAGTTATTGACAAAAATCAGTTTTCAACAGATATCGCGCCGTTATTTTAATGGCCTTTCCACAATTATGCAACAAAATACAGATGTCCAATCAACCCGCCTCTAAACATCTAAAATGTGTATGTTCCAAATCAGTTATACTTTCTAGTTCAAGACGACGTAACCAATCTTCAATAACTGCTTTTAGCCCCGACGCATACCTCAAAATTACATCCGACCATTCCATTGACACATCGGGCGTAGCTGTTTTGGCATTCTTCGATCGCAACTCCAACATAACGAAGGCAGTCGGGCGTATTCGCTGGAGCGATGAGGTGCTGCTGTTGAAAAATCCGAGGCCGCTTCTCAATGTGGTCCTTCTAGCTTCTACTACACGATCTAAGGAGAAATCTATTTCACAGAACGTATAAAGAAGTAAGTTTTGGACGCCTATGGTGAATAAATTAGAAATAATGTCTAATAAATAATTGTGAACCATTGCCAACGTCTATGCATCTCGGACGTAGTAAGATTCAACTCGGGAAGTCCCGTCCCGTGAAATAAAGCTTCCGGCTATGTGTGTAAATGTAAACAAAATATAATGACATGTTAATATTGCTACTCACTGATCTGGCTGGTGTCATGTTGAAATTCAGCCTGCGTATCGCTAAGACATGGCCATCGGGCGATAAACTTAATTCGTTGACAAGAATGGTGCATAACAAGGGCACCTCACGTATCGATACAGTAGTCAGGGACATCCTACACCCACTTTCAAACGAACAGAGGAAGCGCGAAGCCGGTCGAATTGTACGCAGGAACGACATCGGGAAGTTCTCTGATCTCTATAAAACCTTGGATATTCAATCAAGGACAAAAATATTGTCTCTGTTGGCGAAGGATTATGGATGTGATTCACAGATGATTGCGCAGCAATGCCGCACGCTTGTCCAAATGAATGATAATTCTGTAGGTAAATTTTAATACCGTAAGCAATGACACATTCTCACATTAATTTACCAAATACTTTGCAGAGAGACGACCCGTCTATTCAGCAATTGGAAATGAAGCTCAATAAATCTCTGAAGCCCGCATATCACTCTTTACTGACACAACTTGGTACTTTGAGAAACGGAGTGAAGCTGTTGATTGACATGAGATACGATTCTATGCATGCTGCTAAAAATCAGGACTTGTGTACTACAGAAATCCAAGGTCTCAGGTAATTGAGAAACTTGATATAATTTTGGTTCTTCTACAAAAATACATAATTTTCGAAGGAACCTGAACGAACATATTGGCGATATTCTCGGTATGTGGTTTTCGGTTGGACTTTTGCAATTGTCGCAAATCAGCTGGAGCACCCCAGCAGCGATATTAGAAAAAGTAGGATAAACAAGAATCTCTGTGGCTATATTATTAAACATAACTTCAAACTAGCTTGCAGAGTATGAAGCCGTTCATGCAGTTCGGAACTGGATGGACCTGAAACACCGCCTTGGGCCAAAGAGAAGGTGTTACGCATTTTTTCATGCGAATATGCCAGAAGAACCATTGATAGTTCTGCATGTAGCACTGACAGAGACTATATCTGATAACATCACTGACATTCTCAACTATAAGTCTAAGGAAGACACCGCTGGTTCGCATATTCAAATTGTATTTTATTTCAATATAGGCTGATACTGATGGTATATTTTTTTTACTTACTAGAAAACTCAGCTGAATGTGCCATATTCTACTCAATAACTGCCACACAGAAAGGACTTCAAGGTATCGAACTTGGAGCGTACCTAATACAATCGGTTGTGCAATCACTGAAAACAGAGCTTCCACAGCTTAATGTATATTCAAGCCTATCTCCAATACCAGGTGATACGATATTTTCACAGTGTAAATAACAGTGATACTTCATATAGAAAATACATAAAATTGATTGTCTCTATACAGGATTTCGAAAGTGGCTGCTATCGGAACTTGGTAGAAATGACAAAATAAGACAAATTATCAATGATGACGATACAATATCGTTACAGAAAGCATGCCAATTGATCAATCACAAAGGAGACGGGATTAGTTTACTGGTGCATTTGCTAAAAAATCTTCGACTTCTGAACCAAAACGCAGATCTGGCCACGTCAGTCAAGGATATATTAATGAAGCTGTGTGCGTTTTACATCTGCAAAGTCAAGCGAAGGGGGTATGCTTTAGATGCGGTCACCAACTTCCATCTGAAGAACGGCGCAGTAGTATGGCGGTTAAATTGGATGGGTGACACTACACTGTCGGGCATGCAAAATTCGTGCGGTATTATGGTGAATTACCGCTACTACCTCGAAGATATGCCCAGTAATTCTGCAGACTATATCGGCAATCATAATATACCAGTTTCAGAATATGTCAACAAACTGTTGCGTGCGGACGAGAGGAGCAATTTGTGAATAATTTCTTGATCATGCTGCTGATTGACGGACCTGACAAAATCACTGTGATAAATAAATTCGACTAATTACCCTTGAATAGTGTCTTGAAGGAAGGTGTACAATGCAAAAGATCTGAAGCCAGGTTATCGAGAACAGAAATTAAAATTCCAGTCACGTGAGATAAGGCTTTGGACAAACTATCCACGTCGATGTCAGCGGTGTACTCGTTTAGATTACAGGGTGCAGAACTCTGCAGCAAGTCTTGGCAATACACATTCAAAGCTGATGGAACCATAGTACTTTTTGCAGATAAGAACTTATGCAGGCCATTTCTAAACCCATAAAGCATGGACACTGGTACTTTTTGCATCAATTTATCTTTTGAAAAGGCATCCATGTGCAACACAGTCTCTTGTAAAGCTTCACCGACAGCTATCAGATATGACAATCCTCCACAGGGGCTGTGAAAAAATCGCCACGCAAACAAAGTCAACTCCGTGGTTGGATTTTTTGTGTCACAGCACCATGCCGACACGAATTGCACCAGTTCATTCCAATTCTGTTTGCTGGCGCTATCGACAATTGCCATAGCCAGTGAACTAACAGATTTTTTTGTCGATGCAATGCGTTTTGCGTAGTCAATCGCGTCGGTGCTAGAAAGAAACACTTGATTGTAATTGAGTGAATTGTCATAATTTGTCGAAAACGAAATTTTGCTTGTGGCATCGCTGAAGTAATATATGTGAACTCTCTTCTTCACCAGTATGAACCTCCAATCCATAGGAACCAGAATATTAATGACGAAGGGCTCATGCGTGGATAACGTCGATGCGACCTGACTCTCAAATCCAACAGAAGAATTTTCCAACTCCGTTAAATCCACACTCGTGTCACCAAACACTGCGGTTGTCGCGACCAAGCCTTTTTCTTTCAGATTTTTGAGAAAACTGATTAATACGGCTGTCAAAAAAGACAGTCCGTCTATTTCCAGCCCCTCGGGACCCACGATAAGGCAGTGGTCCACGGTGCAAACCTGCGAAAGATATGGCGTGGCAGAATTCAGCAACAATGAATTGCCCGACAAAGCCGAGAGAACCTTCAAATCAAATTGTCTTCCCAGTGATGTGTTACTCTTGGACTGCGGCAATGCAGAGCTGATCTTAGTGGTCGCCGCGATCGTGCTTGTTCGTTTGAAGCCAGTCGAATTGACACCTGCCATCGCAGCAAGGTTCCCGAAAGCTGATACACCAGATATCGTATATAGCTTCAATTCAGCGTCAAACACCTTCGGCGTGACAGTGAAGACTTTCCCAATAAGCTTCTTGTCTTCTTCCCGATGAACTTGCACCTGCAAGGATCCTGCTCTCAGCCATGCGATAAGTAGGGGACAGGGATTAGGCGGCAGGCTACTCTTTGACATGAAAAGATCTTTTAAAAAGCTTTCCCATACTTGATCGACACGGATATCCATCAAATACTGCAATCTTTTGGCTTGACGTATGTCCAATCCCGTTTTGCTACTGGAAGACTCTGCCACATTTACAATTTTTCTTTCCACGTCTGCGAATGTGTCGGTCTCCAACTTATGGCGGTATTTATCGAGGCTGACGTCGGTTTCAAGATTTTGTCCAAATTTAGTTCCAAACGCGGAATCGATTTGCTTTAGCGTTTGGTGTATAGTTGGAAATCCATCGATAGCGTCTGAGTTAAGACCGATCGACAATGCCTTCAAATATGACAGGCTTAGAAGTAATAACGACTTCACGGTATCCTCGTTCTGATCAATCAGGGCAGCGTCAATGTCACTTACGATTCTCAGCAACGTCTCCTTCCCAAAGCCCGCAGCAGTGTCATGGGAATCAAAGAACTCGGTTAAATGATCGTTATACTGCTGCAACGTCTGCTTCATCATGTCGGTCGAGGATTTCAACGGCTGGCTGTCTAGAATGTCAATCATTGCGTCGACGAGTACAGAAATCCTCACAAGTCTCATGCCCAACCCTTGGCAAATGCGGAATATCTCGATTGATAACGAGTCCTCTTTTCTGGACGTGATTGGTTTCACCAGATTTTGTATTCTCTCCATCAATATTCCATGATGAGTGACTGTCGTGATGTTCGACTCAATCTGGCGACCTGCGATATTTTGCTGCCAGTTCTCTTCAATCGTAGATATTACATTGGACTGCAACGGAGAACGGTATCCGGAGTGTTTTTGCAGCGTGGTTACGTACAGTTCGGCTTCTGATTTCACAACAAAAAATCCTTCGTGCAATGCTTGATATGGGGCGCCGGCATAAAAGCATTCGACCTTACTGCTACTCGTGCTTTTTGTCAATATGGCAAGCAGGCGATAGGACTTCGACACACGCATGTGTCCCACTTTCAACGGCATCGAGTTATTCTTACAGTCTACCATTAAATTTACAGTACAGTCTTGCTTCTTTGTTGCTGCCAACGCGATCTGTTTTAGCAATTCATTTTTTGACGGAACAGATGTGTCAGACGATAGCGCTTGTTCAAGATCGTTTAGGATGTAAAACTTTTTTATCGCTTCATCTTCCTCAGTAACGTTAACTTCCACCGATAATATTTTGTGGCTACTCTCTTTATGAATTGATTTCAAATCAGCGATGATGGACATGGCAAAACTGTAAGCCGCATCTTCTACTGTCGACGCACTCACCAAGACAACAGCCAGTACATTGACGCTGTAACACGCATCGTGAAATGACCCGAAAAACACGGCCGGACCTTTGACAGAAGACATGATCGTAGCATTCTTCACGTGAGAGTGATCCAGCAGATTCTTCAGAATGTCGGTAAGTAGTGACAGCTTCTTTGGATTCAACACCATCACAATATGCCGCAATCCCCAGATACCGTAATCAGGGGAATTGTATCCCGCGATAACGCTACTTTTAGTGTCAAGAACCAAAGGTTGCGATAGGCTTTGATGGATTTCTGTCAATGTCTTTTTGCGAGTGTGGAATCTTTCCGAAATTTTCGAAAATCTCCGGATGAATCCGGGATATGGATTGTACGGCAATTCATCGCTTAACAGGAGATCGAGAGTTAGTTTGTTCATGTGACCGGCAACACCAGTGTCCCGTAAATACTGCTTTCTAAGCCTGATGGCATGCATGACATCTTTGTCGTCGCTAGGTACGAGAACTGGTATTCCTGTTATCGTACCACGTTCATCCACCACGGTTGAAGATCTGTCTTCCTCCTCCTCGCCTGTTTGAGGCAGTGGGTCCTTCAACTTTGAATCATTCCTCGGTATTGTCAGTGGATTAGTTAATTTGTACCGCTTCGCCATGACGCATTCACACTAATTTGCTTGGGTTTCAAAACGCATCTGAAAATTGAATAACACATGATGATAATCATCCATTCAGCGAAGGATTGGCTGACTGTAGGAAGAGATAATTTTCAAACAGAATATTTGAATATTTATCAAGCCATATCATATTGCTAAAGTTGTAGGTTCTGGTTGGGGGGGGGGTCACTCGAAATAGACAAAATTTATTAACAGTAGAGCCTACTTGATTAACTGCATGGTGATATCAGGCGAAATAAAGCAGGACAACCAATGCTTCCATGTTTTCTTATAGGCCTTAACTTTTTAATGAATAGGCCTACATGTAGACCTATTTATTCGAAGTTTTGAGCACTTCTTCGATACACCGTGATCCCCATGACTATGGATACTATCAGTGTTTCACATGACACTTGAACGATGCGCACCGCTGACTCTGAGTAAGGTTTGGTTTTGGGGTCAGGAAAGAAGAAGTATCAAGATATTTTACTAAAGGCACTCGAGTGTGCTAATTTACTTTGAGCAGTTTAAATAGCCTACAATGCGAATACAAACGTATGCTCGCAAATAGAAATACAAGCAATATTTTTAGTTAGTGAAATATGAATGCCAGTAAGAATAATATTTTGCACAAGGTTGCATAAGCGTACCGCTAGATAATTCCTACAGTATAATATAGCGGTGTTGAGATCAAGTCAGTACCTTAGAGTCAGATCAAGTCATCTCGAATCATTGCACATTTTGACGCAAGTCAAGTCAAATCGATTTGCAAAGGTGACTCGAGTCAAGTCATGTAGAATTTTCAAAGTCATTGCATTTTGCTAGCTGTTTTAAATACAGATACAGTCGAGTATACACGCAAAAGGGCATTGTATCGCTCACCCCAGCTTACGTATGTAACATAGAACTGCTAAACTACGTACGCAAGTAACGGTATAGTCTCCCCAGTCACTAATTATCAGCATACCCCAAAATAAAGGATAGAATACGAATAGAAGGTTACAAAAACTCGATAAAACGCACAATCATTGAGTGATTGGACGCACTCACAGGTCACACCGGCGTATTGTTAACAATCCAGACAAGATTGAACTACAGCGATTTAGTCGACACTGATCACTTTGATGGCTTGGAATTGACCCGTAAATTTTACTTGGAGTCACGATTCAATCCGTATTTCCGAAGCGTCAAGTCAAGTCAAGTCATTTTTGTAAAGTGACTCAAGTCAAGTCTCAAGCTCGAGTCATCCCAATACGGATCAATAGTATGCTTGCAAAACACAACAGGTGAGACCATCCATAAATCTCAACCAAGCCTGTTTGCAAGACATTATTTGAGGATGCTGACTGGTAATTCTCGTGAAGTTAACAAGAAATTCTTCTACCGTACCACGACTCCAGTGGTATGATCTGGCTGGTTCCACAATTTTCTCAACGATATCGATAAAAAAATCTCTCAAGTCCTTCGTGTGGTATAGACCCGATCCTATTACCGTGATTGATCGACACATAGACCTACAACTATGGAACGATTCATCGTCGGCTCTATTTGAGAAGCTCTCCTTTATTTTATCAAGAGTATCCTTGTCCGACGACAAAAATTTAGATGCACGTAGGTCATGCAGAAATTCACGGTCGATATCGATGTTTCCGTCGTTGACAGCAGAAAATTCTCCATCGGAATTACTCGTCCAATGTTCCGACAAGTGCTTGACGCACGTAACAAAGTGATTTAACGTCATGTGACTGAGCTTTCGCTTGGTACATTCGAATTTGTGACTAGCCAGAAAGACAACTGTCGCGTAGGCCCAAGATAGTTCCTTCGGCAACAGAAAGAGTTGCGATATATTATCAACCAAAGACCCGGGTTGGTCCTCCACAGCTTTGAACACTCGTCGGCAATTCTCAAACTGACGGAGACAGCACCGGTGGTTGATGCCTGTCTTGTCCGCCACCTCGTCCATATTCTGGTAGGTGCTGCGTGACAGCTTCTTTCCCAACAGCTCGCGAATGACAGCGTGGTCTAAGTTGAAATACCGAATTATGAGCTCTCTTTGCATATCTTGAGATAGTTGGAAACATAATTGATGAGCCAGCGTCAACGGTTTTCTCAAGTACTTTTCTAGTAGACCAAGTGTTCGATACTGGTCCAAAATGTCGCTCATCAAAAGGTCGGCTGAGCAAGCAGGCGATTGCTGATTTTTCATCTTTAACTTTACGGCTTCGCTAGGTGGCTTTGACCCGAGCCATAGATCGTACAACGTTAAATCGATGATTGTGTTATTTCCGACAAATATGTCAATGTCTGGTTGCAATTCCATGGTATTTTCACTTAAAATCTTGGAAACTTATATGGAGATGCAACCACGTATTAATTACAGTCTGTGTGAAGGGGTTTAGAAATGTTACATCACCAATATAAATATCAATGACAGTCTATTACCCTGATGTGGATGTAGTGACTGCGGACTCCGGACTGGAGATACAAGACAAGTAGCTCAGACTTCACACCACATTGACTAGGCCTACGTGATGGGAACCAATTTCCATAATCGTAATCAAGTTACACAACAAATTGCATCACAGGAAATGAACTTTTTTGTTACGTCATATCAATTTAGAACTTTTTTATCTGTCATTATCACTTTCTTCATCATTGTGATGCATAAATTGAACATTCGAATAAATAGATTTTAGCAAAACTATTTTCATTATATCAGAAAAAAGCATAGCATTCAACATATCATCATCATTTTCTTAAAATTTCGATCAAATCAATACACCATACGATTGCGTTATAATGAAAAGATATATATAGGAGGGTGTCGAAACGACTAAGGGTAATCTTTTAATAAGCACCCACCTTGGCCTACAGCATGTTCAATTCAATTTATTCCTAAGATTTTCGAAATCACTAATCAGACACCCACCAAGTAAAAGTAATCAGGTATAGCTCTATGGAGATTACCAGGATACTATTTTATCTTGTTACGATAAAGATCTATATGAAGAATGGGTAAATATTGTTCGATACAAACTCGATCAATGACAACTGAACGGCTGCATAGGACATTGGTTGGTAAGGCAAGTCCTCGCAAGTATTTGTACCACTGTGATTCTATTAGAATTTTTGGCGAAAATCGGTGATTGTGTGAATCATGAAAATATACTCGGGGGTCATTACATTTTGTGCTTTGGAAATTACATCGGCATATTCAGGAACCTCTTGACATACTGTTTCTTGGTGATGTATTCAATGACAAATGCACGTAAACGACCGTTTTCGGGTGTATTTCCAGGTATTATGACGAAAAAACAATTTTAAGAAGACGAAGAGATACCTACTACACAGCCGTTTGACTGAATATTTTGCAGTTGAATCGTAAGAAATGTGTCGGTGATAACGCTCAACAGACCATGTCTATCGACTATCCTTGGGTATAAATATATTTCGAAGAGTGCGGGAATGATTTGACACCGGCGGCTGCTACGAAGAATCATCATTTTCTCGAATATATGATCACGACGAATAGTAGAACACTTTTTTAAAAGATTTAGGCTCCGGACTCTACATACATCTCATTAGAATCGAATTGAAATCGGACATTTTCGAAATTTCGGTAATCCGGACACAATTAGGGCCCCAGTTCTACCCTTGGGACCTCGACTTGAATAATGATTTTGGTCTCGATAGAAGCGACTAGACTAGTAGAATCCATTTCAAAAAGAATTACGCTCCGGACTCTACATATATCTCATTAGAATCGAATTGAAAATTGACATTTTCGAAATTTCGGTAATCCGGACACAATTAGGGCCCCAGTTCGACCCTTGGGACCTCGACTTGAATAATGATTTTGGTCTCGATAGAAGCGACTAGACTAGTAGAATCCATTTCAAAAAGAATTACGCTCCGGACTCTACATATATCTCATTAGAATCGAATTGAAATTTGACATTTTCGAAATTTCGGTAATCCGGACACAATTAGGGCCCCAGTTCGACCCTTGGGACCTTGACTTGAATAATGATTTTGGTCTCGATAGAAGCGGCCAGACTAGTAGAATCCATTTCAAAAAGAATTACGCTCCGGACTCTACATATATCTCATTAGAATCGAATTGAAATTTGACATTTTCGAAATTTTGGTAATCCGGACACAATTAGGGCCCCAGTTCGACCCTTGGGACCTCGACTTGAATAATGATTTTGGTCTCGATAGAAGCGACTAGACTAGTAAAATCCATTTCAAAAAGAATTACGCTCCGGACTCTACATATATCTCATTAGAATCGAATTGAAATTTGACATTTTCGAAATTTCGGTAATCCGGACACAATTAGGGCCCCAGTTCGACCCTTGGGACCTTGACTTGAATAATGATTTTGGTCTCGATAGAAGCGGCCAGACTAGTAGAATCCATTTCAAAAAGAATTACGCTCCGGACTCTACATATATCTCATTAGAATCGAATTGAAATCGGACATTTTCGAAATTTCGGTAATCCGGACACAATTAGGGCCCCAGTTCGACCCTTGGGACCTCGACTTGAATAATGATTTTGGTCTCGATAGAAGCGGCCAGACTAGTAGAATCCATTTCAAAACGAATTAGGCTTCGGACTCTACATATATCTCATTAGAATCGAATTGAAATCGGACATTTTTGAAATTTTGATAATCCGGACACAATTATGGCCCCCGTTCGACCCTTGGGACGTCGACTTGAATAATAATTTTGGTCTCGATCGAAGCGGCTAGAATCCATTTCAAAACGAATTAGGCTTCGGACTCTACATATATCTCATTTGAATCGAATTGAAATTGTACATTTTCTAAATTTCGGTACCCCTGACACAATTATGGCCCCCGTTTGACCCGTGGGTTTGAATTGTATATGTTATGGCTCTGCTCTGCTCTGTCCTTTCATCCAACCTATGTATGTAAGTACACAGCTGCTAAGCCTGAAATAATTAACATTGCTTTCTCCAATGTTACAGACCAATAAAACAACACTCTAGCAAGTCCGATTTTATCACACCTATTCGCAATGTAAGAATGTATACAAGATGAAGATAACAAATACGGTAAGGCACATTCAAAATTCGGGATGTTCTATTAATCAATTTACTATCATCGATGAGTAACATCCTAGGAGTTCTTCAGCGTCTTTGTAATTAAGTTTTTTCTTACCATGGTAAGTTTGATTATAAATTCAATCAATATTACAAGTTTAAAATATGAATGGACTTTGAAATCTGATTTCAAAAATTTCATAATATCACAGTTTTCTGCATTAACGCCAGGGTTGATTACCTTTACCTCGATTGTTAATTCCCCTGGTCGCGAAAGTATTCTGCCTTTGATTTATTCGCAAACGTCCTCAGTAAGCAAAGTTTCGATTTGACGTACTTACACACCGAGAATACGTCATTCCAACATTACGTGTTTTTCTCGTGGAAATTTCATTTCCAAAGTTTTATATAAAGAAGCCAACAACTCGATAGTTGATATAGAAACTAAATTGGAACTCAATCAACAATCAATCATGGAAATTTTGGGTCGCGAAAATCGCCGCTTAAATGTTACAATCGCCCCGTACCCAGGGGCAATTGTATCACCCTTGCGGGGCAATTATAACAGTGTTATTTATAACTAATAAACAAACGAAATGAACAATGAAAACGGAAGCACAAATTGTAAAATTGCATTAAACTAAAGGAAGAGACGTTTGAGCGCTTCCAGGCTACGCCCCATCGCATTTATGGCATCTAAATGCAATATCACCCTTCGTGTCTTGTTCAAGCTTAAAGTGTACAAGAAACACATTCATTCCATCATCTCCCTACGCATATTCGGCCTCTTCTACCAAGGTTCTGTTGTTCAGCGTGCATAATGGGTGGGTCATTCGGTCACATGCGAAGGTGCGAAACCGACCTCGCCAACATATCTTGGTTGAATGGGCCGATGATAGTATAGCAAAACGAGGACACAACATTGTGTGGCGTCAAAGCTATCATGACATTCTTCTGGGCGGAATGAAATTAAAATATATTGTTCACATCAAATATCAAAATATAAGTGGGCCATGATCAAAGTCAGGGGATGAGGATTCAGTCATGACCAATAAAGGTCGACACACCAAAAGCCGGTCAACACGAGAAAGGGTGGTTGAATCACGGAAATAAACGAACCGTAAGATTCACATCACCACTCTTGTATGGCCGTTTCGACAGATGATCATGTTAGAATTGGCATCACAAGGTAGTATCTGTTCTGGTGAACTTCTGGCTGTTGCAAGATTATTCTGCAGTAGATGAATGGTAATACCAACATATGAACAAAGACATTCAGAATTGATAACATATTGTAACGGGGCAAAAGTAACAGAGTGTTACGATTGCCCCTGACACGCTCGACCATGATTAGTGTCTCAGTATGGTACCTTCCAGGCGATGCAAGTCCTACTCTTTCCATCATCACGGTAGAGTATGATAACATTGTTCCAGCTACAGATATTACGTTGAAACTAATTGAGACACTATTCGTCTAAACAAATTATTCCAGACCAGAAAATATTTACTCGAGGGTCAAAAATTTCGTTTTTTTCAAATTATTCCGAGGTTTCGCGTCGTAGCTCAACGTAACTCCAAGTATAATAGGAGAGATAACTATACTGCATGCGCACTTAAAATATCAAGCTGATTTCTCCACCCTACTAGCGATGAGGTCGATTGTTACATTTGTCCCCGGTCTCCCCCACTAAAGCAATCTGTTAAAATGATGGAGTCGGTTATGTTGTTTTGGTCTATCCAATTCAAGGCACATTTAATGGCACATAATTCTGCTGTGAATGACGAGGAATTGCGGTGAGCAGCGTGAGCAATTCTCAGGTTAATACTTGGCATATATATCGAGTATCCGGATCCATTCGCGGTCTTAGACCGATCTGTGAATATAGTCGTTGAGTTAGCGTAGTAAGCATCTAGAAATTCCCTAACTTTGATGGCTATCATGTAGCAAGGTGGCTCGCGGGATACGTGTTTTAAACAAAGTGTTTTGACACACCTCATATTTTCATTCTTTTTTTCAATTTAAAACAACGCCTAATTAGAGGCGTATAGGTATAAAATATAGATCCATAAATCGCGTAATACTGCATTATGCATCATCCTTCCTGTGCCGCACTGTTGTAAAAAGGGCCCTCAAACAATGCATATCCCTCAGTGTTAGGATGACTCGTGTCATGACTTGACTCGAGTCACCTTTTTCGTGTGACTGAGCCTCCATTGTTCTCTCACAAATAAATTACCGCAATCGAAGTGATCGAAGCTTACAGCTTACGTTGTCGTAAACTAGTAGTAAAGTAGTTTAGTAGCAAAATGCGCATTTCTGTTCTCTGCTCTTACCTTAAGGAAATTAAATTCGAATATAAAATTTATATAGTCCTAAACCATTGGCGCAGGCTCGAATTGTATCATATCAATTTGTAAATGGATAATGTATTGCATATCTTATCAATTCATTTCTCTATTCTCTATTCTCTATTTTGGCTGGAAAGTATAAACTGAGGCTGTGCAATTACTTACGCGATACAGCTCATTCTTGCATGTACAAGTTATTATTATTATTTATTAATAAAAGCATGTTATGGTGCTTGTAACAGCGTGGTCTTTTGCACCACGTGACAACAAATTCCATCGCTAACTCAAGCTAACTTGTAAATTCAGTGCATGATACTCTCAGTGGGAAGTCAAATGTCAATAACTAAATACGGCGTCCCTATGATGCTACAATGTCGATTACGTGTTGTAATATATTGGTGTCTATCAATAAGTTTTCCAAGTCGAATGGTATTCTCCTTCGATGTGCACTGTTTCTTAGTATCTGTCTGCGTTGTTCTAATGTCGGACAATTCATCAAAAAATGGCGCACGTCTTCGATGACTCCACAATGGGCACAAACAGGTGTCGCAGAGATCCCTATTCTGTGGAGATGTCCATTCAATCCGCAGTCTCCCGTTCGTAAACGAAATAACGTGGATTCATTTCTTCGCGTTGCTTGTCTTGGAATTGTAGTGTCGATGTTTGGCTGGTATTGTCGATACGTTGCTCCCTGGTCAGTACTTTGGTATTGTCCATTCCAGATCGACTTGCAATGGCGGAACATTAATGTTGTCGCGTCTGTTAGCATGTACATGTACAAGTACATTTAACTCTATATTCGTTCATCGGTTCGGAATCAATGACCACTCAATCTGTATTTCAGACAGCTCGCAAAATGCAATGACGTAATCATGCCTCATACTTCGAAAAGGTAACTTGACTTGAATTGTGACTTAACTCGTGATTTGACTTGACCTGACTCGACTTGACTCGAGTCATTTCCAAAAATTGATTGACTTGACTTGACTTGACTCGAGTCACTTTTGAAAATCGATTGACTTGACTCGAGTCGAAATGTGCAATGACTCGAAATGACTCGTGACTCGAAGGTGGTGACTTGATCCCAAACCCAACACTGGGTCCCTTTCCAATTAACCGGTGCCTACCGCGCGGGCTGGAGATCTCGCATCTAGATGCGCCTCCACTCCTGACTGCACTCAACTTTGCGACTCAGACTGACGACTCGCTCCGGCTACCGGCTCTCATGTGAGTGAAATTGTGATTTCGACTCTGAAGTCTGAAACCGATACTCCCTAATGGCAAAAAATGTACTGCTTCAGCTACGACCCCCGCGTTGCTCCAAGCATTGCTGTCAATGGTTCTTCTTCAATAACAGTGGTTCTCTGGGGGTGCACCACCTTTGCAGGCGTCAAATCATCTGAAGGGGGTCGAAGCCATCTGAGAGAAATTATCATTCTTGAATTCGGAATGAGTTAAACTTGTGCTGAAGCCTTCAAGTTTGAGCAACGGTGTCAATAATCCTGATAATTTGATTATTTTAAATGTCAAAGTTACGTCGTCGTGCCATGCACACACCGCTGATGGATTTTGACTGACACCAGACCTTGAACCGATGAGAAGATGTATTGTCTGAATTAAAAGAAGGCCTAAATGGTGAAGGCGTGAAGCTGTCAGCTCAGTGGTTAACTGATTATTAACCCTTACCTAGCCGCAGAACCCACGGAACACGCCAATTTTGAGACCTTCACGGAACCCCAAATTTCATTGATACAAGTAGCCTATCTATCACAATACAACACAAGACAAGGAAAGCGAGTGGCGCAGTGTGCTAAGCAACACAGTCCCTACACCAATGGTTGCTGGATGTAGTCTCAGTACCGCCATGTTTCTATGTGTCTATCTGGGCTCCTCAGAGCCTTCACAAGCCCAGATGAAGAGAGACACGGACTCAAGAAAGCCAAGCCGCCAGCAGAGACCAGAAAAAGAACTGCGAAGACGAAAAAAAAAAAAAAAGACACGAAGTTATGAAATTACCGTGAGGGCGCAATTGACCGAAGTGTTGATAAGCGCCAATCAAAACAAACATTCAACTAAATTTAATACATTAATCAGGGTTACCATATTTTGGAAATCTGAAAAGAGGACAGATTTTAGAAATTTTCAGACCTAAATAGACAAAAATGTCGACTTCCAGCTCAGCTCCCGTAATGCCCTCCAGAACGTTACTCCGGTGCCGATTTACTGTAACTCAGTCGAATTTCACCTTATATTTAACCATAATTCGCAAAAAACAATATGGCAAAATGAAAAAAAAGGACATTTGGGCGTCCTCCGGGGACACTTTCAAAATAGTCAAAAAAGAGTACAAATCCTCTTTAAAGGAGGTATTGTAACCCTAACATTTCTAAAGATTACTTCTGCACAAAATTTAGCTGTACAATATCACCTGCTCGTCAACAGAGTGCTGGAAGAACAGAATCCTCGCGTCAAGCGGCGCCCTATTTGTAATTCGCGTACCGAAATTTAGAAAATGTACAATTTCAATTCGATTCAAATGAGATATATGTAGAGTCCGAAGCCTAATTCGTTTTGAAATGGATTCTACTAGTCTAGCCGCTTCGATCGAGACCAAAATTATTATTCAAGTCGACGTCCCAAGGGTCGAACGGGGGCCATAATTGTGTCCGGATTATCAAAATTTCGAAAATGTCCGATTTCAATTCGATTCTAATGAGATATATGTAGAGTCCGAAGCCTAATTCGTTTTGAAATGGATTCTACTAGTCTGGCCGCTTCTATCGAGACCAAAATCATTATTCAAGTCGAGGTCCCAAGGGTCGAACTGGGGCCCTAATTGTGTCCGGATTACCGAAATTTCGAAAATGTCAAATTTCAATTCGATTTTAATGAGATATATGTAGAGTCCGGAGCGTAATTCTTTTTGAAATGGATTCTACTAGTCTGGCCGCTTCTATCGAGAACAAAATCATTATTCAAGTCGAGGTCCCAAGGGTCGAACTGGGGCCCTAATTGTGTCCGGATTACCGAAATTTCGAAAATGTCAAATTTCAATTCGATTCTAATGAGATATATGTAGAGTCCGGAGCGTAATTCTTTTTGAAATGGATTCTACTAGTCTGGCCGCTACTATCGAGACCAAAATCATTATTCAAGTCGAGGTCCCAAGGGTCGAACTGGGGCCCTAATTGTGTCCGGATTACCGAAATTTCGAAAATGTCAAATTTCAATTCGATTCTAATGAGATATATGTAGAGTCCGGAGCGTAATTCTTTTTGAAATGGATTCTACTAGTCTGGCCGCTACTATCGAGACCAAAATCATTATTCAAGTCGAGGTCCCAAGGGTCGAACTGGGGCCCTAATTGTGTCCGGATTACCGAAATTTCAAAAATGTCAAATATCAATTCGATTCTAATGAGATATATGTAGAGTCCGGAGCGTAATTCTTTTTGAAATGGATTCTACTAGTCTGGCCGCTTCTATCGAGACCAAAATCATTATTCAAGTCGAGGTCCCAAGGGTCGAACTGGGGCCCTAATTGTGTCCGGATTACCGAAATTTCGAAAATGTCAAATTTCAATTCGATTCTAATGAGATATATGTAGAGTCCGGAGCGTAATTCTTTTTGAAATGGATTCTACTAGTCTGGCCGCTTCTATCGAGACCAAAATCATTATTCAAGTCGAGGTCCCAAGGGTCGAACTGGGGCCCTAATTGTGTCCGGATTACCGAAATTTCGAAAATGTCAAATTTCAATTCGATTCTAATGAGATATATGTAGAGTCCGGAGCGTAATTCTTTTTGAAATGGATTCTACTAGTCTGGCCGCTTCTATCGAGAACAAAATCATTATTCAAGTCGAGGTCCCAAGGGTCGAACTGGGGCCCTAATTGTGTCCGGATTACCGAAATTTCGAAAATGTCAAATTTCAATTCGATTCTAATGAGATATATGTAGAGTCCGGAGCGTAATTCTTTTTGAAATGGATTCTACTAGTCTGGCCGCTACTATCGAGACCAAAATCATTATTCAAGTCGAGGTCCCAAGGGTCGAACTGGGGCCCTAATTGTGTCCAGATTACCGAAATTTCAAAAATGTCAAATTTCAATTCGATTCTAATGAGATATATGTAGAGTCCGGAGCGTAATTCTTTTTGAAATGGATTCTACTAGTCTGGCCGCTTCTATCGAGACCAAAATCATTATTCAAGTCGAGGTCCCAAGGGTCGAACTGGGGCCCTAATTGTGTCCGGATTACCGAAATTTCGAAAATGTCAAATTTCAATTCGATTCTAATGAGATATATGTAGAGTCCGGAGCGTAATTCTTTTTGAAATGGATTCTACTAGTCTGGCCGCTACTATCGAGACCAAAATCATTATTCAAGTCGAGGTCCCAAGGGTCGAACTGGGGCCCTAATTGTGTCCGGATTACCGAAATTTCAAAAATGTCAAATTTCAATTCGATTCTAATGAGATATATGTAGAGTCCGGAGCGTAATTCTTTTTGAAAGTCTGGCCGCTTCTATCGAGACCAAAATCATTATTCAAGTCGAGGTCCCAAGGGTCGAACTGGGGCCCTAATTGTGTCCGGATTACCGAAATTTCGAAAATGTCAAATTTCAATTCGATTCTAATGAGATATATGTAGAGTCCGGAGCGTAATTCTTTCTGAAATGGATTCTACTTGTCTGGCCGCTTCTATCGAGACCAAAATCATTATTCAAGTCGAGGTCCCAAGGGTCGAACTGGGGCCCTAATTGTGTCCGGATTACCGAAATTTCGAAAATGTCAAATTTCAATTCGATTCTAATGAGATATATGTAGAGTCCTTAGCCCAATTCTTTTTGAAATGGATTTTATCAGTCTGGCCGCTTCTATCGAGACCAAAATCATTATTCAAGTCGAGGTCCCAAGGGTCGAACTGGGGCCCTAATTGTGTCCGGATTACCGAAATTTCGAAAATGTCCGATTTCAATTCGATTCTAATGAGATGTATGTAGAGTCCGGAGCCTAAATCTTTTAAAAAAGTGTTCTACTATTCGTCGTGATCATATATTCGAGAAATTGATGATTCTTCGTAGCAGCCGCCGGTGTCAAATCATTCCCGCACTCTTCGAAATATATTTATACCCAAGGATAGTCGATAGACATGGTCTGTTGAGCGTTATCACCGACACATTTCTTACGATTCAACTGCAAAATATTCAGTCAAACGGCTGTGTAGTAGGTATCTCTTCGTCTTCTTAAAATTGTTTTTTCGTCATAATACCTGGAAATACACCCGAAAACGGTCGTTTACGTGCATTTGTCATTGAATACATCACCAAGAAACAGTATGGCAAGAGGTTCCTGAATATGCTGATGTAATTTCCAAAGCACAAAATGTAATGACACCCGAGTATATTTTCATGATTCACACAATCACCGATTTTCGCCAAAAATTCTAATAGAATCACAGTGGTGTATTTGTGGTTTGTTTATGTCATGGCTCAATGAATTCGTTGTCATGATCTGACCATAGATATTAATGGTAAATGTTTAATATAAATGTAAACATTTGACTTTATATAGCTCATTGATCGACTGAACTGTACCACTGAGCTATATAAAGTGAGTGCATGATCAATGATCATAAAAAGCATGTAATCAATAATTTTAAAGTTAGATTTTTGAGATAACTGTGAATCGTTATGCCTTTATTAATTTTAGAGAGATACTCTGTGAAATGTCTCAGCTCAGAGCTTCGATGTCAGTTTCCGTGTACTTTGTCCAAATATATTACAGGCTCCATCCTGCCAATTAGAATGATTGGGCCTTACATTGTTGCAATTTCGAAAAGGTTAAACTTGGAGAAAACATCTAACCTAGAATTAGCGCGAGGGGTAAAATATGGCTCCTTTGCATTTCGTGAGGGAGGAAACACATGAGTGATTCTGTACTCGAAGTTGGAATATTGTGAATTCGTTGCTGTCACCAACGATAGACCTTTACGCCTGATATTCTTACCATTGAACGGGACCGTGTGAATCTGGTATCAAGATGCGTAAGCGTTAGTTGTAATTTTTCGAAAATTGGTTACTATTATATGAATTTACTGGCCTGACTGGGGTGTACCAGTGTGGTGTGTATATCTTAGTTCTCTTCTCCCTGCTTCTCTTGCTTTGATAAACTATTATTGAATAAATGTCACGTTAATGCATGTCTATTTAGGCTGTTACACGTAACTGAAGCAACCAATTCGAGGTCCATTAGATTCGGGCCATCAATTTGTATAGGTTGTAGCAAGTATTACTGTTACTGGTGCCGTAAATTTTATACTCTAATGGAACTTGGAAGTATAGTCATCATTTCAATGTACCCCAAGACTGTGATACAATGTAAAAAAAACATAAGGTGTTCTAACGACTTGAGGTAGTCTTTACAATCAGACATGAATCCGAAGAGTGACCTAATACTAATAGTAACTATTTTTTCTTTAAAAGATGTTAATAAGGAGTGGAATTAGTCCAAAAATAACCACTTAAGTGCATAAGTGTGAGTAACCAGCATAACCAATATATTTATACCATCCCCTATGAAATCTCGGTTCATTTTTTGAAATAAATCCTGCGTGATAAGAGCTTTTCTGCATAGAGTAATTAAGTGATTACCAGAGAACCCGGCCCTTGGAGAACCCGGCCCTACCAACTCGGCCCTCGGAGAACCCGGCCCTCGGGAAATTTTGTATATCAAGCACGCGTGGTCTACTTGTTGTGGTATTCATGGTGTTTTTCGACTACTCTGGACCTCGGTGAATGCGGCCATCGAATAATTTTGAAATAAAAATGCATTAAATGTGATATGATTCTCAGGTAGGGAACAATCACGTGCCGTGGTAGATCTCCCAGTGCGAGAGCCTGATATCGAAGAATCTACCACGCATGCTACCGGTTCACCATGATTGGTTGCCAGGGAACTCGGCACTTGGAGTTTGATACCGCAGCTTTGCAGCATGTGGCCTAATATCCCACCCCGGCAACCCTAATATCCCACCTCCGGCAACCCTAATATCCCACCCCCGGCAACCCTAATATCCCACCCCCGGCAACCCTAATATCCCACCCCGGCAACCCTAATATCCCACCTCGGCAACCCTAATATCCCACCTCCGGCAACCCTAATATCCCACCCCCGGCAACCCTAATATCCCACCCCCGGCAACCCTAATATCCCACCCCGGCAACCCTAATATCCCACCCCGGCAACCCTATAATATCCCACCTCCGGTAACCCTAATGTCCCACTCCCCGGACCCTAATGTCTCCTTTCCCAACTACCCTAACACCCCACCTCAACCTACAGTTGCAATAACGAGCAGACCACGTGTGGTTGATATGTGAGCAATAACAATCATCTGAACAATTCACACACAATGTACAATGCGATAAGACCCAATACGATGTCATGAACCGATACGAGTATGTCGAACATCGCACGTCCGCCCTTCGCCAAGTCAATTCAACACTGAGCCGACCACGCAAGCGTGATCACGTGATCTCTGCGTGATCTACGCATGCCCTGACCTCCTTACAAGATTGACAAATCAGTTGATAATAACATTATTAGTTTAATAATTCATATTAATACTTGTGAATACACTTAATTTCAAAATTTCCCGAGGAATTCACCGAGGGCCGGGTTCCCCAAGGGCCGGGTTGGTAGGGCCGGGTTCTCCGGCAACCAATTAAGTAATTGAACAGAAAGTCCTGCATGACGTTGCCAACTTGCCACCAATTTCACTCTGGTATACCATAGTGTCCTATTAGAATTTTTGGCCGAAATCGGTGATCGGGTGAATCATGGAAATATACTCGGGTGTCATTACGTTTTGTGCTTTGGAAATTACATCGGCATATTCCGGAACCTCTTGCCAGACTATTTCTTGATAATGTATTCAACGACAAATGCATGTAAACGACGGTTTTCGGGTGTATTTCCGGGTCTTATGATGAAAGAACAATTTTAGGAAGACGACTGGATACCTACTACGCAGCCGTTTGACTGAATATTTGGCAGAGAAATCGCCAGAAATGTGTCGATGATAACGCTCAGCAGACCATGTCTATCGACAATCCTTGGGGTATAAATATATTTCGAAGAGTGCGAGAATGGTTTGACACCGGCGACAGCTACAAAGAATCATCATTTTCCAGAATATATGATCACAACGAATAGTAGAACACTTTTTAAAAAGATTTAGGCTCCGGACTCTACATATATCTCATTAGAATCGAATTGAAATCAGACATTTTCAAAATTTCGGTAATCCGGACACAATTATGGCCCCAGATCGACCCTTGGGACGTCGACTTGAATAATAATTTTGGTATTGATGGAATCGGCTAGACTAGTAGAATCCATTTCAAAAAGAATTAGGCTTCGGACTCTACGTATATCTCATTAGAATCGAATTGAAATCGGACATATTCGAAATTTCGATAATCCGGACACAATTATGGCCCCAGATCGACCCTTGGGACGTCGACTTGAATAATAATTTTGGTATTGATGGAATCGGCTAGACTAGTAGAATCCATTTCAAAAAGAATTAGGCTTCGGACTCTACATATATCTCATTAGAATCGAATTGAAATCGGAAATTTTCGAAATTTTGATAATCCGGACACAATTATGGCCCCAGATCGACCCTTGGGACGTCGACTTGAATAATAATTTTGGTATTGATGGAATCGGCTAGACTAGTAGAATCCATTTCAAAAAGAATTAGGCTTCGGACTCTCCATATATCTCATTAGAATCGAATTGAAATCGGACATTTTCAAAATTTCGGTAATCCGGACACAATTATGGCCCCAGATCGACCCTTGGGACGTCGACTTGAATAATAATTTTGGTATTGATGGAATCGGCTAGACTAGTAGAATCCATTTCAAAAAGAATTAGGCTTCGGACTCTACGTATATCTCATTAGAATCGAATTGAAATCGGACATATTAGAAACTTCGATAATCCGGACACAATTATGGCCCCAGATCGACCCTTGGGACGTCGACTTGAATAATAATTTTGGTATTGATGGAATCGGCTAGACTAGTAGAATCCATTTCAAAAAGAATTAGGCTTCGGACTCTACATATATCTCATTAGAATCGAATTGAAATCGGAAATTTTCGAAATTTTGATAATCCGGACACAATTATGGCCCCAGATCGACCCTTGGGACGTCGACTTGAATAATAATTTTGGTATTGATGGAATCGGCTAGACTAGTAGAATCCATTTCAAAAAGAATTAGGCTTCGGACTCTCCATATATCTCATTAGAATCGAATTGAAATCGGACATATTAGAAATTTCGATAATCCGGACACAATTATGGCCCCAGATCGACCCTTGGGACGTCGACTTGAATAATAATTTTGGTATTGATGGAATCGGCTAGACTAGTAGAATCCATTTCAAAAAGAATTAGGCTTCGGACTCTACATATATCTCATTAGAATCGAATTGAAATCGGACATTTTCAAAATTTCGGTAATCCGGACACAATTATGGCCCCAGATCGACCCTTGGGACGTCGACTTGAATAATAATTTTGGTATTGATGGAATTGCCTATACGAGTAGAATCCATTTCAAAAAGAATTAGGCTTCGGACTCTCCATATATCTCATTAGAATCGAATTGAAATCGGACATATTCGAAATTTCGATAATCAAGACACAATTATGGCCCCAGATCGACCCTTGGGACGTCGACTTGAATAATAATTTTGGTATTGATGGAATCGGCTAGATTAGTAGAATCCATTTCAAAAAGAATTAGGCTTCGGACTCTCCATATATCTCATTAGAATCGAATTGAAATTGGACATATTAGAAATTTCGATAATCCGGACACAATTATGGCCCCAGTTTGACCCTTGGGACGTCGACTTGAATAATAATTTTGGTCTCGATAGAAGCGGCCAGACTAGTAGAATCCATTTAAAAAAGAATTAGGCTTCGGACTCTACATATATCTCATTAGAATCGAATTGAAATCGGACATTTTCGAAATTTTGATAATCCGGACACAATTATGGCCCCAGTTGGACCATTGAGACGTCGACTTGAATAATAATTTTGGTCTCGATAGAAGCGGCCAGACTAGTAGAATCCATTTCAAAAAGAATTAGGCTTCGGACTCTACATATATCTCATTAGAATCGAATTGAAATCGGACATTTTCGAAATTTTGATAATCCGGACACAATTATGGCCCTAGTTGGACCCTTGGGACGTCGACTTGAATTATAATTTTGGTCTCGATGGAAGCGGCCAGACTAGTAGAATCCATTTCAAAAAGAATTAGGCTTCGGACTCTACACATATCTCATCAGAATCGAATTGAAATCGGACATTTTCGAAATTTCGATAATCCGGACACAATTATGGCCCCAGATCGACCCTTGGGACGTCGACTTGAATAATAATTTTGGTATTGATGGAATCGGCTGGACTAGTAGAATCCATTTCAAAAAGAATTAGGCTTCGGACTCTACATATATCTCATTAGAATTGAATTGAAATCGGACATTTTCGAAATTTTGATAATCCGGACACAATTATGGCCCCAGTTGGACCCTTGGGACGTCGACTTGAATAATAATTTTGGTCTCGATAGAAGCGGCCAAGCTAGTAAAATCCATTTCAAA
This sequence comes from Botryllus schlosseri, assembly GCF_051294905.1. Taxonomy (NCBI): domain Eukaryota; kingdom Metazoa; phylum Chordata; class Ascidiacea; order Stolidobranchia; family Styelidae; genus Botryllus; species Botryllus schlosseri. The sequence continues at coordinate 17,116,780 of NC_137237.1, forward strand.
AAGAATTAGACTTCGGACTCTACATATATCTCATTAGAATTGAATTGAAATCGGACATTTTCGAAATTTTGATAATCCGGACACAATTATGGCCCCAGTTGGACCCTTGGGACGTCGACTTGAATAATAATTTTGGTCTCGATAGAAGCGGCCAGACTAGTAGAATCCATTTCAAAAAGAATTAGGCTTCGGACTCTACATATATCTCATTAGAATCGAATTGAAATCGGACATTTTCGAAATTTTGATAATCCGGACACAATTAGGGCCCCAGATCGACCCTTGGGACGTCGACTTGAATAATAATTTTGTATTGATGGAATCGGCGAGACTAGTAGAATATATTTCAAAAAGAATTAGGCTTCGGACTCTACAGATATCTCATTAGAATCGAATTGAAATTGGACATTTTCGAAATTTAGGCACCCGAATTACAAATAGGGCCCCGCTTGACCCGGGGCTTCTGTTCGTCCAGCACTCTGTTGACGAGCAACTGATATTGTACAGCTAATTTTCGCGCATAAGTAATCTGTAGTAATGTTAGGGTTACAATACCTCCTTTAAAGAGGATTTGTCCTATTTTTTCACTATTTTGAAAGTGTCCCTGGAGGACCCCAAATGTCCTTTTTTTTAGATTTTGTCCTATTTATTGGCGAATTATGGTTAAATATTGGGTGAAATTCGACTGAAGTACAGTACATCGGCACCGGAGTAACGTTCTGGAGGACATTCCGGGAGCTGAGCTGGAAAGTCGACATTTTTGTCTATTTTAGTCAATCAACGAAGAATTCAACAAAAGTGTGAATTTCTGGAGCCAAGTCGGAAAATGACCTTTTTTAAAGTCAACCAACCACAAAGTCAACCAACCACAAAGTCGGGAAAAATTTATCATTTTTCCCCGATTTTACTCCGGTTATTGTAAGTCTGAAAATTTTGGAGATCTGTCCTCTATTCAGATTTCCGAAATATGGTAACCCTGATTAATGTATTAGATTTAGTTGAATGTGTGTTGTGATTGGCGCTTATCAACACTTCGGTCAAATGCACCCTCACGGTAATTTTATAAGGTTCGTGTCTTTTCGGTTTTTTCCTCCTTCGCCGTTCTTTTTCTGGTCTCTGCTGGCGGCTTGGCTTTCTTGAGTTCGTCTCTCTCTTCATCTGGGCTTGTGAAGGCGCTGAGGAGCCCAGATAGACGCATAGAAACACTGCAGACCCGAGACTACAAACAGCAATCATTGGTGTCGGGACTGTAATGCTTAGCACACTGCGCCACTCGCTTCCCCTGTATTGTGTTGTATTGTGATAGATATTTGTATTAATGAAATTTGTGGTTCCGTGAAGGTCTCCAAATCGGCGTGTTCCGTGGGTTCTGCGGCTTGGTAAGGGTTAAGAACCACTGAGCTGACAGCTTCACGCTTTCACCATTTAGGCCTACTTTTAATTCAGACAATACATCTTATGATCGGTTCAAGGTCTGTTGTCAGACAAAATCCATCAGCGGTGTGTGGATGGCACGACGACGTAACTATGACATTTAAAATCATCAGATTATTAGGAATATTGCCACTGTTGTTAAAACTTGAAGGTTTCAGCACAAGTTTAACTCATTCCTAATTCAAGAATGATAATTTCTCTCAAATGGCTTCGACCCCCTTCAGATGATTTGACGCCTGCAAAGGGGGTGCACCCCCAGTTTGAGAATCACTGTTATTGAAGAAGAACTATTGACAGCAATGCTTGGGGCAACGCGGGGGTCGTAGCTGAAGCAGAGAATTATGTACATTTTTTGCCCTTAGGGAGTCGGTTTCAGACTTCAGAGTCGAAATCACAATTTCACTCACATGAGAGACGGTAGCCGGAGCGAGTCGTCAGTCAGAGTCGCAATGTTGAGTGCAGTCAGGAGTGGAGGGCGCATCTAAATTGATGCGAGATCTCCAGCCCGCGCGGTAGCTACCGGTTATTGGAAAGGGATCCAGTGTTGGGATCAAGTCACCACCTTCGAGTCACGAGTCATTTCGAGTCATTGCACATTTCGACTCGAGTCGGGTCAAGTCAATTTATTTTCAAAAGTGACTCGAGTCAAGTCAAGTCAATCGATTTTTGGAAGTGACTCGAGCCAAGTCGAGTCAAGTCACAATTCAAGTCAAGTTGCCTTTTCGAAATATGGGCATGATTACGTCATTGCATTTTGCGAGCTGTCTGAAATACAGATTGAGTGGTCATTGATTCCGAACCGATGAACAAAAATAGAGTTAAATGTACATGCAAGAAGGCGCTGTATCGCTCACATATACGTAGAACGATTAAACCACGTAAGTAATTGCACAGCCTCAGTTTATACTTACCAGCTAAAATAGAAAATACAGAATAGAGAAACGAATTGATAAGATATGCAATACATTATCCATTTACAAATTGATATGATACAATTCGAGCCTGCGCCAATGGTTTAGGACTATTTAGACTATATATTCGAATTTAATCTCCTTAAACCGTTTGGTTATGTAAGAGCAGAGAACAGAACTGCTAATTTTGCTACTAAATTACTTTACTACTAGTTTACGACAACGTAAGCTGTAAGCTTCGATCACTTCGATTGCAGTCACTTTATTTGTGAGAAAACAGTGTAGGCCCAGTCAAACGAAAAAGGTGACTCGAGTCATCCCAGCACTGAGAGATATATTGGTTGAGGGCCCTTTTACAACAGCGCGGCACAGGAAGGATGATGCATAATGTAATGTTACGCGATTTATGGATCTATATTTTATACCTATACGCCTCTAATCAGGCGTTGTTTTAAATTGAAAAAAATGAAAATATGAGGTGTCTCAAAACACTTTGTTTAAAACGTGTATAAAATGATTTTTTTCAAAGGCTGGATGTCATAATTGTGTAAATACTTGAGAAAAAGATGCAGTATGAGCCGTCGGACCACTTACTCTAGCTAGATATAGTCGAGCAGTTTAATCGGCACCCGGTTCAGAATCACTGTGACGCAGTCGATAGCCCAAGGGTCGGCAACCTACGGCCCGCGGGCCGGATCCGGCCCGCCAAGCGAAATGTCCAGCCCGCGACGAAATAATTAGTTTCCAAAAGAATACGGCCCGCCGTTTCGTAATGAGTTCCAATCTGCAGTGCAGCACTGCTTGGAAAGAATGCGGCATTGCCCCGATATAAAGTATCCTACGTCGTATTAGTCTATTGTTACGCCGTAAAACTGGTGCGAAGGCGGTCGACTAGTAGCCTATCTCGTACTAAAAGTAGGAGATGGAGAATGTCTGTAGAGCAGTGGTTCCCAACCTTTTTCCACCCACGTACCACTTCGAGGTTTTATGCAGTGCTCGCGTACCACCTACATAATTTAACATAATAACTCCGTAGGCGGTCAAAAATGTTTTCACCATTTATGACGTCATACTCACGTATTTGAGCTATGTGAGGTGTAATAACTAGGGCGATTTTTTACCTAAAAATCAGAGGATTTTGACCTAAAGAAAACTTGATTTTGATGTTTTGGTTTTGGTGTTTTCGCACATAATGGTAAAATGTTGCAACTTTTATTCATTTCCGGTTGGGACTGTCTGTCCTTACGAAAAGGCGTTTTTGACCTAAAAACTGACAAATTCTGACATGAAAAAACTTTATTTTAACGATATCTGGCCCAGTAGTGACACCACGTATTACGGTAGAGTTCATTAAAATTTGTTGTAGTACAACGAAATATACTTTCTTACATTCTCGGGTAGAAAAGTGTCTGTCCTTACTAAGTAGCTTGCCAAGAATGGAGAAATACCGTATAACAGCGGTAGTTGTTGGCTGACAACACTGAAGCTGGGCGTACACTGCTGGTGACACATCATGTTGCTTCATACTGACAATGTTGTCATGCATCGCAATTTTTCATCATGCGCTTCTTGATAAAATAACCATGCAATGACAAGCAGTCTTGCTTCAGTTAGGACATCGCGGTACGTTGAGCATAACACCATATCTATTGTCAACCTATTTGTTTCATTTGACAGTTTATGATCCACGATGAGCAGACAATGGGCCGCCTACAACGGTAGGCATATAAAGTGGGCTACAAGCTGTAAAATATCAAAATCTGCGATACAAACGAAATGGAGGGGTCCAAAAAGTTTTGGTTTTGTAAACAATTCTGACAATTTTTTGACTTAACGCTTAATTTTGTAAAGAAAAATCGCCCTAATAATAACAAATTCTATGAAACTAGGCATTATCAGCCCGGGTTGATGAGATACATGGAATTGTTTTTTCACTAGTCAAAAAACTTCAAAAAATTCAAAATTAACCCAACTGAACTAATAACTTCGAAAAAAGCAGAATCTACTCGCGTACCACCTGGAAGACCTTCGCGTACCACTAGTGGTACGCGTACCACAGGTTGGGAACCACTGCTGTAGAGTAGACTAGCTAGACCAGTGCTTATCAAGCGGGTGTATCGCGCAACCGAAAGTATACCATACTTTTTTATTGGTTTGCCACTCAGATAGGGTGCGACAATAAAGGTGCCGTTCCTCTGCCCAGACGCAATGACAAAATCTCAAACTTTCCCTGTTTCATTAGATAGCCTAACTAGCCGCCGTAGGTTAGTCATCTGTAGTTTAATTCACCAGAAGACATTTTACGCCAAGACAACAAACCTGAATAATGTTTTGGACACAATGGTGAAAGCTGATTTTGTCTCACATACTGAATCACCGACAGTTAGCCTACCTCAGATATTACTAGAAGCAGAGCATCAACAGGGCGATGTGTTGTGTATTGCCATGTTCGCGTATTACCCCTTATCAGCACAGGGATTTAGGGTAACTTAATCGGCACACACGTTAATAAATTGTCAACCTGGCATTTTCTAGTGTTTCTCAATGCAAAGACGCTAGTCTCATAGTGAATTTGTTATTTTAAGGGATTTTATATTGATAAAACCTTAAGGCACGATCATTGATACTAATTTCAAGGACTGTTTTAGCTTGAGCAAGTCAAAAATCTACGAAAAATGTCAAAATTTATAATGTTTTCTTCCACTTACGGATGATGATTCCGGAACATGTAATTCACGCACCTATACGGGGCTCGTTCACTTTCGGCCCAAAATCAGTACATCCTTACGGAGAAAAAGGGTTTTTGGTCCGAAAGTGAACCAGCCCCGTCCTGGTATGGGTTCGTCATATTCCGATTTTAGAATGAGGCTGCGTGATTCGCGGAATACCACTTTTTAAATGTTAATCACCTTAATAGCTCTCAGAGAAATGGATTCTACTATAGTCTAGCCGATTCCATCAATACCAAAATTATTATTCAAGTCGACGTCCCAAGGGTCGATCTGGGGCCGTAATTGTGTCCGGATTATCAAAATTTCGAAAATGTCCGATTTCAATTCGATTCTAATGAGATATATGGAGAGTCCGAAGCCTAATTCTTTTTGAAATGGATTCTACTAGTCTAGCCGATTCCATCAATACCAAAATTATTATTCAAGTCGACGTCCCAAGGGTCGATCTGGGGCCATAATTGTGTCCGGATTATCGAAATTTCGAATATGTCCAATTTCAATTCGATTCTAATGAGATATACGTAGAGTCCGAAGCCTAATTCTTTTTGAAATGGATTCTACTAGTCTAGCCGATTCCATCAATACGAAAATTATTATTCAAGTCGACGTCCCAAGGGTCGATCTGGGGCCATAATTGTGTCCGGATTATCAAAATTTCGAAAATGTCCGATTTCAATTCGATTCTGATGAGATATATGGAGAGTCCGAAGCCTAATTCTTTTTGAAATGGATTCTACTAGTCTAGCCGATTCCATCAATACCAAAATTATTATTCAAGTCGACGTCCCAAGGGTCGATCTGAGGCCATAATTGTGTCTTGATTATCGAAATTTCGAATATGTCCGATTTCAATTCGATTCTAATGAGATATATGGAGAGTCCGAAGTCTAATTCTTTTTGAAATGGATTCTACTCGTATAGGCGATTCCATCAATACCAAAATTATTATTCAAGTCGACGTCCCAAGGGTCGATCTGGGGCCATAATTGTGTCCGGATTACCGAAATTTTGAAAATGTCCGATTTCAATTCGATTCTAATGAGATATATGTAGAGTCCGAAGCCTAATTCTTTTTGAAATGGATTCTACTAGTCTAGCCGATTCCATCAATACCAAAATTATTATTCAAGTTGACGTCCCAAGGGTCGATCTGGGGCCATAATTGTGTCCGGATTATCGAAATTTCGAAAATTTCCGATTTCAATTCGATTCTAATGAGATATATGTAGAGTCCGAAGCCTAATTCTTTTTGAAATGGATTCTACTAGTCTAGCCGATTCCATCAATACCAAAATTATTATTCAAGTCGACGTCCCAAGGGTCGATCTGGGGCCATAATTGTGTCCGGATTACCGAAATTTTGAAAATGTCCGATTTCAATTCGATTCTAATGAGATATATGGAGAGTCCGAAGTCTAATTCTTTTTGAAATGGATTCTACTCGTATAGGCAATTCCATCAATACCAAAATTATTATTCAAGTCGACGTCCCAAGGGTCGATCTGGGGCCATAATTGTGTCCGGATTATCAAAATTTCGAAAATGTCCGATTTCAATTCGATTCTAATGAGATATATGGAGAGTCCGAAGCCTAATTCTTTTTGAAATGGATTCTACTAGTCTAGCCGATTCCATCAATACCAAAATTATTATTCAAGTCGACGTCCCAAGGGTCGATCTGGGGCCATAATTGTGTCCGGATTATCGAAATTTCGAATATGTCCAATTTCAATTCGATTCTAATGAGATATACGTAGAGTCCGAAGCCTAATTCTTTTTGAAATGGATTCTACTAGTCTAGCCGATTCCATCAATACGAAAATTATTATTCAAGTCGACGTCCCAAGGGTCGATCTGGGGCCATAATTGTGTCCGGATTATCAAAATTTCGAAAATGTCCGATTTCAATTCGATTCTAATGAGATATATGGAGAGTCCGAAGCCTAATTCTTTTTGAAATGGATTCTACTAGTCTAGCCGATTCCATCAATACCAAAATTATTATTCAAGTCGACGTCCCAAGGGTCGATCTGAGGCCATAATTGTGTCTTGATTATCGAAATTTCGAATATGTCCGATTTCAATTCGATTCTAATGAGATATATGGAGAGTCCGAAGTCTAATTCTTTTTGAAATGGATTCTACTCGTATAGGCGATTCCATCAATACCAAAATTATTATTCAAGTCGACGTCCCAAGGGTCGATCTGGGGCCATAATTGTGTCCGGATTACCGAAATTTTGAAAATGTCCGATTTCAATTCGATTCTAATGAGATATATGTAGAGTCCGAAGCCTAATTCTTTTTGAAATGGATTCTACTAGTCTAGCCGATTCCATCAATACCAAAATTATTATTCAAGTTGACGTCCCAAGGGTCGATCTGGGGCCATAATTGTGTCCGGATTATCGAAATTTCGAATATGTCCGATTTCAATTCGATTCTAATGAGATATACGGAGAGTCCGAAGCCTAATTCTTTTTGAAATGGATTCTACTAGTCTAGCCGATTCCATCAATACCAAAATTATTATTCAAGTCGACGTCCCAAGGGTCGATCTGGGGCCATAATTGTGTCCGGATTACCGAAATTTTGAAAATGTCCGATTTCAATTCGATTCTAATGAGATATATGTAGAGTCCGAAGCCTAATTCTTTTTGAAATGGATTCTACTAGTCTAGCCGATTCCATCAATACCAAAATTATTATTCAAGTTGACGTCCCAAGGGTCGATCTGGGGCCATAATTGTGTCCGGATTATCGAAATTTCGAAAATTTCCGATTTCAATTCGATTCTAATGAGATATATGTAGAGTCCGAAGCCTAATTCTTTTTGAAATGGATTCTACTAGTCTAGCCGATTCCATCAATACCAAAATTATTATTCAAGTCGACGTCCCAAGGGTCGATCTGGGGCCATAATTGTGTCCGGATTACCGAAATTTTGAAAATGTCCGATTTCAATTCGATTCTAATGAGATATATGGAGAGTCCGAAGTCTAATTCTTTTTGAAATGGATTCTACTCGTATAGGCAATTCCATCAATACCAAAATTATTATTCAAGTCGACGTCCCAAGGGTCGATCTGGGGCCATAATTGTGTCCGGATTATCAAAATTTCGAAAATGTCCGATTTCAATTCGATTCTAATGAGATATATGGAGAGTCCGAAGCCTAATTCTTTTTGAAATGGATTCTACTAGTCTAGCCGATTCCATCAATACCAAAATTATTATTCAAGTCGACGTCCCAAGGGTCGATCTGGGGCCATAATTGTGTCCGGATTATCGAAATTTCGAATATGTCCAATTTCAATTCGATTCTAATGAGATATACGTAGAGTCCGAAGCCTAATTCTTTTTGAAATGGATTCTACTAGTCTAGCCGATTCCATCAATACGAAAATTATTATTCAAGTCGACGTCCCAAGGGTCGATCTGGGGCCATAATTGTGTCCGGATTATCAAAATTTCGAAAATGTCCGATTTCAATTCGATTCTAATGAGATATATGGAGAGTCCGAAGCCTAATTCTTTTTGAAATGGATTCTACTAGTCTAGCCGATTCCATCAATACCAAAATTATTATTCAAGTCGACGTCCCAAGGGTCGATCTGAGGCCATAATTGTGTCTTGATTATCGAAATTTCGAATATGTCCGATTTCAATTCGATTCTAATGAGATATATGGAGAGTCCGAAGTCTAATTCTTTTTGAAATGGATTCTACTCGTATAGGCGATTCCATCAATACCAAAATTATTATTCAAGTCGACGTCCCAAGGGTCGATCTGGGGCCATAATTGTGTCCGGATTACCGAAATTTTGAAAATGTCCGATTTCAATTCGATTCTAATGAGATATATGTAGAGTCCGAAGCCTAATTCTTTTTGAAATGGATTCTACTAGTCTAGCCGATTCCATCAATACCAAAATTATTATTCAAGTTGACGTCCCAAGGGTCGATCTGGGGCCATAATTGTGTCCGGATTATCGAAATTTCGAATATGTCCGATTTCAATTCGATTCTAATGAGATATACGGAGAGTCCGAAGCCTAATTCTTTTTGAAATGGATTCTACTAGTCTAGCCGATTCCATCAATACCAAAATTATTATTCAAGTCGACGTCCCAAGGGTCGATCTGGGGCCATAATTGTGTCCGGATTATCAAAATTTCGAAAATTTCCGATTTCAATTCGATTCTAATGAGATATATGTAGAGTCCGAAGCTTAATTCTTTTTGAAATGGATTCTACTAGTCTAGCCGATTCCATCAATACCAAAATTATTATTCAAGTCGACGTCCCAAGGGTCGATCTGGGGCCATAATTGTGTCCGGATTATCGAAATTTCGAATATGTCCGATTTCAATTCGATTCTAATGAGATATACGTAGAGTCCGAAGCCTAATTCTTTTTGAAATGGATTCTACTAGTCTAGCCGATTCCATCAATACCAAAATTATTATTCAAGTCGACGTCCCAAGGGTCGATCTGGGGCCATAATTGTGTCCGGATTACCGAAATTTTGAAAATGTCCGATTTCAATTCGATTCTAATGAGATATATGTAGAGTCCGGAGCCTAAATCTTTAAAAAAAGTGTTCTACTATTCGTTGTGATCATATATTCTGGAAAATGATGATTCTTTGTAGCTGCCGCCGGTGTCAAACCATTCTCGCACTCTTCGAAATATATTTATACCCCAAGGATTGTCGATAGACATGGTCTGCTGAGCGTTATCATCGACACATTTCTGGCGATTTCGCTGCAAAATATTCAGTCAAACGGCTGCGTAGCAGGTATCCATTCGTCTTCTTAAAATTGTTCTTTCGTCATAATACCCGGAAATACACCCGAAAACCGTCGTTTACATGCATTTGTCGTTGAATACATCACCAAGAAATAGTCTGGCAAGAGGTTCCCGAATATGCCGATGTAATTTCCAAAGCACAAAACGTAATGACACCCGAGTATATTTCCATGATTCACCCGTTCACCGATTTCGGTCAAAAATTCTAATAGAATCACAGTGGTTATTCTTACCATTGAACGGGACCGTGTGAATCTGGTATCAAGATGCGTAAGCGTTAGTTGTAATTTTTCGAAAATTGGTTACTATTATATGAATTTACTGGCCTGACTGGGGTGTACCAGTGTGGTGTGTATATCTTAGTTCTCTTCTCCCTGCTTCTCTTGCTTTGATAAACTATTATTGAATAAATGTCACGTTAATGCATGTCTATTTAGGCTGTTACACGTAACTGAAGCAACCAATTCGAGGTCCATTAGATTCGGGCCATCAATTTGTATAGGTTGTAGCAAGTATTACTGTTACTGGTGCCGTAAATTTTATACTCTAATGGAACTTGGAAGTATAGTCATCATTTCAATGTACCCCAAGACTGTGATACAATGTAAAAAAAACATAAGGTGTTCTAACGACTTGAGGTAGTCTTTACAATCAGACATGAATCCGAAGAGTGACCTAATACTAATAGTAACTATTTTTTCTTTAAAAGATGTTAATAAGGAGTGGAATTAGTCCAAAAATAACCACTTAAGTGCATAAGTGTGAGTAACCAGCATAACCAATATATTTATACCATCCCCTATGAAATCTCGGTTCATTTTTTGAAATAAATCCTGCGTGATAAGAGCTTTTCTGCATAGAGTAATTAAGTGATTACCAGAGAACCCGGCCCTTGGAGAACCCGGCCCTACCAACTCGGCCCTCGGAGAACCCGGCCCTCGGGAAATTTTGTATATCAAGCACGCGTGGTCTACTTGTTGTGGTATTCATGGTGTTTTTCGACTACTCTGGACCTCGGTGAATGCGGCCATCGAATAATTTTGAAATAAAAATGCATTAAATGTGATATGATTCTCAGGTAGGGAACAATCACGTGCCGTGGTAGATCTCCCAGTGCGAGAGCCTGATATCGAAGAATCTACCACGCATGCTACCGGTTCACCATGATTGGTTGCCAGGGAACTCGGCACTTGGAGTTTGATACCGCAGCTTTGCAGCATGTGGCCTAATATCCCACCCCGGCAACCCTAATATCCCACCTCCGGCAACCCTAATATCCCACCCCCGGCAACCCTAATATCCCACCCCCGGCAACCCTAATATCCCACCCCGGCAACCCTAATATCCCACCTCGGCAACCCTAATATCCCACCTCCGGCAACCCTAATATCCCACCCCCGGCAACCCTAATATCCCACCCCCGGCAACCCTAATATCCCACCCCGGCAACCCTAATATCCCACCCCGGCAACCCTATAATATCCCACCTCCGGTAACCCTAATGTCCCACTCCCCGGACCCTAATGTCTCCTTTCCCAACTACCCTAACACCCCACCTCAACCTACAGTTGCAATAACGAGCAGACCACGTGTGGTTGATATGTGAGCAATAACAATCATCTGAACAATTCACACACAATGTACAATGCGATAAGACCCAATACGATGTCATGAACCGATACGAGTATGTCGAACATCGCACGTCCGCCCTTCGCCAAGTCAATTCAACACTGAGCCGACCACGCAAGCGTGATCACGTGATCTCTGCGTGATCTACGCATGCCCTGACCTCCTTACAAGATTGACAAATCAGTTGATAATAACATTATTAGTTTAATAATTCATATTAATACTTGTGAATACACTTAATTTCAAAATTTCCCGAGGAATTCACCGAGGGCCGGGTTCCCCAAGGGCCGGGTTGGTAGGGCCGGGTTCTCCGGCAACCAATTAAGTAATTGAACAGAAAGTCCTGCATGACGTTGCCAACTTGCCACCAATTTCACTCTGGTATACCATAGTGTCCTATTGGTGTGGACGCAAGCAAATATCACCGCTCAGAGAAATTGGTCTACGTGTCTGTATGGAATCGGTGTCCTGTGCTCACACTATGTTATATATTTTTTCATTAAATTGCTTTAACACGGAGAATCAACGCTTCTCACCAGATATATCAGGCAAAACGTACCGAGATTCCAGTAGGGACTACGTCACACTTAACATCAACTCTGTTACAACATTCGAGGCCGATTTTGTGGGGCTCCCCGTTCCAGGACCATGAGAAGAATAAAATTTATATTTTCGCAATCAGTACCCCGGTAGCTTTCGATTGATACCCGTTCCATCAAATTTCACGTTCGGCAAGCCCGACAAGAATTGCTGTTAAATGACCTGAAAAGTGTGGCGTAGACCAATTTCACTGAGCCGTGAGATTTGCTTGTGTCCACACCGTATATAGAACAACATGCTTATACTCTCAAAAAGTTGATGCACTTCGTTACTGACCACCTCTGCTTATGATAAACTGCCACAAAAATTTCCGGAATGATGATTTTATAGTGCTGGGATTGTTAACAATCTCAATAATGTGAGATCAATGGAATAAATCTGTACACAGGAGGTAGCGATATCTAGGCTCAGTCTGTGGTCGATTCGAAGATCGTCAAAAATGACTTCTGTCGTTAACAACACGGAGGAATGGATGTTTGTGGATCTTTTCCACGCCTTGCTGCAAGCCCCTTTGTACCACTTGTCTATCGAGGCCCTCCTCGTTCTGTGGATAATACGATTATTGTTCTTCAAAAAGAGCTACAAGCCACAGGACAGGCTGCCTTTGACGGCGTCGGAAAAGCAAGAATTGATTGACGAATGGCAGCCAGAGCCACTGGTTCCAGAACAGACCACACCGTACACTTACAGGAGAATTACCGGCCGTCCTGACAAAGAAATTACTGTCGACGGATTCAAGTGTTTCAACCTTGCTTCTTTGAACTTCCTGGGGTTACTTGGAAATAAGAACATCGAAGAAAAATCCACGACCGCTATTAGGAAATATGGAGTTGGATCATGCGGGCCTCGCGGGTTTTACGGCACCGTCGACGTGCATTTGGAGTTGGAAGATCGTCTGGCGAAATACATGAAAGCCGAAGAGGCAATTATATACGCTTACGGTTTTGCCACCATAGCGAGCGCGATTCCTGCGTACTCCAAACGCGGTGACATTATCTACGCGGACGAGGCGGTGTGCTTTGCAATTCAAAAGGGCCTGCAAGCGTCGCGTAGTCGCATCGTATATTTCAAGCACAACAACATGGACGATTTGGAGGCGAAATTAAAAGCGCAGGAGGCCGCCGATAAGAAAGATCCCAAACGCGCTTCAGTCACTAGGAAGTTCATCGTTGTCGAAGGAATTTACGCCAACACTGGCACGATTTGTCCTTTGCCCAAACTCGTTGAATTGAAATACCGATATAAGGTGAGAATCTTTATCGAGGAATCGTTTTCGTTTGGTGTACTCGGCGAGCACGGCCGTGGCGTCACCGAACACTTTGATGTTCCGATCGAAAAGGTCGATCTCGTTTCGGCGAGTCTTGAGTATGCTCTCGCGTCTATCGGCGGGTTTTGTGCCGGCAGCTCTTATGTAGTAGATCACCAACGTCTGTCCGGTCAGGGCTACGTATTTTCTGCGTCGTTACCGCCGGTGCTAGCGTGCGCCGCAATCGAAGCCGTGAACATTATGGAGCAAGATCCCAGTTGTTTCGCCACGCTGAGAAGTAACGGCAGTTTCATGCAGCAGGCGTTGTCTTCCATACCGAGTTTGGAAGTGGAAGGGTATCCGGAATCTCCCGTTTTTCACCTGCGAGCAAACTCGTTCGAAGATCCGACCGAAGCCAAAAAGTTTCTGGAAAAGATTTCGGATCAGTGCTTGGCGAAAGGTGTCGCGCTCACGCTCACCGCCAAGTTAGAGCAGGAAGAAAGGAATAAAGAAATAAAACCGAGTATCCGCGTCAGCGTGTCGAGCGTTATGACCGAGGCCGAGTTGAAGTCTGCCGCGGAAACTATCAGATCTGTAGTGCAAGACGTGGAGAACAGCGGTTGGTAGTTTATTGGTTGTCCTCGGATTTTGTTTATGTATTGCGTAAATGCGATTAGTGAAAATGGTTCGCATCATTTTGGAGGTGTATCATCACGATGCTCTGTCCGTCACTATGATTCGGTAGGCAAGTAGAAATAACGGCACTTATTCTGTGAGAGATGTTTGCATTTTGTTGTGCTAATTTTGAACTTGACTTTCGCATTTGCGATGTCACAAGCAAATTAGGCTGTTGTATTTGTTGTGAATTTGAGAGAGTTAGTTTTGATATCCCCATCCGATAGTATTGCGTATTTCAATGTTTTTTTTCATGCACATTGCACGTACATATAGGCCTGACGCAGGCATGAGTTTCTTGAATACACTAATTGCTAGTCCTAGGTAAGCTATGGGTCGTTTGGTTCAAAAAGCAGCAGTTGCTACCTTGATAGGATTGTGTCTATAATCTCAATGCTGCTCAATTTTTACCTAGAATTTACTGGCACCAATTTGACATGATTTCATCATTTGGTACTTTATATGTGATGTTATCGAAACAAAAGGTTAGGCCTTGAGTCATGATAGCTAGATTTAGATTTGTTAACAATGATTATATCCGTAAGTGGTGATGTACGTAATTGTATTACGCCTACCATCTACACTACATCATACACTAGCGCAAAAAATTATGCAAAGCAATGTTGGTACCAACGTCAATTCGGTTGTGTGTCTCATTTCTCGAGTACCGTACCAGAAATTAAATGTTAGCAGAATGTTTTTGGCAACTGGCGGAAATTGTTCTGGATGTCACTGCACATTGGGAGCAGAAATACAGAATCGGGGTAATACGGACAAGCACATTTTCGCACTGAAAATGAAGAGAAATTAAAAATAGACTGGTTATGTGCAACTGAAATTATGTCCATCAACTCATTTTACTTGTTTGAGCTTTTGCCCAGCCCTAGTGTATTGCCAACGCAATGCTTGGTATGATGAGGCAAGCATTTTGAATGCCGTTTTAGTGAAACGTATTCCAGTGTTGCACAACGGTGCCATGTGGAAATGTGTGCAAGTGTAGCATAGCAGTGTTATGTGCTCAAGCTCAGCAGTCCTACTACCTAATAATACATGTCAGTAAATTTTCGTCCGGTCTCAAGCCTGATGCAATTCTCTCAATATTCAGCGATCAAGCTCTTTATGTCATTTGCCATGATTGATTTGGATACCGCAGCAATGTTGTGTGAGTGACATTATTTCATGCATTTCTGTGTGTGTTGTCAGTCCATGTCAATTTTCTATGTAGTCATGTTTGCTTAGCATTGTCTTTTCACAGAGCTGAACTATTTTGCCATTGAGCAATCTGTGGGTACGGCACTTAACAGTATCCATAATATTTCATTTCACTGAAATACATGTTGATTATGAATAGCGTAATATATAATAAGATGTGTTTGATTGAATGCATTCCTACAATTGTCCCAGTGTCATCCTTTTATATTTTGCAATGATCAGTTTGGTATCCAAAGTAGGTATTGTGTAATTTGCCTGACAAAATGAAGTCCAGTTGTCACACAAGCCGGAGCAAACAACCTATTGTTACATAAAAGCGATTGCACAAATCCACACGATTTGCTTGATTTCCGAATAGTGTTCAGCTCTGCTGTTTTCATGTGATTGTGCTAATGAAATCTTTTATTTATTTCGAAATGAACTCCTTCGATAACATTTGACTTGTAGTAATGTTCTTAATATGTTTCTTATTTTGATACAGATATTATAACGTGATTCAGAATGTGGAATAGGTATATTTGCATGGCTGACTTCAGATGTTTTGGCTGAGGATGCAGATCTATGCAGCTGTATCGACCACTGGCTCAGGACATATAATAATGATGGAGCATCTAGGTTCAGGATGGGTAGGTTGTGGGTACGATTCTTAGCCGGTGAGACCAAAGACGTGATGGTGAAACTGGCATTCGCGGCTTCCCCGCTAGGTGCTCGGCACACCGGGATTGCTTGGAGAGAAAAATCCCTGCTGCAGACTTGATAACCTTGCAGTTTCTTAGCATCTCCATCGCACAACGATGTCGTAGACGAAATTGAAATTTGTTCCTTCCTACCAACCGAATCATGTCTTCTATGTAGAGAAGGAGTGGGCAAACTTTTGAGCTCGCGGGCCGCATTCAACATCTGAATCCATTCGCGGGCCGCACTATATAAAACTGGGATTATAATCCAATACGCAATATTGCCATTTGATTATATAGTGAGGACAAGGAGATAATATAGATGCTTATTTAAAGCATACCAGACATTGCTTTGATGATATTGACAGTGGTGAAATTTCATAGGCTGATCGACCTCAATAACCAATTTGTCAAAACTATATAGCGATGAAAGTCGGCTGTCCTGATCTTAGAACAGGATTGAAATATAAATCTGTGCGCAGCGATCTGTTCAAAGATTTACTAATTCCACTTTTGGTTCAGTTCCAGGACACACAATGCTGACAGCATCATAACCATGTTAGTTTCAAACACGCTTGCACTATGTGTAGATAAAATATAAATACCCTAATTTTACGCACACAGAGAACGAATTTCTCTAAGACACGCGCAACTCGTTTTTAATAAGCATCACTGAAATACCAGTAATTAAAACTGGAGTGGCCAATCCGAAATCACACTCGTGATCCGAAATATGTCAATGTCGTTTAGGATTTCTGTGATGCTTAGCAGTTGAACTCTCTCAACGTTCATGGGCCTTGAGATTGGGCTGCCGCGCCAAAAATTAAACATAAAAATAACATAGGAAGTATTTACCATTGAAGGGTGGTTCTCAAACTTTGTAAGACACGCCCCCCTGCCCGATATGATGGTGAAAGACTTCGGGCCCCCCCCCCCCTTAGCTAGCAAACCTGACGGATAGTTTAATGGTATGGAAGGTTACGGCTGTGGATGAGAGATTCTTAAATATGAAATTGAAACTAAATAAAGAGCAATAACTATAAAGATCTTTGCGCGAAAATATTTTTCAGTCGAGCTCAACTTCGCGCTCCCCTTCAGATGCCTTCACGCCCGCCAGTTTGAGAACCATCTGCCTTAGAATTATCATGGTGAAATATACTAAGAATTCGATTTTTAGTACACATTTCATCAATATTTTTAATAAGTTTCTTTTGACTCTCGCGGGCCGCACAGAATGGTGTTGCAGGCCGCGGGCCGTAGTTTGCCCACCCCTGATGTAGAGGTACCAATATACATAATCTACCTTTGCATTCCAAACCGTTTTTTTTTTCTTGTAAGCTCAAAACTAATCTTAATATAGTTGACTATATTGACTGGAGCAGTGACTTTCAACCTATGAGCATTGGCACAAGAATGGGCTATGGTTGTTCAACAGTCTTGCATGATATATCGAAGACCTTTATTTTTCTAGTCGTCAGTTTCCCAAATAGGCTGTGATTAGATCTTGGCGAAGGAGGTAACTGTTAGCTTCCCACATAGGCCACGAATCAGGTTGAGCAAAGGTGCTGACCTTTTTTTATTGACAAATTTAGAGGTGGGTAACAGTACTTTTTTAAATCAGAAAATAGGCCATGGCTATAAACTGGTCCTGAACCACTTAACTAGCGGTTATGTTGTCGAATGCAATTTTAAAAACCATTTTATGTGTGACGTGAACATTTCGGCTTCAAAAACTGTTGAAGTAGAAGTAGGCTTAAGCCTAAAAGCAAATTTCCCTGGTTGGAAAGGTGGTATTCTGTAACGTTAAAAAAATCTAGGAGTTCGGCACAGCTTCTGTTCAATTTTGAATAATTTGTTGTTAATGAACAACTGTATGTAGCAGGGAAAAAGTCACTCGAAGTCAATTCTCTGATGGATTTTCTCTCCGGTAAACTATGCGTTATATTTTTCAGACTTTTGACCTATATTGTATGCTAATCATGTCGCATACAAATACGATGCGGCTCTCAAGTGCCTTAATTATCATGCGTTAGTGAGTGGTGGACAATCTTGACGATAGGCCTACTATCATGGACTCGGCGGCAGAGCCAGTCGAAACGGCTGTGGAAAGTCACATGCTGGAAGAAGACAATTTCGTGGAAAATCTGTCCGATGCCGGGAAATTCAGTTACTTGGCTCTTTGCAGCAGCGCTCTCTCTCTACTCTTTGGAACTACAGATGACAAGTAAGTCGCAAGGTGACGGTATGTAGGGTAGGCCGATTTGAACATGGGTTTACCAGGGGTCAAATAACCGAACTTGGACCTGCTGCTATAATTTACAGTTTACGACTGCTTATTAACCCAGGAGTCCACCAATGCTTTATGGCGCTGTCTCCTAGTAGAATATTTGCTTTCAATTCTCATGGTCCAATTATATTATGGAGGCATATACGCCCTACGGTAATTTTGTGGTAAATGTAGTATGTGTCACCAAAATGGCACAAACCTTGGAACTGTAAATGACCCAGATTGCCGTGTCAGAATGGGTAGATCACCTCGTTGACGCATTTTAACACTGTGCTGAAATTGGTCGATAACACTAGTATCGATTTTCAGATTCAAAAGTGATTCTCGTGCCTTTGCCGGTAAAATTTTATATTTTCGGAAAAATTTAGAGTGCATAACCGCTATGTAGTAACAGAGTTCAATTACAGGTACAAAATCATTGGCTTGAACTTCACTTCACTATTATATAGACACAATGCTCATACTCGTAGTAGTTTTATAATCCTTGACGTCTCAGCGACCCACGACTTGCAGCTAGTCTGGCTTAACCTACGTTAGCGTGTCTTTAGGTGGTAGGACGGGTAAGCAACATCTGATGCACGTCATGTTTCAGGGTCTACCGTCACAAGACCGTTTATTCATTGGTGAAACACGTCAATTTGGAGAGTAACTGTTATCCCACGATGGTGGCGATTTCCGATGGAATGAGCGTAGCGGATAGTGACGTCTTCGTAAAGACATTACGGGAGGAGGGAACGATCAAAGTACACTTTGTCCCGTTTTAACTTGGTCAGTTTGCAAATACACTTTCCGTTTAGGATACACCGGAAGCTGTCGCTTACGACCTTGTCGCCTGGGCCCTGCTGAGCGATCACGGGGACGGCTCCGGACATAATCTGACCGGACGTTACGACAGCAGGACACGCATCTTGTTGAGACACGTCACCTGGCAGCTTCGAATCGTTTTGGAAGAGCTGGAGAAAGCCGAGCATGAGATGGTGGAGATGTTGGAGTCTCGAACGGAGAAGGAGAAAATGTAGGTTTGTGTGTTTGAATTTAGGCTACTTTTCCGGTGTCGTGAATCCGCAAAGCATGCAGAAGTGCATTGTCGTAACCAATGCAAAATAGTTACTGATGCAACAAATAGATAGGGCTGGGCACAATGATTCGAATACTCAAATCTGGATCAAGTATTAATCTTATTGAGTCAAGTCGAGTAGTGAAAGACTATTCTTTCGAGTATTGAAAGTATAGGCTACTCACCACTAAAAGTAAATTTATCAACGAAAATTATAGCTCCGATACTATTTTCCACTGTTGAAGCCTTGAAACCTTAATTGGCCGTACTGCAGCCTACAATATAGGGTATAAAGTACTAGTACAAAGCTACGGATGTTACTGGAAATGCCACATTTCCGAAGTCATGGTCATCCCACAACATCGTCACAAAGTGCAATGAAATCGGTATGGTCGAAAAAATACTGAGTATGGTTAATGTGATGGATAACAGGTATTTTATTTGAACTTTGACATATTACATTCTGCCATGACGTCATAATGAGTGATACTCGAATACTCGAAGCATAATACGTGATTCAGAATCGAATCACTCAGGTACTCAAATTTGCCCAGCCCTACAAATAGGTACAGTTTTCGAAAATAAGTTAAGCTACTCGATACAGGTGCTATTGCACCCAATCGTTATTACATTTATTCATAAAGAAGCTACAAAACTACTTTTATACTTCACAAAATTCAAACCGATAGAAATAGGCTAAATAGTTGAGCAACGTGGAAGTAGTGCAAAGGACAATCACTGAAAAAACTGGGAGTTCTTGTACTGTTACTGACCGCCTGTTGTATTCAACAGATAAGGTTTGGTAAATGACAGACTGCACAAACTGTATACTATTTCTGAACTCACCATGCCAAGCAGTTGTTTGATTTACAGTATTGTGCTTTCCCAGTTCGCATCGGTCATTACTCAATTTGCAAACAGCCCATGGGAGATCTGCACGACACGAAACCTTTAAAGATCCGAATGTCTAATTTTGTTTCTGTTCCAGGGAACATAAGGAAGAGAGAGATCGCCAACAAAGGAAGAGTAAAATCAAGCGGTACACTATCATTGGATTGGCGGCGATCGGGGGTGGCGCTATTATCGGACTGACAGGCGGCTTGGCGGCGCCATTGGTAGCGTCTGGAGCAGGTGATTACCATGTTACTTGAATAGGCTCACAGTATTTAACTTGAGTGCCGCGCGTGGGTTCGATCCCTGCTTGGCGCTCATGCATTACTGGGATAGCATGGAGGGGTGGTGCATGACTTAGAAAGCCGTAAAGGCTATATCTGCACTTCCTTGTCCAGCGGCGTATGCACATCATGCACTCATGGTATGCATATGCACAGATCGTGTGTATGTGTATCATAGTTGGTGTATATTCCTCAAAAACATCAGGGACGAAAATAAACTACGTCCTTTCCTTCCTTTACTTTTGTGTAAAATGCATGCGATCAGACCAGTCGAGTCCACTCAGAGTGATATTAATCACGCCATGTCACACACCGGTAAGTTTACTTTGTTATTATTTTAATGTATCGTGATTTTCTTTTCGGTTGCATAAATCAATAAAATTTCTCTTTTCTCTATCTGTCAGGTGCAATATTCGGGGCGTCGTCCGCCGCTGCGCTCGGGTCAGCCGCTGGCATTGCTGTGATCACGTCGCTGTTCGGGGCGGCCGGCGCCGGACTGACGGGCTACAAGATGAAAAGGCGCGTCGGGGGTATCGACCAGTTCGTCTTTCGACCTCTGACTCCGGGGAAAGAGTTGAGCATTTCGATCGCCATTTCCGGCTGGCTGTCCAGCTCCCAAGGAGAATGTATGTGGTTTTCTGTACGGAACGTCGCTTATCCTTGGCTCGCTGTACAGTACACGTACAGTCACAGTCTACCGCTAACATTCATTTTGAAGGGGCCCTGCGATGTGGTCTCAAATTAAAGATGAAAGTGTGGAAAAATTTTTGGCGGCAGCCATTTTCTTCAGAAAACCAACGTATTCAAAATGCAGTTGAAATATTTTCATGAGTGTTACTTTTCACTCTAGCTTATCTCTTTCGTATCACAGTCACAGTAACGTGTCATCGCAGCTTAAGGTAAATGGGAATTTTCACATTTCTCTCTTTAATTTGAGACAACATCATATTCTACGCGTACTTGTCCCATTAAGGTTTTTTTCTCCCTCAGTTCAAATGTTGCTTTCTTAGCCAAAAGACGTTTTCTATTAGGACAATATCAACCTGCTTCATGTTCTAGCTAGTTGTTCTGGCCAATGTTGAATGTTATGCACAGGTACATAACCAGGGGAGCAGTTTTAGAAGCCTATCTCCTATTTAATGGGTGTATGCAAATTATTTCGCTCAACTCCCGCATTTGACATATTGGTTTTCCTCGCTTACCTTCATTTTACTTCTACATTAATTGTGATCAATATCCTGTGAATTGACTTGAAAGAGATGTGTAGTGCTGCATAACAGTTGCAGATTCTCGATATACAGAGGTGATCTTACCGCTGACGCCCTGAACGTAATATTCAACATTTCGAAGGTAATATCGCTCGCAGACCGTGGTTATAATATAAATTATATTCTAGTTGGGGTACTAGATACCGCGCAGATAACGATAACGTCATAACAGAGTTGCCCAGTTTCTAGACCGAGCTGACCAGTTTCTAGACCGAGCTGACCAGCGCTCATTATGATATTCCCATCCGCAGGTGACTTTGCGATTCCGTGGCAGTCGCTGAAACAAAGTCAGGAACAGTATTATCTAGTCTGGGAGTCGGACCATCTTCTCAGACTCGGCGGGGCGTTGGAGTACATCTTGGACAGTCTGGTTTCTGTCGCCGCCAGCGAAGCGCTCAAGTACACTGTGCTTTCGGGTGGGCAACTTTGATAAGTGTTGTCGGAAGACAAATTTTAATTGAAAAAAATCTGTTTCTAGGTCTTGTCGCCGCCGTGGCGTGGCCTGCGTCATTGATTGGGGCCGCTAGTATTATAGACAATCCGTGGAGCGTGTGCTTACAGAGAGCAAGTCAGGTACTCGATGATAACTGTACTGTAATTCTTTATTGCTATGTATGATGGTTTTATTGCAGTGGTTCCCCACTTTTTTAGACACGCCCCCCTTTATGATAGTGAAAAATTTCGCGCCCCCCTTATCGTCATATCACAGAATCCAACCGGGATGCTAGCAACCTAAACAGATTGTTTGATGGCATGGAAGGTTATGTCTGTTGATGAGAGAATTAAAAAATATGAAATTCGGTCGATATATAGAGAAACACACCGCTTCTTCGTGCCCACCTTCAGATGCTTTCACGCCCCCCAGGTTTGGAACCACTGTTTTATTGGATCTTGATTGGTTTGTCTATATGAAGCGTGCGAGATCTCGTATGTAGACAGGGGTGGTCGTCGTCGGTGGCTAGAATCGAATACAATGCAATTCGCACACCGTATCTTCGGGCTGTTCTTGTGCACTGTCTTACAACATAAATCTTTATAATTACCCATTCGTCATACTAAATCATGCCCGCACATTCAGTCGTGAATAGCGCTCCGAAATTTGATTGTGATTTGCTTTGCGAGTGGTCATAACATTATTGACATGCGTTACTGAAGTACTGAATTGAATATAATGTATCTAATTCTTCATTTTATATGCTGTAACTAGCATATGTTTGTTGTTCATGTGTATAGAGAAGCTTACACGAGCAAGATTATCTCATTCTTGTTGATTAATCTGATTAACCTATTGTAATTTAAAACGTCAGTTTTCAAAAGATCCCTCCTCTCCCCCCTGGTTGTTTTGTTTCATGAGCCTGAACATCGTACTCATTTTTTGCAGTATACAAGTAGGTTCTGCCTGTCTGCACTACTTACGGTACTTGAGTGGTTGTGCTTTCGACTGTTACCAATTCTACTTAACAATATTTTAGGCAAAACTACTGTAGCCTCCCTGTATTTGTAATGTCATTAGTCTTTTGGCGTTGGTCACAAATATATCTCGTGCTGTTTTGAAACTAGCCACCCACGATTAACTTCGAATAGTATGCGACCCCTTGGCCACTGCCATTGCTACTTGTACCTGTCAACACATCAATTTTACTTCTACTTGTTGAGTAAGAACACCGAGTACTTTGCCCACCTCTGCATACACACGAGTACTGTTATATACGTTTTGGACGCACAATGCTTTTATCCACGGTAGTGTCGCGAGTCGTCTTCATTGTCCTCTGTTCTGTGCTGGTATGGTGTTATCGTGGGTATGTAACGATAAAGTGTGCGTAATTATCCTGTAAATAATTTTTAATATATAATTCAGTGCACACCATTTCCCTTCACTTCATTCAACTCCGAGCCAATTCTCGACTACCGGCCGAATCGCTTGGTTACTTGACCTCTGCCTGTTAGTTACCTTATCCCTTTCCTCAAGGTTGGTAGAGAGCTAGCGGATGTGTTAGTGTCTCGGCAGCACGGACACCGGCCGGTCACACTGGTAGGATATAGTCTCGGCGCCAAAGTCATTTTTCACTGCCTAGAAGAAATGGTCAAAAGAAAAAGTGAGCTGTTCTCCATACTCTAATCAGCGACGTGCTCGTGACGGAATCGGTTTTTGCAGACAGCTCGGGCATCGTGGAAGACGTGGTTCTTCTCGGCGCGCCGGTCACCGGTAGCGTAGAAAAGTGGAGAGATTTCTCGAAAGTTGTTGCTGGTCACATCACGAACGGATATTGCAGGTCGGTGTGAATTTACAAACGGAAATGTGTAGCATGTGAATATATAGTGACGAGATAGTGTACACTGTACAGTGATACGATCCACAGCTACAACACCAATGAGTTGCGAGTACGAATGAGGTAGACTCCAGACTCCCTACCGAAGGTTTCAAGCTGTTTATCTAGACTCCTCCTCGCTCACCGTGGACAGTGTCTTACAAATAGCCTGGAACGAATGCTGGTCGTGCTACAGGTCGCCAGATCAGGAATCAAAATAAAGAATATCGACCTATTGTGAAGTGACCGATGTTGCCAAAACACCATCGACACTAGCACAACAAGTTTGTAGCTAATCTAGCCTGCTAATGGCTTTTCGTTTGGAAACGGAAGCTTTGGGTCATGCTGCAGGACGATGGCATGACTCTGATTGCTTTGCTCCTGTAAATGAAGTCTTGTGCGCAATTCATCTCCATGGCGTTGCCAATTGTAATCGACAATTTTTCGGGCATATACTGATTGATTGCCTCCATAATGAACAGCATTGATCAGAACAAAAAACTGATCACCATGATAGATGCTATCAAGACCGTGTCTCATATGTATCATTTTGCCTGTTGCCTCGTTGTTGACGATGTTATTTGCATCTCAGATCGGATTGGCTGCTGAAGTTCCTTTACCGTACGAGCTCCCGACAGACTGAAGTTGCCGGGTTGCAGCCGATCGAATGGCGCGACCGTCGTATGATCAATATCGATTTGACATCTTTGATAAGCGGCCATCTCGACTACCGGACAAATATGAACGCGATTCTGCCGGCCGTGGGATTAAGGTGGGTTGGCTCGTTCTTTGGATTGGGTTAGGACGACTGCTGGGTGTAATTAGGAATCCTTATCGTGCTATTGTCATTTGTGTTTCACAGTTACTTGTGTAACACTGAAGGCTTTTTTGAAAATGTGTTTCCTTGTTGAACTGGTGATAGTATTCATTGAATCTATGTCCAAGTTCATAAAATCGAGCCGAGATGCTTAGATTCCTTGAATAGTGAAAGTGCCTTGGTGGTGTTGACACTCAGGGGGGGAACCTTCACAAATTTGCTCTCGACCCATTACGAATTTGACTTAGTCGTAAATAATGCGCGTCATGCATTTTATGTCATATGTCTATACTTTCAAATGTCACATCTATTGGTTGTGGGATTATTCAGTTAACGTTAGTCTCGAAGATGTTGTTCAATCACAAAATTGGCAACCTCTGATTAACTGCTAAAAGTATGTGACCCCTCGACCAAATCTAATTATTAACAACTGAATTGAGTAGTTTTCAGACCTTATTTACTGTAGGCCTGCTTCCACTTGAAGTAGTTTTGCCATGCGTTAGAATTTGCTGCTTCTACTTCTGCCTTAGTAGCAACCAGAATTACATTGACCGCCTCTGGTTGTACCCCGCGAGTGTACTGGGTTCTGTATCGATACACCGGCCTAAGAATTCATAAACAGAAGTCAAAATAGTAATCATTCTATTCAAGTACGTAAGTGGAAGTAGTAATTTCCAAGTAAGTAAAACAGTAAGTATCGTTTTGTTTAAAAAACTGAAAACTGTTACGGAGAGGTTGCGGTGTAAAACCAAAGCCAATTGAGTATTTAGTGCAAGTCCACAAAACCTTCTTGAGCACTCAAAAAAAAGTAGAAGTACTTCATTGCTGACCACCGCCAGTGTTGGGATGACTCGTGTCATGACTTGACTCGAGTCAGACTCGAGTCACCTTTTCGTATGACTTGACTTGACTCGAGTCACTTTGCTAAAATGACTTGACTTGACTTGGCGTTTCAGAAATGTGGATTGACTCGTGACTTGGAGGAAAATTCACGAGTCAATTTCAAGTCATCAAGTAAAACTCACTCTATCTTGCATATGTTCGGATTGTTCGCCAAATGCTTGTGTAACCCATGAGAGCGACCAATCATTCAATGATCGTGTGTTTTACTGAACCTCCATTATTCTCTCACAAATATATTGACCTCAAACGAAATGATCGAAGCTTACAGCTTACGCTGTCGTAAACTAGTAGTAAAGTAAAGTAATTTAATAGCAAAATAATCTATTTCTGTTCTCTGTTCTTACCTTAACCGAGCTTCTTTTTTTCTTGAAATTGAAATTCAATATAGTTTATATACTCCTCAACCATTGGCGCAGACTCGAATTATATCATATGAATATGTATAAATGGGTACTGTATTGTATCTTATCAATTCATTTCTCATTCTCTATCTTGGCTGGTAACTATAAACTGAGGCTATGCAATTACTTAAACGTAGTTTAATAGTTTCACGTATATGTGCGCGATACAGCCCCTTATTACATGTATATTTAACTCTATATTCGTTCATCGGTTCAGAATCAATGTCCAATCAATCTGTAATTCAGACAGCTAGTGAAATGCAATGACGTAATCATGCTTCATACTTGGAAAAGGCTACTTGACTTGAATTTTGACTTGACTCGAGTCACCTCCAAAAATGAGTGACTTGACTTGACTTGAGTCAAAATGTGTAATGACCTGTGACTCGAAGGTAGTGAGTTGATCCCAAGACTAACCACCGCTATGCGCAAAAAGTTGGTGTCTGCACATAGAACTCACTACATCCTTGGGATATATCCCCAAATCAAACGATGGTTCAACTCTTTCACACAAATTGGAACGGTTGTTTATCCCGAATTACATATCAGAAAGGTCCTCGCATTGATTCAAACCCCATGTTTTGGCAAAAACATCCGTTTTCTATCCATTAATTCACAATGTGGTAATGCCTACCACCATCTACTTCGCCGTGCGTTACATTGAAATTATGTTTACCGCGTTTCTTTCGTCAACTCAGGTCTGCCGAAGAAGTTTCCAACGTGGCGGCGCTAGCCTGTCACGGCGAAGCCAGGAAATCTCAAAGCGTCCCGGATATAAAGTCGAATGACGACGACACAAATTTGCTGTCAACGTCGACCTCTGAACCTGTCGACGTAGCCAAAACAGCTCCTGCTGAAACTGTGGGGCCGTCAAATTCAGAAGCGGCAGTCCTCGGGGATTCTCTTATATGTAACAGCGACCAGCATGCCTCAGAATCACCTTCCAATATTGCAATTAGCGTGAGTGAATTAATTGATACGGACAGTGCGGAAGCTGCTTGCGTAAAGCCGGTGGAAGCGGACACTTTGCATGTGAACTGCATCGACGAGAGTCTGTCAGACGTTGGTGGCGATAACCAATGCAAACCAGCGCCCGTAAAAGTAGTCGAGGAAGGTGGCACTCGGTAACAGGTTCAATGCCGGTGATTGCGATTCTCTTCTTCATCCCGACGATACCAATCTTATTGCTTTATCGCGATTCTTTTTTCATCATTGTGAAATTACTCGCATCAAACTAGCCGGGGCAGTCCGCGGACATAGGAGCATGCGACACTTGATCATGTAGGGTTAGATTTAAGGTTAGATTACGGTCAGAGGCTATCGGTAGCAAACTATTTCTTCTTTTCGAAGTACTCAAGTAGATTTCCGTACTTGCACTACTTACGGGGTTGCGATTTTAGACCAGAATACTTAACAGTTGTTTTGTATTTTTTGTTTTATGCAAAACTAGGCCTACTTCTCCAGTAATAATTTACAACAGTACTTCTACTTGTGTTGTGGGTTATAAAGTCGCATGCTCAACTGTCAGGTGACCAATCCGGCGTCCCATAACACCGCTGAGCAAATTTTGAATCAAACCAAAGTTCCTATTCTGTGATCGATCGCCCTAAATGCACTTTTACGGATGATTCTGTCATTATGCAAATTTCGCTTTGCCTCACGGCCATATATTTTCCAAAGCAATATGGCGCAATATTGAAATTCTCCCTGAAGATTTGATCATTGACTCATCACCCTGCCATTTAGAAGGCCTTACGTCCGAATCATTGCCATGTTCGTCATATTTATTTATTTATAACTTTATTTTAGTCTTACTGCGACAGTAAGAGAGTGTTCGTTCTTGTAATTTCTGCGTTTCTCGGTAGTTAGATCATCGGTGTATGATGTCAATTTTTCGGTGCCGTTTATGTCGCTTTGTTGTGTCTAAAGGGAAGTCTGATTATTCTTTAAAGTGCGTTATTCGTTATTTTTCTGCAACGAGCCTGTTGTCAGCATTTTTCTGGTCGTCTTGACCTGGTTGTTATTATGTCACTGTGCATATTTGTCCCGGATTTTCACGTTCCATGTGAAGCGCCTTTTAGTCGTACGTTTGAGATTGTCAATGTTGTTGGGTGTATTGCAATAAAATTGGAGAATTGGATCGCTGTGACTATTTTGATCTTACGAAACGTAGGAGTCGCCGTTTGATCGGATTTACGTGAAAAGGTTACGTTTGGAATGACTCGATCCTAAACTGCAAATACCATCAACAAATTGTTTTAATCGAGTCGTCTGATAAATTACGGCCGTAATACTCTTGGGACGTCGTAAGAACTGACGATTTTTGGATTAGGCCTATTTCTGCTACACCCCGATCATTTTCGCAAACGAATTTACTATTACGTATTTGCTATGGTTTGAAGCTGTGTAATGTGTACCCCAAAGAATGTAGAAGGTCCTTCTACATTCTTTGGTGTACCCGACAGCTACCTCGAGAACAGCCGGTCGCACCGGTTTTATAGAACAGTCTTCCGTAAGTTCATGAGATCAGAAAACCGGTTCGGTTGGGAATATTGATTACCTGTGACGAACGGTCAGGTTCATGGTTGTTGATTCAGATTTACAAATTTTTATACCCAAGTATTAGCTGATTCAGTTGGCCACTGAAGCTACAGCAGAAAGGGAAGAATTTACTCCTCACCAACTGTTGGCCCTCGCGACTTCACGACTAGGGCTGGACAAAATCGAGTACCTGAGTGATTCGATTCTGAATCACGTATTATGCCGTATTATGTGAAAAAAATAGCAGACCGTTAAAAAGTAACAGTTAAGCTTTTCAAGTAGCAGTAGCAGTTACCTGCTAACCCAAATCTCAGTTAACAGAATAGCACTTAAGCACATAGCCTTGACATGCAATATAGCCGACATTTATCCTGGAATACCGGATGGAATAGTGGTAGTTCTCTGATGGGTTTCATTATTCGAGAAAAGAGTGCTACCACAGTACAGTCTCAACCAGACCACTACATCACACTAGTGACAATAGCAGTGCTTATTCTCAACCACCACCCAATTCCACTGAATGACGTCTTCGGCTGCAAAATTAAATCCATATTTGTCATGTGCATGCCTCATCTTTACATCGCCTAGGCCCAGGTGGGTGTCTGATTTCAAAGACTACTCCTAGTCGTTTCGGCATCTTCCTATCATTCATTGTATTGCAGTCTTGTGATGATTTTGAAGTGATGAAATTGTATGAATAAACTTGAACTTGAAGGGCATAAGGTGGGCGGTTCTGTAAAAATACTTCATGAATGGATCTTCTTCAAGCTCTATAGTAAGATGAGGCTAGACGACTCTGTGTGATTATGACTTCAACCATAATTAATTGTTAGATTAAAGTTGAGGTTTGATATCGTCGAGTTTAGAAGTAAACGAATACATTTGCACTTTTTCGACTAAATTTGCGGTCAATTGTGACGTAGGATTTACCTCGAATATAACTGCTAAAAAGTAACAGTTAAAAATCACAGTTAAGATTTCGAAAGTAGCAGTTCGTAACTGCTACTGCTAAATATCGGTTAAGCCGATCTCTATGTGCGTCGAGTCGAGTTCGAGTATTCGAGTATCACTCGTTATGACGGCACAATAGAATGTAATATGTCAAAGTTCAAATATGTACCTTTGATGCCACCACAAAGGGCACATTAAAGATACTTTGGTATTTTTCGACCTTACCGATTTCATTGCACTTCTTGACAATGTTGTGCGATGATCATGACTTCGAAAATGTGGTATTCTCGGTAACGTTCGTAGCTTTGCACTATGTCTGGTATGCTGCAACACGGCCAATCAAGGTTTCAAGGCTTCCTGAGTGGAAAATAGTATCAAAACTATAATTCCCGTTAGTAAATTAACTTTCAGTTGCGAGGAGCGTATAGTTTCAGTACTCGAAAAAATCGTCTTTTACTACTCGACTCGAATCAGCAAAATTAATACTCGAAACATTGTGCCCAGCCCTATTCACGACTCATCACTACTGTGGCGGACCGCTAGTCCTTTTGGTCCAGTGTCCCTAGCTAACGCCAGGCATCCGTTATGAAGGAAATATACCTTGCTCGTATTGGGATTTTAGTATATCATAACAACTCGTAGAACTATCTCTGCTAGTGTTGCGCAAGCTTCGTAAGCATTGTTACGCCAAACATAGTCCTAGCTAGAGTACTGCCTTTTTCCTGTCACTAGAACTTTACCAACCCGGTCTTATTGGCTAACGCATTACAATCACATTCATTGTTACGCATTTTCGAGTATATAAACCCACGTTTCTCTGTGACGGCCCTTGAGATCTGAGATTCACCTCAGCGCCTGACGTACCATCTCTGCTGCAATACATCCGTACCGAGTGAAACTGTGGGTTAAGAAGTCGCCAACCTAAGACAGCCAGTCAGCTATCTACTGCTCCAGGCACGACTCAGCCTTACTGCCACATGATGCCATCGAGTTCGGTAGCTCACCATGACCATACTGTCACACTACACGTACGATATACACATGGTAAGGTTGTTCAGAATTGACCGACTTTCAAAAACTCATGGTTTTCAGTCCGATTCCCGTGCCTTATGCCTTGAAAACATATTCTAGCCACTTTTTTCTGTAATTCATCCCTTGCATCTGTGTGCATGTTGAGCTGGAAGAAAATCGGCTGAAAATGGGGGATTCCCTTAAAATTTGAGTGCTGCGATTTTACTTAGCCTACAAAAAATCCAAACATGTCAGGTTTTAAGCAGCTGCTGTGGTTTGAGGTGATGCAAAACCTCACTGTAGATATTTCTCCGAGTTCAGGACACCATTTTCATATTGCACACTGCCTTGGAAATCCTCCAACTTAACCTAAAACTGAGCATCATTTTGCGCGATTCACCATGTAAAAGAATACAACTGTAAATGCACCATCCAATCGCGCAGCGACGTGAATATCTTATTATTCAATGAAACGTAAGAACATAACTGGGGAATAGATAACGCAGCGATAGAACATGAAAAAAATGGATTAATTTGACAAAAATCCGATACCAATCAGATTTATTTTTCGAAATTTTGAACTATTTGTTGGAGATCATCCACGGCTTGGCAGAGACAGGCTTGCTGTTTTCTGTCGTCTGGTATGTACCATGTTTAATGTACTGTACATAGCGACATGGCGTGGTCGTTATTTAATTGACATTTCGAAAAGGCTAAGAGAGTACATACAGATTTCAGAGTTTTATGGGAAAATTGAAAAGAAAAACCAATTATTCACAGAAGTGAAAAGACCAATGCGTGACCGTTATATGCTGGTTACATGCAGTGGCGTGTGGATTATCTATGGATCAGAGGATTATCAACGAAAAACTCCAATAACTCCGCTTCTACTAGTTGGAATTGATTCAAATTTGTTTTGCATCGTCTCTGAAGACAACTCAACAATTTCATGGGGTTGACAGAAAAATTTTTAAAATTTTTTTTTTAATTTTTCTGTATAAATTAAAAATTTTAATTGGATCTGCGGACCCTTATACTTGTTAGAATTGAACCAAATATGGTGTGAAGCGTTTTTTAGGGTAACCTGACAATTTAATGACTGAATGGCTGGAATCAAGAAAATAAAG
Organism: Botryllus schlosseri; assembly: GCF_051294905.1. Taxonomy (NCBI): domain Eukaryota; kingdom Metazoa; phylum Chordata; class Ascidiacea; order Stolidobranchia; family Styelidae; genus Botryllus; species Botryllus schlosseri. The sequence goes on from NC_137237.1 coordinate 17,148,555, forward strand.
TTGTTTTTGAACAGCCCTACTGCACAGTGTACACAGTCGGCTAAAAGCAGCGTATTTGGTAGTCCTATAGCTGGCGACCAGAGAGATAAAATTTAATCAGACTGGTCTCTATCGAAAGCTAGTGTCGCACTGATTCCGAAACACACAAATTAAAATGTGAGCATCGCAATGGAACCACACCGAAATAGCCGTCAAGGCCGATTGTTCCGAACAATTGCAGCACCGCAACACAGTGACCAATTGACCATGGTAATGGAAATTGTATCGAGCGATTATTCGCAACAAAACCGATTTTCAGACTTTGATAGACATTTCGGGGTGGTTCCGTTGTCCTGGCCAGCTTTCAAATTGTATTTCCGGAATCAGGGCGACAATAGCTTTCGATTAAGATCAGTATTGCTAAATTGGAGTTAGCGGGGGAGATACCATAGTGGTGACCATACGCGCCGAGTTACGGGGTGGCGGGGTGGCGAAGCGTTTATGGGGTGGCGGCCACCCCATCCAATACGATTAAACGCCAGCCGTCTGCGATTTCAAATCATCAGCGCCGTCAATTAGCGAGTCCGTAAGAGCGCGTGATTGCCAACTATTTACCATTGACCGATACGCGCGCGAATAATTGAATACGCAGCTTCGTTGGCGACGACGAACTAGTGCTTAAAACGCCCCAATCAATTGTAATCCGTGATTAGTAATCAGACAATCGATGCAGCCTCGTTTACGGTGTCGATTTCGACACGCTTGCGCTGAGAGAAACACCATCTTCTCTCTCGACCAGACGAGCGAGGTCACGTTTTTGTTCTAATTAAATTGTATTTGCGCCCATATTCGTTTACAAAATAATTCTTGAGTTAGTTCCGTGAGTCTCTTTAACTGGAGGCTTGGAGCACGAAATAGGACAGTATGTTTGTGCATAGGCGCCGAGTTACGGGGTGGCGGGGTGGCGGGGTGGCGAAGCCACCCCATGACACGTTTATGGGGTGGCGGCCACCCCATGCAATACGATTAAACGCCAGCCGTCTGCGATTTCAAATCATCAGCACTGTCAATTAGCGAGTCCGTAAGAGCGCGTGATTGCCAACTATTTAACATTGACCGATACGCGCGCGAATAATTGAATACGCAGCTTCGTTGGCGACGACGAACTAGTGCTTAAAACGCCCCAATCAATTGTAAACCGTGATTAGTAATCAGACAATCGATGCAGCCTCGTTTACGGTGTCGATTTCGACACGCTTGCGCTGAGAAACACCATCTTCTCCCTCGACCAGACGAGCGAGGTCACGTTTTCCTTCTAATTAAATTGTATTTGCGCCCATATTCGTTTACAAAATAATTCTTGAGTTAGTTCCGTGATAGTCTCTTTAATTGGAGGCTTGGAGCACGAAATAGGACAGTATGTTTGTGTATGCCTGCGAATTGAAAGTCATTCCTGCGCGAAGGGCGCATATTCATTACTCTAACAAGGCTTTGCCAACTTTATCGGTTGATGCAACAATGCAGCTCAAACGTCGTTCTAATGTGCAAACAATTGTCGCGATGTCAGACTTGGAACCCCATTGTGCTGTACGCAAGTTGAGGAATTACCGATTAGAAACGCGTTGTTAATACTGCGCATTGTGCAGTGCACGGCGTTGAATTACGTTGTCAAAATTGATGCAACACGAGATTCTAGGGGGCGCAACTTCTGAATTTATTCGATTAGTTTGAGCCGGAACCTTCTATGTTCCAATAAACTTCATTCCTGGACGGACTCAATCGAGAGCAACCATATCGCGGATCGAATTTCAAACCTTTGGGATATGTATTTCTATTGATAAGGTTGCGGCATGCACCCATATTGCTCTTACTGCAATAAAACATGGATAATTGAAAGCGCACCGTTTAACGATCAAATTCGACTGGCTAATCGGTGCCTACGTAGGCCGTAGGCCCTGGGCTGATATTAACCAGCGCGTTGTCGGCATGAAAACCCCAGGTGCGTAGGCAGGGAGTTTCTCATTTATAACTTGAAATCCCGTCATTTTGAAATGCCAATTCGCTTATTCGTATTATCGATGCTGCGTACTGCAAATTAGCGAGAATCAGTTGTGTGCGAAATGAGTCATCGATATCTCATCTGCACTATCGTCGGTGGTTTATTTTAGCGCGTCCGCATGCAGGCCTGCTACCGTCCGGGGAAACACTTTTGCCAAACAGTAACAATCTCTGAGTGTAATATTGTTTGTGTGTATATGTATCTTTTTGATTAAAACTTATGCCCGCGTCTGAACAAATTGTGCTCGTTGCCATTGCCGAATCTGGGTATTTAGTTATGACTTTTTAGTAGGCCAATTGTAATTATTGCAGGTTTGCGGCAAGTCTGCTATTTCGTTATCAGCGCAACTTTGCCGGCCGATTGTACAGTGCGATAAAATTGATCACTACTATGTATTTCGCACAGCGTACTGATGCTGATGTCAGCAAACTAACGATCCTTATTTGATGTATAAATTCGACCTCATCGTTAGAAACGTAGATTTCATCGCGAGCTCGGAGAACACCATCTCCTATCGCGATTATACGTCCACCTTCTACATATTAAAGTGCATTATTTCCATCGATGAGGGCCGCAAGCCGCGTTTAAAATATTTTGTGAACCATTTTTGTGATAAATATATTCTCGGAGCGCAAAGTTGAACAGTGTTTTAGTGTGTGTGCTTGCTAGTTGGAATTTATTCCAGTGCCCCAAATATTATTTCCAATTATACTGTGCGAACGTAAATCGGGAAATGCAGCAATGCAGTCAAAATCGATATTTTAATCAGCAACCAATTTTCGCGATTCGAGCTACTCAATGCTCAGTAAAAACCCATTGTGTTGGCGGTAAGGGATAATTACTGATTGGCCGCGCGCGTTTGTAATCATCATTCCTGTCTGTCTTTCGTGTTCCAGAATTGTCGCGCCGTGGTACTGCTCGATCCAGCGACGAATGCCGAGCGCGCGGCAATCAATGACCTAATTCCGCAATCATCTCCGCGGGAGATCGCGTTGCATTGTGTGATGCAATATGCGTGCACAGACGAATCTCGCTAAATGGTCGCAGCCCCACGTAATACTGATAATACGTCTTGTTGAATTACAATGATTATTAGCGTCAGAATGGTCATCTCAAACGGACGGGTTTTGCGTTTCAAAAGGAGGGGTTTCGACACCCCCTGGCTACGCGCCTGCCGCCACCCCGTGCAAAATGAAAAGTCGGCGCCTATGGTGGTAACAAAACCGGCTGAAAAATTGACTTTTGTGATAGAACCGAATGACAAAAAAATTGCACCCGACATACTGCATGGTTAGATTGGTTACACGTGATATGCATGTTCTATTGTTCTTTCTCGTGCGCTGTGATTCATAGAAACTTATAGAAATGACAGCCTTTACGCCATGCACGTTATCGATATTTTTCTATATACAGTGGAATTTATTGCCTGTAACCGATCAGTGGACAAATATTTCAGTTAAATTGGAGTCTAAATTAATTTTAGACTTTGCTTAGCTGAGCGCATCAATAAAATATTTACCTTTCCATTGCCCAGTCGACGATTTAGCATAAAATTCAACCAATATATATTTAGAATCACGAACCAACTCGCTCGCTATAGCTCAGAAGTTACGTAACTGCAAATGGAACCAGTGGCTATTATTGAGTAATAACAAGCGAGGTGATCAGGTGACCATTGTCACTGGTGCGGAATTCAATTACGCAACGCCGTTGGCAATATAACATAACCGGCGTTTCTATAACCGCATAAGACACAGAGTGTGTACTGTACTGTACGGTGTACGGTACATACACTACAATACAAGACACAGTGCGATGTGATGAACACTACAGTTAGGAGGTTTTCGAAATGACCAGTCACGGTTTCGCATTCTTGGATCCACCTCGTCCTAATGCCCGATGTAATACGATGTCTTAATTTCTTTGGCGTTTCTGATACGTCATTCACCGGATCTGTCTCTGTGATTTTTTTGGTAAAATCGTCATAAGAACAGCTCCAGGATAGCCACTGGTCATTTATAATGATAGTTTGGTGAACAAAATTAGAACAATCATTTTGAATTTTATCGAGCGGTGTCCAGACAAACCCAAGTATTTTGCGTCAATTCGAGCATCTCGTTACTCAGCCAAACTCAACAACTGAGAGTAAATATTAACACCACGTTCGTGCGTTGGTGGGTCGATCGTTATAGTACTGGACCTCAGCGTGATTCTTGGTTGACTTCGGTGTCGATTTCAATCAATTGATTCCATATCCGAGCATCACGTCATGCGTAATGATTATGATTATACGGGGATATTTAATAGAGCGAGATGTTTCGCAACCGTATTGTCACCAATCAGTACAAGGTACATTCGTAGCATATAATTCGGAATCGCATATCAATTTCGTTATTCTTTGGAGAATTCATGTAAAATTAATAAACGAACGAGTTATCGAAATGTCTTGACGTTATCGTAACGGAAATGAATCGAATTATTAAATTTAGCTGAAGCGAATCAGTGAATGGTATAGCGGTTATGCTAGCCCTGTTATATTCAATCTTCCATTCACTGGGGCAGTGCTATTAAGATATTATATCCCGCATCATGCATTCGTTTGTGAATATTTCCATCGATTCAAACACACCACAAACCGCAATTAAGATCGTGATATCCAAATCAACCTTTCGCTATTAGATAATATTAAATGAAGAACGTGCTATAAGTCGTGTCCATTGTACTGTACACGCAATGATAAATAGCCTGCAAAATTATCAAAAAATATGTATGTAACGTTGTTATACACAGGGATATATCCCTGGTTATACAGCACAAGTCGATGTGTCAAATCGATCTGGTAATCCCGCATGCTAGTGAGTCTGTATAGACCTATTACTATGGCCTATAGAGCCAACATTATACAGGAAATCCTTTCTCCAACGTTCATTTTTGAAAATCGATTGGGAGAATTTTCGGGTAATTTCTCAGTTCTTACGAATTGATTTAATTCCGTATATAGATCGGGATTAACATGTGAAATAGTCGCTTCGATGGAGTATTCCATTTTCGTAGCCATTCTTAAATATGATTTCAACAGAGTGGGTGGTGCTTCGTGGACTGCTCTATATTGTATAAATTCGTGGTCGGGAAATTGAATATCCCGGACATTAATCACATTTCGGTTAGATATAATTCGTTACCTGCCAGTAACATAATGTGATCACCTGACAGTGCTACGAAGTGCGGCGTCAGCTAAGGTGGCATCGCATAGCATTACGTCACAAACGTCCGATTACTTTGTCATTTCGCACCCTATTAGGAAGTAAACTACCACTCATGACTGCAGAGGAGTGAACTGACGCGATTGCAATCATGGTTCGTTAATAGTCATTTCGACATCCAGTGCAATGCCAAGAGGAACGCGGTGCCCTTACAGCTCACCTGGTAGAAGTAACGTACTGCCTTTGTCGGAAGGGGTCTACTTACGAATCTGGTGTTACTGTGTCGAGTTAGAACGATTACGTAACTGTATGATTTCAGTCAGTCTATACTTTTAGTAATTTGGTCGAGACGCGTGGCCTGAAGCGACGTCTGACTGCGTCGCTATTCCTTTTGCAAGAAACTTGTCGCGCGCTATTGTATTGGGGCTAAGATGATTGGCAGAATTGATGGATTGCGAACTAGTAGAAGAACAGTAGTCATGCTTACTCGACAAGCTGGCCTCTACAGGGATTGATACTTTAGCATGCATTTGAAGAGCCTGGTTGCCTGATTTATTGCATAATGTGGTTTCCGACCGCACCGTGACATGTGATGGGTTTTACGTCCGTATCTCTCGATTTTATACGCCGTGCGATAATAATGATCTCAAGTTTTATAATCTTGGATATAGACTTGTGTTGAATTTGTAATTTATTCCCTCGTGAAGTCCATGCGTGAAATGATAAACGGCGTTGTCACTATTCATGTATCCATGTAGACAACTTATAAGTAGATGGATTGTGGACCATTCATGATCTTCGATGAACTTCGTTGGAAGATAATAACAATGTCGAGTCGAGAGGGCTGCACTTGATGACCGGCGTCATACTTACTAGCTGAAGCTTATATATATGACTTCGCAGTTCTTACGACGTTATTCGATGTACAATATGATAACTTTGCTGTTGCTGCTTGTTCCCGTCTCCGTCGTTTTATTGTCGCTTTTAAAGAGACGGAGGAAGCGTAAAGGGAATGAGCCGCCGTTGATAAAGGGGTGGATTCCTTGGATCGGTTCGTTGGCCGTGGTTGTCAGATCATTTGGTATATATAACCATCGGAAATCGTATGTCGTTTCAGGCTGCGGTCTGGATTTTCGAAGAAATGCCTTGAGATTTTTACAAAATCTTCAAAAGAAACATGGCTCCATTTTTACCGTGGCAATGGGTGAGTAATATCTCAACATACGAAAACACTGCCTTTGTCAAATGTTTCACTTATTACTACATTAAATACCTATTTATATATTCCTACGTACATGCAAAGCAAATACCCTGTATTACCTTCCACCCCCTTATCGTCATATCACAAAATGCAACTAGAATGCTTGCAATCCCAACGGATAGAATGGCATGGAAGGTTATGGCTGTTGATGAGAGAATTCTCAAATCTGAAATTATGAGTATGCACAGAGCAATAACTATGAATTGAAGGTAAATCGCGCAGAGTGCGATAAAAATCTTCGATTTACCGCAGCTACGCGCCCCAGTTATTATGCTTTCACGCCACCCAGTTCGAGAACCGCTGTATAATCGGAGTGCACAAGTGGACCGGGGCCTACGTTGTTCCCGAGTGGACAGTGTGAAATTGTGTACTCTTCGGAATTGGAATTCACTCCTGCCCATAATAGGCCTAGTTACTCGCGAATACAGCCTTGTGATCGATAACCGAGAAATGCAGCAATACAACTCACCGACTCGCGCTATCAGCGAACAATTGCCGCAATTCGACGTTGGAACTCTTGCGTTGGCGTACGAGACGGAATATTGATTAGATATCGAAGCGTGCTTTCTCGAATAGTGCTTGTAATCATCAGTTTCATACGTAATACGTATTCCCGAATTGTCACGCAATCTGTCACTTGTCCACGTGAGTCGTGAGTGTTACTTACAGGGCGCATAGTGCAGCAGATTCTCGGAGACACAAATTGTGAATTTATTCGGGAACCTTCTGTATTCAAATAAACTTGATTGACGCCGGTCGGACTGATAACGCTATTCATAAGGTGACGAGGTGTGCTCACCGCTCGCATTGACGTAGCTGCTGTTGCTGCACTTGAATAATCACACCATTTCACGACTGCGTGGTTCGATAATAATGAGCGCGGTGCGGATAATAAATTGAATCAGTAGTTAGGTGCTCGTGTCGTATCTCCAATGACATGTAGTAGTGACTATAACGTCACTTATCCGTAGTGGTTGTTTGTGACGCGACAAGACCAAGTCGAAAGGTTCCAAGTCACAAGTAGGGCTGGGCAAAACCGAGTACCTGAGTGATTTGATTCTGAATCACGTAACATGCTTCGAGTCGAGTAATCGAGCATCACTAATTATGACGTCATAACGAAATGTTATACGTCAAATTTCAAATATGTACCGTTTATGCCACCAGAAAGAATATAATGCCTCTTATATATCTAATAAATGATGCTTCGGTATTTTTTGACCATTCGATTTCATTCCACTTGGTGACAATGCTGTGGGCTAATCATGACTTTGGAAATGCGCGACGTCCAGTAACCTTCGTAGCTTTGTACTATACCTTTCGTATGCTTCGTTACCGCCAATCAAGGTTTCAAGGTTTCAACAGTAAAAATTAGTATCGAAACTATAATTCTCGTTGATGAATTAACTTCCAGTGGCGAGACGCGTATAATTTCAGTACTCGAAAAAATCTTCTTTTACTACTCGACTCAAATCATTAAATTTAATACTCGATTCAGATTCGAGTACTCGAATCATTGTGCCCAGCCCTAGTCACAAGTCAAACCATAGTGTTTACTGTTCAGTATAGAGTTCAAGTCGGGTTCAATTCATTTCTGTGATTCTTGGGTGATATCGAAGACCTCGAATTCAAAGCACACCCATTTTTCTCACTCCAAAGATGTTTATTCAAACAGACTAGTTATTACCAGTTATAATATAGGAGACTTGTCAAGTCGTCAATGGAGTGTCATAGTAATATGACTTGATCGAGTCATGCGCAATCACTAGAGTACAAGTCGAGTCCGATTACACAAAATGACTTCGATCGAGTCGAGATATTTTATATTTTTAAGAAATGAACGCAGATGCGATGCGTATAGCGTATGCAGCGACTGGTCGAGCAACGCCTGACCCAGAGAGCGTATAATCTATTTCTTTGGCCTATAGCCCAGACTTGTTATTCAGCATGTTTCGTCACAACGGTAGTATTGTAACAACTTTGATGCTATTTCAGGTGGAAGGTGCTTCACGTTTATCACTGACGCCAGAGATTATTCCTCCATAACGAAGATAAGCCACAAACTGAGTTTCAAGAAGGCTGTGGGGGACGTGTCCGGGCGAGTCTTTCATCTGAAAAATCATTCCGACTTGCCGAGAGGACGTGAAATTTTTAGCGAATTCCTTCACGTGAGTGTTTTGATACTCTTATCTATGGTCATCGCTGGACTGGCTAAAGTCTATCACGGTCACTGTCTGATCTATATGCAAATTGAAAACACGCGTAAGAGATTGCGATGCAGTGTATTTGATCAGTGTCTGAATTGCAGTGATGTAGTAGGCCTACACGCAAGATCCTCGTAGCCATGCCGTCCTGTTTTGTAAAATTGGTCCATATTTCAAGGGCAATGTCAAAAAATATTGTTCGTGACTATTTTTGATTTGGTTCTTATATTTTGTTCTATTTTCAACAATTGCGAAACAATCTTTTCTCTCGTTATCTTGGAGCTCAGTTGCAATATTATAACTTCTTGTTAAATAGGACGCCGCTGCTTATATAACACTGTAGATTGGTGCGCGCCACTTCAGGTCAGAATAGACTCGCAATTTCAAATATTAGCATTGTGGCGTCAAAATTCAACTGACAACAAACTACGAAAGCATCACTATATGAACAATACAACCAGCGTTTGGAAAAAGCATGCCTTTTCAACAACCCAGATGTAGAATATACATTATGCATTATACATATACATTTATACGTATACATATATTTCTCGAATGCATGGTATTCAGAGACGTCAGAATGCGTCATATGTCGAACCTGAGTGCCGCGCTTACTATTACATTACGTCATACCTTTATTAGCATTCTGAGCGATTCATGTCGCCTGCGATTATTATATATTTCGTCGAAGCCCATGCACTCGAAAATAACCGAGACTGCTGGCACCTACAAGAGAGATTCAGACGTCCGGTCATTTTTTACTCCCATATGTAGTTATGTGCCAGTACCCAACAAAACAACTGTTCCGAGAAGAGATTTCAGATTTTATGAATGTCTCATTCAACCGGATTGTCAAAAACAATTTGCGGTAAAGTGCGTAATTGAACGCCACTTACCATAATCCGGTAATGCGGCGCGTGCGGTTGGTGATATCAAAACTCAATCGAACCGGTGGCAGACGCAGCACTTCGTGAGAAGTCACGCTGGCCGCATGCAATGAATGATACTTGAGTTGTGTCGCCATCGGATTTCCTGACAAATATATCCAGAGAATGTCATACTTTATTACACGGCAATCTGACGCCCAGAAATGGTGTGACTTGACCTTTTAAGTGTCGGTTGTATCACCTGCGAGAGATCAATGTGGTTATATGATTAAAATCAGAGGCGTTCAAAGTAGTAAACGTTACTACTCAAGTAGTAGCAATGTCGTAAAATCCTAATCAATTACAAGTAGAAGTAGCTATTTCCAAGCATTGTCAAAACTATTAGAGAGGCAGCAGAAAATTAAAATTGTAAAAATTTTCTAAAGTAATTTAGAAAGTATATAGGCTTAGTTGGTCGCGATGTGGTAAGTTATATCTATATACAGGGTTGCCATACCGTCCCTATTTCTAAGATTTGTCCATATTTTGAAGGGTCAGGTCTTAGAAAACTCAACCGTCCTTATTTCTGAGATATGTCCTTATTTTCGACTTGCGTCCTTATTTTGTCTTATTTTCAACAACTACAGAACTTCGATCATTTTCCTCTGGTATCTGCTTTGCATAATATTCTAAAATTATGCTTTTGCGTCGAGATTTTATGACATCATAAATTAACGGAACTCCCGCGTGGCGTACACAGCACATGATTTGATATCAAAGTGAGTGGCATAGCTGTTTCGGCTGCATCAAGCTATCGCAGCGGACGTCATTTTAGCAGTAAACAGCAGTACTAGGTTTCTGCTGTTTAGTCTATAGCAGAATAAGCTGTGGGGAAGGCAGCATTTATTGCGTAGTGAAAAAGGGCGCAGTGCAGTCGACACTTGGGTTAAAAGTAGAAAAGTTATAAATCATTGATAAATTTCTCCAAATTATATTGCACATATAGTTTTATCTACTACTAAGGCTAAATATGATTAGTTAAATGAGCAAGCGTAAAAACGTTTGTCGTGACGATTGTGAGAGAGAATTCAAAGGTATCAAATGAAGCTCGAAGGGCGAGTGTTTCGCACATTGCAATATGTGCAATTGTGACATTAACCTAGACGCCATAGGAAAGACCGCTATTTCAACTCGCATTCATACCACAAAACACAAGAAGTGTTTCATTAATATTAATTCGAACCAGTCGATAAATAATTTGTTCGCAAGTCGATCAGCATCAAAGACCACAGGCTACAAGCAGCTGCTGCGTAGGGTACCTGGGCATTCCATACTGTCAAATACCAATCATTCCTCACCAACGATTGCTCATCGCAATTGTTCAAAGCAACATTCCCCTATCCCAACATCGCAAAGAAGTTTGCTTCGGCCAGAACCAAAACTACAAGCATTGTTACTGGATTTCTTGCTCCATACACTCGAAGAATAATTTTGTCTGAACGTGGTGTACAGTTTTTTCCATCTCGATTAACGCCTCTAATCACAACGAGGTAAAGAAGTTTGGTTTATCATCCTATTGGGGCAACGCAAGGCCAACGTTTTTTGGGGGGTTGGGCTGACGAAGTGCTGTTTCGGCCTTGAGTAAAGCTAAACCTGGACCTGAGCTGACGTGAGATTCATGAAGCCCTTTTTACAAACAAGGAGTTGCTGGAGCAGATTGCTTCTGGCGAAAAGGGTGGAATGAGATATGCCACGGCTCGAATAAATACAAAGTATGATCAAAAACGCTTTTTAAATGGCAATCTAATAATTCGACTGTCCTTATTTTTGGGCCATGTTGATGGCAACCCTGTCTATATAGTCAACGTTAAAATCGATGTTACTCTGCAAATTACATGATGTGTCCTCGCGACCAACTCGCAATTAGTGATCACTATAGGGCGAACTTATCTCGAACTGCTTTCTACTTTTCAAAGTCCAGAAGTATAAAATGTTGTGCAGAAGTGGAAGTAGCCTGAAACGTAACCACTCTAGTAAGTAATGCAGGTTAGGAAAAAACGAGGGTTATCCGAAAAAGTAAAGTGCATTCGTTATTGGCCGCCTCCAATTGAAATGCATAAATAAACAGACTGCAAACATAGCAGTGCAAATATAGCAATGCTTTTCCTTGCTGAAACTTGTTCATCACAGCTCGTTGACTTCGAAAATACAAATTTGCAATTTTATTCATGTCGATAGGGAACTGGACTGGCAGATTTGGATTCGACATCGGCGCGTATTATGCAGGAGACTATAACGAAAAAGATTTCGATCGACTGGACGCAAACAGGCTTGCTACAGCTCTGCCACGAGATTCTTTTCCCTTCCGTGTTCCGCACATTGTAAGTCCGCCACGCTGCACGTATCTGGGGGACACGCATATCAAAAATTCGGTTCTTCTCTAAAGATTCGATCAAGACGGAGACTGCGACGATGCCGCGATGTCGCAAGCGATGCGCGACTTTCGGCATTTCGACAACATGTTTGTGGGAATGGCGTTGGGCACAGCTTCGGCGAAGGTTGGTTTTAGTGCATAATTTTACATTTAATTCACGAGAATTTCCCGACCCAGTAATTTCCGAGTTAATCGTCATGATGTTAGGGCGTCTGTGAAGCCACTAATCTATGAGAGAAATCCGAATTCTGAAGCTACGGATAGACGTGACAACACGGCGTTTCACGGCCAGCTATTGTAATATGGCGTCGGCAATCGATTATATATATGTGATGTTTCCCAAAGTATCAAATCGATAACCGCAGCAGATTTCGTGCTTCCGTGTGACGTCATTAATAGCATAATATTGCTTATTGCATATTGTATCGATCATGCGCAGGTAGGATCATCCGGTTATTCCGAGACTGTTGGAATATACAAGACTTCATTTAGATGGGAACAGTTAACAATGATCCATGTCGAATCGATATATCCTCCAGTTATCAGTGCAGTTGTCAAGGATATGTTATCCCGACAGTGGTGACGAGTCGGTAACTTTGTGGTTCCTTTCGGCCTCAATCTTCGAACCACCAGGATGTGCAGACGGAAGTAAACTCTTCCTTCTCAAACTCGACAAGTCGCGTGATTTCAGTCAACTGATATGCACACGAATCGCGAGCTGCGACATTTCGACGTGAAGTCCTTCGGATTTGCAGGGTCTTCCCCAGAGTTACCACATAATCACCCATCGCTAAGTTTCGCTCCAGTCTCGGCACCAGTGGTATAGAACTCCGCTTACAGCAGTCTGTCGTGTTTTCAGCTGGAAGCTGCTGAGAGATTGTGGAATACCTTGAATAAGTTGTCGGAGTTGGGCCGGGGACACGATATGATAAAGAGGCGAGACGAAGTGTTGCGACAGAAATCGTACGAGTCCAGAATCGGCAAAGAAGCACTCAGTATTCTCTGGGCGTCGCTGGTGCGTTTTTTCAATGTCCTCGGGTGGACGAATTAGATTAATTCTACCTTTATCGTAGAGCAATTCGGTGACAACCTTGTTCTGGGCCCTGCATTTCGTCTTGCGCGACCCATCGGCTTTACGAGATATACGCAACGAAATCGACACCGTCCGGGCCAACAAGTGCATGGACGATTCATCGTCGGGGGATTTCACAATGAAAGAGCTAGGGCAAATGAGATTACTCGGTATGCATAACGCGTTGGATAGCATCATGCCGACATGAACGTAACGGTAACTGCGTTGTTCTAGACTGCGCTATAAAGGAGACGATGAGATTGACGTCTTCGTCAATGTCGGCGAGGCAGATTCTAGACGACGTTGAGTTCTACGCGCCCTCGGAGAAAAAGATAATCAGGTGACAAAATAAAGCTGATCGCATCATAACGCTGATATCAGACGCTTCAGCCAGCAGCATCCTCGAATTGTGTTAAGCTACTACGTTACAGTGTTGGGATGACTCGAGTCATGACTTGACTCGAGTCAGACTCGAGTCACCTTTTTCGTATGACTTGACTTGACTCGAGTCACTTTGCTAAAATGACTTGACTTGACTTGACTCGGCGTATCAGAAATGTGGATTGACTCGTGACTCGGAGTAAAATCTACGAGTCAATTTCAAGTCATCAAGTAATCGGTATCGATTAAAATCACTGCATCTTGCATATGGTCGGATTGTTCGCGAAAATCTTGTGTAACCCGTGAGAGCGGCCAATCATTCAATGATCGTGCGTTTTACTGAGCCTCCATTGTTCTCTCACAAATAAATTGACCGCAAATGAAGTGATCGAAGCTTACATCTTACGTTGTCGTAAACTGGTATAGTAAAGTAATTTAATAACAAAATGTCTATTTCTGTTCTCTGTTCTTACCTTGACCAAACCTCTTGTTTTATTGAAATCTAATTCGAATATAGTTTATATAGTCCTCAACGATTGGAGCAGCCTCGAATTGTATTATATCAATTTGTAAATCGGTAATGTATTGCATCTTATCAATTCGTTTCTCAATTCTCTATTTTGGCGGTAACTATAAACTGAGGCTATGCAATTACTTACGTAGTTTAGCAGCTCTACGTATATTAGCAGCTCTACGTATATGTGAGCGATGCAGCGCCTTCTTGCGTGTATACGTGTATATTCATCATCATCATCATTGGTTTATTAGCAATTTTATCAGTTCAATACACCACAAAATGCGATACAATGAAAAGACAGGAAGATGTCGAAGCGACAAGGAGTAGTCTATGGAATCTGACACCCACCTTGGCCTAGGCGATGTAAAGAGGAGGCATGCACACTGAATGAAAGTAAAGAAGATAGTATAGAAAAAGAATGCGACAAGAAATAGGGCGGCATGTCATGGGAAGCGAGATCGATAGGTCAGTCGTGGTCCGGTAATCTTGAGGATGGACTGTATTTATTTAGTAGTAATTGCTTGTATTTCGACTTGAATGTGGACATGCTCGTCGACTGTCTGATGGCCGGCTCTATATATTCGTTCATCGGCTCAGAATCGATGGCCACTCAATCTGTATTTCAGATAGCTAGCAAAATGCAATGACGCAATCATGCCTCATACTTCGAAAAGGCAACTTGACTTGAATTGTGACTTGACTCGTAACTTGACTTGACTTGACTCGACTTGACTCGAGTCACCTCCAAAACTTGAGTGACTTGACTTGACTCGAGTCACCTTCGAAACCCGATTGACTTGACTTGACTCGAGTCAAAATGTGCAATGACTCGAAATGACTCGTGACTCGAAGGTAGTGACTTGATCCCAACACTGCTACGTTATCGTATACGACTGAAGCACATGGGGCGCAGTTGCATTAAGAAGTAGGGACGTGCTGTGAAAACCAAATGGGCAATGACGCGACGATTCCGTGGCATTTTTATTGGCGTATCACCTAATATGAAATGTCGAGTGTAATTATGATGAGCATTAGCGTTGTGAAGAGGTATTGGCAGAGTGAGTTATTTCCAGACGGTGCTGAGATGATCTGGAACGATTGACAATCAGTTCAGGCCACAACATTTATTGAAATATGAAGATCAATTTTGCGATTTTACATAACTACTTAGTGCTTGGCGATCATACCATAGTGTCCTACAATCAGAGGTGGCCAGTAACGAAGTACTTCTACTTTTTCGAAGTACTCAAGTAGTTTTGCTCTACTTCTGGTACTTACTCAAGTAGATCTGATTTTCTCTACTTCTACTTCTACTTCGTAATATTTTGTGATCGGCTTACTTTTCGCTATTTTCAGTTTGTCAAGTAGAAGTAGTTTAATCCTCCAATCAGGAAGATAGCCTGAGGAATTTGGGGGCTGTTTTCGCGGAGTATCAACATCTAATTTTCATAAAAGTTGAGTAAAGCCCAGAATTTTCGTCGCGCTTCGTGCGCAGTGGATACGGAGTAACCAGTGTGATTTCACCAAAGTATCGGTGAGAAATATTTCATCACAGTATATCTGGCTCACCATAACGTTCGAAACTGATGTTTTGCAATCTAGCATTTATCATATCGTATAATCTAGCAGTCCATGGCGTGTCCTAATCTGGAAAAGTGGACTCTGGCCTTTTTTTTTAGTTTTAGAACTGTTTTAGCATACCACCTTTGGTAACTTCTTGACATGAAATACATTTTCCGCTATTAGAAGTAGTATTTATATTTCACTTTCAATTCCCAGTATCATATACTTTTAGTTCTAATTAATATCAGTTCTGTTGTCTGGATAACATACATGTTGAAGTATAAGAGCAAGTGTAGTAATGCCTTTAATTTCCGGAAATAAAGCTACCCAATATGGCATTTTTACGATCCACCATATTTTTTTTATCAACGTTTACTGATCGCACAAGGTGTTTACACCGTATCCTATACAACTTCTCCGTATTGCTCTATGACTAAACTGTGGGCCTTATAATATACGGGAGGGCGCGATACCATGATATTTTCTAAAACTCGCTGTTCGAGTATACAGAGGATTAGTATCGCATTTTCATATCAATACTAGCATTTTCATCCAATTATGCGGACGAATGCTTATGCGGTCGAAAATTGGATACCTCCTGGTATGCATCAATATGAATCAAGATCGGAACCATGACTCAATTACACCTTTTGACAATCCATGCGAACGAATTACGATAGTTTTCATAACTACTTACTTACTTATGTAGATTCGAAGTCGGTCAATTCTACTTCTACTTCCAGTAGTTTTGGTTTGCTTATGGAAAAAGTACTTCTACTCGTACTTGAGTAAATTTTTTCGTCGCTACTTCTACTTCTACTTGAGTAGCTTTCTTGACTACTTTGACCACCTCTGCCTACAATGCTGTAGACACAACCAAATCGCACGCTCACTGCGATTGGGTGCCGTTACACTTTCCATTTGGCCAAAGGCAATTTTCCGGTAATTTTTCACCGTCTTGCCGAGCGCTAAATTCAATAAAATGGGTATCAATCGAAGGTTGCGGCTGTACTGATCACGAAAATATAAATTTCATTCCGCTCGTGGCCTTGAAACCCCCGAAAATAGGACTTTTTTTATTGGGGGGGGGGGTATCTAGGACCAGGAGCAGAATATAATTTATATTGTAGTAATCGGTACCGCGGTGGCTTTAAATTGATACTAATTATCTCAAATTTCGTGAAAGTGTCCTCGGAGGACGCCTAAATGTTCTCTTTTTTGGGAATGTGTCCTCTTTTTCTCTGAAAAAGGACTAAAATGCTGCGAAGACTCCGACGCAGCGAAAGTCATAGTTTCGTAAAAAATCGAGTAAATCGAGACCCTAGTCAAAGTGAGACTTTTTTATTTTGCTTTTGTTTTAGTCAACACAGCGCTATCGGTCGGAAATTTGTCAAAATCGCCAGTTTTCTTGGAGCTTTCAGAATTCGCAAAAAGCGTCCTCTTTTTAGGATCTCAATTATGGTAACCCTACTTTGGTCGAATGGAAATAATGACGTAACCCAATCGCAATGAGCCGTGAGATTTGCTTGTGTTCACACCCTGCTATACTACTTTCACCGTCCATGTCGTGACGATGTAGTGATGTAGTCTTTGCTTCGTATATATCCATTTTGAATATCATCAGTCGTGGACTCGTGGTCACAAGTAATCATCTTTGATACTCAAGCAGAAGTAGAGTGAGATCGTCAATTTCTGCTCAAATACAAGTGGAAATTGCGATTTCCAAGTAACTAAAAACTTAGTGTTCTAGGCTTAGTTTTGCCGACAAAACTGAAATCTGTCGAGTAAAAGGGGAAGAGTATAAAATCATAACTTGAGCAAGTAGTGCAAGTGGGCAAAACCTACTTGAGTACTCCCGAAATATTAGTACTTCATTACCGGCCTCCTGTGTTGATTATACATTAACGCGAATGACGATATGAGTAAATTTCGATTCCGGATGGTCAATCTAGGCCAGTGGTTCCCAACCTTTTTCGGTGGCAGGGCCAAATTTAGAATTTCAGAGTACGGTCGGGGCCGCACGAATACCAGGGCAATGAAAGGAACCCAAAATAGCCACCAAATATGAAAATTCGCATTGTTCCGATCATTCGCTTGACGCCATTGGCCATTGTGTTGCCGCGCTCCCGTTGTTCAGAACAATCAACCTTTGCTGGCTATTTCGGAGTAGTTTTATTGCCCTGGCGAGATTTCAATTCGTATTTTTGGAATCAATGCGGCACCTCCTTTCGATAAACACCGTCATATCAAATTATTTTGACGCTGTGGTCGCGAGCTATAGGACTACCAATTATGCTGTTTTTGCCGGCTAAGCGGTAAGCATCTCGGCGTATTTAATCGTGAGTCACTTGTTGCACATCTATCCGTAAATTAGTTATCAATACCCAGGGCCGTAACAGCACTTCGTCAGCCACCCCCTCCCCAAACGTTGCTCTTGGCCCCCTCAGGCTAGATGGCTGTTTACCGCTATTTATCATCTAAATCAGGTGTCCGTTTCAGGCAGCTTCTCTAACCGCGCGAAGCGCTAAAAATTTCTATAATGCATGATTGAATCGGTCAATATAATCGGGAATTGAAAATATTTTGGTATCAATTTTTATCCTCTCTCTCCTCACGTAGTCAGATTCACCGGTTGAGCCGAGTGAGTTGTGTTTGAAAAGGTAGGACCACTCAATAATAATTAAACATCTTCGGGCGTATACCCGTTGGCAGGAACGAAACAGCACTTCGTCAGGCCCCTCAAAACACTTAGGTCTTGAGCTCCCATAGGGTGATAAACCGATCCCCCGTCCCGTTGTTCGCTTCTGCCACGAAATCAGGATCACCGTATAGTGAGCCAGCGTGGAGCGCGAAAATTTTCGATAATTCGAAATAAAATAGGTCAATAAGATCGGGAATTGCATATATATTGCTATCAATTACTTGTCCTCTCTGCTCACGTAATTAGATTTACCGGTAGAGCTGAGTGAGGTGTCTTGGAAACTGTAGGGCCCGTAAATAATAATGAAACATATTCGGACGGGCGGACCCGTTGGTACGACTTCGTTACATGATGTTATTTCGTGACCTCCAGTCTGCTATATATCAAAAAATATTGAAGCGCCCAAACGTACTAAACTAAAAGATGCACACGATTTCAAATTGGTAGTTCTTCACTGGCATATAATTCTTCCCTGCGGGATGGTAGCCTATTTGTTTCGTGCGGTTCAGATTGCCAAGACAGGAATATTCGGCGCTTGTCATTTAAGCGCCTATGGTCAATTATACCCATATGTATTTTGTATATACATAACGAAGTTTCCGGTCAGCGTAAGGGCAGTCCTTTTCGGCCAAGGTTTTCTCGCTGTCGATCGTTCTGGCACACTTCTTGGAGTCGCATGTTATATGGCCTAAAACTTTATATGTCTTCGTGCGTCGTGACGCGGTAATGGCAAACGCCGATATGCCCACTTCTATAAATCTTGCGTATTTTATCTTGGTGGAAGAGTATCCAATAATGCAGGTACTTGGAAACTTGAAATCGCGACCAGCGCGAAAAAAATTTGAAAAAGTTGCATAAAATTTCATAAAATACTCTATAATTCATGCTAATTCACAAAATAATTTTGGGCCCCCTTCGAGCTCGTTCCCCCAATTGGGGGACTTGGGGTGTGGCAGTTAAGGTCCTGTCAATACCTATATCTATAGGTACTGCTCGTTCAACTGGACGGAAAGTTCTGGGGAAAGTTGCATTGAAACAGCAGTGACGTAATCTTAGCAGTCTACTCACAACTTTCCTGCAATCCTAATTGAAAACTCCAGACTCCAAACCAAGCAAGAGTATTTTATAAATATTTTTTTTTCATAAATAGATTTCTCAATATTTTTGTGGGGGTCGCAGAAAGGCTAGCTGGGGGCCGCGGTTGGGAATCACTGATCTAGGCTATTAAATCGATTCTTTCCCTCGGCGTCTACAGCCTAGCGATTAATTCTTAATCTTGTCATTAAAATACATTCCACTTTTATCGGACCACAGGCTGAGAAAAGACGATGTCCTGCTTATGCCGTACCAATTGACGCATTCCGATCCTGAGATCTACGAAAATCCCGCAGAATTTCGTCACGATCGGTTCTTGACTGAGGCCGGTGCTTCTAAAGACTTCTTCAAAAAGTGCGTCAAAGTGCACGGTTATTTGAAGCCATTCGGAGACGGGCCAAGGTACGTCGTACAAGAATGCACCAGTTCTTGTTGTAATTTACAATAGACGAGACATAGCCTAGTATTCTAATCCCGCGTCTCAGAGATAGAGTCATATTCTATTCGCTTACGCGGGAAGAAAACTCGAGAGATATATTAGCAGTCATGTTGACTTCACTACAACATGCCATGTCACACTAGCACACCGCACTGAGAACATGAGCAACTTTCGACGCCATACCCGAAAGCCATAAATATTATAAGGGACAGAAGTCACGAATTAGTATAAATGTGAAATATTGCTCACTTGAGGTATTATTTTGAAGTATTTCGTACTAGAAATCTCAACGTTTGTTAGAAATGTGCTGGATAATACAGCCATTTTTCAGAATGGATGAAACCGTCTGGCGGGCCCGATGCGGCCCGCGGGCCGTATGTTTGACACCCCTGGGTTAGATAGCGTGGAACAGAATTTCGTCGGCTATCGGACAGTCGACGAGAACGTTCAGTCCACTTTCAAGTCAAAATAGAGGCTGATTCTGCTGAATAAATACGAGTGTGCCATCGAGATTACCAGACCTCCTTTCGCGGCATGGCCCATAGCATGAGACTTGACAAATGAAGTAACTTCTGGACTTTTATAGGGCTTGGAAGCGTGAACAGGAAAATAAAAATTACTGAAATTCATATTCAAATACTATTATAAATCGGAAATCTATGAAAATCGGATGAGTAGCATATTTTATATTTCAGCTTGTGCCCTGGTCGCCACTGGGCGCAGTTGATGATTAAAAGAGCCTTCATCGCGATGCTTGAAAATTTCGACATCAGGTTATCCGATGTGAGCATATCGACACCGACCATCGACCGGTTTGGATTTGGCATTCTACATCCGAATGTGGACGAAAATGTACTTTTGAGGACTAATCGAACAGATTCTTACTGTACCTAGATGTATGTCTTTCGTACTACCCGAAATGGAGCTGATTTGTACTTTTATCAATGAAATATCCACGTTTTATTGTTTAGCGATTGATATTAAAATACGCTGTGATGCCGTTATCCATCTTTTCACTTTATCATTCCTTTATTGTAGTTTGTTTTTATTTGTGAGTTATTAATTCTTTCAGTGCACAATAAATTCTATAGACAATTGCCGACCAAAATTGTAATACCGGAATCACAACAGCCGCCGGTTAACCCTTTTGAAATCTGGTCAGTTTTCGCAAAACTGACCATCACATTTCAAATTCATACCGTGACCTCAGCAAGACTTAAATCTGGGCTGTTTGAGTTTAAAAGTGGGCGGACTATATCCCTCTACCGTTTCCGTTCTCGATCGACACCCCAAGACATGTCTAGGTTTTTTTATAAGACTACATAAACAAATTTTTTCTCTAACAAATCTCTTTCGTTCTCATTTTTCAAGACTGACCCCTCAGGATGGCGTCAGAGAGTCAAAATTGATGCATCAGTGTGTAGCCACCGTTGCCTGGTTTCGAACAAGCCGTCAACCATGGCCGTAAACCGCGCGGTTCGCCAGATATCGAAAAATCAAAAATACCTGAAAAATTTACATATGGGCGTGGTCAGTGAGTGGTCATAATGGTCAAGTTCAATATCAATACCGCGACGCGATCGCTCTTCAAATGGACTTCCTTCTATTACTCGTCGCTCCAGAGCTGAGGCATCGTTTCTCTTCGACGACATTGTTCGTCACTATGCAAAATTCGATTCTGAATTTGGGGGTTCCAGACCCATGAGCAGAATAAAATATATATTTTCGTAACGCAGTACAGCTTTCGATTGATATCTGCTCTATCAAATTTCCAGTTCTGCAAGGAAACTGGAAACCAGACCAAATATTGCCATGATCCTCCTTGGAGATGACAAGAACATTCGAGCGATAAGTTATTAGTGTCTCACCGACCCTGATGCAATTGTAGTTCATGGTGGCGAATAAACCGTTTTCGCCGACATTATTTTACGCCACATCCCAGGAGGTATACCCGACTTTAATCTGCTCTCTGCATAATCAATTAATCATCATATTGAAAACGTGAAAATTTTCAAATACGTTGCATGTATCATTCACTGTAACGAAAGGAATGTGGGAATATCAGAAATCAACAATAGGATCAGCTCGGCTCATGCAGCTTTCCAAACCCATAAATACCTGCTTCGAAACTTCAGAAGTTGGATTGGCACAAGAATAAAATTTTTGAATGCCTTTATGAGAAGTTGACTCACATCTGGCTGCAGTGTATGGTCTCTTTCGGAAAATCAAAGAAACGTCCTGGATGTCTGCTACAGACAATTTTTGCGAAAAATGGTACATGGAGGCTACACTCGAAAGGGAACCGATCACGCCTTCAAAATTAGCAATCAGAATCTTCATAGAATCTGTCGCACTGAAGACCTCTCATCATCAACAAGCTAAATGTCTTGCACACATAATTAGAAAACCTAATGACAGTGTCGTGAAGTCAATAAAGTTTGAAGATGAAAGGAGAACGAAAAAAGGAAGACCCTCTGCAACACTGATGAACAATGTCCTCAATCGGAACGATACCGACATCAGGACATTCGCAAAGGCAGCACTTTCACGGGAAATTTAATTAATAATTCAAATCTTTGATGCTCTCTTTTTTGATGGGTACTTCCATCACCTCGGTGATGGTGCTCTTAGTCTGAACGCAGACAGAGCTAGACCCATAGGCGCCGACTTACGAGGTTACGAGGTGGCGGCCACCTCGTACAAAATGCTCAAACGCCCAAGTGATTTGTGACCAGTAATTAGTAATCAGGCGAATTGATGCGACCTCGTTAGAGACGTCTTCGATTTCGATACGCGCCTGTGCCAGGCTTGTAGCCACGGTGGTTTCGGGGGTCGAGCTTCCCTGTTTAAAACACGAAACCCCGTCATTTTGAAATGATTATTCCAACTCTAATAACCAGTTGCAATTCAATAATTGTGTTATCAGTGTTCCGCGCGGCTGATTAGCGAGAAGAATCTGTTATGATCTCCCGTTGAGATGGTCACGAAATTAGGTCATTCATTCCCGTGCGCGTGGCAATCGTCGCTAGCCTGATTTATCGCGTCTCGAACAAGCATGGTTCCGCAGGCTGGAACAATCGCATCTGCAGTAGGCCCAGTTCACACTATATCATCGCTTGCCTGCGCAATCACATCTGCATTGGCGGCTTCGGCCTGGTGTGCGCGATATCATCGCTGGTCTACACAATACCATCGTCAATAGGCCTGGTGTGAAAGATATCATTGCTAAGCGCGCGTACTTAATTGTTCGACGCATTGATAAGCACACGATATCATCGGTTGACCTACGTCCTACAAGATCGCATCTGCAATAGGCCTAATACGAGGATATATCAATAGATCATCGCTAGCCTAACTCCATCGCTAGCCTAACTATCGCGTCTCGGGCCTAGCATGGTTTGGCTCCTATCTCTCGATGGCTTGGACACCATGCCGTTGATTGTATGCTGATTAGCGATTGTGATTAAAGAGTAACATCGCGAAACTGAAATACATCGAATGTCCGAAAACATGTGCGATGCGTGCGTAATATATTTCCGCTAATACTTAAACATAAATATCAGAATATGTGTATCAACTTGACTTATAAAAGAGGACAGGCTAAAAGCACGGGAACTCGGCGTCAATATGTCACATATTCCCTAAAAACTCGGACATTTCGACTTGCGCAAATAGTCGACGAGGCTGCGTAAGACGCGTTGATGAGCGCGTATTTAACTGCTCGACGCTTTGATAAGCGCGGGTATTTAATTGTTGACGACAGATCAGGGAGTCGCTAATTAACAGCACTTCCGGACTCGTGGACAAGCTTATCAAACGCGTATAATCGCGAACACGAGGAGATTGTATAATGTATATTCGTCATTTACGCATGTATTTAACCCTAATGAATTGACGCTATATTAGTAAATTCGCAAAACATCGAAACCCCGCCCTTTTATTTTAAAACCCCTTCCTTATTTTTCGGCTGGCTACGCGCCTGGCTTCAATACCGATATAATGAGAAAACAATTGTCGCGACGAAAGCTACTCAATACGGTGTCAGACTCAAAACCCATTCGTGGCGATACTGATTAGAATACACGCTTTCTCGTTTGTCATTATCCAAATTTGAATTAGAAGGAAATTTGTGCAGCCGTCAACACGTAATTCAATTGGTATGTGTTGGCGGCTGTCGGCATGCAAATCGAATTTACGAATTGACCGATGTACTCCCGAAATGCTTTTCGAACTTAAATCGGCAAATGCACCAATGCCGCCCAAATCGCTCTTTTAATCTTCAAATAATTGCCGCGATGCGAGTTGGTCAACGCGAAGCAAGCCAAGAAACCGCAAGATACAATTACTGATTGGGTACGCGCTTTCGCGTTTGTAATCATCATTATTGTCTGTTTGAAATATTCGACAGTTGTCTTGTGTTACTTGGCAGGCCAGTGCGTAGACGGCGCGTTGCGCTGAATAACATTGATGCAATTCCAGATTCTCAGTGACGTAAATTCTGATTTTTGTTTGATGCATTCCGTGGGACGGACTGTTAGCGCTGGCCGCAGTTACACTTTCGAATGATCATACCGTTTTAAGATTCCATTTACTAACTCGACTGCATGGTTTGATATTAATGAGTGCAGGGCCGGTATTACACGAATGGTTTAACACTGCACGTACACCAGCGGCATGTAGTAAAGTGCGTTTTAGTGCAACGATGACGTCATCGATATGGAACAATTATGATGTCACAAGACTTCGCCACCTCGTAAAAAAATAAAAGTCGGCGCCTATGGCTAGACCTATATATATATATATACATCTTACCAATATGGTCAATGATATACAAATAGATATGCAAGGGAGTGCCTTGCGAATGAGATCGTAGCCAAAATCGTACAAACTACCAATTTAGTTAGTTGACGGACAACAAACTAGCAGTTTTTTGAATAGTTCAAGTTGCGGATTTTGAAAAGTGAGCAGGTCTAGTTCTAGTTAACTGATTTTGAAAAGGGAGTAGTTCTAGTTGCGGATATCCAAAAGTACGTAGTTATAGTTATAGTTGCAGATTGTGAAAAGTCAGTAGTCATAGCTATAGTCGCTAATTTGAAAGAAATAGCAGTTGCCGAACAACTAGACAACACATGTTGCCGATTTGCGTGAATCGTAATACCAGGGGTCGAAACTACTCCCATTTAAGACTCGAGACCGGGTTTTTTAAATGTCAGTTCTATGTCGGATATTTCCAAAACAAAATGAAAATTAATGTGTTGCCTCGTAGAATAAAATGTAGTTCAGTGTGGTCCATAGCCTTCAATCTGCAAACCTTTTCGGGGAACGCCTAATTTTTCTTGAGTCAAGAAAATAAAAACTATAGCACATTACACAGCTATAACTATGCACCTAAAACATTTTGTGCGCAAAATTAATTGCGCATCAGCAGAGTGCTGATAAACGAGAATCCTTAAACCATGATTTTCACAGAGGATTCGCATTGGAAAATAAAGCGCCATCGTGGTGTTTGGTCTAAAGCAACAGTGCGATATAAATTCAGAGGTGGTCAGTAACGAAGTACTTCTACTTTTCCGAAGTACTCAAGTAGTTTTCCTCTACTTCTGGTACTCAATCAAGTAGATCTCCTTTTCGCTACTTCTACTTCTACTTCGTAATATTTTGTGAAATACTTACTTACTTTTCGCTATTTTCAGTTTGTCAAGTAGAAGTAGTTTAATCCCCCAATAAGAAAGATCGCCTAAGGAATTTCGGCCTGTTTTCACGTATAGTACCAACATTTAATTTTCATAAAAGTCATGTAATAGGCTACCCAGAATTATGGAGTGACAAATATGTTTTAACGAAAGTATCGCTGAATATAATTTAGATACCGGGTTGCGTTGTTCCGTTCACATCGCATTGTTGCCTATATCAAATATTTCATCACAGTAAGTATGACTCCCCATAACGTTTGAAACTACCGTTTCGCAATCTAGCAATTACCTATTACACCTAGCGACCCATGACGTGTCCTAATCTGGAAAAGTGGAGTATATGACATGAACTATATTTTCCGCTTTTTAGAAGTAGTATTTGTATTTTTTCTTTCAATTACAAGTATTATACGTTGAGTTCTAATTATAGTTTCAGTTCTTTTGTCTGGAGAACATACATGTGAAAGTATAAAAGCAAGTGTCGTATTGCCTGATATTTTCCCAAAATAAAGCTATACGCAATATGACATTTTTACGATCTGCCATATTTTAAATAACGGATACTAATCACGCAAAGTGTTAAAGCCGTATCCGACACAACTCCTCCGTATTGCTCTTCGACTGAACTAGGGTCCTTATAATAGGGGCGAGCGCGCCATGCCATAATATTCTCCAAAACGGGTGTACGAGTAAACAAAGGATTAGTATAGCATTTCCATATCACTAATATTATTTACATCCCATGATGTGGACGACTGCTTAGTGCTTATTCTGTCAAAAATTGACACCTCCTGGAATGCATCCTGGAATACATCTTCCGCGTAGCTCCATTTGCAGCTTTTGACAGTCCATGCGAACGAATTACGATCGTTTTTAAAACTACTTACTTACTTGAGTACATTTAAAGTCAGTCAATTCTACTTCTACCTCAAGTAGTTTTAGGTTGCTAATAAAAGAAGTACTTCTACTCGTACTTGAGTAGATTTTTCCGTCACTATACTTCTACTTCTACTTGAGTAGTTTCCTTGACTACTTTGACCACCTCTGTATAAATTGCCTGATTGCAGAGCGAGATAGTATATATCGGAGATAGCATCGGCATTTCAGAAAGACGGGGGTTCGATTTCGAACTGCAAACGTTCGAGCCTAATTGCCTGCAACCAATGATGGCCAAAACGGGCGTGACATCACAAATCCTATATATTGTTTTAGTTTGTGTTGCGACCTACAGGGATCCCTGAGACTGCCCCACGGAACCCCTGGGATTTCCGGGAAGCCCGGTCACGAATCACTAATTTAGTACGTTGTGTTTTAGTTAGTTGCGGATTTTTAAAGTCGTTGGTTCTAGTTCCAGTTGCGAGTTTTAAAATGTGAGTAGTTCTAGTTCTAGTTGCGGATTTTGAAAAGGGTGTAGTTCATTCATCAGTAACCATTTGCTGTCGCGGAGCGCTAAAGCTCTACTTGCGGGCAGCTCTAAATGACAGGAAAACATGTCGGCTAGCATGCCTCGCATGCATTTTCTACAATATTTCTCGTAAAGGTCATCCGATACCGGGCCCGCATGATTTACATAAAGCGACTTGTCCACGGACATAATCTCTACACGGACAAATTCTATAGTGGTTCTTACCACTGCCAGAACAACTAAAAAGTCTGGGATTAATCTGCACGTAGCATTTACCGGTTGTCCTATCAAAGGACGGATGAAAAGTGTCTTGAATTCGAGGCACAGCAGTCCGACTGCAAGGGAATTCATGGTCGAAACCGCGAAAAGATTCTATCCTGTTGATCACGGGGAAAAACGTTGGCTCGCAAATAAGACCGGCGGAACTGCAGACATCGTTACATGATTTGGAAACGTGAGGATAGGAGGATATACAGCGCATCGCTTCAATGGGAGGCCACCTCATTTTTTCTAGATCGTGTGAATGGTTTTGGGCGTACGGGATTTCGTTGCAAAACTGCTGTTTGTCGACATGCACGCTGAGACGCTCTAACATTCCCAGAACCGAATACTCGCGTGGAAGATACCCGGGCAGGCTGTCCGCTTGAGACACCTTGCTCAGCGTTTGTCTCAATTC
The DNA here is from genome assembly GCF_051294905.1 of Botryllus schlosseri. Lineage (NCBI taxonomy): Eukaryota > Metazoa > Chordata > Ascidiacea > Stolidobranchia > Styelidae > Botryllus > Botryllus schlosseri. The sequence continues at coordinate 17,176,103 of NC_137237.1, forward strand.
TTTCTCATTATCGACGTCAATCGTGTACACGTAAGGCTCACCTATATACTCCTCGGCGTACGGGTTTTGAGACGTGATCTCGCGAAGAGTGGGTTTACCTTTGTAAAAATCGTTGTTGAGGGAAGAAACGGGCTTTGCGTATTTCGGATTCAAAAACACGGCCCCGTGCTGGATGGCTTCCAACGGAGCCGGGCCTTCGAATGGAAATCCCAGCCCGACGAACAACTTGGTTTTACTCAAAAGCTTAGCTAGCACCGTTCTGTTTACGAGTCCGTGGTTGATTACGAATCTCGGCAGCCTTTCAACGCCAGCAACTGTGGCGTGAACTTCAAAATATTCGCTCACAATCTTCAAATACTTATCTTTGCCGCGCCAGAATTCTTTTGATTTTCCGTAAACGAGAGCTATCTTCTTTGCGTCCTGGGTCTGCCCCGTTTGGGCGGAGATGTCCGGCGGAAACTCGGTCACAAAACCGAGAAATGTGTTGTCTGGGGTGTGCGGGAACATGGTGTTGAACTGTTGTAACTTGACATCCAGCCCATTGTATTGAGTTGCTGCGATACCTAGTCGGTCGCGGTAGGGCGGATGATTGAACAAAGCTTCCGTACCGAAGCTGTCTACAATTCGGCAACGGCACCGAATCGGTTGGAATGCGCGGTCGCCTAGTTTTGTCTTTATTACGTTATATCCGTTGATATCGGTGTATACGATGTCAAACGGGATATTTCTGTGCTCGTACACAGATTTCGGCGTACACGTTGAGGAGGTGGAAAACAGTTTCATATATTTACTGTAATGGAAAGCTATCTCGTTTTTCTGGTAGGAAATTATGACCTCGTGACCTATGGAATGAAGCGAAGCGATCACATCACTCCATTGTACCAGCTCTCCAAGCGGCCCTCCTTTCCACGCGCTTGTTCCTATCCCTGTAGTCAAAAGACCAAGATGGATATGAATTCTCTTTTTATCGAGGGCCGGTATGTTCGAGAAGAGATTTTTCGTTGCCCGTGTCCACATGGATTCCATGGTCGAAATGCGGTGCTTTATCCACGAATAGTCTGCGCTTTTTGAGAGTGTGTAGTACAGCTGGCGAAAGTCATAACGAGGAGAGCATTTCGCTTCTATAGAAAGTAAAGGTGGATGAGTCAATATGAGTGCAAACGACGAATGGTGACATGGGTTGTGAAAAAAATATATGTCTGATGGCGGGGAAAAATTGACCATTGCGTCGCAGCACATAAACATTAGATTGTGGCGTCTCGATTAATGGTGATTGATGGAGGAGTATATTCGTCCAATGACTCCAACCCTTTATTATGTCATTCTGAAAATGATATGAATACGCGTCATATTTATATACGCAGGTAGGCCTATGTCGGTACGTCTATATCAATAGTCGCCAACTCAAAACGAGCCGCTTGAATTAAATATCGCGATAAAAAAGGCCACACAGTGAACCATCGTTTTAAAAAGTTCACGTCAGTACACAACGCTGTGCTCTCTAACATGGGTGACGGGTATATTTACCACAAAAGAAATGATATTTTATCAAAGAAATACAAACACAACAAACAATATCATGACCACACCTTTAATTCTATTTTGAGCTATGAGCTGCGCGCGCTAATTTACAAAAGAAATACAAACACAAGAAATAAAATGATGATCATGCCTTTCATTCTATTTAGAACTATGAGCTGCGTGCGATAAGTGACAACACGTTGTAGCGACTAAAGAATCCATATTGGGGATATAGCTAGACACGGCACTTGCAGAAAACTACCTGCTCGTAAAGCTTGGTCTTGTGGGGAAGCTTCAAGTCGTTTTCTAAGCCTCTAGGTCTTGGCAGTGTCTGGGCCAATTCATGTCGAGGCAATTATGTCCAATTGCCCATATGCATATTAGCTAATTCCTCCTACGCGAAATGCTATTATACCTATCATCATCGAAGCCGTATCAACTCGCGAGGAATAGTGATGTTGGACGCAGGAGGATAGCATATTTCGAATCACATCAACAATAATTTTAAACTGAAATCAATATTAGCATTTCACAATGCTTTACTAAGCGTTCTTCTAAATCAGGTCGCGTGTTGGTGACCTCTAGTGTATGCAGTGGTCGGAATGGGCGTAAAGACGATTTTGCTCTACAAAGATAGACTGTGATGATATACAGTCGAACCGTCGATATGTTTTTGAAGTCACTGCTAATATACTCACCGACAGTAAACTGGATATAGTGAGTAGAATATAGTACCTACCTATATTTTACCAATCTAAATGCAAATTCTTGAATATATCCTTGATGTAACGTCCTCAATATGGTGTTATGTGCCTATCCTACCGGGTACAAAGTTGTTCCGTCCAATTCACACGGCAGCAAGATCGGATAAGCCATGTAATGGGTACGATTGTAATGTACGATTTATGGAATAAAGTTCAGTGCGATAACTGCTTTACTGCGGCAGCTTCAATTAGCTATAAGGAATTTCAAATGTACACAAACCTGAAAAATATGCCGACCGCTTCGGATTTTCATATGTAAGGGGCGGACAGTATTTTTCTTGCGTCGATAAATATTTCAAAATCGAGCAGTTGTCATCCGCCCTGACTCCCTGCGTCCCATAGCATTTGATGGAGGCTGCGTTATCCTGCATCCATTGCATTTTAGTAATACAATCTGGCCACGGGATTCCATCCACTACTATATCTGGTGGATTACAGGAATGACTCGAAGTCTTTACCGAAAGGTCATCAACATTACCGTCTTTTCTATACGAAAGTGTTCTGGAGAAAGATGCATGTGTTTGTGTACCAATCTCTGAAAATAATACAAATTAGTTTATTAGTTAAGTTCAATAATTGGATATATTTTTGTTGTGCCGTAGCCTTTTTCTCCGATTGACTTTCTGAAGCATAGAGATAGAAATATAATTTCGACCTGAGAGCCATGCAGGTAGTCAAAGTTGGCCATTGTTCGTACCGGTATATATAGAGCTACATCATCGTCGTAAAATCCTACTCGTCATTAAAGTCGAAGTTGCGATTTTACAACATACCAAATTTTCTTCAAGCAATAGATATCAAAAAATTTGGAAAGTATTCAAGTATCCAAGTACATTGAAGAAGTAGATTGGGACGAGGCATCGCAGATAGCCTACTCGAGTGCGGAGCGGATCGAAAAATTCTCTGGTCCTACTCCGATCCTGCTTTTTAAAGCTCTGGTCCGACTCCGGTGCGACTCCTTGGCCGGATTCTAGAAATGACCGAGATTCGGTCCGAAAAATTTCGATAATAATTATTATCTATAGCCTACTCACAGGATGGTATTGAATAGTGATTGAAACAATGCAAACAGGAAATTAAAAACTCAAACATCAAGCCCAATCTTTATTCAAAGCTGGCTAATTAAGCCAACTTGGACTTTTAGCGTACGGCTTATGTCCACGAACGTTTTAGTTTAACTATTGATTCGAGAGAAGAAGGTAAGGCCATCCTCTTCTTAGTAAAAGTACTCATCCGGCGCCGATCCGACTCCGGCCGTTCCAGAAAAAGTACTGATCCGGCACCGGCCAAAAATGAGAAAATCCGGCCGGATATCCAATCCGGCTTCGGTCCATGCCCCGCTCTCTGCTCACTTGCGGTTGACAGCTTTTCAAAATTGCAAGATGCATCTTCGTGACCAATGCAAGATAACGAATTGAGAATAAAGCATCTGCAATTTTCTATTACCGCAAATTACATATAGCCTATTCTACATTCCACCTCTACATCGTCCAGTTGCCATGCCAATTCCATTTATCAAAAAGTGTGGAAACTTTAAATGCAAATTAGCCTACTATAACATGAAAGCAAATATACAGTAGTTTTGCTTTCAAAAACTTTGGAACTGCAAGTGGAAGTATAGTCTATACTACATTACAATTGTGCAAATGCGTGTAAGGAGAATATGCTTTTGTGTCGATATTTCCTGAACTGAATCGTCCACTGCGCAGTGCGCAACTTACACTTAGTTACTCACCAATGAATTGCCGAACTTCAGAACCGGTTGATGCAATCTTGCGTGAAAATATCCGGTCAAAAAACATATAAATCAACCCGTGCGTCAATACGAAAGCGGTGATCCCAAAGACGAACGCTTTTCTAAGGCTACAATACCGCACCATTACCTGAACCACAGCGAAGAACACATTTTTAGTATCGGTAATGCCTTCCAACAACTATGATGGGCGAATCGTACGTGCACTATGCAAGTACTAAACCACAAACAACAACTAAACCAATACCGAATTCATGATATTGACAGCACTGAATTGACTCATTGTTGAATAACATCTACACTCTGGTATGTTATCAAATCTTACCTGAACCTTAAATTGCCCTTACGAACAACTGTCAGTCGAAGCAACTCTAACAGTTCATATTCAACGCCAAGGCGAAACAGATCGAAACGTATGCTAACGATTGCCGCATCGCTCCAGGCAAAAGTTGGACCTGTTCCGGGAAACAATGTCTAGCCAGCGAAATACTCCATAAGCCAATCACGCGGTACTAACAACTAAGCATTAGCAGCCCCGCAGAAGCTCCGGACCACACTGCAGAATGGCATGCTAAATGCTAACCGAGACGCCGCTGCTGATTTGAACATCGTCTCAACGCTTGCACAGCACACGTTTAAACGACCGCGAATATTCAGATCCCATTTGTATTAATATTCCTGTATGAACGTAAAAACTGAACAGACTCAGAATTTTACGGAACTTCTGAAGTCTACACTAGACTAAGTAATAAGGCTGAGGGCCTTCATTGAAGGTAGGTTGTATTCAACGGCGGCTTTCATGTGGTGCTGTTTTACTAATACATCGGATCTCAAGCCACGTACTCGCGTACTTTATGAACGATGAATTTTGACAAGTTGATTGAGCAATTTCCTTGAGATAAATTTCCATCCCTTCTACTGGGCTATCTTACTTCAATTCCACAAAGTAGTTGCAAAATATTCATTTGTAGCGTCCGTCGGTAAGTTGCATTTTCCAGTTTCGAAAATTATTGCGTCCTATTGTCACTCAATACTCAACGCCACATCAACAATTATGAAGCTTTCCGTAACATACTTCTACAAAATTTGGTACGATTGCTTTTAACTTGACTTGAGCAAGAACGCCGTCTGCTTTGATGTTATGGATTGATTGTTTAAGATCAGTCACCAATTCGCGGAGGTGGTCAAGATAATGAATATGATACTTGAGTTAAAGTGAAAGTATTGTCTTAAGTTGCTACTCAATTACAAGAATCGACATTTGAGACATGCCAAAACAACTTAAGGTAGACATATGAAGACTGAAAATTGCCCTCAAGTAAGCAGGATGAGCAGAAAATTAGGACGATTCACCATACATATTCAAAATTGCAAGAAGCATCTTTGCGATTAATGTGGAATGGATGGGCGTTGGGCCCATCTTCCGAATTTATAGTGTGTTACTATATATACCTAGCTGACATGGGACTACACCAACATAGTTTGCTGTGTAAATTTCAGTCATAAAATTGATACAAATCCATCCAAACTCTACATTCTACTTGAAATGCAAAACATAAAAACTTGAAAAGTACTTTGTTTGGTATCAAAATCTGCTACAGTATAAGCGGAAGTAGTATAAAACATCAGCACTTGAGCGTGTAGACCAGTGATTCCCAACGTGGGCGATTTGGCGGTCTGAGGGGCGAAAACGGACGAAGGGGGCGATGGCGCGTTAAAACGGCTACATTGGAGTCAAGTCGGAGAAATGACCTTCTATTTTAGTTGACTCACGAAAATTTAGCTGAAAAAGTGTAATTTTGAGGTCGAGCCGAAAAGTCAACCTTACTATTTTAACTCGCCAGTGATTACAGTTTGTATGCCCATTTTTCGGTTCCCCATATTGGGGGGCGGGGGGCGATGATCGGTGTGGAGCTTGAAAAGGGGGCGATGAGTCGAAAAAGGTTGGGGAGCACTGGTGTAGACAAAACCCACCGTAACACTTGTCAATGTGAAGTAGCAGCAAGCACATTTAAGAAAGCCTACACAAAATTCCCATTATTGGGTTCCTGATCGGGTCCCAAACACGCATGACCAACGGTCCGCAGAATTTCTCCACATCACCGAGATGGTGTATTGTTGCGGAGCACGGACACTCGTGCGGGCATGACACTTGCTCAGTTCACTTGGCCTATACTTGGCATGTATCCCTTCAGCTTTGTACACGTGGCAATTCCATTAGCTTCCAACGTCTGACATGGTATCGAAATTTTCCCTTCGCCGTTTCCTCTCCATCGGATAGGACAAGTACTCTTTTTAAAACAATCTTATTGTCGTATACTTCCAATATAATATCGATTGTATCACCAACAGACACCTAAAGAGAAATATGAGAGGTAAACAGAGCAATGACCACAGCTTCTGGAAGGAATCCTGTTTACTTTAGTAGGGATGTGCAAATTCGAGTAGGCTACATGGGTGATTCAATTCCAAGTCGTATATTTGAGTACTGCCTGGCACCATAACAATAATAATATCATAGAAAGTGCTGAAGTCTATCTATTCAGTCGGCGACAAGGAAAGCAATGCCAGTAACACATCAAAATAATTTTGTAGTTCCTGACCAAGACTATATTTCATAGCACTTTGTAACAATGCTATGGTTTCATTAATAACTCCCAGAAATGTCGTTCACACCATAGGCGCTGAACTCTAATTTTCCTTAGGTATGCGGGATCGATGACGTCACAAAGGGCTGACGTCATAGTGCGTCAGAATTGACAAATGAGCAAGCGTTCAATATCACCTGTCTCTTGTATATGGTGACAAAATTACGATAGTATTAAGCAGGCGCGCAGCCAGCACGTGCGCCGAAAATAGGGAGATTTCAATCACTCGCCTCGAGAACAAACGAATACGCATCTTTGGAGATGGCTAATAAACTTAAGTTACAGCAATTATTCTCACAAATGGAAAGTCTGTGCTGAACTTTTTTCATTAGTCACTCTGATTTCAGGGGAGTCAGAAGTTTCGATATCAAGAGCCTGCAAGACATTTTCTGATCGTTCTGCTTTAGTATTAGTGTTAATCAAAATCAATTACGCCGCTGTCTGTTCAAGATCAGTATGTATTTCAATCAATTCCGTCCATGTTCAATGTCTGAGCCAGTCTGACATCGCAATCACAGAAAACGTGATAGTTCCGGCCTGCGCATCAGATATCATATCCCGACACAGCAGGAGATGACAATCACCACATTTCGCCCAATAGAAATTGACATCTTTAGTAACTCAAACCTTGAGACACATCTTCTGATGGTTATGTTTAAGTATTAGCGGAAATCAAGTACGCATGTACGCAGGGCCGTAACAGCACTTCGTCAGCCCCCCCCAAAACGTTGGTCTTGGGACCCCCATAGGGTGATAAACCAAATATCTGGGGGGCTTCGCCCCTCCAGACACCCCTGGGCTATACGCTGTTTACCGCTACTCATCATCTGTGTTAAGCGTCCGTTCAGTGGGTGGTCTATTCTCGTCTTGACACAGAACGCGCGAAAAATTTCAAAATTCATTATTGAATCGGTCAATATGATCGGTAATTGAATATGTATTGTTATCAATTTTTATCCTCTCTCTGCCCACGCAATAAGATTTACCGGTAGAGCTGAGTGAGGTGTGTTTGAAATGGTAGGACTCCTCAATAATAATTAAAGATCTTCGGGCGTATACCCGTTCGCAGGAACGAAACAGCACTTGGCCAGCCCCCCAATAGAACTTGGTCTTGGCCTCCCATAGGGTGATAAACCGACCCCCCCCCCATCACGTTGTTCACTTTTGTCACGAAAAAAGGTCCACAGTTTGGTGAGCCAGCGCGAAGCGCGAAAATTTTTGATAATTCATGATAAAATCGGTCAATAATATCGGGAATTGCATATATATTGCTATCAATTTCTTGTCCTCTATTTTCACGTTATCAGATTTACCAGAAGAGCTGAATGAGGTGGCTTGGAAACTGCAGGGCCCGTAAATAATAATTAAACATATTCGGGCGGGCGGACCCGTTGGTATGACTTCGTTTCATGATGTCATTTCGTGATCTCCTGTCTGTTATATCAAAAAATACAGAATGGCCAAAACGTACTAAACTAACGACGCACACGATTTCAAATTGGTATTTATCTTCTGAGGTTAAGATTGCCAAGACAGGAACATTCGGCGCCAGTCATTTAGGCGCGTATGGACAATTAAACCTACATGTATTTTGCATATATAACGAAGTTTTCGGTCAGCGTAAGAGGGCAGTCCTTTTTGGCCCAGGTTTTCTCGCTGCCGATCGTTCGGGCACACTTCTCGGAGTCGCATGTTACATGTCCTAAATCTTTAAATGTCTCGCCGATATGTCCATTTCGATAAATCTTGCGTATTTTGTCTTGGGGAAGAGTACCAAATAATTAAGAAACTTGGCAACTTGAAATCGCGCCCAGCGCAAAAATTTTTTGAAAAAGTTGCATAAATTTTTGAAAAATACTCCATAATTTATGCTAATTCGGGAAATAATTTTGGGCCACCATCGAGCTCGCCCCCCCCAATTGGGGGTTTTGGGGTGCGGCAGTTACGGTCCTAGTATCCTTTATCAAGTACGTGGTAAACTATTATTGAAAAATAATGAGACCTGAGAGCACAGCACATGCAACAGCATCTTCGTCTTTTATAACCAAATTTCAATATATCAATGTATAGTGCATCACTTTCAACCTGGGAGACTTCTTAATTTCAGGCACATAAAAAATTATTGAAACTAGCGTCAGTGACACTCCCCATTAGAGGTAGAAAAAGTTAACACTAATATCGACACGGTGGTATTAAAGGAAGTCATGTCCATTTTTACAAATTTTGAGATCCATTTTTAAAATTGATAGAAAATCAAGTTTTTGTTTTATTTTCATTGTTTTGGCTATAACCTGGTCATGTTAATGTTTGTCTCCCTGTTTTGAAGTTAATCACGGCCAAGCTATGTCCGAACGAGAATGAAAACTTCACATAAAGTTAATTTTCTCAAAATTTGTAAAATGGACATAAGTCACTTTAACACCACTGCGACGATATGCTAATGACCGACATGGAGCATGCAGTATTAATTTTACAAGGTTTGGATGTATTCGCTAATTGCTACGTCTGCTACTGTTCGATCCTCCATCCATACGTGAAACAGTACCTTAGTCGTTTTCTTGACAAGTTTCTTTCCATTCAGTCTCATATTTCCATTGTAGAAGGCTTCTTTTGTTTTAGCGGATCCTAGTGATAGAGCTTGATTTGCGATGGAAGCTACTCGATTAGAAGTAACAACAATGTTCAGGTCTTTATATCCAGGGTGTTGAGGAAGGGATGAGACGAAACGAACACATTGCCACCTCTGCAATTAATATAAAAAGATAATTACCAGGATAATAAATCAAAAGATATTAGTCATACACCAGAGTGGAGTATGCGGCAACATCACGAGCAACTTTCCGTTCAATTGCATCATTATTCTATGCAAGAAACTCTTATGTCACAGATAACTTATTGCCGAAAACAACCCCCGTTTCCAGTATGGGTCATACACAAAGCAGTTACAAGACATCTTACCATGCATACATACAATACAATGTGGAGCTGGAGGAAAAGTGCAATGAAACATTACAATGATCACAGCTGAGAAAAAGGGACGATATACAATACTTCAGTAATAAAATGGAAGGTACTCAAACCAGCTGGTCTGCTTAATCTGAAATGAAAGTAGTTTCACTTGAAAGATATCCCAGTTTGGCGGTTTCTCTGTAGGTGCAAGCGCAAAGCGGCCAGACGTGAGATCACTAGTTAAATAGGATCATTATCGCCAATCTACTCAGTATAGTATACCCATTATTGAGTTTGTATAGGCAAGGAATATCCAATATCCATGATATATTGTGAATGTGAAATGGTGATAATAATACAGAGTAGACACAGTTTTTAAAAAATGACCATCCAAGTTGAATGCAGTTTATTATTTTGATGTTAATCAAAATATTACTAACCTTGCCATGTGCCTGGGAGGAATTGAAAATCGTACTACAGTGCACGCTCCCAGAGTGATGTAGATGCAGATAGATAAGATTTTTCAACGAGCGGGTTTGCGAAAAACGTGTAGACAACCAAGTGGCAGATGAGCAAGTTAGCTTCGTAGTGTGTATTCTGCAGATTGTTCTGCCTATAATTGATGCTGTCGCAAAAAGCATAGCTGAAAGTTAACAGGATACAAAAGCATAAGGAAGGCAATAATCCAATATGACAGAAAGGTTAAAATGCTGTTTCGCCAAGTGAAAATTCAGGAGCCATTCCATGTCATGGCCTATACAATTTGAAAGTTCAAACGCCACCACAAAATAAAATGCGTCATAATTTTCACTTCTGATTTGACTAACTCTAACTATCCAGAGTCACAAACGAAACCGCATACCGGTAATTATCCAGGGATTCTAGTTATCCCTGATTTATCGCCAGTACTCAGCTACTCACTGACCAGACACCTCCAATCTCGAATTCTTTCTTAAAATTCTACTTACCATATTTCATCAATCAGTAGGGCAATTTTTCTTCACATGTAAAAAAAATGTCAAAATTTTGTCAAAATTGTATAGCGTTAGGTCAAAAAAAGTCAAAATACTTTTGCAAAGTCAAATTTTTTTGTAACCCGCATTTCGTTTGTATCGTAGATTTTGCACTGTCGGTGAACTTGTCATTATTCATTTGACATTTTACAGCTTGTAGCCTACTTTATAGGCCTACCGTTGTAGACGGCCCATTCTCTGCTCATTGTGAATAATAAACATTCCAACGAAACAAATAGGTTGACATGGTGTTTATGCGTAACACACCGCAATATCCTAACTGACGCAAGACCGAGTGGCCGTAGCCTTATTTCTATGATACGTGATGTAACTACTGGAATGCTTCATACGGCCAGATTTCGTTTAAATAAAATTTTCTGATGTCAAAATTTGTCAGTTTTTGAGTCAAAAAAGTTTTTTCGGGCCAAACTACTTCGTAAGGACAGACAGTCCCAACCACATTAAGTAGGGATACACCTGATTCGCATACGTTAGGTCAAAATTAGGTGGTTAAAGGTCAAAATTTTCATTATTTTGGTCAAAATCTTCCGATTTGTATGTAAAAAAAATCGTCTTACTCATCAGCAAAGTAATTAGCAAAGTGTATGATATCAGTGCAGCCAATCATGCGTGATTCTTATCCATTGAGGTTCGCGGTGATTGAGCATGGGTTCGGATTTAGGAAAACCGGATTTGCGACATTTTGCCGAATTAGGATCGGATTAGGATTTTATTTTTAATGGATTAGGATTAGGATTGGATTTATCGATTCGCGAATGGCGTCAAAGTTTTTCGTCCTACAACGATTTTATAAAGTTTGAAAAGGTATTACTCGGAGGTGGTCAGTAACGATGAAGTACTTCTACTTTTTGGAAGTACTCAAGTAGTTTTGCTCTACTTCTGGTACTTTCTCAAGTAGATCTAATTTTCTCTACTTCTGCTTGGTAGTATTTTGTGATCTACGTACTTAGTTTTCGCTATTTTCAGTTTGTCAAGTAGAACCCCAATACGAAAGATAGCCTGAGGAATTTCGGGGCTGTTTTCACGGAGTACTGACATTTAATAATCATAAAAGTCAAGTAAAGCCCAAAAAATGTTTTTACGCTTCGCGCACAGTAACTATGGAGTGACAAATATGTTCTCACGAAAGTATCTGTGAATATAATTTAGTTACCAGATTGCTTGGTTCCGCTCACACCGCATTGTCACCCATATCAAATTACAGTAAATATGGCCCGTTTCGCAATCGAGCAATTACACCATTCATATCGTAATCTAGCATCCCATGTCGTGTCCTGCTAATCTGGAAAATCCAGCTTTTTTAACGTTACACCTGTTTTAGCAGATCACCTTTGAAGCTTTATGGACAAAAGACATGAAATATATTTTCCGCTTTTTAGAAGTGGTATTTGTATTTCACTTTCATTTCCGAGTACTTTGAGTTCTAATTACTTTCAGTTCTTTTTATCTGCAGAACATATATGTTGAAGCATTAAAGCAAGTGTAAATGCCTCTATTTTCCGAAAATAAAGCTACACTAAATATAAATTTTACGATCAATAATATTTGTTATTAAGGTATACTAATCGCGCAAAGTGTCGAAACCGTATCCGATACAACTTCTCCGTATTGCTCTTCGCCCAAACTTGGGGCCTTATAATATGGGGTAGGGCGCCATAAGCTATTCAAGTAAAAGTAGAAGTAGCGACGAACAAATCTACTCAAGTACGAGTATAAGTACTTCTTCCATAAGCCAAAAACTAAAACTACTTGAAGTAGAAGTAGAATTTACTGACTATAAATCAACTCAAGTAAGTAAGTAGTTATGAAAACAGTCTTAATTCGCTCGCATTGACTGTCAAACGCTGCAAATTGAGCTATGCGGAGGGTGCAGAGAGCTGGATTCGTATTGATGCATTCCAGGCGGCATCAATTTTCGACAGAGTAAGCATTCTTTCACATCATGGGATGCAAATTATAGCATTGATATAAAAATGCGATACTAACCCTTTGTTTACTAGAAGACCCCGTTTTAGAGAACATCATGGCATTTCTTGACTACTTTGACCACCTCTGGATTACTTCATGTAATTTCACACTCAATCAGCTTTTTATTTCATTTTACAGAATTATATAGGCATAGGATGTAGGCTATAGCTTTTTAAAGTTTGAATCGGATTAGGATTCGAATATACAAAAGTTCTGGATTCGGATTCGAAGCTTCGGATTTGGATTGGATTAGGACGTAGAAATTTCAAATCCGCTCATCTATGTGAAATATATAAAATTGCTTGCATGAGTGGAATATACGACACAGAGGACTTGATCATGATGACTTCAGTTCAGCTCAGTTGATTAGGAATTCATCAGAACGAATAACACCACAAAATTGAGATACAATAAACAGATAAGAAGGAGCTCGTTCGTTTATGTATCAGTGTTGGGATGACTCGAGTCATGACTTGACTCGAGTCAGACTTGAGTCACCTTTTTCGTATGACTTGACTTGACTTGAATCGGTGTATCAGAAATGTGGATTGACTCGTGACTCGGAGCAAAATTCACGAGTCAATTTCAAGTCATCAAGTACTCGGTGTCGATAAAATCACTGTATTTTGCATATGTTCCGATTGTTCGCGACACGATGGTGTAACCCGCGAGAGCGACCAATCATTCAATGATCGTGCGTTTTACTGAGTTGTCATTGTTCTCTCAACAAATTGATCACAAACGAAGTGATCAAAGCTTACAGCTTACGTTCTGTCGTAAACTAGTAGTAAAGTAATTTAACAGCAAAATATATATTTCTCTTCTCTGTTCCTACCTTAACCAAACCTCTTATTTTATTGAAACTGAATTTGAATATAGTTTATATACTCCTCAACCATTGGCACAGGCTCGAATTATATCATATCAATATTTATAAATGGGTATTGCATTTTATAAATTCGTTTCTCTATTTTCTATTTTGGCTAATAACTATAAACTGAGGCTATGCAATTACGTTGTTTAACAGTTATGTGTATATGTAAGCGATACAGCGCCTTTTTAACGTATATTTAACTCTATATTCGTTCATCGGATCAGAATCAATGATCACTCAATTTGTATTTCAGACAGCTAGCAAAATGCAATGTCGTACTCATGCCTCATACTTCGAAAGCGCAACTTGACTTGAATTGTGACTTGACTCGTGACTTCACTTGACTTGACTCGACTTGAATCGAGTCACCTCCAAAAATCGAGTGACTTGACTTGACTCGAGTCACTTTCGAAAATCGAGTGACTTGACTTGACTCGAGTCAAAATGTGCAATGACTCGGACTGACTTGTGACTCGAAGGTAGTGACTTGATCCCAACACTGATGTATTGCATATTTATTAGAACACGCGCATCACGCTTGGTGAAAAGCTCAACCTTGACTCATCTGCTCAAGAGTCGACTTTTATCAAAATACGCCAGTCAAGGCTGTGCCAACAAAAAGAGTTCGTGTACCATCTAAAAATAGTACATTGAACGTTCTCGTATTCGAAATTTCATGCTGGTGACATCCTATTTTGTGACACGACTGTTGATATACGGTATTCTTTTGAATTCTCTACTAGTTGCTGACGACTACCCCTGACGAGTGTCAGCCAAAAATATTCGGGTCCATTTCAATATGAATATAGTATTCAATTTTATGTATTGTATAGTTTAATTTTTTTAAATTCAAAATATCACGGGATTGCGTTATAATTCAGAGATAGAAAGGTATCGAAACCAATTAGAGTAGTACGCCGATTTGAAATCACCCACCCACCTTGATCTAGAGCAGTGGTGTTAACTACTGGTCTAATCTAAGGTTCAACCTTTTTTGCTAATCGCGGTCGCATTTCAATCGCAGAGTAGGACAGCAGTCCAGCAGACTGTAGTAATTAATAGTCAATAATCGTCAGGTTATATCAGTGGTTCTCAACCTTTTTGGACTCGCGGCACCCTTTCAAAATGAAAAATAGTTCGCGGCACATCAGCTTATACTGGTTTTGAAATAGCTCGGCGGTTTGTCTGATAAGTGTTTATGCTTTTTAACAAGTGCCATTTCAATTTACTTGGCACAATAGCTTCATTTGACAATTTTGCATGACAGAAAAGGCAATCTGGTTTAGGTTGCGATTCATCATCTCCCATATTTAGATAACTGTTGCAATATATGCGTGCTCTCTAGCTTTCTTTTCTAATGTACCGCCACTTCCAAAATCTATTTTCTTTACTGCAATGACGATCAGACATGGGGTAATCGTGATTAGTAATCGTAATCGATTACGACGATTGCAGCATTTCCAAGTAATCGTAATCGCAATCGATTACATTCGAAAAAAATCCGAAGTAATCGTAATCGTAATCGACTACTTCACATATCTAATCGATTTATTTGTGAAATTGTACTTTTCAGTTATGCAATGCCCATGACATAAAGTGAACATGAACATTCGTGAACAATGAAGAGTGCGATTTAAAACAGGTTTTGGAGAGCAGAAATGTCGGATTGTCAAACGCCTCCGCTCATTATTGCGTCACAAGTATTAGCTTGGTTCTTCATTGCGTAACGAAATATCCGCACATAGTAAATAGATATTCGATATACATGTAGTACTGTGATCGTAAGAACACCCGCTATGCATTATGTCAGGTTATCAATACACTGCAGACGCCGCTACCTCGCAGCAGGAAAATAATCACTGCTCTGCCTAGTTTCGAATAGTAACGTATGCACTATGTATTGATGTTTTGTTATGCTTAGGTAAACGCAGTTCGACCGTTACTGATTGGCGAGCGGTAGGCCTATTTACTTATACACCGGGTAAAGATTTGAAATTTTGACATGACAATTTCTACATCGAAGCATTAAAAACCAACGGCTGCTGATAAAAAATCATAACCGAGCCGTTATTCTCCGTTACCCGTATAACGGTAGCTCGGAATATCTGTAATAAGTGGATTGTAGGCAGAAGTCTATGTTTACCTTATCATATTCTCATCCGGCCCTACTTGAAACGGGCAACAATTTCTATTTCGCAATTTTATACTCAACATATGATCTGCCACTTTAGCCATCCACTTACACACCGTGTTAGCGTGGATTGCAGCTAGAATCAGTACCGAAACAGCATTTCGATACCCCCCTTCGAAGGCGATCAATAAAACTTCTGGCGGGTGAAGTCCCCCAGACCCCCCTTAACGACCGGGATTTTCACAAGAACTGGAAAACACTAGTTGATGCGATACGGATTCGCTGTGTATTTGCTGTCAAGTCGCGCCAAGCGCGAATATTTAGGCACGTAATTTACAACTATAACTGTAGAGCTTCTTGGAGGTACAGAACTTCAATATACAATTGAATAGTATATTCATATTGAAATGAACCCGAATATTTTCGGCGGACACTCGTCAGGGGTAATCGTCAGCAACTAGTAGAGAATTGGAAAAAACATTGTATATCAACAATCGTATCACAAAATATGACGTCACCAGCATGAAAGAGAGAGCGTTCAATGTACTATTTTTAGGTGGTACACGAACTCCTTCTGTACTATAACTGTATTGTATGTTGGTAATTCTGACCTCCTTTCTGCTGTATAATAAAAAGATATTGGAGTCGCCCTAACGTAGCAGACGATAAAACTAAACGAAAAACTTTCGTGAGTCGCACCCAGAAACTGTCATTTCTACACGGGGTTCATCATTTTCCTCAGTGGGTGAACCGGTTGGCATTTGTATTGTCGTCGCGACCATCCAGCGCGGCTATGGACAATGAAAAAATACACAATGTTTCGGCCAATATAGCATGTCTTGGTGAGTCGCGGCGCGGTATTGGCCGGCACCGTAATGCCTATTTCTGTAAATCATTCAATGGTATAGTATGTCATATACAGGAAATGATGCCATGACGTCTCATTTAAAAAGCAAGACCTTCTCTCATGAGGCCTTTTCATCGCATTGTTGTCTTCCAAAGATAACCTCTAAGAAGCAAAATAAATGTAATCGTGAGTAATCGTGATTACTTTTCCAAAGTAATCGTAATCGTAATCGACTACTTGCGGATTTTGCTGTAATCGTAATCGTAATCGCGTGATTCAGAAGTAATCGTAATCGCAATCGATTACATTCATGAAGTAATCACCCCATGTCTGATGACGATCACCGCTTGACTTACTTTCTTTCAAAATAAGCTTCTCCATTTAAATATTTCTAACAGTATACTTTTGTAAGTAAAGCATCCCACATATAGGCTAGTTTACTAAGCCCTGAAAAATGTCGTCGCATTCCTCGGGCTAGAATATAGTTCCTTCGTGACTTCAACAAGCAGAGCGTATTAAAGACGAAAGTATAAAGGGGTCATTTTGATTTACGACTTCACAGAAATATCGGACTGTGCTTAGATATACTATTTTATAAGATTTGTTTACCAAACCTTGCACAATTCCACATTGTAATACGTAATCATAATGTAAATATTCGATACAGGGATATATAGAACTATATATCCCTGATTCGATAGAAGGACACTATGCTATATTCACACCGAAAAATCATGTCACCCTGAATTGCTCTAAGCGCGAAGATAATTAATCTCTCAAAAATTTGGGAGCCAATTCATAAATTCAAAATGCACACAGACGGCCGACAATATAGGCTGATTTAACCATCTGTAGAAGGCCACATTGTTCTGGGCCACACGTTGGCCACCCCTGACCTATAGAGCATGTAAATAAGAAGCATCATGGACGTTGTACACTGAATGAAAAGTGATGGAATAAGATAACACAAAAATAACAAGCGATGAAAATAAAGTGGCATGCGTCGGTACTCGTTATAGAGTTAATATATCAGATCATGATCCGATATTCTCGAGCGATCACTTCGCTGAGGTCGCTCAGGTTGTTAAATCCTGCACACCAAATTTGGCTCAATTCCGACCTGTATAGCAGTACAGCAATTCCAATTTGAAATTTCCGTTTAGTATTATTATAAAATCCTTGTGGTGCTATTTTTGGCATTTGCGGTTCGCCTAGTCGCGGCTGTAGCGCATTGCGGAGTGTCGGAGGTTTGACTGGCCTCCATCCCGCCGTTTCGCTGTTCTTGTAGCAGATGTTACAGCATCAGCAAGATAGAATCGGATTTCTGAGCTACAATTGTGGCGTTATGAAAAAAAAACACAATTGTGGGCAGACATGGGGTAATCACGATTAGTAATCGCAATCGGTTACGACGATTACAGCATATTCAAATAATCGTAATCGCAATCGATTACATTCGAAAAAAATCCGAAGTAATCGTAATCGTAATCGACTACTTCCTATATCTAATCAATTTCTTCGTGAAAGAACGATTACTTTTTATTTGTGCGTAAACTGAACATTCGTGAACAAGGAAGAGATATTATACCAGGTTAGCACAAATGTCTGATTTTTAAACGTCACTGCACATTATTACGTCAGAAGAATTAACTTTGCTCGTCATTGCGTAAGAAGTATCCAGACATACTAAATAGATATTCGATGTAGGCCTATATTTTAGTGTGATTGTAAGAACACCCGCCATGCTTTATACCAGTTTATAAAATCAATACACTCCAGACGCCACTACCTCGCAGCAGGATAATAGTCACAAGGTGGGTGTCTGATTCCATTGACAACTCCAAGTCGCTTCGACATCTTCCTGTCTTTTCATTGTATCGCATTTTTTTGTGGTGTATTGAACTGATAAAATTGCTAATAAACCAATGATAGTCACTCTCTTCCTATATTTTCAAATACTAACTTATGCGGTGATGTTTGGTTATGCCTAGTTAAACGCAGTTTGAATGTTGCTGCTTGGCGAGCAACTTACGTACGTACACCGGACAAAGATTTGAAATTTTGTACTCGTCAAATGAGACATCACGATTTCCACAACGAAGCATTAAATATCAACAGCGCTGCTGATATGCATCATAACCGAGTCGTTCTTTGCCGTTTCTCGTAACGGCAGATTGCAGTATCTGTATTAAGTGGAACACAGAATTTTATGTTTACTTTATCTTATTATCATATGACTCTACTTGAAGCGGGCACCAATCGTTATTTCGCAATTCTTTACTAAACATTTGGACCTTCCGCCATTACTATCTGCTTATACACTATGTTAGTGTGGGTTGTAGCTAGAATCAGGACCAATACAGCAATTCGCCTTCCCACTCCAAACGTTGGTTTGGGCCCCCATAGGGCGGTCACTTTTCAAGTTGATGACTGAATTTCGTCAATAATATTGGTAATTGCATTATGTTACTACAGTAAATATTAAACCTCTCGCAGCCCCCGATGGTCAGATTTACCGGTAGAGCCGGGGCACGTAATTTATAATCATAATATCCAGTATTGTTAGAAATTACTTTATTTCATGTTGTTAATTCGTGAACTCCCGTCTATTATATAATCAAAAGCTATTGTAGTCGCCCAGACGTAGCAGACTAAATGAAAAACTTTCTTGAGAGGAGAGACTACACACAAATCTTAATTCCTCTGTGGGTGCCCCGGATGGCATTTATAATGTGAGGCTCGGATTGGAAGGACTTTATATTCGTCACGGCTACCCAGCGCGGCTATTAATAATGGACACATAGGCCTACCCAAAGTTTCGGCGAAGTTCTTTCTTTGGTAGCACACTTCGTGGAGTCGCATGTTGGCCGCCAAAACTGCATATGTATTTTGGTGTGTCGTGGCGCGGTAATGACCGGCACCGAAATGCCAATAAGTTATGCACGTTTTTTCCTAAGGGAAGAGGTATGCATTCCAAACTCAAGCTATCTAGAGACATTAAATCGCGAAGCTCGAATAAATTTTTTAATTTAATTAAATCTCTCGAAAATACTAAAATAATTAATGTTCATTTACGAAATACTTTTGTATACTTGTTTGGGGTGTGGCAGTTACGGACCTGGCAAGAATGCAAATCGTTGGGTGCGATAAATCGTCCCGGATAAAGTTAGGCAATGGGTACGTTATGACGTAACATGCAAATGGCATATAATCTGTAAATAAATTTATTATCTCATTAGTTGTTTTCATCGCATACCTTGTATTGTTTTCCAATATATCTTTTAAGATTAGTTCTAAGAAGCAAAATAAATGTAATCGTGAGTAATCATGATTACTTTTCCAATGTAATCGTAATCGTAATCGACTACTTCCCGATTTTGCTGTAATCGTAATCGTAATCGTAATGGCGTGATTCAGAAGTAATCGTAATCGCAATCGATTACATCATGAAGTAATCACCCCATGTCTGATTGTGGGACACTATTTCGTTGGAAACTCTGTGGCGACACAGGGAACCCGTACCCGTACACATATGATTTCTCTTGACAAGTTCATAAATGTGTGTTTTCGTAACTTCTACAGAACAACATGCGTGAACCTCATTAATAATGAAATACGTCTAGACCAGTGGTTCTTAACCTTAAGTAAGCTGTGGAACACTTACGCTAATTTGCAAGCCTTCGCGGAACCCCAAATTCTCCCTGCGGCGTCATAAAAACAAAAACCTACCACAATACACATCTAACTACACATTTAGATAGATTACTGGTGTATAAAATTAACTGTGCATGAACAGAGTATTAAAAGTACGAAACCATTTGAATGTAATTTTCCGTCGATAGGAAAATACTATAATGAATATTTATTGCTAATCAGTGTGACTTTTACTGTTCCGATTCAGATACCAGTTCAGAAATGCCAGAGGCTTCAACTTTGGTGTAATCATATTGTTCGGTCGAAACACAACAACGCGATACGGCTTGCTATAATTACAAGTGAGCTTATCCTTATAAATATTGGAGATCGATTTGGCATTTCACAAGGACGGGGTTTCTGTAGTGACACGAGCACACGACGTATACCAACACGAGGGTCACAATTCGATTACTGCTCGGGACCTAATTGCCTGCAACAAATGATGGCCAAGATAGCGTAGGCTACATCATCACAAATCATATGTATGAGCTGGGTGTCTGTCTTGACCTCACGGAACCCTGGCACCGGCTCCGGAACCCCTAGTTTTCCGTGGGACACCGGTTAAGAACCACTGGTCTAGACGGAAACGGATGTTTGATGTGTGCAAGATTAGATAGTATATCTTGATGACTCGTCGTGCAAGGTGCAACTCTGTAATTGATTGTATAATGACTGCCTTAATTACAAAGCTTCCATTTTTTGCTCTTGGACTCATATACCTAAGTTAAGCTTTATCAGATTCAACAAAGCTGAACTAATAAGTCCCTTTGGCCAAAAAAGAGACTTTACTCGCGTACCATCTGGAAGACCTTCGCGTACCACTAGTGCACTGTAAAAAATAAAAACCTCGATTTACCGCGAAATGTTTGGAAGCACGGTAGCCAGACATTTCGTGGTAATTTAACATTACCGTTGGTCAATGTAAATTGAACTTACATTCGTCCGGTAATCTCACTTTACACGCCAGACTGTAATGTTACAGTCACCTCCGGTATATCCAATCTACATTTTATCCTGTATATTTGCCACTCAGACTGTAATTTTACCGCCTACCTACATACATGCTGTCTGTGTAAATCGGGATTACATACCAGCTTGTAAATTCACGTACATCCCATATAATCGCAAAACAACCTGATGCTAAAATATCGCAAAAGCTTCTTCACAGCCCCAAAACGAGATTGGAACAAACTATATTCATTCATGATTCACGATGAGAAGATTATCGATGGAAAAGTATTGCGGCTGGAGGTCTAATTCTTCTTTAGGAGACATGCAGTAACACGAGTGGTCTCCCACCATCGGCCAAACTTCCAATTGTTTCTCTTTCTCGTCCTCATTCCTTCTGTGTAGCTAGTATCTTGCAGCTCCACTAAAAAGAATTCATGCGTGAGTCGCTATAATAAGCAAAGTTCCTAACCTAGACATGACATTATAAAGACTACTAAGACAAAGAGGGTAACAAAAATATAACAATTTTAGAAGTACCGGTACTGATACATTGTGTGGTGACGGCTCCGCCTTTTACATGATATAGCAGAGATTCATGACCTACTTCACCATGCACTTTATTGCATGCTGTTATTTCTTGACCCCCGATCAGGATTGTCCAATGTCCAGCGTATCGGTAGTGGAAATATATTGAAATCGCCCAAATGTACCATAAAAAAATTCTTTCGTGAGGAGCACACGATTCTGATTCCTGGTCAGATTTAGAAGGGCGCTACTATATTAAAATCGAAAAATTAAGTTATGTTGAATTGCGTGGAGCGCGAAAAAAAATTCCAGAATAATTAAAATCTCTAAAAAAATTGGGAGTGAATTAGTAATTTCAATTTGCATGTCGACGGATGCTAACACATACTAATTGAATTAGATGTTGGCGGCCGCACAAATTCCCATCTCTGGCAGCAGGTTGCCCATCCCTGATCTTATGTCTTACGCCATTGAATCCGTATTCCAGTCTTCAACATTTTTGACAAATTTCCCCAAACTTGTTTAAAAATAGCAAAAAAACATTGGACAGGACATCAATTTGTTTCAAGGTAGGTTGCACTGAGACTAACCCTAATGCTGGTAGTGTCTACAGAGAACAAGGCGTCTTTCTGTACTGCCATGCCCAATTTGATCAGTTTTGGAATTGAATTGAACTAAATTGTGTTGATATAGGGTAGCTTATTTGAGGGCGAAACCGAGCAACCTATATTGCATTGAAGTCTGTCTTACGCAGTGCAGTTCGCCAGCTATTAACAACAGCTATCCAGCGCAACGAGCTTTAGGCTACTGCCAAAGCTATGAAGTAATGAATGACTTACACGTGGGAATTCCTCTAAATCTTCAAAGAATATCACAAATTTGCTTAAATGAAGTTGAGCGCGACTGCTGGAGTTTGAATTCGGCGAGCTTTCTTGAATACGAAATAAGTTTCATCTTCAACAATCGTCTTCTGAAAATGGTTGTGAAACACATGTTTAGTCAGAATTCATACAGACTTTGTCAATTTCTCGCGTTCCCCAGGTTGAGAACCACTGATCTTATGTATTGAAGCGAAAGGTTCCTCATTTGAGGTGGCATGTGTACCAAACAAATCTAGCAGTGGATGGAAACATGCCTATGCTATGGCCCAAAATGACATAAACATACCAAAAGTTTCAACTACTCCGCGGCAGAGTATGTGGTGTCACAGGTCAGTATATAGGTCGACTAACATCCCAAAATAGAACAGAGAATGCGGCGAATGAAATATTTCAATCATGAAATCAAAGTCATCCCGGTGGTGTGCACAGTGGTAGATATTCAAGGTAACGAATACTATGTAGTACTGTACCTTTTACGATGCGTATCCCAATCAGCATTCCTAGGAATCTTCAACGATCGTGTCCACTTTCTTCAAGCACAAGCTTCGCTCCACCCTTTGCTCAAATCTCTATAATGGCCAGACGACGATACGCCACTCAAACGATTTCAAAATAAGTGGTATTCATCCGCTGACATGCCACCAATAATATTTACTGGTCACTGCGTTATAATGTTTGATTTAGGTCGTTTTTTTTTACAGAAACATTTATCATTACATCTAGTCCTTTTCTTTCCCATCTAATTGCGTATAAATTGATATTTAGTCCATGTGATGTCACTACTTACCGTACTTACGTAACCAGACGCTGCTTGTGATGTCACAGTGGTGCGTTGGTTGTTTACTACGAATCTCAGAAAAATCAGTAACGCGTAACGGTAACCTAATGTAAGCTATTACAGGTCGCCTTGTTCGCCATTAACAACTGCTCAACTTAGCATGCGGCGCTGATATTTCTAGTTTCCCGAACAATATTATACATCCTAAACTGATATTCCAACTCATCAGTCCTATCCGTGACAACGAATGTAACCAGCGAGACCGGCCGATAGCCACAGCCTTATAATATAATATAGTGGCTATATCTACGATTGTCAGTTGTTTCTTTTACCCTACTATGTACTGTGCTGAAATTGGTACTACGGCCAACAATTTCCGTATGACAGACCCCAGTCTCGCGAACGAGGTTGAATCAGGTCAAATCACCACGAAAATGATATCAGTAACATTCAGTTCCACGTATACATTGGCTGCAGAGATTTTCAAGCTAATCAATTTTGCCAATAGCCTGGTAAACTTCAGAAACGAGTAACTGTCAGTAATTTTGCGAATAAATTCTGGAAACTTGACTTTAGAGCTAAATTGAGGTAATATTACATATCAAAATGTAAAATTACAAGCTACGCACAGTTATTGGCAGCTACCGGTAATTCGTTGCAAAATTTACGGAGATTTCCCAGTAAATCTACCAGATTTTTTACAGTGTGGTACGCGTACCACAGGTTCGAAACCACTGCCTTTGAGGGTCCCTGAAACGAAATCTAATTATTCTGAAAATTAACATATTTTCATGCTTGGATAAGACAATCATTCAACTGAATCCGACCAATATGACGTTGAGCAAATATTGTTTTGATTGATAGGGAGGGTTTTGACTTGCTGCTGCAATACCGCCGCTATACAGCGGAGGCTTATTATCATCAAATATTGCAAAAGCGGAATGCATGAATTCTGAAGACCCATTCAGTAACATGTTGGATGGCAACGGTCATGCTCAATAAAAACAACACTACGGCCACTCTGCCACCATTACGACTCCGGATCCAATCCTGCACTCCTAGCGAAGAGCGTGTGTAGGCCTATATTTCCACCAGTGTACCACCCCCTGATATACGGGTGTGAATATACAGTACGCCCTATACACTCATGGCTCACGAAACCACAACCTACTTCGGACTTATACAGCGACATAAATCGAGTACAACATTTAAATCCAAATTATGGATGAACGTATAGGAAAGCATGCACGTAGACGTATGATTTATGACTGCGACATAATTCTTTAGTTAGGTTCTGTTTTCGTGCACCATCCTTTGGGCCCCGTTGGTCTGAATACACACTCTATATCAGTGGTTCCTAAACGGTGGGGAATTCAATGGTTTCTGGTGGGGAATATAGAGGCTTTCGGTAAACATTACGTACAGGACAGTCTACACATTTGCGGAGACACCTGCGCGATTACCGATACTAGCTAACTGCTCTGAAATGTATGTATCGAAAATTGTATTGCGTGTTGTTCACAAAAACTCATTTTAACTCCGGATAACCAAGCATGGCGTCACAAACGCATCCAGCACGACCGGTATGACGTGAAATAACGCTTTAGCTAAATTTTGAGGGTTACCGGTATCGGTTCACAATGCGTTTTATGTTGCAGTTATAGGCGATTGTCTTGCATACTGGTATGATATGATTGTGTATCTTGTGTACTCAAACAGCAAATAGCTGCTCCGTAAGGACAAAAGTTCTGGGTAGTGGGGGATGAAGACGCATAATAAATCTTAATTGGGGAATGAAGACAAAAACGTTGGGAACCACTGCTCTATATACTACTGAGGGCTGTTCGTTGTATCCTATCAATCATACGAAATATCAATAATGCTGAAGAAACGAAAATGATACGATATGTTCGGCATGTTTATAACGCTCAAGAACATCCAATGCAGCACCGTGTTTGCTAATGAAGATTTCACACGATAAAGAATCGATGAGTTTATTTCATGCATACAGCATTGGTGCTTATCGCCTATTAACGTCATGTGCTCCACGACAGTGACTTGATAATGTTCAGGGTCGTTTGCCTTCGTTATCTTTCGGACGTCTTCCACACTCACACGCTTCCAACCAGACATGGGGTAATCGCGATTAGTAGGCCTAATTGTAATCGATTACGACGATTACAGCATTTTCAAGTAATCGTAATCGCAATCGATTACATTCGAAAAAATTCCGAAGTAATCGTAATCGTAATCGACTACTTCACATATCCAATCGATTCCTTTGTGCATGAACGATTACTTTTTATTTGTACAAGGACCATAACATAAACTAAACATTCGTGAACAAGGAAGAGATATTATACCAGGTTCATTGATGACACAAACTTCTGATTTTCAACCGCCACTGCTCATTATTGCGTCAGAAGTATAAGCTTTGCTTGTCAATGAGTAAGAAGTATCCACACATACGAAATAGACATACCATGTACAATGTACATTGTAGTGCGATTGTAAGAGCACCTGCCATGATGTATATCAGGTTACCAATACACTCCAGACACCACTACCTTGCAGCAGGATAATAATCACCACTCTGCCTAGTTTCGAAAAGTAACTTATGTATTGATGTCTGTTTATGCTTAGTTAAACGCAGCTTGACCGTTGCTGCTTGGCGGGCAGTAGGCCTATGTACGTGTACACTAGGGCTGTTCAAAAATAACTTTTTTTTCTTCCGGATTCCAGCCGTTCACTGATTAAATTGTCAGGCTACCGTAAAAAACGCTGCACACCACATTTGGTTCTATTCTAACAAGTGTAGGACTCCGCAGATCCAATTAAAATTTTTAATTTATAAGGGAAAATTAAAAAAATGTTCAAATTTTCCTACCAACCCCATTTTTTAATTTTCCCTTATAAATTAAAATTTTTAATTGGATCTGCGGAGTCCTACACTTGTTAGAATTGAACCAAATTTGGAGAGCAGCGTTTTTTACGGTGGCCTGACAATTTAATCAGTGAACCGCTGTAATCCGGAAAAAAAGTTATTTTTGAACAGCCCTAGTGTACACCGAACAACGATTTGAAATTTTGTACTTGTCAAATGAAAGAAACATTACGATATCCACAATGAAGCTGCTTATATATATCATAACCAAACCGTTGTTTGCCGTTTCTCCCAACGGCAGCTTGCAGTATCTGTAGTAAGTGGAAGACAGAATTTTATGTTCACTTTATCATTTTCTCATATAACTCCACTTGAAACGGGCTCCAATCGTAATTATGCAGTTAGGAACTGCCGCCATAGCCATCCGCTAATGCACCATGTTAGCTTGTGATACAGCTAGAATCACGACCAAAACAGCAATTCGCCCCCCCCCCCACTCTAAACGTTAGTCTTGGGCCCCATATGGTGTTCAATCTTCAGGTTGATGACTGAATTTTGTCAGGATATTGGTATTTACACATATATATTACCATTCATTTTTAATACTCTCTCAACCCCCCCATGGTCAGATTTACCGGTAGAGATGGGGGCACGTGATTCATAATTATAACATCTGATAAGTTGTTATAATTGCTTTATTGTATGCTGTTAATTCGTGGCCTCCCATCTGTTACATAATCAAAATATATTGTAGCCACCGAAACATAGCAGACTAAACTTTCGTGAGACGCATTCACAAATTTTCATGTCTTCGTTTCTCTGTGGCTGCCCCTGGTGGCATTTGTATTTTGGTGCTCGGATCGAAAGGTGATGACTATTCGTTACGCCCATCCAGCGCGGCTATTGACAATGGACAGTGGACACATACTCAAAGCTTCGGCCTAGGTCTTTCTTTGGTAGCGCACTTCGTGGAGTCGCATTTTGGCCAAAATTACATGCGTTTTGGTGTGGTGCCGAAATGCCTATTCCTATAAATTAGGCATGATTTTTTTCTTGAGAGAGAGACTTATGTATTTTAAAATCAAGTTATTTAGAGACAATAAATTGCGAAGCTCGAAGAAAATTTTCAAGTTAAATAAATCTATCGAAAATACCCTATATAATTTATGTTGATTTACGAAATGCTTTGGAGACCCCCTCGAGCTCGCTCCCCACCATATTATGGAGTTTGGGGTGCGGCAGTTACGGACCTGGCAAGAAAGCAAATCAGTGGGGCGATAAATCGTCCCCTATATAGTTAGACATTCTGTACATCATGTCGCAGCAAGCAAATGATGTATTATCTATAAAGAAAGTTGTTATCTCATTACGCCTTCTCATCGCAATCATTATATTGTCAACCAATATATCTTCTAAGATTAGTTCTAAGAAGCAAAATAAATGTAATCGCGAGTAATCGTGATTACTTGTAATCGTAATCGACTACTTCCTGATTTTGCTGTAATCGTAATCGTAATCGTATCGCGTGATTCAGAAGTAATCGTAATCGCAATCGATTACATTCATGAAGTAATCACCCCATGTCTGCTTCCAACATCGGTTTCTCTCGTTTTTCGTGCGCCCGAAACTTGATCTGTTGCAGCCGACGTTTTTGGCTCGGCTCACTGGCACTACACATAACTAACCTACGTAGGTTAGTTATCTATACTGGCACTCTAGGACTTTTGAAACACTGCGATGGCAATAAGGTTAGCGATGATGAGCCCAGATAAACCTCCGACACATAATAGGATCGCTTGTGGCCGCTGGGCTTGGGATGCTTCAGTCAGGAGTGTGCAACCTGTAGGAGATGTCAGAAGTCAGACCAGCATTTCGGCACCAGTCATCTCCGCACCACGACACACCAATACATCTAGAAAGTTTCGGCCAACAAGCGACTTTGCGAAATGCACTCCCAGAAGGATTGACGGTGATATATTCTTGACCATGGCTTAAGATGTATAGATTTTTGAAGACACCGTATTCGTGTCTGCCGTTCATATAGCTCTACTGATAAATCATATCACGTATATGCAGGTAGGCCTACCAATAACATTGACTAAATCCATTCATTAAATTTGTGAATAAATCTACATTATTTTTCATAACATTATTATCAGCGAGTTTGGTGCGTAATAAGCCAGTAGCTATATATAAACAGATAGTTTTGCGTTCGCGGTTTCCTATACACCAACTTTGTTCGTGAATCGCTTAATACCTGGTTCGCTACGGAAAAGATGTGTATGTGTGTGTGTGTGTGTGTGTATGTGTGTGTATATATATATATATATGTGTGTGTGTGTGTGTGTGTGTGTCTGTGTGTGTTTGAAATGAAACGTAACGGTAACGGTATAGAATTGCCCGTCGAATGACGGGGCGACGTTTTGTTGATCACTCAATGGGGGCTCAAGACCATCGTTGCGGGAATGGGGGGGTCGTTGCACTCATAAAATATTGCCCCCCCCCTAAATATTTTTCTGTCTATGCCACTGTTCACACCGTGGACGTCCTTGAGATTCCTGTGAATCCGATAACTTGTCATGTGCGACTCAAATGACAGGGAATTATTAGTACAAGTGACAAGTTGCTGGAATGTATGTTTAATTGTTTACACGCCCAAAATATTCTCTCACAGACACCTATAACATGGATATTTAGCAATCAGCATATTAGCATATATTATCATTGACAGAAAAAGCTACAGGTAGACGCTGATTGCGTGATGATTGTAATACAAACTGACATTTCAACTTGATAGATTGTTAGGTGTAAGATTCCTCGGATAAAATCGCCAGAAATGATAAAATTCTCACAACATTCCAACTGATAGTGCTATCGACCTATATCGATGCATTATGCATGTATTCGTTTGCGATAGACCAGTTCACCGCTCTATATCATTCTAGTGTGGTATTTTTATATATGTGACCACTGACCATGCGTATTGCGTATACATGTAAACTTTTATGCCACCGTAACGATATAAAACGCAAAAATGCTAGCTAATGGTATAGTATGGCCTTTTGTAATTCAGGATTGCAATGCTGGCGCTGATTTACTTTGAACTTGTTCAAAGCAACCCTACGCATTATCTAAAATGCATTTGATCGATTCTGAATTAGTGCGATTACTAAAGTCGCGTAGGTTACTCGCGGATGACTAGCATCGTCATCGTCAGTCGCAAGCAGAGAGGGTCTATGGATCTGCAAAGGCTGTTATTATAGTTGAAAACGTTTAGAAGTGACATAATGTGTGTCAATTTTATTGTTTTGTGTGCCATTCATCGCATCAAATTGCCACCTATGCAGAGTATCATTCACGAAGAAACATTCTGCGCTGATCCTGGATCGTCACGGGGATTGAGAATGACTCGTTATACCATCCGTTCAAGCTGTTGTAGCCATAAGCACTTGCGGTACTGTGTGTTGAGGTATATTGTGCTTAGGTTCTGGTGACCAACAGGCAATGGAGATCATGTGTTCGGGATTTCATGGATATCTCAGATATTAATGCAGGTCATGTTTCCGTCTTGCGTTGTTGTCAACGTATGAAGGAACGTAGCAAATTAAACCATCGCATGGCAGGCATAGGCTGTATTGATTGAGTTTCCAATCGTTCCTGTTCAGATCCAGTGTATTCAGGTATATTCGATTAGTAGTACTACACTTTTCTGTATCCAGATCAGGCGGTAAATAAGTACAGGTCGCCCCGTGGATCTGAAATTGACAGTTACAGAAACGGGTATCGGTGAACCGTTCGGTTCGGTTTATCAGGAATTTCATCGGTTCAACACAAAAATTGCGATACAATGAAAAGATAGGAAGGAGTCGAACCGACTTGGAGTAGTCTTTGAAGACAGGCACCCACCTTGGCCTAGGCGATGTAAAGAGGAGGCATGCACACTGAATGAAAAGTAAAAGAAGATAATATAGAAAAGCAAGTGACAAAAAGGAGGTGGCATATCACAGAAAGTTTTCTGCTGTTCTGCCTCAGTCTTCAATCAGAAGCCCCGACAGCGCAAATAAACTGCGGTTACCAACGAAGCCTCACTAAAACAGCATGTATAGCCCCACACGTCCGTATTAGTTCTGATATAATCTATTAGAAAGTACATGGCAGCGGGAGCTTGGTATCTTGGTTTGTCTATATTGCATAGACATCGGGTGATTGACGTAAGCAAGTTAAATTTACGTACTTACAAAATTTCTTTTTGGAATCGCATAGCTCGTATATATCGTATGGTAAGAGTTAGGTAGATTTATTACTATGCCTCGCAACTAGCAGCTACCAATTGTCCCGATTCGTCTTCTCAAAATTCTTTAAATTATTCTAATATATGTTTGAACATTAATTATTCAGCAGTCTGAGCAAAGGTGCCTTGCTTCCGGAACTTTTACAAGATGAAGCATATCAAATGTACAATATGTCGCGCTTACCGTACCGCGTATACGTTTGCGTTTTGTATATTGATATTACCTTTGAATACAAAGCGAGCATATTTTCGAATGACAATGACGGCACTGCCACAATACGCGCATTTACTGGTAGCGCGAATCGAATCCACTCGATCTTATCCAAGTAAGCAGCAATTCAAACGATCGATCACTAAATCACGCCAACCAACTTCATGCAGTTTCTCGTATGTACTCGCGCTGGACAGTTCACAGCTGATAAAAATGTAGTTCACAGTTCAAAATTTGCTGTCACCAACAAGTGTGAAGAAATATCATGAATGAATCTGCTATCCATACACCGCACCATTTACGCGTTTCAGTATTATCGTTTTTGAAAATGATAATATATGGCAGTGATTCTCAAAAGGGAGGGGTAATTTCATATAACTTTAAATTAGTTTACGTTGAAAATTCTACCGCACGACCGCATCTTCGGTGTAAAATATTTAGGGCAGATAAAGACAAGCCAAGAATTCTAGACTGATCATTTTAGTTAGAACTACAGGATTTCTAAAATTTAGAATTCCTTTGTTAGTAATATGGGGAGGAATGAATATTTCCAAAATGGGCAAAGGGGAAAGTAAAACAAAGATTCGGAACCACTGATATATTGGATTGCGACAGGCACTGATGGGTCTATCTTGGGATCATGACCATTTTATAGGCATTATGGGACACGGCAATATAGGGATTTGGGAGCCGATGTAATACCATGATAAGATGTTTGAATATGAACCGCCAGTTTGAAATTCTTCAGGAAGGGATTTGGGAAAAATGAATCGGAAATGCACAAGAAGATTTACGCCCAAACTGTGGGTAATCCTTGCAAACATTTACCATTTGACACCGGTTTTCATTTCTATACAGATTTTGCATATTCTTAATATGCTGCCAGAATTGTAATATTATATCTAAAATGTTTCGCGGACATAATCATCAACCTGCATCGCAAGCATGAGGTCTGACGAGCAGCAGACCAGATGGCTCGTAATGCCGTTGGTGGTTTACTTCTTCGTCGCGGAAGGATTCACCGAAGCATTCTTCGGACAAATCAACGTGATCGTCGCCCGTTATTTTGGAATCCAAATACAAGCCGTGGATTGGTTCACGCTAACGCCGATGATATCGTGCGGGGTGGCGTTGTTCGTAATGACGTGCTCGATCTCCACCAGTCCATTTCAAGTGCGAAAGTGGTGTCTCACGTCTGCCGCGCTGCTCGATTTCACATTCCTCTTTCTAATTGCCGCCTGGGTAGTTCGTTGCAGACAATTTATTGCCTTTGCCATTATCGGACAGCTATTGTCGGGCGTGGCAAGCGCGATAACTTACTCTCTCGCGGCTGCTGTTGTCAGATCGTGGTTTCCACAAAAACACTGGCTGGCCTCTCTCAGTCTTTTTCACACAGCTCGCGATTTCGGACACATACTGGGACTTGTTGTGCCCGCTAGCACTCTATCAGGTATAACCACAGGCCCGATGAATCTCGAAACATCCCCGCATCAACCGACCGACGACTGGCCGAGAGAGGTCGCTGTCCAAATGATTGCCGTCTTCTCCTCGTTCCTAACTATTTCGACGATCGCCAGTTTTGCAAGTTACCTCTTTGTCTATAATCCTCCGCCGTCAACAGAGTCGTCAGATGAACCGGAACGCCTCAACACGGAGGTTATTGGAAGATATCGCAGCGACGGCGTACCCAGCGGTTATCGCGCGGGCATATTAAAAACATGGGAGAAGGCGAGCATGATAATCTCGAAGTGGCTGCGAACCTCAAAGGATTTGCTGCAAGCCAAGCTTTTCCTAGCCCTGGCTTTATCATTTTCACTAATGAAATCCATTACGATTATGTGGTACATTCTAGCCTCCGACATGTTTTCTCGCTACTCCGAATTTGCGACGCTAAGAAATGGGTCCTACGTGTCGCCCGAAATGACATGGTCAGATATCAAAATTGCGGGGTATTCTTCAGACACCCTATCCGGATGCGCCATGACAATCCATGCTGGCATAAGTTTCATAACCGGTGGAATAGCCTACAAGGTCTTGAGAAACTCGCGCACTTGCACTTGCACCGCTTTCGTTGGCGTAGCTGGGATCACATTATCTTTGGCTGGATTGCTAATTTGTTTTAACTTCCATATCGTGTGTGGGATATTCATATTCATGCTTCCATTCGGCGCATTCAATGTAATAGTATGTACTGCGATACTTTCGCGTATCGAAAAGCATGTGCCGGACTCAACCATTGTAATTCGATATACCTGGATTAATATGTTCTCGTCCTTTCTGGCATTCCTATTGCCCATTGTGAGTCGGAAGATATTCAGTCGATCGGGTAGCATAGGCGTGATCGCATTCCAAATTTTTCAATGCTTCATAGTTGGGATATTCTTACTTTTTACGGTGAAATAGCATCAGTCGAGAGTCAAGAATTATAGCAGAGATGACCACAATCCGATTTTAACGTAGCTGGACTGGATATGGATTTTGAATTTCCGTTCACATTCGGATTTTAGCAGGATTTTTCCACGAAATATGAAAAATCAGCATGATTATTACAGGATATTTTCGGGCTCTATATTGGAAATTCACCAGCTGGATTTTTTTCTGACTCTGAATTTCAAATTGCCATCCGGAAACGGATGAATTCGAATTCGGAAATACGGGAATCTGAACATCTCTGATCCGAAGTCGTCGTCACATATGGATCTCACAACGATTACTCCATCGAAGCTCTAATTTCCATCACTGAAGACCATGTTCATGAAATGTAAATCATGTGTTTACCTAGTTTGCTGGTCAAATTATGACTAATTCCATCTATATTTGTATGATGTAAATTGTACAACCGTGTTATTCGTTATGTTACACTTGTAAATAGATATCACTGTTGATAGCATTATATTTTGGAGAATAATACTTTCACCTCGTTTCATGGCAGATTGCTTACCTATATGGATGTGTAAATACTAGTGTCCTGCTATATTTGCAACGCATAATAATCCTATCGATTGTCGTCAGCTGATCAACAAAACATGGAATATTGAAGAATACTCATTTTGATACCGGTTTGTTGTTCGGTACATTGGTCCAAATGTGGCGGGATGGCGTAGTGGTATAACCCACAGCTATACAACACCAATGGGTTGTGGGTTCCAGTTCGAGTCCGACCAAGGTCGGCTCCAGAATTCCTGTTGGAGGTTTATCTAGGATTTCCTCCCGATCTCATCTGTGTAAGCGGTGTCTTAAAAAAGCTTACAAATGGGCCGTGCTACAAGTCGGAAGCAACAAATTAAATAATTAAAAATATCGGCCTGGTGTAAATGACCATTGTAGTCGACATGTACCATGAATACCACAAACAAACAATTGGTCCAAAATATGAAAATCTGTTCGGTGGAAAATACTGATAAAGTGTGGTTGAATAGGTGTTTGATTGTTTCCGACTGGACCAATACCGTGTAAGGATTTTTCAATAGCGGGCAACCGATAACACTGGTCAACACAATTTTTGTTGACTTTGATTAGACAATTGATTTTGACTAACTTTTGGGCGCTGAATTAAAAAACGACTTCCGTTTTTCTCCATCACGCCAAGTTTTTGGGTTAGGCACCCACCACATTGTCTCATAACCCCCATAATAGCACCACGTTTAATATTTTGTGTTTATTGTATGAAACGTTTCAAAAACCACGAGCATGCAGTCGAAAGTAAATCAATAGACTTCAAATAAACATTTGCACTGCTTTATTTGGTTGATCTAAACCAGTGGTTCTTAACCTTTTTTCTTCCAGCGCCCCCTTTTAAAAATTATTGTGCTCCAGCGCCCCCCAACTTCATATTGTCAGTAATGTAATAAAGACAATGAGTAAGAGGGAGGGCCGTAACAGCACTTCGTCAACCCCCCTCAAAACGATTGCCTTGCGCACCCATAGCGTGATAAACCAAATTTCTGAGGGCTTCGCCCCCACGAATCCCATGGCGTACGGATTTCGATGGTCAGCAAAGTTTGTGTGGCCTGGTCGCCCTAGGTACCAAAATTTTCTATAATGCATGAATGAATAGTTGGTAATCACATCGCTATAAACTTCTTATCCTCTCAGCCCACGTAATCAGATTTACCAGTAGCTCTGAGTGAGCTGTTGTATAGGAAAATAACAGGTACGTAATTGATAATTAAACATATTCGGGCGTGCCTGAAGATACAATTATTCGTCACCAGGGCCGTAAACAGCGCTTCGTCAGCCCCCCCCCCAAACAAGAAACGTTGGTCCTGGGCCCCCATCGGGTGATAAACCAAACTTCCGGGGGACTTCACTCCCATACTCCCATAAGGCTGTCCGCTATTTGCTGATAGCCTATTAGGTATCTACATTGGGTGTCCATTTACTGAGGCAGCTATTCTCGCCTAGCCGCGTGAAGTGCGAAAAATTTCACTAATTAAAGATTGAATTGGTCAATATCATCGGGAATTGCATGTAAATTGAGATCAATTTTTATCCTCTCTCTGCTCACGTAAACACATTTACCGGTAGAGCTGAGTGAGATGCAATGTGCCCTCTAAGCTGCGCACGTGCGCAGTGCTGACACGGTCTCTGCGCACAGAAAATCTACGTTGCGCACAATAAATCCGGAGTTATTACCTTTTTTTAGTCGTTACGCACTGTTGTCCAAGGGTCAGCGCAGTGAGTTGTTGAGTGTGCGCAGACTCATCAAAACTTAAAGCGGAGATTGTGAGGTTTCCTGGAAACTGTAGGGCCCGTTACTAATAATTAAACATATTCGGGCGGGCGAACCCGTCGGTATGACTTCGTTGCATGATGTTATTTCGTGACCCCCTGTCTGCAATATCAAAAAATATAGAATCGCTCAACGGGGATATCGCCCAACAGGAATACCCCTGTCGCCCAATCGTACCAGTGTTGGGATGACTCGAGTCATGACTTGCCTCAAGTCAGACTCGAGTCACTTTTTTCGTATGACTTGACTTGACTCGAGTCACTTTGCTAAAATGACTTGACTTGACTTGACTCGGCGCATCAGAAATGTGAATTGACTCGTGACTCGGAGCGAAATTCACGAGTCAATTTCAAGTCATCAAGTAATCGGTGTCAATAATCACTGTATCTTGCATATGTTCGGATTGTTCGCGAACTGCTGGTCTGAACCGTGAGAGCTTATGTCGTCGTAAACTAGTAGTAAAGTAATTTAATATATATTTCTGTAATCTGTTCTCACCTTAACCTAACCTCTTGTTTCATTGAAATTGGATAGAGTTTATATAGTTCTCAACCATCGGCACAAGCTCGAATTGTATCATATCAATTTGTAAATGGGTAATTTATTGCATCTTATCAATTCGTTTTTCTATTCTCTATTTTGGCTGGTAACTGTATAAACTGAGGCTATATGCAATCACTTGCGTAGTTTACCAGTTCTACGTAGGCCTATATGCGAGCGATACAACGGCTTCTTGCTTGTATGTTTAACTCTATATTCGTTCATCGGTTTAGAATCAATGACCACTCAATCTGTATTTCAGACAGCTAGCAAAATGCAATGACGTAAACATGCCGTTTACGTCGAAAAGGCAACATGACTTGAATTGTGACTTGACTCGTGACTTGACTTGACTTGACTTGACTCGACTTGACTCGAGTCACCTCCAAAAATCGAGTGACTTGACTTGACTCGAGACACCTCCAAAAATCGACTGACTTGACTTGACTCGAGTCAAAATGTGCAATGACTCGAAGTGACTCGTGACTCGAAGGTAGTGACTTGATCCCGACACTGAATCGTACTAAACTAAAAGACGCACACGATTTCAGATTGGTATTTTTTCACTGACATATAATTTTTCCCTGCCAGATGGAATTCGTCTTCTGGGGTTCAGATTGCCAAGACAGGAACATTCGGTGTCAGTCATTTAGGCGCCCATGGACAATTAAACCTATATGTATTTTGAAGGCTATATGTGACGAAGTTTTCGGTGTTAATTTGCTCTGAATACTCATTAAGGATATGTCCCATCAACACATCATCTACTGCGAAGCCATTTTTCTCCAGCGCCCCCCATACCGCCCCCCTGAGCCCAGCGCCCCCCATATCGCCCCCTGAGCGTTTCCGCCCCCCTTCAAAATCGCCAGCGCCCCCTGGGGGGCGCTGGGGGCAAGGTTAAGAACCACTGATCTAAACTGATATTGCTGCTACAGGACAAATAAAGTGCGAGTTTCAGGGTCCAAATTTACGCTAATGACCAATAATTCTATAGGTTGTCTAGTTTGATATACTCGAGCAATAGTGAGTTAACATATGTAAGCTCCCATCTACTCTGGTACCTTATTCCCATCATCTTCAGATGTTGGGAGACAATTTCTCCTCATCCATCTCTCACTATGTCAAGGTTTTCAGGGAAATTATATACATAATTTAGCTTTTTTTTAAATGTCTGTTGTCCGACATAAACAAATGACCGTGGCACATGTGTATCAGGGTTACATGTGCATGTGCATCCTTGTTGTCTGACCACAAAGAAAACACAGTATTTCAAAGCTGACACATATGATCCAATCTTGATATTTCATCAATTGAATGTTTCTGTATAATTCACGAAGAATAACTGAGTGTGCAATTGTTACTGCTTTTAAGACGTTGGCATTTTGGCGAATGCCACACTTAAGATTCTTTTTGAGCTACCTGTAGGCATCTGCCATTCACTTGAGTTGTAAATCGGGATTCCTAACTTCTCCAGTAACCCATGGTAACAGTATCACGCCAATGCTAGTATCACGGCCATACACAAAGCTACCGAAAGTAGGCCTACGAAGAAAAGGCTGTTTCTCCTGATCGAAAGTGAGATACTTTCTCTACCTTGCCAAGTAATCTTTTCTCACATCGTAAGGATGTTGAAAGTTCCTGCTATCTCTAAGATCTTCATCTTGATCCAGATTATCGAGCGTATAGAAGTTTCAAGTTCGACTGGATAAGCTAAATGGGGCGTTGGACCTATAGCTGATAGTAAATGTAATATTTATTTTTCTTGTGAAATATCCTCGGATAATTGCATCCTCTAACCAAAAATGATTGAAAGCATCGGCCTAGGTCGATACCAGTATACCTTTTTTCTTGATAATTCAATTGAGCCCTTGGCTACTTAACTTTTATGTGGTAAAAGTGTGGATTTTATAGGGTATAGAAAAGTGTTACGGCTAAATTCGTGAAAATTTGCATATTTTGGGCATATGGCGTAGAGCAAAAACTAGACGTGATGAAAGAAAACCAACGGTATTTTTGGAATCAGCACGCCAAAATTAGCCTAAATCAAGTGCAAAATCAAAGTCAACAAATTTTCCCTTCAAAATTGTTGCACAGTGTAATCTAATTTCAAATGATCAGGCAATTCAAAGAGAACCAGTTGACCAGCGATTTAGTGTTGCAGGTAGCTGAATAATGACTATCCATTCATCGTTGAACAGTCTGCGACCCACTAAGCAGCTGGAAAAGGTCAAACAATTTGCATAAAGGTTTAAATCAGCTGAAGCGACGAACTTTCTTGAAACCAGGGTTTCGTAATAATCATTCAATCGCCGGATATCAAGTACCGATTCAATTTGTATCACATCGGCTTCGTAATGTCAACGCGCACTTGCAAGTCAATTTGCTGATGGCATGTAGCAAACATTGGAGTAGCATTTCAAGAAATATTATGTTTCGGCCACTTTTAATTTTTGCGTTGGTATTAATGTGCAAAGGAGTTGTCTTTGAAAAGGTATGCAGCAAATGGTAAGTACTGTTACATATACTCTAACGTGCCGGCAATTTCCCCACTAGGACACACCAAGACATATGAAGTTTGGGATAACATGGGACTGCGCCAAATGTGGACTCAAAAAGATCGGACGCGATAAAACCCAAGCCTAGAACGACCGCCGTACGTTAGCCAATACCTTTGATATTGATGTGAAACCAATTCTATCAAATCTCTCGGTAAATCTGATCGCGTGGGTTGAGAGAGGACAAAAAGTAATAGTAATATATGCAAGCATAAGCGCCGAGTTACGGGGTGGCGGGGTGGCGCAGCCACCCCATGACACTTTTATGGTGTGGCGGCCATCCCATATACAATAGGATTAAACGCTGTCAATTAGCCAGTCCGTGATAGCGCGTAAATGCAAACTATTTACCTTTAACCACTAGGAGCGCGAATACTTGAATATGCAGCTTTGTTGGCGACAACGAACTAATGCTTAAAACGCCCCCATAAATTGTAATCAGACAATCGAAGCGACCTCGTTTACAACGTCGATTTCGACACGCTTGCGCTGAGAAACACCATCTCCTCTCTCGACCAGACTTGGACAACTAGATAATTCTAGTTGTCTAATTTCACTAAATTAGAGCGAAATGCCAGTAATCTAATTCTAATTTAATTTGTGAAATGCTTCCGTGCTCTAATTCTAATTCTAATCTAATTTGTGAAATGTTCTTATGCTCTAATTCTAATTCTAATCTAATTTGTGAAATGTCCGTATTCTCTAATTCTAGTTCTAATCTAATTATTGTTTTCCTGAAAATTCCTCTTTGTCCGAGGCATATTGCACTATTGCAGTGAGTTAAAAAGAATATCCCTCTTGCGCAGGGAAATCCAGTGCCAAGCCGCCATCTCCTTACTTACACCGTGCAGTCATAGTAGATATTATGACGAACAATAGCCTGCTAGAGTAGCTTGTAGTCTGCGAACAACATTCTAGTTTCTAAAACCTTACGTTAGTACATCGCCATTCTGACTAACATGGGCGATGCCAGTGGCGGCTCGTGACAATATCGGGTGGTGGGGCAAGGGCTGCGAGCGACTTTTATCAACATGACGTCACAATGGCGTTTTCCAACGTAAAAAAGTAACTTTATGATGGTCACGTGAATTTCCCGACAACATTGATTTTAACGTAGGTGCCGCGAGAGGTTTGCCGTTGAGCCGGTGTGGTAACAAATGTTTTATTCATTTTTTTTTTAATCAAAGGATTATTTTACAAAATGTACGTGAACTAATAATCGTCCCTATGCCACGAATCAATCATCAGGTCATCCTTAGTAGCATGCGTTATGATTTCATGGTAGAGTTAGAGATTACGCAAATCGATAGGCCCTAATTTTTCTAAGCCCGTCCGAAAGTGTTTCGTACACGATCCTGGTGTGTTACGACCACTGAGCTGGTGGTTACGACCAGGTGATAGGCAACCAAAGCGGAGGAATTCGGCGTACGATTGGATCAATGGACTGGACAACTTCTAGACCTCTAATTTTCGCTCTAAAGGCAACTGCGTAAACTACGTACGGAGCAAAGATTCAATACGATTCATGTTCGCACTTGACTTGACCTGACTAATTCCAATGACTAGAACTCGAGAGATTGCGTAAGCCTAACTGGAAAGGTCAACAAGTTCGGACACATACGCCATTGTTATCTCATAGATTGGGCCTGTCATATTGAATCCAGAACATCAATTTGAATGGTCTTTGAAGAACTAAGGACAGCAGCCTCGGAACTTCGATCTCGGAACAACATAGGACATTTTGGCCTTGAAACTGGACACTGTGACACAACACATACGACTTACTGTCTATAAGTCTGCTGCGACATCGCCGTTGGAAAATATATTTATCAATAAATACATGAATGAAAGCCGTAAACTTAGTATACTGTTGCAAGAAATCATTGAAAAGTAGCATACGCAATCTCATAACCCATTCCGGCATGGTACACTGTCAAAATCAATACAAACAGACGAACACCGAACTTTAAGTAAAATAGATCGAGGAATAGGCTGATCGAATGATCAGCTGTTAGCCGACATCGAAAATGAAATAGCTATCGCATTTGACAGGGGATTGCAAGCAAATGGTTTGAAGGCCACAATTTCACAGTGAAATGGACATTGGCGAACATAAAATTATGTGAATATTTGAATGCAAACCGAGAATCTTAGCTGTTTCATGCGATCATCGAGATATACCAATGGAAATATCATCACCGATCTCGTTATGGAACGCAGACTAGATTAGCACAGACCGACACCGGCTTTTGCGTGAGATCCGCAATGATGAAGGTAGGCTAAGTATCAGATCAGCGCGCATCTCTACCATACTCGACCTCGAAAACGAAATAACTGCCTCAATCATTGAGTGTCAACTTTAAGACTTGGCACCGCCTTCGATACTAAAATCAAGACATACCGTACAAAAGCTCATGACAGATCTAGGTATGGAACATCGTTAAAATCAATAGAGACCAATAACGGCTTTTGCGTAAATCTGTTAGCGATAAATGAAGAGTCAGCTCTCACTCGACTTTGGAAACGAAATTATCTGTTTGCTGTACAATGTACATGATAGATCAGCACACACTGAACTTCGGAATCGAAAATACTACCCTTATCTTTAAGTAGCAAGCCTGAAACTTGGAGCAGTGTTAAATACTACCTTCACGACATATCACACCAAGTTTCAAGAATTATCATGGTGCGAAACACCGTCAAAATCGACCTATACCAGCAAAGGTCGACTCAACGCATATTACGGTAACCGAGTTCAGATATAGATACGATTGTTACATCACACCTTAGCGGCGACCAGGCATATTTGCCCCGGTTGCTCGGCCATTTTACGAATAGGAGAGAGTAAATCACCGTTTCTTTATTGTGCGCGGCTTTGAGAGAATAGATAGTGAAAGCTTGTTATGAGCGCTACCGGGGCAAGCCCCGGCTAGGCATTCACAAAGCGAAAACGCAGAAGAGAATTCGATTTTCGCAGAGACTTCGCTATGTATGGGCAATGGGCATTTGCAAGCGAAAGCACAAGAAGAACGCGGGTTTCGCTGTGATCTCGGTATATATTGATTGCTGTGCGGCTATAAATGGTTAAATTGTTATTGAACAGAATTTTAAGTGGGGCAATGCCCCAGTTGCCCTATAGGACGAGCCGCCACTGGGCGATGCCCACGGTTACCATAAAAGAAGTAATATTTCATTAAAGTATAGTAAAAATCGAGCCAAGCTTGGTGTACAGAAGTTAACCATTCTCATGGTTATGGGAATGCACTGTTGTTGTTGTTTATTAAACAAAAATATGTGGCGCTTATCGCCTCACGGCCTTTTGCACCACGCACTGTGATTTGATGTGAACTGCATTTTGCTGTATTCATTTCCCATATACAATTTCATTCAATTTCCAAGTTTCTGCGAACTAAGTAGCTCTAATTCTAATTCTAATCTAATCTGGAAAAAGCTTAGTAGCTCTAATTCTAATTCTAATCTAATTTGAGAAAAGCTGTGTAGCTCTAATTCTAATTCTAATCTAATTCGGAAAAACTGTGTAGCTCTAATTCTAATTCTAATCTAGTTTGAAAAAAACTGTGGAGCTCTAATTCTAATTCTAATCTAATTCAGAAAAGCTGAAAATTTTCTAGTTGTCCAAGTCTGCTCTCGACCAGACGAGCGAATACACGTTCTCCTTCTCTTAAATTGTATTAGCGACCACATTCGTTCACAAAATAATTCTTGAGTTAGGTCCGTGATAGGCTCTTTCATTGGAGGCTTGGAGCGCGAAATAGGACAGTGTGTTTGTGTATGCCTGCGAATTGAAAGTCATTCCAGCGCAAAGTGCGCATATTCATTACTTTAACAAGGCTTTGCCAACTTTTATTGGGAAATGCAACAATCCAGCTCAAACGTAGTTATAATGAGCAAACAATTGTCGCGATGTCGAACTTGGAACCAGACATGGGGTAATCGCGATTAGTAATCGTAATCGATTACGACGATTACAGCATTTTCAAGTAATCGTAATCGCAATCGACTACATTCAAAAAAATTCCGAAGTAATCGTAATCGTAATCGACTACTTCCCATATCTAATCGATTTCTTTGTGAAAGTACGATTACTTTTTATTTGTACAAGGACTATGAAATGAAATGAATATTTGAGAACAAGGAAGAGATGTTATACCAGTTACGTGATAGCATAAGCGTCTGATTTTCAAATGCCATTGCTCATTATTACGTCAGAAGTAGCCTATTAGCTTTGCTAGTCATTGCGTAAGAAGTATCCACAGTAAATAGATATTGAATGTACGTGCATTAGTGTGATTGTAAGAACACCCACCGTGCTGTTTATCAGCTTATCAACACGTTCCACACGCCATAGTACCTCGCAGCAGGATAATTAATCACCACTTTGCCTAGTTTAAAATAGTAACTTGTGCATTGATGTTTGGTTATGCTTAGTTAAACGCAGTTTGACCGTTGCTGATTGACCGAGCAGTAGGCCATAGTGTCCTATATGGTGTCGACACAGGCAAATCTCACGCCTCAGTGAAATTGTATCACGTCACAATTTCCATTTGGCTACAGGCAATTTGACGGTCATTTTTGACCGGCTTGCCGAGCATTAAATTTGGTAAAACTGGTATCAATCGAAAGCTGACTCTGCACTGATGACGAAAATATAAATTTTATTCCGCTCGCGGCCCTGGAACCCCCACAATGAAAATATAAATTTTATTCCGCTCGCGGCCCTGGAACCCCCACAATCAGCCTCGAATTTTTCAATGTTATGGAGATTGGCATTGAGACGCAACAATGCTGTCTAGCGAAACGGGAGATTGGCATTGGGACGCAACAATGCTGTCTGGCAAAACGAGAGAGTTACTCTCTCGTTACTCTCTCGTTTCGCGAGACAGCATTGTTGCGTCCCAATGCCAATCTCCATAACGATGAAAAATTCGAGGCTGATTGTGGGAGTTCCAGGGCCACGAGCGGAATAAAATTTATATTTTCGTCATCAGTGGAGAGTCAGCTTTCGATTGATACCCATTTTACCAAATTTAATGCTTGGCAAGCTCGTCAAAAATGACCGTCAAATTGCCTGTAGCCAAATGGAAATTGTGACGTGTACAATTTCACTGAGCCGTGAGATTTGCTTGTGTCGACACCATATAGGACACTATGAGTAGGCCTATGTAGTACGTACGTACACCGGACAAAGAGTTGAAATTTTGTACTCGTCAAATAAAACGAAGCATTAAATATCAACAGCTTCTGATATATATCATAACCGAGCCGTTTTTGCCGTTTTTCGTAACGGCAGCTTGCAGTACATTATCAGTATTAAGTTGAAGGCAGAGTTTTATATTCTCTTAATCTTATCCTCATATGACTCTACTGCCGTCAAAGCCATGCGCTTATATATCATGTTAGCGTGGAATATAGCTAGAATCAGAACCAAAACAGCAATTCGTCCCCAGTCTAAACGTTGGTCTTTGGCC
This sequence comes from Botryllus schlosseri, assembly GCF_051294905.1. Lineage (NCBI taxonomy): Eukaryota > Metazoa > Chordata > Ascidiacea > Stolidobranchia > Styelidae > Botryllus > Botryllus schlosseri. The sequence continues at coordinate 17,220,125 of NC_137237.1, forward strand.
CCCATAGGGTGATATTTTCAACTTGAAGACTAAATGTCGTCAATAACATTGGTAATTGCATTATTATATTATTATTAATCTTTAATCCTCTCTCTGCCCACGATGGTCAGATCTACGTCTGGTATCTTGTTATAATTACTTTAGTGTATCTTGTTAATTCATGGCCTCTGGTCTGTAATATAATCAAAAGATATTATTGTATCCCAAACGTAGCAGACTAAAAGAAAAAACTTTCGTGAGACGCACACACATATTGTCATGTCTTTAATGCTCTATGGGTGTCCGGGAGTGGCATTTGCATTGTGGGATCAGATTGGAAGGACCAGACTATAGTCACGCCCACCCAGCGCGGCTATTGACAATGGGCTGGGCACATACCCTAAGTTTCGGCCAAGGTCTTTCTTTAGTAGCACACTTCGTGAAGTCGCGTGTTGGTCGAAACTGCATATGTCTTTTGGTGTGACGTGGCACGGTATTGGCTGTAACCTAAATGCCTATTACTATAAATTAGGGTTACTTTTAAAACAAAAATCAATTTAAAGCGAACATGTTTATAAGAAGGCCCCTGTTTACAGCCCTTGTTTAAAACATGTCTTTTTATTATTTCTTTTTTTATGCAATGACGTCACGAATGTGGATTGACATTGACAATTGAAAATATTGGGTAAATATAGCTCCTTTGACGAGATATCTTTAATATAACTGTTGAACCGACTATTTTGAGGGGTTCCAACCCTCCTATATCGATGTATGTCGGCTAAGTCGGGTGGCAATTCTCCGTATAGGCTCATACAAAATGTTTTTCGAAAGCATTTACACAAATATGGCATAATTTTACAACTTGAAAAAACACAATTTTCAAGTTAGATAAATTTCTCGAAAATACTCCATAATTTATGTTGGTTTACGAAATACTTTTGAGTCCCCTTCGAGCTCGCTCCCCACCCTATTGGGAAATCTGGGGTGCGGCAGTCATGGACCTGGCAAGAATGCAAATCGTTGGGTGCGATAAATCGTCCACTATAAAAATGGCCAATATTTACATTATGACGTAACAAGCAAATGACGCATCTTATTAATGGAAGCTTGTTATCTCATTAGGCCTTTTCAGCGCAATCCATAATTGTCTTCCAATATAACTTCTAAGATGCAAAATAAATGTAATCGTGGGTAATCGTGATTACTTTTCCAATGTAATCGTAATCGTAATCCGCTACTTCCTGATTTTGCTGTAATCGTAATCGTAATCGTAATCGCGTCATTCAGGAGTAATCGTAATCGCAATCGATTACATTCATGAAGTAATCACCCCATGTCTGCTTGGAACCCCAATGTGCTGTACGCAAGTTGAGGAATTACTGATTAGATGCGCACATTCTCGTTTGCTATCATCTGTAGGCTTCTTATTCTCGTCAGATTTATACACTCGTATTCCATCGGTGTCACTTGCTAGTGTTTCATTTGTTATTAATACTGCGCATTGTGCAGTGCTCGGCGTTGAATTACGTTGTCAAAATTAATGCAACACGAGATTCTCGGTGGCGCAAATTCTGAATTTATTCGATTAGTTTTAACGGGAACCTTCTATGTTCCAATAAACTTCATTGCTGGACGGACTTTGTCGAGTGCAACCATATCGCGGATCGAATTTCAAACCTTAGGGATATGTATTTCTATTGATAAGGCGGCGGCATGCGCCCATATTGCTCTTACTGCAATAACACGTGGATGATTAAAAGCGCACCATTTTACGATCAAATTCGACTGGCTGAACGGGGCCTACGTAGGCCGTAGACCCCGGGCTGATATTAATAGAGCGCTGAAGGCATAAAACCCCAGGTGCGTAGCCAGCAGTGATGAGCGGATAGTGCTTTTCGAGACTCCGAATCCCTCCGACAACTTTAGTGTCCGAGGAAAACTCCCTCCGACTCCGAAGAGCTCAATCCCAGACTCCGAGCTACTCCGATGAGTCTCGTCAAGTATCCGAAACAGTGGCAAGCGTGGTACATGGTACACATGGTACAACATGGTACACGTGATAATATGGTTGGCCTCATAGTATTGTCTACTCTCCAGTCCATAATTGCAGTGCAGATGGCTGATTTTTATGCACTTGGCAATCATTTTTGCATGTTACCCGTCATATTACAACTTTAAAAGGTGTCAACTGTCTGTGTTTTGGTTTGTAATCATAATCAATAGTGTATTCTGGTCAGAGCTATCCAAAGATATCGGAGACAAAAGTTACAATACTCCGAAATTCTCCGAAAAAATATCTGTAGTAAACTCCGACTCCGCTCCGACTGTCGCAAAATCGGCAAAACTCCGCTCCGAATCCACTCCGACTCCGCTCCGACGCTCATCACCGGTATAGCCAGGGAGTTTCTCATTCATAATTAGAAATCCCGTCCTTTTGCAATGCCAATTCGCTTATTCGTAATATCGATGCTGCGGACTGCAAAGTAGCGAGAATCATTTGTATGCGAAATGGGTCATTGATATCTCATGTGCACTATCGTCGGTAGTTTGATTTATTAGGCATCAGCTTTTCCGCGCCAAAAGACACACCAAGGCAGATATGTTTTTGCCAACACTAAGTGCGATCCCAGAAAGATCGGGGATACTTTTACCTCATCAAAATCCCCCCAGCCATTTTTTTCTGGCTACGCGCTTGGTCTGCACCCCCGTTTTTCTCCACCATGCTATTCGTGGATGCTGAGCGCCTAGCAGGATAGCTGAGGATACCAGTTTTCGAGTCTTTGGTCTGACCCAGCCGTGGATCGAACCCATCACCCACCGATCAAGGAGCTGGACGCATCTCCATTACACTATTTCGAAAAGCTTTTAGCGAATAAATTAATAATATGAAGTTATTGTTTCGCGTTATTCTGAAGTTCTGTACCACGAATGGCTTGTTTAAACCCGACATTTCCAAACTACTAGAGTCAAAAGTTGAATTATTCGTTGCTACTTTTACTCCATATGTATATAGTTTATCGGTACCTTCCATCAGTGACGCCAATCGGTTTACCACCTCCATGTAAGACCACGTGTCGTTTGTATTTGCAGTTCTGACACAGCAGACTTGTGCTGCGATGAAGTAACACCGGGCACCAGCGACCACATGCATTACATACTAGTGACGCCGTTAACTGTCACCGCTGCAACAGAACAAGAAGTATGCTTGTCGGTCCACCGAAACCACTCCGATGATCGATTTGAAGTCGAAGCTTCTATATCGCTTCATAAAACCAACGGGTCTTTCACATACGACCACCATAATATTCTACTCGCGCCAGATCAGGATGAAACATGTCTGAAAATGCAGGTAAGACACTTAACGACAGAAGACTGGAATCCCACGATACCGATGACTACAACCGCGCCCTTAAACTAACCAATGATATGAATACCATTGACCTGACACGAATGATGTTTTCTTATTGGCAAATTTATATAATTTTCAGATACCGGATATCGATTTAGCAGGCGGCTACTCATTTCGAGTGGCCAACGTCACTATTGACCTTCATATGAGTTAGAAGGGGCAATTCGGCGCATAAAGGCGACAAAATTGCTCACCATCCACCCGCCTCGTAAGCAACAACATTTCCAACGTGCACCGCATAGCGTGCATTGGTATCTTGAACGATGGTAATAATTCTTTTTGGTTTCAGACATACAAGTGTTCATCAATACCGATAAACCCCAGTACAATCCTGGTCAGACTGTGTCATTCAGGATCCTGCAGTTGAACGGTAATCTTCCAGAAAATCAACTGGTAAGTTCCGTCAAATATCAGACCAGGTCACACACGGAGGTTGGGTGGTAACGGAGTACTCTACTCTTTGGGAGTACTTGCGCTAATCACTCGAGTTTTTATGTTTTCACACTATTTCTAACAGTTTTTGACGCAAAACTACTTACATTTTAAATTTGGCTTTTGCAAAATAGAAAGTAGTATTGAGATCAGTGGTTCTCAATCTTTCTGACCTCGCGGCACACTTTGAAAATGGAAATACTTCGCGGCACACCAGCACACTGAGCACAGTGATTCTGAAATATTTTGGCTCACAGCTAAGGCAAACTCCCAGAATGCGTATTGCAGCAACAACAGTCTTACATAGGTGGTCACTGACTTCTACCTTTCCGGAGCACTCAAGTAGGCTTTTCTCTGCTTCAAAGAAGAAATTAAGTTTCAGTTTATCTCTGCGGACATGTCACAAATACGTCTACTGATGGTGTCAATTGACATGGGGATCGTTTTCAATTCTTCCCAAACATTTCTTTACAATTTTATAACAGGTAGGAATAAGAACATTTTTTGATTCCGTGTGAGGTTTTGAATTATCAGCTATTACCTCTGTTACCACATAACTGGCCTGCTGAGATCTCGTTTAAACTTCAGGCTGAGGTTAATTTCATAAGATTGACTTGACAATGAAGTCTGCCCACTATCTCATTGTCGATTTAATCAACCGTCGCATCGAAGAGTGAAAGAGTCCAATCACGATCGCCACTAAAAATACAGATGCCAAACGTATTTCCATGCAGGTCTTGTAAGCTCCTGTGAGAATAGCAGAACCTCAATAGTCTTACTGACAGCCAGCCGCTGTTCAATTGTAGTTCCAACAAACCGGGATAATAAACCTCAGCGTCGGTGAAATTTGTTAACTGATATAATCTGATCAACTTTACTTCTCAATTCTCAAATGCTTCGCCTGCAACATTACGTTGCGCACTGAGCCTACGTTTTACCTGCAGTAGGGCTCTTCAAAAATGACTTTTTTTGTCAAATCGTACTGGCTACTTGATAAAATTGTTAGGTTACCTAATTTAAGGCTACACACAAAATTTGGTTCAATTCCAGCCAGTAATCGCTTTGCTACAGGAGAAGAAAGTTTCTATTTTTTATACAAAAATAAATGATAAAAAATTTGAAAATTTTCTGTTCACCCCCTGAAATTGAACCAAATCCAAATTTGGTTCAATTCCAGAGTTATTGCCGTCGAAAAATTTGGATTTGAGTAAAATAGTATTTACGGTGACCGATTCTTTGTTTATTTATTATAGTTGTGCTCACCGTAAATACTATTTTGTTCAAATCCAAATTTTTCGACGGCAATAACTTCGCTTCCACTGGTTGGAATTGAACCAAATTTGGTGAGCATCGTTTCTATAGACAGCATAACACTTTCATGGGGTGAACAGAAAATTTTCAATTTTTTTATTATTTGTTTTTACATAATAAATAGAAACTTTCTTCTCCTGTAGCAAAGCGGCCACTGGCTGGAATTGAACCAAATTTTGTGTGTAGGCTTAAATTAGGTAACCTAACAATTTTATCAAGTAGCTAGTACGATTTCAGAAAAAAAGTCATTTTTGAAGAGCCCTAACCTGCAGTGCTGGCGCGCTACCTAACAATCGCAATCTGAATGGCCATGTTGGCAATTCTAATGTGTAAACGTGAACATCACTTCCAAATTAGTTCATTTCTTTATGGTGGGAATGCCTGCCTAGGTGTTAGGCTCCTTCTCGTCCTCCTATCTGCAAAAACAGTGTCTTACAAAATGTGGGCCGTGCCATAAGTTGGCATCTCCGGAATCAAAATATGTAATATCGGTATGGAGTAAAATGATCATCGATGACGAAGACATGGGAAGAATACGACTACAAATAGAAACAGAAAAAGGCCATCAACCTGCGTCATGTCCCTGTTCTGTCCCTGGTTCTGATGGGGTGACAAGTAAAAGGTGAACCGGGGCCTACGATAAGTTATTGTAGGCCCCGGGTGAACACATTCGGTCACACCTCAACATCACGGTCCAATTGCCCGAGTTTAGTTATCTACCACCGTCCTAAATACTACTATATGTGGGCAAACTAGCGTATCACACCCAGTCTGATTCATGACCGGGTAGTAGAAAGTTACGCTGCGTCACAGATCGATGAGATTCTTCGACCCTATACCTTGCTGTGCTCAGAGCGACTACAACAGTCATTAACACCAGTGCGATTTTCTGCATTTTTGATTCCGACTTGTAGCACGGCCCACTTCTAGGCTTTTTGTGAGACACCGCGTACGTGGATGAGATGGCGAGGAGGAGCCTAGATAAACCTCCAACACTTAGGTAGGAATTCCAAAGTCGTCCTCGGTCGGACTCGAACCCGCAACCCGTTGGTATTGCAGCCGTGAAATATAGCACTGCGCTATCTCGCCACATCGCCACATCGCGTGTCTTGATATAGTAAATTAAATTGAAAAACCAACAATGACACACTCAAAATGTGGATTTTTGTTATACTTCGACCTATTTTACCACATTTGCTCGCGGCACACATGAGCAGTCCAATTGGCACACTAGTGTGCCGCGGCACACCGGTTGAGAACCACTGATTTAGATATTGGTTTGTATCTCTTTTATGAGTGAAATTGTTATATTAACTGGTCGGAATGCCGCCTAGATCATGGTCGGGGAATATATTTCGAAAATTGCTCTATATTAGTGGAGTCATCAGTCATTTGGCATCATCTCGAAGATACCTCCCGCGATTTTGAAAGTAATTAATTTCTGATTTACTAATAATAATATGCGACACATTGACCAAATCCACTTATGAAAAGTATTTACGTGAGTACTTCTCCAACCATTTATTTCTACTATATTTGAAATCGCCACTTTTACTTGTAATTGACTGGAAATTTACAGGAATACTTTTTAACTTTATTTCACCTCGAGTAGAAAAACTGATAGGGATGGTGTGCACGTTCGCGTTCGGTGTGTGAAATTTGTAGGTTCGCATTCGCAAATGAACCTTGGTAGGTTCTACACCAGAGGCAGGCAACTTCTCCGGTCGGCGGGCCTGATATTGGAAATGAAGTTCTTGGCGTGCCGGATTACAGAATCGAAACATTAACCGCGTATTTATCCACCTATACAAGGAATAAATCGTATTGTATGTAAACTTCAGGTTTAAAACATATAGAGACAAAAAACAGTATATTTATTGAATTTATTACCATATTATACTTCAATAGCTGTTGAAGTCAATCAGACATCTGTGGCCGATCAAAGTTGTCAACAAGTTCTAAGAAATCTGGCTACATGTCGGATGTAGAAACCCTTAGTAAAGACTGGACGTGAACATCAGTTATATTAGAACGCAGCCTTGTCTTGTTAATGTTTATGGCCGAAAATATTTGTTCGCAAATATATGTGGACCCGACAGAACAAGTAGTTTCATGACCATCTTTCTCAGGTTGGCAAACTTGGATTCATGCTGTGACGTATAAAATTTGTCAATACTTTCAGATTAAGATTTCACTTTCACGGTAGAAACTCTCTGAGGGCCGCTCAAAATCCCTTGTTGTTGCGCCCCCCTGTTCTACACTATGAATCTATTTCGTATATTACAATTCTTCACGTCATTATAACATCTTTGGTCTAATTTTCAACTTCGGACCACATGCACCCTCTGCATGAGTCTGGCAGCATGAAAAGAAACTCAGCACTAAACCTGCATGAACCTTGCCAATTTCAAAAATTGTATTTGCTTTGTTAGAAAAGTTCGCTCGAAATATTCAGCTTCCATTTTTGAATATGTGGTGACTCGTATGATGTGAGCCGCAGTCACACAACATCAAGATCGTAATATCATAGTGTCCGATGGTGTGGTGGACACAAGCAAATCTCACGGCTTACTGCGATTGTTTTGAGGAAGATGTATGTGGGGTTAATGGTGCTTGATTACTATGGTCTAGCGCACCAGACCACTTCGAAAATAATATATCCACCAAAATTGTTTTGAGGAAATACCTGTAGCAAATGTAGAAACCGTTTTTTCACCCCGATCAATATAAATGTAGCTGGCGCCGAATACATCGTCCGGTCAGACCTATGCCATTAAGGCGTAAGCGTATCTTCCCTTGCTATAGTCTTCGTCGAAATTGTTGGCAAAGCGACGGAAGATATTGAATTTATGTAATTTTTATAGCACGTTATTGTTCCAGTTGATACATTTGGTGATGCTTAGAAATTCAGCCTGCACTTCAACAATGTAACAAAATGTGGGCTAGTGGCGAGATAGCGTAGTGGTATAATCCAGAGCTGCAACACCAATGGCTTGCGGGTTCGAGGCTCCTCCTCTCCATCTCATCCGTGTCGGCGGTATCTTATGAACGCCTAAAAGTGGGCCGTGCTATACAAGCCCGGAAATCTACAGAATACAAATGAAGAAAATTGGCCTAGTATAAATGACCATATTAGCCTAGTCTACAAACACCATGAATGCCACAACAACGACAACAACAACGACATAATGTTGGCTGAGTCATCGCTAGGTATTGTTTACAACTGTACATAAATACATTACTTCACGGAAATGCAGGGTTAGAATTAGCAATACGCGTTCACATAGAACCTTTCAAAAAAGTCCACGTTCACACAAACCAGAAACTTTCAGGGGTTCACACCGTCCCTAAATACCGACTATGCTCTTACCACTTATTGCAGTGGTGGGGAACCTTTTTCGACCGAAGAGCCATATTGACCCAATATTTCCATTTCAACTCCCGAAGAGCCATACATGTCAACTGTTACGTCACAATTGAAAAATCGTGACGTCATGGTCGCACAATTTCAAAATTCCTACATGGGATTCGTCATTTCCACCGTATTTTCTCTGTAAAAACTCGTACCGTACTAGTCATGCTGGTTGCCTTATTTGAGTAATGAGTATGCGAAACTTGTGTTACATAGATATTTTTCAAGTTATATATTTCAAATTGTACTGCACTGAGAGGGATATGATATTTTTCAAAGCTTAAAACAATTTACATTTAGATTTCCAACAGACGTAGACAGCAGTAAAAGTATGAATCTACTTTTTACACGCTTTTTACAGTTAAAGCGTCTTGTGGCGGTGTTTCATGGTATTACTGATGGCTTTGTAGTCTGCTTGTTGATAATTGTTGATGTTATAAGCTTCATACAAAATTTGAAACTTCCGTCAGTGGTACGAGATCGTAGGTTCGTCTTGGTGCTATTCTTAAATGCGAGGTCCAATGATGACAGGGCGTAGGTGGATCCAAACATGGTCACTTTACATTAGTATACATACCCACTATAATGTGTGATGCGTCAGTGAGGTGGGGTCAGGGCTGGCACGTAGGGCAGTGCATCACCTGTCTACTAGATTTTGAACATTTTTGCTACCAAAATGACGCAACTTGTCAATTTATTGTTCGAAAATAAAGCGCGACATGAGAGGTGAGGCATAGCTGAGGCACGGCCGGGCCATACCTTAGCTGCGATAGCGCAATTAATCGAAAATATCATCAAATTTATATTAACTGATATTAATAGAATGTAATTGTCGCACTGATTCCGATTCGACTTTTCAATTCTCAAAAATTTCGGCGGTAACATTTACATAGCGTTGAGCCACACGCCTACATTTTAACAGCGACTACAAAGCTACGTTATCCATCAAGAACGTGGATAGCTATGGCGTTGTTCGTAATTTGGATTTGTAATTGTGAATGTCACCTCCACAGCAGTTCATTTCTGGCCGTAGATCAGAAAGACAATGAGTATTTGAAAACTGCATTGTGATACAGGCACCGCCATGGCGGGTACATCGAATTCGGGAATGATGTTGATCGCCGGCGCGACAGCAATTTGAATTTGAGGACTTTGAAAAGGGGGCCTGAGCTGAGACCTCAACCCTGAATACGCCACTGTATTAACTTCTCAAAGACATGTTTATACTGCCACAGCAAAAATTATACTGGTCGTGATGAAGATTTTACAACAAGTTGATGCAATATTGATAAATTAGGCACAAAATTAAAAATCTCGCAAAGAGCCATACCTTATGCCCAAAAGAGCCATATTTGTCTCGCGAGCCATAGGTTCCCGACCACTGACTTATTGCATGGTTATAGCCTCATTACTCCCGTTCCCAGGTCGTGCCTGTTTTGCGAAATTATGCGCCACAGCTAGACACTGATTAAGTTTCATCAATTCGCTACAGGTTGAAAAGATCACAATAATTGTAAGTATGATTTAAGCATCCCCGTGGCATCGATATTGGATTTACTTTTAATGTGTTTGACTGAACCACTGGTTTAAAAATTACTGAAAGCTTATCGATATTGTTATGCGATATCTGAGGATCCGGAAAACCGACAATTGATGGCACTTCAAGACAGGCAGCCGAGTTTCGGATTGGTGAGCGACAAGTTCGAACTTATGGCCGAGACTACCCTAGGCGAATGGGAAATTGCAGTAATTGTCGCCGGCAAGACGTATTCCACCGGATTCAAAGTAAAGGAATATGGTACTTAAGGACGTGATCGATTTTGATGATGTGTACGCATACGAATGAGCTCTGCATTTTCGCAGTTTTACCAAAGTTCGAAGTAATAATCACGGTCCCGAAATTTTTGGATCCCGAATCGGAGCCATTTCCTGTTAAGATTTGTGGCAAGTGAGTTCCAGAGTTCTAAGATATTTTACTCCCGCATGCCAAGACTGTATTTCATACCTTGTCATTCAATGCAGATTCCCGGTGAAACTATCTTGACTGTATTCGGCCACATGTCGCAGAATTTAGTGTAATTTGATGTCCCCTAGAATGTTTATTCTACACCCCTACCCAATACACCTTAAACTAGATTGGCTAATGCAAGAAAATTGCAAGTTGGTTGTGTACGTACATGTGTAGCTCGCCGAGGACCCACATGTATAAACTATCACCATTCTGGTTTCGTGTCACAAAACACCTGTTGCATCTCCAGTCCCCACGGTGATGTACAATTCGATATCAATGCGTGTGTGCGATTTATGAGTTAAACCGCCATTCAGCTGTGGTTCTCTCGTGATCACGTCAGCCTTCATCCCTTTTTGAAAAAGTCACCCATGTAGTCGGCAATCATTTTTGTTGCTACTCCAAACTCCTCAAGCGCATTTGAAGGCATATGTTGAATGTTTTGTCCATGTAGTTGTAGAATTGTATATCTTGTGCCATTCGGAAACTTACACGTATGAAAATATTTATTATTCCTCCAACCTGCATATGCATTGCATATAAGTATAACATGAATGCATGATAAATAGAGTAGAATATGTGCTACATTGGACCATAATATATCGCCATTTCTATTTTGCCAATGAACAACTTTCAAATTTCTCAAAAGCCTATTCGAGCTGTGGAAATTCTTGGATCCAGATCTAGATAGCGTAATGGTTAAGCGTCCGGCTTCTTGATCGGTAGGTCGTTGGTTCGATCCCCGGCCGGGTCAGACCAAAGACCTGATTAGTAACACTGGTATCCATGACTTCCCTGCTTGGCGCTCATGCATTACTGGGATAGCATGGAGGGGTGGTGCAAGACTTCGAAAGCCATACAAGGCTATTTCTGCACCTTCCTTGTGCAGCGGCGTATGCATATCATGCACTCATGGTATGCATATGCACAGATCGTGTGTATGTCTATCGTGAGTCGGTGTGTATGTCGCAAAAACATCAAGGACAAAAATAAACTACGTCCTTTCCTTTCCTTTCTTCCTATAATATCATGGTTTCCTTGCAGGTATACATACGGTGGTCCTGTAATCGGAAAGGTCAATTGCGAAATAGCTGGACCTACTCCATATACAGGCTTTCAGGGAATTCAGTCATTTTCGGGTTTGGTAGGTGAGGTGCCATACAGTATTGGCAGAGTCAATTTCTCCTCTCATTAATAGCGCACAGATTCGAATGGATGTGTAGTTGTAATGGGAGATCCAGGAACTCTCCGCTTTCGCTACAGCCACTTCAGTTTTCAAAAGTTGAAGGTATCAGCAACCGTCGAGGAAGCGACAACAGGTTTTTGGACATTTTCATTTCCCATATCAGAATTCTGCACACGCACTTTGCGCACGTAATCTTGTGCCGAAATACCTGGATATCGTGCTGATGGCATGGTCAAAATATATAGATGATGCTAATTGGTTTCTATACTATACCTTTTCGTGAAAAAACTCATTTTCCAGTTTCAAAATTCGATGTGATGTGTTTACTTCACAGATTTACTGCGCACATAATTTGCCGCGCAGACATGATATAATATAGTAGCTATCGAAGGCAGGCGGCATCACAAGCAATGCAAAACTGAATTTCAAGAGATTGGGTGCTTTCGGGGCCAATATTATAGTCGGTCTAACAGTTTCAAATTCGTCATTCGCATATGTGAGCAAATTTACCGGTAGCAGATCTGATGGAACTGGTTTCTTAGAAAAATTTGTGGGGCATGGAATATTTCATGCCACACGGTTAGGAAGACTATTTATGAGGGCCTCGTGGTTTGACTTCTGGCGGGTCCATTGTTATTATTTACTTTGTTGATGTATGTGCCAAGGTTTTCTCGCCAACGATCTTTCTGGGAACGTACTTCGGCAAGTCGCATGTTGTCTGATACTTTATATGACTCGGTATGTCCTGGCGCGAAGATGACTGGCGTCGAAATGTCTGTGCCTGATAGGCCCTCACATTCCTAGACAAAAGCATCCCAACAGCCTCCACCTGTCTGAAGAGATAACTAGGAATATACTGTTATCTCATATTTGCGAATATATTTAGGCTCAGTTCTGTATATCACATGCGTAGCTATTTTCATTTTGTTTCGGGAGGAGGGCACCAAATTAAAATCAGGAAATCTGACACTAAATCGCGCGAAGTGTGAACATAAATCTGAACCAATCTGTCCAAACCAATTTACGAAAGAAACGGGAGGGATCATGATCATTTCCTGTCTCCCCTGGTTACGCATTATTTTTATGTTTCATATTATTCGTGTGACGAGTATGATTTTCGATATGTTATCAAATTCCATCCGATCACAGGCATCCGGATATCTACGACTAACACGGATTGTAAATTGACCGAAGAACCATATATTATTGAAGTTGATAAACCAAATAGCGGATTCAAGCCTGGGATTCCGTATGAATTTGAGGTAAGCAATGATTACCCGTAATTTTCCATGTATAATGCGCAAAATTTTACCGATTTTTTGCCCTAAAATAGGGGGGGTTGCGTATTATACACGGGTACAGCAAGCCTTGATAAAGTCTCCCTCCATCAAGAACTTGAAATCACACCTTTCTTCATGTTTGTTTCCAATCGCGCATCATCTCTATCCATCGTGCCCCGTAATTCGTATTATAGAATGTAACGCGCTGCCAAATAGAGAAGCGTGTTGCCAATTAACGAAAAGCGTGTTGCCAATCGACGAGAGTCTTCTGTACAGTACGCGATCAGGCGATCTCTTGCTGAGTTAGTTTGCCGTTTGTACGCGAGCGAAATTAGATCGCTGATTGCTACAAGCGTGCGCGGCAATCCTTGCTGATTCATCGCGACATCGACAGGCCTTAACAATTGCATACACAAGAGGCCATGTGCGCAAGATATAATCGCTTGCGTAATCAGTCGCATCCCCAACAGGACTGGTGCGCCCGACAAAACCGTTGGCCTGAGCAATCGCATCGGTAATTGTAATAGGCCTCGTGCGCAAGATGTCGTGTGTCGCTGGCTTGAACTATTGCGTCGCCGGCCTCGCAGGCTTTGGCTACAATCTACTCTCGTTTAGAGACAATGCCGTTAATTGTATTATGATTAGCGGTCGTTATGTCATGATTGTGCGACAGTGACATCGCAAAATAGAACAACATCGTGTACTAAAACACAACTATTCAGTATTCATGTACTGCGAATGCACGGTGCGTACTATACATGGGTACAGGCTTTTTCCCAGAATTTACACGCCATTTTAAGGGTGCGTATTATACATGGGGGCGCACTATATTCGGAAAATTACGGTACTTTCTCGTTTTTTTTGAATGGTTATATCTGTTCATTACAACATGCGAGTAGGAAGCGGGTAAGTTTCGTTTCCTATTCCTTGTACAATGTACATATGTAGTGCATAGGGTTGTGTTCAAAACAAAAATCAATTAAAAAAAAACATGTTTAGAAGAAGGCCCTTGTTTTAAAGATGTTTTTTTCTATGCCATGACGTCACACATATTCAATGGTGACGTTATAGTGGATTGATATTCACCATTAAAAATATAGGGTAAATATAGCTCCTTTGACGAAATAGGCGTCTAACCCCTGTCATATACGGACCCAAAATATCTTTAACCAGGACTACATCGTCATGCAGCATCTTTACGGTCGGCGGTCATCATCATCAGAACATTCAATCCGTACCAATGATTTATTCTATATCTACGTACCGTAGTTGTTGAACCGACTATATCGAGGGATCAAACCATCCCATATCGTAAACGTCGGCTATATCGGGTGGTAATCGACGTCCGTAGGCTCATGCAATATGTTTTTGGAAAGTATTTACACAATTATGGCATAATTGGCAAACTCAAAAACACCCATTTAAAAAAAGGCAGTTGTTTAAAACACTGTTTAAAACAGGTTTAAAACAAAGTGCTTTCAACAACCATTTGTTTTAAATGCAATCCTGAATGTATGCAGATTCTTTATGACACCCAGAAAGCGAGGCGATCTACAGTCATGAATGTTTTGCGTGTCTGGTCTTCAGGAACCATCTTCTTCATTGGAGTCGAATTCCGGCTCAGATAGAGTTAGCCGTGTTAGTACATACATCGGCAATATTAGACCATTTAGGAATTGTAAATGATCTTTGCATTGAACACATCTCCCCGATGTATATAATGCAAACATATTGACTCAGTTATTAATTCCTGAGCATAAGTGCCTTAAATATAAGTTTGCTGTAATGAAATTGAACCCTAATTCCCAGCGGCAAAAGTTATCAATAACATGGAAAGACATATTCCAATACATTTCGGATTATGGTAGATGTTATTCAGTAGGCTACATGTTAATATGCCTATATATTTAAGATATTCTATCACAATGCTGTTGGTATTGCTCTACCCGGAAAGGAGATTGCAGTTCGTATAACTGCCACGTTATTACACGGAGACGCAGTCGAACCTGAGCTAGTTAAAGATATCACCACTGACGAAGAAGGCATGGGTGTAGTGTCTCTTCCTACATCAAGAGAGGACAAAAGCTACCACATTGAGGTAGGACGGACTGGAACCCCAAAAATGTCGCTAAGATAATTTATTAGGTAGTCCTATATCCAAGAAGTTGAAATAAAAATTGAGGAATTCTAGCAAATATTAACATCATTTCTTTTTTCATTTTGCATAAAGGTCTTTGATCCAACCATTCCTCCCAGAATCCATTGGTGGAGCAGCATAGACAAACCATTGACTCGTTTCGTTCGAAAGCTAGTCTGGGAGTGAGTTGATTATATTCCTGTGCAGGGCACGCAATCTTGCTAATGAGGTAGATTACTAATTCATTACTAGGATTGAACAAGCGAACAATGAACTTCACTCATACATCAATTTTAACCGGTTCAAGAAGACTCAACTACAATGCGGTCAGCAAGTTGGTGTCCGTGGCATCGCCATTATTACGAGGAGACAAACTGAGAGCAGCCTTATCATCCCTGATCTTTTTTATCGGGTGAGTCGCAGTGCATTTGTGCAGCATTTGTGCATTAGCTATAATCGGATTTACCAAATTTGTTTCCGGAGTATCCAACCAAAGCATTTTTCGCTTCGTATTACTTTACGAATTTCCCTAGAAAAGTCGGGTACGCGTGACACAGTTCTAAGCTTCTAACCTCTGTACAATATGGTAGGCTACGCATGGCCGCATAAAATCGTACACTTATATCTTAATACTTGCTTCTTCAGCCAAACGACGTGTAACCCAGAAACTTCTTTTGTGATCTGATTATTCGAATGATTGTCGCAGTCGGCGGCTCACAAATCACAATAAAGAATATCGGCCTCGTGGAAAATAACCGATGCATTCGTATGATAGGCCTACTGAAAAAATTTGTCCCGCTTGAAGTTGTTTGGATCTGGAAGTCGTTACATCTATTTGTGACTGCGTTAAACATCATTGCATCTTACGCAAAATAAGGCTCCATCATTACACTGAATTCACAGTGGTATCTCCCGAAGTACGCTAGTCGAGTATGTATATATAGACCAGTGCTTTACAACCTTTTGAGCACCATCCGCACTTACTTTGCATGGAGAAATGTCATCCGCGCAAACCAACCGAAACATCTGAAACATCTCATTTAGTTTAACGATTTAGGCCATTCAGCGTATGCCAGCCACTATACACCCACCGTGGAAACAGGTTTTGATAAAGTAGTATTAATAACGCAATAACGTAATAATAATTCACAACCGCTGATGCGAGACAAAGTTATTGCAAAAGCTACGGTTATTCGTGCGCCACTACGACTAAAGTTACGTAACCAGTGTACTTAAATTTTCTGTAAACATTATTTGAATCATTCCACGTCAGAAAAAGTAACAAATATGCACGATTTTCATCCGCACTCATCCGCACCATGTTTGCCATCCGCACTGTATTTATTTTCCTCCGCACAAGTGCGTACTATCCCACATACTGAAAGGCACTGAAATAGACCATGAAAAGTTTAATATAGGTATGGAACAGCGTTCATTTCTACAATTTATAGCGGGAAGTCTGAATGTTATATTCAAAAATTTAGAACTGAACATTGATTGTAAAGCATCTCCGAATGAAAATCGTGTCATCATTCTATTTTCACTCTATCACGGGGAGAACATTGTTGCACATCTGTTTCCGAAATGTAAACGGGCCAAATCCACCAATCCATGAGGAAATATATCCCAGCAGTGTACAATGCCAAACATATATAGAAAGGTAGTACATGTAACAGGATGCCATGTATCCTCTTTACGTCGCCTAGGCCGGGTGGATGCTGTCTGATCTCAAAGACTACTCCAAGTCGTTTCGACACCTTCGTATCATTTCATGGTATCGCAGTCTTGTGGTGTTTTGTAATGATGAGATTTTAATAATAAACTGAACTGAACTGAAGTTCTCGGACATAGCCAGAGGTGGTCAAAGTAGGTAATGTTGGGGCTGATAGAAGTAACGCCGAAATTATACAACGAGTAGAAATATCGAATTCCAAGACATGTCAAAAATATTTCAAATAGAAGAAGAAACATGAAGATTCGAATGCTCAAAACTACTGCGCAAATGCAATTGTCCCTAATTTTGTATAGCACCCGCCCCTTCTAGTCCGGACGCCCCTGGCCCTACAAGCGAACATCGCCACTCTCTTTTTCAGTAATAATAATGATAATGAAGACTTGAAAAATGCTCAAGTAAGCAGTTTCAAAAGGTAGATTTGTTCGAGACAGCTCACAATTTTGGTAGCCGTTAGAAGGTGGTTACTGTCATAATCTTCACGACTATAGTGCAAAATGACTACTAATGTATTTACAAAACGGTGCGATTTTCATAAATATATTCAGTTGTGGTGATGCAGAGGTTATCCCACCGAGCCTTTATGATAATTTCACTCGTGACCATGATGGAAACATATCCCAAAACTATTTTCTTCTTTACAAAATCAAAGCGTGAAACGTAAGTAGTTTTATCCAAAAAACTGCCAAGTAAAGAAGGGGAAGTAGTCAAACACACAAAACCATTTGAAAAAGTAGTGCAAGTCCGCATAACATACTGAAAACGTTCTCGACCACATCCTGATATGGCCTAATATAGGCTTACCATATTTTGGAAATCTAAAAAGAGGACACTTTTTCAGAAATTTGAGTCTAGCAAAACCGGAGAAGAATTCTCAAAAACCGGTGAAATTTTCCCACTTTGTGATCGGTTGACTAAAAAAAAAAGGTCATCCTTTCCGCTCAGAGCTCAAAATACCGTTTTTCTCTCCACATTGCTAGGTGGATGACTAAAAAAAAAAAAAAAGGTCAACTTTTCGCTCAGAGCTAATATCACCGTTTTTCCCTTCGAAATACCCGCCGTAGCGTCACTTCTGTGCTAATTTACGACAAAGCACTCGCACTTTGCTCTAAATCTGACCTAAATTTTCAAAAACGAGGACAAAATCTCAAAAAAGAGGACTAAAGGGCGTCCTCCGAGGACACTTTCAAAAAAGTCAAAAAAGAGGACAAATCCTCTTAAAAGAGGACGTATGATAACCTTACCTGTATGAATGGGTGTACTTAGTTCATTTAAACACCAATTGATCTAGGTGTAGAAGAATTACATACCTGAAAGTGGCGCCGGGATGATGTGGACTCCGCGGTATGGTTAAAATCTGGTAAATGCACATATTACCCTCCCATTAATTAACACTGCATAATCCAGACCGACTAATAGCACTTCTAAAGATAAATACACCAAACTATTTTTATTGCGCCGTGATTTAGGAACCACAATGTCGGTTACAGTTGGGATCGTCAAGACTTTAGCCACACAAAATTTCAAATTGCCGATAGCAAGCCATTACATCTAAGGTTTTTAAGTTTAAGTAGGCATGCTATATTCATATCATAATAAAGATACGTATCGGTAGATACGTTTTATACCGGCATGATGCCGATAGATTCCTTTTAGGTTATACTGAGTAAGAACAGTGACAGCTATTTCACATTTTTGACAAGGTGGTGAGGATGTATTCGATTCTTGATCACGGTACCGCAAGTACTACCATCGTGTCATGCTCCAACGATACTTACGGAGAAGACGAGGACTCGGAGATTATGCAAACTTGTCGAGTAGACTTTGTTGCAGAACTGACGACGGATGGATGGACTTCAGATGTTACCGTGAGAACATTTTTTAGGTTGCTATTACGGTCACGCTTTTAGATAGATATAGTATGGATTGATATCTTGTTTTTTCGGCATATTGCCGAAACGAGCATATGCTCTTCACTTATTTCCGTTAACCAACTATATTGAGAAAATGTCGAGGAATGAACTTATTAGAATAACTATATGCGTGCATGAATATATTATTATATATAAACAGAATATTTAAAATATATAAACGTAAGACCTTAGTAGCTTTCACACTCTATTTAACGTCCACTTGCGAATGAATATAACTTTATTAGTTACACGAGCTTTCGGAGCGCTGCTCCTTCATCAGGTGTCAAAGCGAAAGTAACGCAAAAAGAGCAACGCAAAAATATTTTCAATTTGAACATATGCATATTATGACATCATAGGGAATGAGAAATTCTAGATACTGAAGTCGCGTACTCTATGACGTCATAGACACAAATATCAAGTTTTGATTTGAAATGCAAATAGTGAGTTGTGTGCCTAAAATCGGATTGGATAAGGTGTTTATATGCTAATTTGAAAGGAACAAAATTTGTTAAGTCAAGCATTCATGGTGTAGTGAGACATACATCCTCTATCTATATTCAGCCCTTGTCGGAAAGTATCAAATTTGTCGATATATTTTTGTTCTGTAGCCTTGCGGAGAGTAGCGTCTTCCATGTTCCCGACCAATACATTGATAGTCATGTCGCTCTCCGAGTGCCCAGCGGAAGAAAAATGATCACCGACAGGCTTCGATTTGTTACCTTTCGAGATATCATGTCGGTGACCATTTACTCTCTTGTGGAGAGGTTGACTGGTTTCTCCTACGTACCATGCATTCGTACATCCTTTTCGACAGCGAATCAAATATACGACATTACTTGATTTACAAGTAAAATGGCCTTTGATGTTGTGCCGGGCGGGTCCTCTTGTAATCACGGTGCTGTGATTGAGAATAGCACACGTCTTGCATGATGGCTGTCCGCAATTTTCCACGCCATTTTCTCGTCTTGACCGAGGTAGCCTACTATTTACCAAAATGTTACGCAAGTTGCGTGGTTGCCGGATGGCTAAAATAGGTCTTCTCGGGAATACTTCATTGCATTTCGGATCGTTGATTAGTATTCGCTGATGTTTTCGTAAAATTTTACGGATCTTTTCTGCTCCCGGGAAATATGTAGTGACCAGCGGCACTCTGCGATCTTGTGTTTCCTCATTTCGACTGCAATCAAGGAGCTTCTCTCGTGGTACATTGAGGGCCCTTTTTATTTGATTCCTTATCAGCTGTTGATCGTAGCCAGATTTGATTAGTTCGTGTTTCAAAACTTCCAAATGTTCATTTTTGTCCTCTTTCTTCGAGCAAATTTTATGGATTCGAAGGGCTTTGCTGTAGACTATTCCTTTTTTACAGTGTACTGGATGGAAACTGTGGTAGTTTAAAATCTTACCAGAGTCCGTTGGTTTACGGTAGAGTGACGTGAAAATGCGACCTTCTTCGATGTTGACAAGCGTGTCGAGGAATGAAACTGCAGTCATCGAGCTCTCCATGGTCAGACGAATGTTAGGGTGAAAGTCGTTTATTGAATCATGAAACTTTTTCAGTGACTGTTCTCCATGGGTCCATATCATGAAAATGTCGTCGATGTATCTCGTATAAAATATTGGCCGCAATGTTTGTGTCTCCATGAAATCCTCCTCAAAATGATGCATGAAAAGATTTGCGTATTGCGGAGCAAATTTCGTGCCCATTGCCGTTCCTTGAAGCTGTAGAAAGATCTCTTCGTTGAATTCGAACGTGTTGTGAGTTAACGTGAAGCCGATAAGTTCCATGATGCTTTTCTTTAAAGGATGTCCAATTTCTGCAAGAGATCTCTCCACAGCCTCCATGCCATCCTTATGAGGAATACTTGTATACAGGGATGATACGTCCATGGTGACTAATATCGTTCCTGATACTAAGTGATTGACATTCATGAGTTTGTTCAAAAAGTCCGTGGTGTCACGACAAAAACTTGGTGTGCTTTTCACCAACGGTTTAAGGTGTTTTTCCACGTATCCAGATATGTCTTCCGTTATAGTTTTGTTGCATGACACGATGGGGCGTCCAGGAATATTCTCTTTGTGCAGCTTCGGTAGAAGATAGAAGCGGCCAAGAGAGGGATCAGACGGGATATTGATCTTTGATTTCTCGTCTTCTTCCATATCCAAGGATTTTATAATTTTCTTTAATCGTTTCGTGTGTTCTTTCGTTGGGTCACAATATAGTTTCTGATACGACACGGAGTCGTTCAACTGTCTGTAGCCTTCTTCTAAATAGTCTTTCAGGTCCATGACGACTACTTTTCCTCCTTTATCAGCAGGCTTGATTACGATGCTCTCTTCCTGTTTGAGTTCTGTGATTGCCTTTTTCTGCTCCTTCGTAAGATTTTCGTTGTAGTTTCAGTTGAGGTGTTTCGACTTACTAATGAATGTAGCGTTAATTTGGTTGTGGAAACTTTCTAGATATTTGTCCAAATTGTTGTTTTCGCCCTGAGGTGCCCTCCATCTTATGTTTTTCTTGGGCTTCTTGTTAATAATTTGTTCAGTTATCTCGTTTCCATTCTGAGAAGCTTCAATTTCCGGATTGACATCGTAAAAATGGTACTTGTTCCTCATTCTTCTGTCGAATTCATCGGCGTCTCCAGCTAACACGTAAGGATCTAGTTTTTGAGTAGGGCAGAATTTCAAATTAAGACTGAGAACATCGATTTGAGACTGCGTCAAGGTTTTGCTAGATCCCTCTCTTGGCCGCTTCTATCTTCTACCGAAGCTGCACAAAGAGAATATTCCTGGACGCCCCATCGTGTCATGCAACAAAACTATAACGGAAGACATATCTGGATACGTGGAAAAACACCTTAAACCGTTGGTGAAAAGCACACCAAGTTTTTGTCGTGACACCACGGACTTTTTGAACAAACTCATGAATGTCAATCACTTAGTATCAGGAACGATATTAGTCACCATGGACGTATCATCCCTGTATACAAGTATTCCTCATAAGGATGGCATGGAGGCTGTGGAGAGATCTCTTGCAGAAATTGGACATCCTTTAAAGAAAAGCATCATGGAACTTATCGGCTTCACGTTAACTCACAACACGTTCGAATTCAACGAAGAGATCTTTCTACAGCTTCAAGGAACGGCAATGGGCACGAAATTTGCTCCGCAATACGCAAATCTTTTCATGCATCATTTTGAGGAGGATTTCATGGAGACACAAACATTGCGGCCAATATTTTATACGAGATACATCGACGACATTTTCATGATATGGACCCATGGAGAACAGTCACTGAAAAAGTTTCATGATTCAATAAACGACTTTCACCCTAACATTCGTCTGACCATGGAGAGCTCGATGACTGCAGTTTCATTCCTCGACACGCTTGTCAACATCGAAGAAGGTCGCATTTTCACGTCACTCTACCGTAAACCAACGGACTCTGGTAAGATTTTAAACTACCACAGTTTCCATCCAGTACACTGTAAAAAAGGAATAGTCTACAGCAAAGCCCTTCGAATCCATAAAATTTGCTCGAAGAAAGAGGACAAAAATGAACATTTGGAAGTTTTGAAACACGAACTAATCAAATCTGGCTACGATCAACAGCTGATAAGGAATCAAATAAAAAGGGCCCTCAATGTACCACGAGAGAAGCTCCTTGATTGCAGTCGAAATGAGGAAACACAAGATCGCAGAGTGCCGCTGGTCACTACATATTTCCCGGGAGCAGAAAAGATCCGTAAAATTTTACGAAAACATCAGCGAATACTAATCAACGATCCGAAATGCAATGAAGTATTCCCGAGAAGACCTATTTTAGCCATCCGGCAACCACGCAACTTGCGTAACATTTTGGTAAATAGTAGGCTACCTCGGTCAAGACGAGAAAATGGCGTGGAAAATTGCGGACAGCCATCATGCAAGACGTGTGCTATTCTCAATCACAGCACCGTGATTACAAGAGGACCCGCCCGGCACAACATCAAAGGCCATTTTACTTGTAAATCAAGTAATGTCGTATATTTGATTCGCTGTCGAAAAGGATGTACGAATGCATGGTACGTAGGAGAAACCAGTCAACCTCTCCACAAGAGAGTAAATGGTCACCGACATGATATCTCGAAAGGTAACAAATCGAAGCCTGTCGGTGATCATTTTTCTTCCGCTGGGCACTCGGAGAGCGACATGACTATCAATGTATTGGTCGGGAACATGGAAGACGCTACTCTCCGCAAGGCTACAGAACAAAAATATATCGACAAATTTGATACTTTCCGACAAGGGCTGAATATAGATAGAGGATGTATGTCTCACTACACCATGAATGCTTGACTTAACAAATTTTGTTCCTTTCAAATTAGCATATAAACACCTTATCCAATCCGATTTTAGGCACACAACTCACTATTTGCATTTCAAATCAAAACTTGATATTTGTGTCTATGACGTCATAGAGTACGCGACTTCAGTATCTAGAATTTCTCATTCCCTATGATGTCATAATATGCATATGTTCAAATTGAAAATATTTTTGCGTTGCTCTTTTTGCATTACTTTCGCTTTGACACCTGATGAAGGAGCAGCGCTCCGAAAGCTCGTGTAACTAATAAAGTTATATTCATTCGCAAGTGGACGTTAAATAGAGTGTGAAAGCTACTAAGGTCTTACGTTTATATATATCGTCTGCTATCGGCGCAACCAAGTATTTAAAATATATGTAATACAGTATTAATTAAATGTCTTCATGCATTGTAAGCTCATCAGGACTGGAATATACTTTAAAATAAACAATGTTAAGATCTCCATCGAGCATGTTTGTATATAATAATAATAATAATAAAAAAAAACAGTATATCCAAACAATATAAATATAGTATTGCAATTATGTTTGTTTCGACGCGACACTCCTAACGAGTGGCGATTTTCCAGGCGTCGAATCCTGTCTGCTCAGCTTAAATCTACTTAAATTTTAAACTCGGCAAACGTTGCGTATTGTTCTTGTATTCAACTACAATCAAGCTATCAAAATCGAATGATTTGATGGGCGTGGGTTTGCTTTGTAAATACGAAGATGCTTTCGGCCAGAGATTCGCAATACTGCTTGCTCGTCCGATGCTCCATGGAATCGAAAATGAAGCAATAACAACGAGGAGAATGTATAGACAATAGAGATGTACGGATCATGTTTTTTTAGGATCCTGATCCAATCCTGTTTCATGATATCATAATCCTGAACCAATCCTGATCCTGTTGCAATCGCATATATCAGTTATCCAAGTCCAAAAATAATCCTGTTTGCAAGAATTGCTTCATGATCCATGTTACCATGAGTAGCGGTTAATATTATATTAACATACCGTATGCGATTTCTGGAAAAAAATAAACATCAATAGAAGCTGAAACCCTGAAGGCAGGATGAACTTACAAAATAATAGTAGTTTACATACTGCAAACAGACAGTTGATTACTGAAATTGCGTTCAAAAACTGCAACATGGTCATGGTCATCGTTAAGATACAGACTGACAAAAAAAGAAATGATGACGCAATCAGCCTGACCTCACTTGAAAACATCGTCACCAGCACTTTTCACTACAACTAAGGCATCTAAGCTGTAAGCTTAAGCTGTAAGCTTAGGGTAAGGATCTTCTTTTTCTTAATTGCATTCCCACACAAACTGAACGCCCTTTCACTGGATGCACTTGATGCAGGAATACTGATTTTGATTACCCCAACAGCAAGTCTACTGAGATTTGGATACCTGGCAATTGTACTGAGATTCATCCAATACTTTAGTAAGCCGATGTCATCTCCAATCTCTGAGTCACGCAAAGAACTCTTAATATAGTCTTCGAGCTCATCACTTGAACTTTGACATGATATTGGCAGCAAGCACAAAACAGTCCTAGCGTATTTCCCATCTTGCTTGTCTACCAAGTGTCGGAACTGTGTCCAAGCATCACTTTTCGTCTTTGTGACGGTATTTTCGTCAGCCTTAACAACGTCATTCCGGGCCATCAATTCTAAAAACTCTGACATTCTGATTTAGACAAGAACCCAATTGATATCAACCAACATCAAGATCTGACGAAAGAGCAACTCAAGACGTTTCTGCCGCTGAAATTTCCTAAGCGCGAAATATATATTATCAGACTTTTACATGTAAAAATTACAGTTTATAAACTCCGAGAGGATACGTTTTACCTTTTCTGAATCTAAACATGTTGGACATGATTCTTATCAGGTTTTCGACAAAACAAAAATCCTGTCCTGATCCGGATCCGGCAAAACGGTAAAATTTGGAATCCGGATCCAATCCTATTGCCAAAAATCACCCGGATTCCTGACCTGTTGGAATCCAAAATCCTGATCCTGTACATCTCTAATAGACAAGCGAAGAGACAATTGAACAGTAATCAAACAATCGCCAACAATTGTTCACCCAATTCCGTTGACCTAAATAAATAGGGGATTTCCCCTGGTCGTGAAACGCAATAAATTCAGGCAACCTATAACCAGGCTTCTCGCATCGAATTTCTAATATCAATATATAATATGCGATTTCAAGGGCATATATGAAATAGATAAGGTGCAGTTGTACTCTACGCCGTCCTGTGAAACATAAGTCACTCAATACTCATTACAAACAACGTCATCGATTCAGTGATGTTGATGTCACTGAAATTTTTCATTTACATAGTATTTTAAACGTACAACTCTTTTGCATTGTGTGGTATATGCGAACACCAGTTGTTTTAATCCGTTTTCTAGTCACGAACTCCTTACTAGATATTTTCATCATTGAACTTTCTAAGAGATTGATTTCAAAAAGCTAAGCACTGAACAAATGTGCGCCATTTGGTTTGCGAAAGGTTGGTATGATTTATTATATCAGGACTTCAAGTTTTCGGTTATGCCACGCCATTTACCGATTACTGCAGTAATTGATGACAAGGTATAGTAGAAAGACGTTGCTGTGATATCGGTGATATACTTTCACCAACTGTCTCCCTTGCTCAATCCCGCCCGGGGCGGATCGACAAATTCTCTGGTCCAATCCTGTTTCTTCCATACTCTGGTCCGTCTCCGATCCAACTCCTAGGCCGGGTTCTTGAAGTAAACGAGATCCGATCCGAAATACTTCGATGGTAATCATCGGAGAAGTCTACATATTACTCTAAAAACTACAAAACAGTAACAGTATAGGTCATACGGTAGCTTACGGGTTCAGGTGATACATCGAATATTGCAGGTTTGTATTGGCTACTGGCGTGTGGTTGGTAGTTACAACAGTGCTACATCACTAGCAACAATAACGATTTAGACCGTATAAAAAGTACTAATCCGGCTCCGATTCGACTCCGGCCGTATCAGAAAAAAGATGAATATGGCTCCGGTCAAAAATGAAAAAATTCCGGCCGGATATCCAGTCCGGTTCCAGTCTATGATCCACCTTACTATACCCGCTTGTTGCCGCCGCAGGTTGAACTTTCCAGAGAAACCGCTTTCCAGACTAATATTACTATGACATCAAACCGACTTGTGTAATACAGATCTGGGCACATTTTTCATGATCAAGGCATGTTTACGTAACATCTTCTCTGCGCGTGTCACTTATTGGCTATGAGCTAAAATTCTTTTTACAGGAATTTCTGAAAATATTAGCATACTTACGTTGAAAAAACGATCGTGCTGCTTTGCGACTCAAATTTACCCTCAGCCCTGTGTAAAGGTCCGGTCTGTGGATTGGTATTTAGTTATGATCTATTTCGGAGCTTCACACGCAAACCGCAACGCATCGACATCACGGCATGATCACAGATATCATATAGATCAGAGGTCTCAAACTCAAATGTGCTCGCGGGCCATTTCCCAGTTTTTGATGACGCCGCGGGCCGCAGCACCAATCTTAGGGATATTCAATGTATAATTTCAAAGTAGGCCTTATTTGACAGGACCTTGCACACAGGCATTCCACAAACATCGTGTCAATGTAATTTACTACTGCATTATTCACTCTTGACACGAAAAAAAAACATTTTCAAACATTTCAATAAAATTGATTTTGTGCCGGGCACAATTTTTTTCAATTAATGAGTTATAGACATCATACGAGAGCATGCCTCATGACGTAGTAAAACTGTCGGGTTATAATATTGCAGCTAGTGGACATTTAACGTGCCACAATTCTATGTAAAATATTTTTAAATCTACTGAAGATTGATCTGATATCAGGGCATTTCAGCGGTGTAGCCTGATCCTCGTTTCGATACAGTCGGGATAAGTATCGGCTGTTGTTACTGTCATTGCCAAAGTCAAACTAAATCAGTGTTGGATTTTGCCTTCGATTAATATTGGAATATATCAATAACCAATAACAACTTAAATATAATCATTATTTAGCCATGATAATAGCATTGCTTCTTAACCTTTTTAGCGATCGTACCCCTTGTGCTTCCGATAACATTTCTCGTAGCCCCTGTCCATTTACACCACAGTTTCTGATGGTACCTATATCAAAATCAGAAAGCCCATTCAAATGAAATCGCGCATAGCGCGGGGACTATATTCCAGTTGAATCAATCGGCCAAGAAAGTATTGCACAGCATATATAGCTAATTCCACAATACATCTCGTACACCATGATGTGGTGCTTAGTACCCCGATTGAGTCTACGGACCCTGATTAAGAACCCATAGAATTTAAATGTCCAATCGGCGAAGAATTCATTGGTGTTACAGCTGTAGAGCGTACTACTTTCTTACTCGCCAACGATAATAACATGGATAAAGAGAACATACAACAACTAGCATATATTCAGCTATACGTCACGGGGACACAGAATACCAATGGCTGCCATACTGGCCTGATTAGATAGCTATATACCCCACGCAACGTTAGCTACAACCTTTTTATATATATTACTATTCCCCATGACAGTATCATAGATTGTTGCGTCCGTAGGATTACCAACCAAGTCACCGTTCCGAGTCGCAAGTCCTTCTCTGATTTTGCCGTTTGACCCGACTCAACTCGAGTCATTTTAATTTAATCACCCAGTCAATCCGAAATCGAGTAACGAAAAGGTCGCATCGAACCAAATCACAATTTCCAGTCACGAATCATCAACGGGTCAAGTCTTATCATTATAAACTAGAAATGAGACGTGTAATAGTCGATCTTCCACGGCATGGTAGCTTTTAAATGTGATGTGATAGTGAAGTTTGTTGAGATTTCGGTTATTTTGTAGTAGTTTTAGCGTGAACTTTAAGTTCACATATCTGAAAACGATATACGGCACTTGAATATATTGGTGAATACTTGAAATTACAAAATGCCGTCGCGGGCCGCACAAAATGGTCTTGCGGGCCGCGTGTTTGAGACCTCTGATATAGATTATAGCGCAAAGTTTACAGCAGCACCAGAATTGCTACAATCGGTTGGGTCGCGAAGCATGGATAAGAATTATTACCTCAGCTGGCGCAATTCTAATAGGCCATTAGTGACAGGTGGCATCCTGTAAAATATGTTACTTACGAAAGCTACTCCGCTAGGAATTAAGGTTACTTGACCTACCATGATAGCGTGACTGATTAAACATGACGTCATTCTATCTATGAGCTTGCAACCCTTGGTATCTGTCGATAAGGGCGTGTATACCTAATGCGTAGCCATAACTTAACTTGACTGCAAAACTTACTTCTATGTTTCGAGCTGCTCAGGGCATCATTTATTAACCGCTGGCGTACGTTATTAGCTTTACCCCGTAAATTTCGCCAGTCCATCTTTTCGAATTATGTTGATAATCTCAGTATTGCTATTGCATTTTTCAGATTGTGATGTATTCCGTGGTTGATGGAATTATCATAACTGACAGTATCAATGTCCCTGCTAATTGTCAAAGTCACGTGGTAAGTCAAGTACATAAAATAAACTTGTTACGAAAACCAATCTACTTCCGTATTTTATCAGGCTTCCATTATCATGGATAAAGGTACCGTACGCCCCGGAGAAAATCTGACCATTTCAGTAACAGGATCGCCAGGATCTCTCTGTGCCTTGTCTGTAGTAGATAAAAGTGTCTATTTGCTCGGAGGGTCAAATAGCATCACTAGAGATAAGGTTTTACTTTTATATTGTTTTTACTTGAGCTTTCACGTATCGCTTAGGCCAAGTTAGTAATTCAAGTGTGTTCGTTAGCTGTAACCAAAAATGGATCATCATCATTATCGTAGTTGTTAACATTATCTCGCTATGAGCTTTTATTTCGAGGTATGCCTTTCGATGATCACACGAATGCGACATTAGATTTAAAAATATATTTCGCTTCGCGAAAATATTTGATTGCATGGTACGTGCTCCATATCAAGTGCCTATGACATCATTGTAACTTTGCACGGGTTGATAAGGTATTCCTTAGCGACTATTACTTACCGTACAAGATGATGAACGTAATAGGGGCAACAGCTATCATGATATTTCGCTGAGAATGTGTATGAGTGTATTATATATTTAGATTGGCGAGAACATGGCAGACTCAAATAGGCACAAGTTTGTTTTTGGTTCATGCGGAATGAACATGTGGAAATATGAAGCAGTAGATGACGATTACGTACGTTTCGCAGAATATGTCGGATGGCGGAAGAAGAGAAGTCCTTATGTGGATGCTATGGGCAAGTAGATTTAACATTTCTTGTTCTCATATAAGAGTCGGTGTTTGATAATGTTACCGATCCCGTAAAAGATTATAAGCCAGAATAGTGATTTACAGAAGCTGCCAACAAAGAAAGCTTATTATAGGCCTCATTCTCTTTGCTGTGTGTGTGAGCACAGAGTAGATCATTTTCGATTTACTTTATACTTAAAAGTTGTTTTGTTTATGTGCGTTACTGACTCGTTTTCATAATTATGTATGATACAACAGAATAATCAGAATCCTTGGTATTCATATTAGATCGGAAGAGCAAGAAGCTCGGAAAGTTACCGTTGGGCTGGTCGTGGCCCCGTTTTGAGTTGGCGGCACCTGTGCTATAGTGATTGAAATTCTATATAGAAAATATGAAAAATAAACAGTATAAGTTTTGTTTTTGTCGTAATATTTAGACTTGTTACTGAATATGCTAACAGCAAATATCTTTTCAAGGCCCGCCGTGGGGCTTTCGGAACCTCGCGCCGAACATAGTCTTTCAAGTAAGTGCCATCGACAGTTTATACCTGTTGCCTCTTTAGGGTGCGTTGGCTATAATTATTTACCTACGACTATGGTATTTCCCTTCCTGTCAGAAGCGCAGGAAATTTCCTTGGGGCAAGTTCAATATGTAAAATATTCCGAGGTGGTCGAAGTAGTCCGCGTCGACATTGTAGAGTAGAAGTTCCATTTCCGACTAACGTCAAAATTACGTCAAGTGGAGGTGGAAAATGAAAGGTCTAAAAAGTACTCAAAAAAGTAGTAGTTTTAAAACGTAGATTGGCCACATATTTTCGAGGTTAATCGGAGGCGGCTGCTTTCGAAATTGCAAGATGTAGTATCCGACTAACGCAAAATGGATAATGACACTAGAATTATGAGTAGAATCTTCGAGAATATTTATTCGTGACAGTTTCATTCACGAAAGTGATGAAAACTTTTTCAAAAGCTACTTTATACTTTTTAAATCCGTATAGAAAAAGTAAATAGTTTTGCCTGGAAACTGTTCAAGTAGGATTGGAAGCAATCCAAAAACACAACTTACGTAAGTAGTGCAAGTAGTCAAAACCAACTTGGGTTTACTGACCACCTCCGGAAATAACGGTATTCGTATTGCCATGCGACTATTTACCTAATTGGTTCTGACACTCGTTTTCAGGATTTGGATCTACTTATCCTAACAAATCTCGATCATTGGGATGAATGTCACCCTGACATAAGACCTGTGGCTATGGCTATCGAGTACGGTAAGTATATGCGGGCGGTCAATGCAATTGGCCTTGTTAGAGCCCATATTCAGATGTGGTAAGCTGCCTGTTCCCTCGTTATCTGGCCAGTGCTAGTTGTATACTTGCATCATTTCCAAACTGAAATAATGCGTACTTCTATACTTTCCCCGAGTCCTCTCAAATAGTATGCTGGGGTATGAGAAAATTCCAAGGTTCAAGTTAAATCATATCAGAATTGATTTCAAATAATTATATGCTCAATGTTATTTGATTTGACTTTTATAAATTGACGTTCAAATCCTTACAACAACAAAGGGCTTCCTTATTTTATCCAAGATATCAACTATATTTTAGACAACTATTGTCATAACAATTACAGCCGTTAGTAAAATGAATGAAAACTTGCAGCTGATATGAGTGTCGAGTATGATGTTGCCATAAACGAGGATGGCAGACCCTCGAGGCAACCTCAAGACAAAATCAAAGTCCGGAACTTTTTCCCGGAGACATGGAAGTGGGAATTGGTCAAAATTGAGTAAGTCGTCATTGCACGTCTGCCATTTTTTGTATAAATATAACATATAGACGGGTATCGAGCATAGCATCTATCGAATGTATGGATTGGGTCGAGGGTTCTCACACTTCTAGTAGTCAATCTGAGGCGGCTCTGGACTCTGGAAATTACAAGATGTATCCTCGAGAGTTACGCAAAGTCACTTATGACACTATGACTACATTTAGAAAGAAAATATCCAATTACAATGATACAGGGATTATTTAGCGAGGTTCTATGTGACAATTTATAAAAGTGATGGAAACTTACCGTAAAACTACTCTTAATTTTTCAAATCCAAATTATAAAGTAAGTAGTTTGGCTTAGACAGTTGTTCAAGTATAGAAACAGAAGTACTCCAAAATCATAACAACTTGAGCACGCAGTAGAAGTGGGTAAAAAAACCTTGAGTACTCCGAAAACGTAGAAGTACTTCGTTTAATGACCTCGTCTGGTTTTAACGATCGGTATTCTCGTATAGATCATCCGGGAAGACAGACTTGCAAGAGACAATACCAGACACAATCACGGAGTGGGTTGCAAATTCGTATTGTATTTCGCCAGAATCAGGAATCGGAATTTCCAGCCCCGCTCGCGTCGCAGGTAAGCATTGAGCAATCGCTATGCGGGTATGTGTGACAGAATCTTTGTCCAAATACCACAATTAGTTTTGGTGCATTTCGTCACTGGGTGGTGAGAGGCCTGCTTGCGACACCCACCGGATCAGAATCTTAGTGAAAAAAACGTTATTCACCACCGTCCGTGTTATATATCCCTGGGAAGAAAACCCACTGTTCAAAGTCATGTAAAATATCTTTTGTGTATATTTTAGGTTTCAAACCGATATTCCTGTCGATGTCATTGCCCTATTCTGTCATTCGAGGCGAGGAGATTGTCTTAAAGGCAGCTTTATTCAGCTACCTTCCTAATGCTGTCTGTCTAGAGGTGAGAAGAAATCCGACAGGACTTTTCAAACTCAATTCGAATCGACGCATATTTTAGATGGTCACGGTATTAGAAGAATCAGAAGACCTGGCTGTTGTTGGAGATGGCTCCGTTCAAAAAGTGACATGCATATGCGGGGGAAGCTCTGAATCCGTTCAATTCGGTATCCTTCCGCTTAATCTTGGTACGCAGAGTATGTCATGTTTTAAGAACGCTAAGAACACAAATCCCTTATTGCCACTATTTCTGGTCAACTCTTACGAAAGGCTTTATTGATAAAGGCTAATGAAGATAGTGTTATTGTTGCAAATACCCAGATTGTTTCACTACATCCAACTATGGTACTGTTTCATCATTCCGCATCATTGCTATCCAAGTGACTACTTTGGTTCCTATTGAATTTTGGAAGGAAGGATGTTACAGAAAAATATTCCAATTTGAAACAATGTGCGTAATGCATCTATTCTGGTTTCCGTTCAACACGCCCGACTTCAAAATTATTATGATTGGTTTTTGTGAGTTGTTCAATGACCTCTTAAAATCTGTCCAATTCAAATTCAGGGGAAGTGCCGTTAACATTGAAAACATGGTCTCGTGCGAGCACCGTTTGTGATGGTGCAATAGAAGTCAATCCAGAAGCAAATGACGGAGTTGAGCGAAAATTACTGGTGGAGGTAATCTACAATGATAATGGAATTATTTGTATTTATAAATGCCGCGAGATTCAATGCAGGGTATGCTGTACTACGAAGTTGATACACGATTGCGATTATAGCCGACATAAATTTAGAACACCGCGTTCACAGATTAACTGGTACAATTTTCGGAGTCAATCATTGCGTCCTTATTTATAATATCAGTGCTCTATGGCTCGCAAACCCAAACGAGATTACAAATTGCCACAAAATTGCAACAGATGATCACTACGGCAAGTTTTGCAGTTGCGGCCAAATCCGTGGAAAGGCGCACTTATTTTTCACAAAAGGTGCAGTAAAAACTTGCATCTAATTATCACAAAAGTTGCACCAAAAAGTTTTATTTATGGACAAGTTCCTTGGAATGATTAATTTTATAGATACTCGAATCGTTCCGTATCCAACGCACTGTAGCAAAACTCAATGTTGGCGACTTCAACAAAATCAATAGCCTGAAAAAATTGACCCAGTAAAATATAGTTTTCGGCGGTCTAGCCTGAATGTACGTCAAATCAGAAAGGACCTCAAAGTTAAACGACAGTGAATAAATCAGGAGATCCATTTACATACAGTGGCAAATATTTCCAGTAAAAGGTTGGTTGCATAAAAAGTCGAAAAAACTCGCAAAAAGTTGCATGAAAATCGAAAAAGTTGCAAAGAGTTGCAATATAAGATTCCTCCATGGGCCTACACCTACAGCTTGAAACACCATACTAATTAACTTCTGAGTATTAAGGAAGCTGCCGGAAGCTGTAACAAAAAGTTGCAAAAGTTGCAAACACTTGCCCTAATGATCACTAATATTTGTAGTGCCCTTGCATTCTTTGAAATTGTGATCGAGATGGTATATTATTCCACCATGATAAGCGAGCGAAGCTTCGATATCCTTGCCCGTGTCGATCTGCTCCGTTCGCTCGAATGCGCAATATGTCTGTCTAAATCGTGCGAAGGAATGAACCCGTGTCTATAATCGTATTGAATTGAACAGGCAGAAGGGGTGGAAGAGGAATTTATCACGAATGAATTTATTTGTCTGGAGGAAAGCGATCCAAGTCCGATGTCGACCACTGTGATGACACAAGCATCTGACGACTACTATCCGGGATCATCTCGTGTCTTAATAAATGTCGTAGGTAAAAGCAACCTACATCATCATCATTAATACGCATTCTTGACTCCAACACGCTAATATCGATAGGTATAATTGTGCCAAGATTGTTTGAGATACTTATAATTTCTTATCAGAATTAGGTAAAATGTTCAGTGTCCGTGTAAATATGTGGCCCTATATCACGACTGCTGAGATGGTCATTATCTCTTGTATTGCAGTGTATTGGTAGAGATTCCATTCGGCTAAGTGACATCGCTGCTTGCCATAGGAGTGGCGCGGACAACGATATTTTATTGAAATCCACCGTTCACCGACTTACTCAGTTTTTTCCATCACGTAATCATGCTGAACTCAGATGTGTGATTCGACATCTCAGATTCGACATTAGACATCCGATGTCCGTGCCCTCTTTCTGCATCGAGAGATTTCGAATCGGTGGTTCTCGATCCTTCTGATGAACCCGAATATATAGTCGAATATATCAACGATCTCAAGTTGATTGCGACAGGTCATGACAATCGCCGCATTCCTGTAGTGACCTACTAGTTAAAAATTGAATTCTATGTATAGAATATTGATGTATGATCATAAATATTTTATATAGATACAATTGGGGAAATTAAAATTACAAGTTTACTTACCTCCGTTCTTTATGCAATTAAATCCGTACCGAATGCGAAACGAATTCTTTCTTCGTTTGACTTATAAATAATATTTATCAGGCAACATCATGGGTCCAGTACTTGACAATTTGGATCACCTCATAAAAGCTCCGTACGGCTGTGGAGAGCAGAATATGGTCACTATGGTCCCTAATATGGCTGTGTACAAGTAAGTAGGCTTACATTCAACCCACGATTTGCACTATCCTTGCTTCATATATCATATGCAGCACCATGTACCAATTTGTATAACATAAGAAATATCTTATAATATTTATTCATCATATTTCCAATGAAATGTTCAACAGCGTGTTTATTTTCTTCATTTGCGTTGACGTATTCAGGCTGAATTTGCTGGCATGCTCATTGCGCACTATGACACATTCCCTACACAGAAATACAAAATGTCCACGTATAGTTACAATTGCTTGATCAGTGCGGCGTTACCATTACCTTGTCAATCAATTAAGTGCATGGCGGGCACACGTGTCGCGGATGTGCTTGGCCGTTTGGTTCATGATCGACACATCTGAATATAGCTATTATTGTCTAGGTATCTGTCAGCTATTGAAAAGCTTACACCTGATGTCGAGAAAAGGCTGTTGAGGAATATCCGTAACGGATATCAAAGGCAGTTGAATTATCAAAGGCATGATGGCTCATTTTCAGCGTTCGGAAATAACGACAAAAGCGGCAGCACCTGGTGAATATAATTCTCCTGAATCATCGATCTTAAATGGGCCTTTGCTCGCAGAACAAAATACACAGAACTATGTGCGTTACATTTTCTCAGGTTAACGGCGTTTGTCATTTCAACATTCAAGGAGGCAAGTCAATATATATCTGTTGATGACTCGGTCATGAGGCGGGCGTTTGACTTTATCGAGACACATCGCCGGTAAAACCAACTAGCAATAAATTGATTCGCTGAATTGATTTGTAATAATATATTTATTGGCCGATTTTGAGAAACAATGGAGCGAAAATAACAAATTTGGGCGATTGGGAGGGTGCGATAGCGGAGGGGAGGATGGAAATAATAGAACGTCTAGTACTCTAGTCAAATATATTCAATTAACCGGCATCCAGACACGCCCAACAAATGCATGTTAAAACGGCTTATTCCGAAACTGCCGCGAAACTTGACTAAATAAAAGGCCAATTCAACGCAAAGTATAGTCGTGGTAACCGGTTTCAGACGCACCAACCCGGAAAATGACCATTTTTCCACAGCGATCATAGTTAGCTGTATAAATTACTCGGTTGTATGTCGACTTTTTCGGATCCGAAAATATGGGGGCGAAGATTTGTGTCGAATTTCGTTGCGGAACGATGATTCGAAAAAGGTTGCAAATCACGGTTCTAAACTCATTCATCTAACTTATGTTTTATTTCTTATTATATGTATACTATTAATTTGTCGGGGGAATGGCAAACCAAAATTGAAAGAAAGAGGGGGAAATCGCGCGAAGAAAATTTTCGAGTCGAAGAAATCTGGCCAATAATATATCACTTCATGTTCATTTGAAAAATAATATAGGCCATTAAATAGCGTATAATTGCACACTGCATCTCGTACCCCATACTTTGGTGTTTCGTACCACAAGGGGTCCGTGGACCCCTGTTTTAGAACCACTGCTCTATGGGATGGTTGCTGACAGAGCTGCCGTGGAAAAGAGCTCGAATCATTGTAAGCGTGGCGATGTGGCGTCAGTTACGTGACTTAATGAATGCTGGCGTGGTGTATCTTATCTGTAAACATGTGTTTGACTCTTTGTAGGCCCTGGTCTAAAAAAGAAAATGATGCTGCCGAACTTACTTTTTCAGTTTCAGGCAATTGGTATAGTAGATCCATTCAAAGCCTATACCACACACTGAAATTAGGCCCAACTGCGTCAATTTTCTCTTGCAACACAAAACGTATATTTTTTGTTGCGCGAATTAATCGCAATGCCTTGACGCGATAGATCTGATGGATGCGTGGAGAAAGTCGGTCTGGTGCACGACAAAAGTATGATGGGAGGTGCTGAGGGAAGTAACGCGTTGAACGCCTACATTTCCCTTGCGTTACGCGACCCGGTCGTTTCACAAGAGGTACCGGTTCGGTTGTATATTTTTAAATATCTTCATTTAATTTTTACCTTTCCATGATACTTGGGGATTCCATCAATGTGTCTACCAACGATAGACATATATGCTAACATCGTTTGTGCAACGTGCACGAATTGAATTCCTCTCAGATCTCAATTGAAAACGCATTTCGAGGGTGTGATGGAAATCAAA
The DNA here is from genome assembly GCF_051294905.1 of Botryllus schlosseri. Taxonomy (NCBI): domain Eukaryota; kingdom Metazoa; phylum Chordata; class Ascidiacea; order Stolidobranchia; family Styelidae; genus Botryllus; species Botryllus schlosseri. The sequence goes on from NC_137237.1 coordinate 17,257,092, forward strand.
TAGAAAAACTTTACACCATGGCAATCTCGTTTTACAAATATGCCGTAGAAGGAGACGCGTCGATTGCAAGCAGAATATGGGAAAAACTGAAGTCACGGACATTCCTGCCAGGAAGCGATAGTTTTGATAGCGGTGTGTATCGGTATTCTTTATTCTGTTTCTTTCGGGCTACGAGTCATACGTCTCAGGCTCTTGACATTGCTTCTGGATATGTCTTTCATTTCTTAGCAACAAGGGCTTATTGGTCTGACGGAAGTGCAAATGTCGCTACTGACCCTGCGTATCACTGGTCTCGTGCTTCCGACTCGGTTGAAATCACGGGATATGTTTTGCTTGGGTATCTTAAAATGGAGGAATTTCTTCCTGAAGAGTATCCAATTGATCGGGCATATGCCATTGTTCAGTGGTTGACATCGCAAAGGAATGCTCAAGGAGGCTTCAGTTCGACTCAGGCATGTTGTTGTAATCGTGAGGTCGTTATTTTACGTACGAGGTAGAAGTTACATCGCGGTTTTATTTGCAGAACACGATTATCGGCCTGTCTGCGCTGTCCGAGTACGCTTCCAGAACTTATGTTCCCTCAGTGAGACTGGAAATTGTCGTTAATAACGGAACGGCAGATATCGCTACATTCCATATTGATGATGACAATAGTCTCACCGTACGACAGCTTCTTATCAGGTAAATAAAAGGGCGCAATATTGGCACATTGGTCAGTCAATTTCTGGTGTTCACTGCGGCCAATTTCATGACGGGTAGTGGGTACGTATAGACAGCTATATCAATCCACTCACAGGCAATGTCAATCGCCTTCTTTACCCGATTCCTGATTGGAATCAAGTCGGGCCTTAGGTTCTTGATATTTTCGTCGCATTTCGTGTCATTTCCGCATTCCGACGTAAATCTGATAAATAACGTCAACTAGCATGATGATTATAGGCTACCGATCTCGGATTCACGCTTATCCGAAACACAAATGAACGATCCCTGAATAACTTGGCAGCGTAGATTGTGTCTATGCCGCTACGCGACAATAAGGCAGTGTAATGTTTCCACAATACATGTGTACACTGTACACTTGTCACTGATTTGATATAGGCTACGCATTGTCATTTACTGTTATCGCACCGATTTAACACAGATCAAAAAACTTGTTAGGCTTACGGTCTACACGTAACTAGTTGCCAAAACCAATACACGGGTTCGGCAACTAATGACAGGATCGCCAAGCGTGCCACGCGAGATAATTTCCATTCTATGTCACGCAGAAGAATTTGAGGAAAAGAAAACATCAATTTTCAAAATGGAAAATCATGACAATACCGAGACTCCACCTCATCACATACTGTTTTGTTGCCTACACTATAATCATGCGAAAACACCACCAGCGAATGCGACGTCAGTTTGCGTTAAACCATTTCACATTACTTTTTCGTTTTGAACGATTTTCCCAGCTTTAAAAGACCGCATGGTCAATTCGATGCAATACGCAGATTTCTGCGAGAACGATCGTTTCGTGCTCGATTTGCTTTCAAAACGAACGCAAAAATGAAATTGTCACAATCGGCTCAGCGAACTAATAAAATCATTACCCCCATTCACTTCATAAAAATCCCGTCAGTAATTACACGATGTTTTAACGGCAATAGGAAGGCTGTGTATGTTGCATTGTATACCATGCCGGTGGTGATTAATCACGGCAACGCGTACGTACGAACGCAACCCATATCATGCAGGATATCGGTTCCACCGTTAGTACACGAGTATATTTTCGACACTTGGCACACCGCACACATACGGTTGTCGATCCCTGACCTCAACTCCGCACTCGTGTCCTGTGCGCTAAAGATTCTCCGAAGCCTTAAAAACCTCGTTCATACGCGAAAAAAATTCAAGCTTTGTTCAAATTTACTTCAGCCGAACTAATTCAACAAGAAACCCCACACTAAAAGTTAAGCTTCTTCGTCTTCATTCTCCTCCTCGTCGAACTCGCCCTCTTCCTCGGCAGTGGCGTCCTGGTATTGTTGATATTCGCTGACCAAGTCGTTCATGTTGCTCTCGGCTTCAGTGAACTCCATCTCGTCCATGCCTTCTCCGGTGTACCAATGAAGGAAAGCCTTGCGCCGGAACATAGCCGTGAACTGCTCCGAAATGCGCTTGAACAATTCCTAAATACAAGGAACAACGCTTATATTTCTGTCATTGAATAAGCAGTCAGCACTGCTACTCTTAGCAGAAGTAGGACCGTAAATACACTCACTGCAAGTACAGAAAAGGTATTTTCCAACACCTTCCAAAAGTACTCCCAAGATCAAGTGGGGAATGGAAGATCTGATTTGTTTCAGGCGTCACACACCTTAAGCAGTTTAAACAGGCGTTCATATTTCAAATTGCTAGATGTATATCTCCGCGACCAACTCCAATCGTTAACAATGCCATACAAATATATAGAATCTTTTGAAATATGTAGTTACCGTGACACAAAGGCTATTTCGAGCAGTTCCCATGTTTAATGTCACTAGATCAAGTGACACGAACTCCTACTTTTAAAATTCAAAGTGGAGATGTCTAAAAACCTAACCACTCAAAGGAGAACTCTGAAAAATCACTTCACACTGACCAACTCCGATAAGCACCAGAGGAAACGCACGCCGCACCCACCTGAATAGCAGTGCTATTGCCGATGAAAGTGGCCGCCATTTTCAAGCCTCGCGGCGGGATATCGCACACCGCCGTCTTCACGTTGTTCGGGATCCACTCCACGAAGTACGAGCTGTTCTTGTTCTGCACGTTCAACATCTGCTCGTCGACTTCCTTCATCGACATGCGGCCGCGGAACATCGTAGCTACCGTCAGGTAACGGCCGTGGCGCGGGTCGCAAGCCGCCATCATATTCTTGGCGTCAAACATCTGCTGCGTGAGCTCTGGCACGGTGAGCGCGCGGTATTGCTGGCTGCCTCTGCTCGTCAGCGGGGCGAAGCCAGGCATGAAGAAATGAAGACGCGGAAACGGAACCATGTTGACGGCGAGCTTGCGCAAGTCGGCGTTGAGTTGACCTGAATATCAGACAATTTCTTTCAGCAAACGATTACCATTGAATTAAAAAACCAGGAATTCCCATGGCTAATCACTAACACCATAGTGGTAAATAATTGAGTAAATCGGATTATTGAAACAGGTCTGTGTCCTTCCACGTTGGAGAAAGTATGTTTTCAGATTGTATCAACTTAGGACAGTTGAAGCAACTACACACAATTTGGATAGTAGTTTTGAGCACGCAAGTTGATGTCACTTATATGACGGAAGGTGTCAATACGACCGCGGGAAATGGCCCTCGTATCGGGTCGTCAGTGATGCCTCTTACTTCGTCAGATTACTGAGCCACTTTAGTATAGTAAAAAGACTTGCCAGGTTGGTTGGTTTTTAGACAACTTCTCATCACACGCGAGGAAATCTTACAATTTTTAATTGGAAATAGGGAGTTTATCAGATTTGCATCGCCGTTACGATGGCAGTTGTCATAAGATTGCGAGAAAGTGGTTTCGACTGGTCTTAGAAACCGCTACATCTACATGGGGAAACATACATTGTACTTCTACTCGTGCAGCACTGCGGAGTAATTTATCTTGAATATAATGAAGACTACATAATCCAGGGAATATATACAGTAATTTACCAGGGAAACGCAGGCACGTGGTGACACCGCTCATCGTGGCAGACACCAAATGGTTCAGATCTCCGTAGGTAGGCGTGGTGAGCTTGAGCGTGCGGAAGCAAATATCGTACAGCGCTTCGTTGTCAATGCAGTAAGTTTCGTCGGTGTTTTCTACGAGTTGATGCACGGAAAGGGTGGCGTTGTACGGCTCTACAACAGTGTCGGACACTTTCGGAGAGGGAACAACGCTGAACGTGTTCATGATCCTGGAGAATAAGATATGTTACCAGCAACTGCTCATGAAAAACGCCTGCATTTGTCCCATACCTGTCCGGGTATTCTTCTCGGATTTTGCTGATGAGAAGGGTACCCATGCCAGAGCCAGTGCCGCCTCCTAACGAATGTGTCAGCTGGAATCCTTGCAGACAATCACAACTTTCGGCTTCTTTACGTACAACATCTAACACCGAATCTACGAGTTCAGCGCCCTCGGTGTAATGACCCTTTGCCCAGTTGTTACCAGCACCGCTCTGGCCTGGATTGACAACATAATCTTCAAGCAATCTATAATGGTAACACCAACTCTTCCGACTTACCAAACACGAAGTTGTCGGGTCTGAAAATCTGTCCGAAAGGTCCAGATCTAACGGAGTCCATAGTGCCTGGTTCAAGATCGACTAGGATCGCTCGTGGTACGTACTTTCCACCAGTGGCTTCATTGTAGTAGACGTTGATCCTCTCTAACTGAAGATCACTATCGCCGTGGTAAGTTCCTGTTGGGTCGATGCCGTGTTCATCGCTGATAACTTCCCAGAACTACAAAGAGAATCGATTACCGCATGTGCCGGTAGCGTTACCGCACTAAGCAATCATTACCTTTGCACCGATCTGGTTTCCGCACTGACCGGCTTGCAGATGAACAATTTCGCGCATGGTTGATGTAGTTTTCGAGATATCGCAAATACACACCGAAGGCAAAGAAACTCTAATTAACGTTAACGCGACCTACGGCTGGAAACGAAAGCAAGTAAATGGCTGCGAACTCATTCGGTTTGAACAGCTCTGAAAGACAATCACTTTTTTCTAATTGGAGTAGAAAGACTATCGCATTTGAATGATTGACCGGTTTCGAGTGTTATGTAATAATGGGATGTAATTATCCCTTCACTACTTTGTGACACAACAATCATCATTACAGTAACACAAAGTCGATTTTATTGGCCTTCTTCTCGCTATTTGCTGAGTCGATCCTTGATTGGTTGTTCTTCTGGCCTTGCACTCGAGCTTCTGACCAAAACCGCTTTGCGAAATGACTATCGTATCTGATTATGTCCAATGTCCATTATATATATAATTTGAAGTGTCTGTTGGATACTGGCCAACCCCGTCCCGACGTCTTTAATGCAAGCCAACGTGATAGTTTATTGCTCTTGAAGTGTCGAGCCAAAATACATCCCCAAAAAGTACATTTGAGTGAGATTCCTACCACGCAGCGACTTATGGATAGACTGATGGCGTGTGTACCATGCGCATCTAAAGCTAGGAAACACTTTTTGAGAATGTTTTTTCGCATAATTTTCTATGCACAGGACTGACCGGCTGCCGTCGGAAGTAATTACCGGCATATTATATATATATGTGAGTTTATCCTATCATGTGAAGCTAACTATAAACTATTATGCAGAATCGAAGCCGTCAAATACTAGGTTTTCCCAACCTTTTCTGTTACGTTTGTGGTTATTTTTAGACCACACCCGCCCTCGGTTACGTACACCGCTACCGGCCATGGCTGTGCGTTGTTCCAGACAAGCATGCGGTACAACATTCGGAGAGAACCGATAAGTCCTAGCTTTGCGGTAAGACGTCAGCTCAATAGTCTCATGGCGTAAATCCTATTGAAACTCCTGTACGCAGGTATCGGTTCACGTGCGAAGCAATGGAGGCGGGTGCGATACACCCGGTATGAGATTTCTTGTTGTCTGTGCCACGTGAGTGCTTTTCGTTTCTTGTACATTGCACTTCGGACTGTGGTCATGGTCACTTTTGGTCAGCTATGTCGCATTGAAGCATACATCAGCGTCGAATGTTGACTAGCGTGCGACTATGTTGTGCAATGTGCAGATGTGCATGTTAATTTGTTTGAAGGTATAAAAACTTTGGCATCGATATTTTGGTCATCCTAATTGCAACTGAATGTCGATTTGTCAATAACGTCGATATACAGGTATATGCCTATATTCTACTATATTTGAATACCGGTTACATCAGTGGTTCTCAACCTTTTTGTCTTCGCGGACCCCTTTCGGACCGGCACGGACCCCCGCGGACCCCCACAAAGTTTTACTTCAAATTTACCTTAATTATCGTGCAAACGTCATCTGTCTTTCGCAAATTATAACTGTAGCTGTAGGCTTAGTGATAAACAGCAACAAATGACTTTTTTGGAAATAATGATACTATACATGTAGAAATTGAAATTACTTCTATCAATTCAAAGCGAACTCTGCAATTGCATTTCTTGAAATACGTAGTCTTGTCTTGAAAATCCGCGCCTTCGATAGGATATTACCGAGTGCCGAAAATCCATTTCCACTAATATAAGTGGTGGCGAATGTAATAATAACGCGTAACGCTTCCGACGACACATTTGGGTATGATCGCAACAAATATGGCACCAAAATTGACAAATATTTTTTTTAATGAACATATGACGTCAATCCTGGTCATTTCTATCTAGCAGCTTATCTTGAAGTTATTATGGAAAATGGTTATATATATCACAGGAGAAATTGGATTTTTGTAAACATTTCAAAGTCACCGTGATTGACCTTACTTATCCAACTTTTTTTTCCCACAATCCCCAACAAAACATCTCTAAACAGGAAAATGTTGGTATCCATAGGCTATTGGTAATTAAAATGAGTCTGCATAGTAGGATATTTAATCTCAGACTGCCATTCTGTTGATGTGAGCTCTGGAGTTTTACTAGTAAAGAAGCGAAACTGCCCAGTGATTTTCCGAATTAAAAAAATACAAATTCGCTTATCAACTATTTTGAGGCTTCGCGGACACCCTGAAAATGCTTCGCGAACCCCCGGTTGAGAACCGCTGGGTTACATCATGGCAAACTAAAATAGTTATAGTCGGCCATGGATGCATCAAAACGGCGAAAACGCATCAATTGCATAGATACACAAGCTCTGTTACAATTGCCTGCAGTTACGGGAGGATTATTATAAGGTCCCACATTTCACTTACATTCCAAGTTCTCTCTCAGAGTCGTATTGTGATGACAGGTATCAAGGAACGCACAAAAGTCCAATTTCGAATATGGCTGTATTCGAAATTACGATGGTATCCGGATACGAAGCAAACAAGGACTCGTTACAAAAGTTTAGCGAAGCCAATATGCACAATGGCCTCAAACGATACGAGATTGATGGCAAGAAAGTTCACCTATATTTTCGAGCGGTATGACTGATCAAATCGCGGTGTGGTCGGATACTGCGTAATGTTCACGACGTCATGAGTCATTTTCACAGATATCAAAGGGACGGAAATGTGCAGGCTTCGAGGTAAAACAAGTTCACGAAGTAAAAAATCCGAAACCGGGAGTTGTCCGCGTGTATGATTACTACGAACCTGATAAATCCAGTACAAAGTCATACAATCTATCTTGCGTGTGGGAAACGTATGAGCCAAATAGCTTCGAATCAGGTACACATACTGTACAGCTTATAAACAGAACCATTTCTAATCGATTCCAAATACCACAAGAATTGTGATAGTATACAATATCTGTGACCAGGTCTACATTGCAGTGCAGCATTTTTACGGTCGGCGGTCATCATCATCAGAACATCCATTCCGTACAAATGATCTATAACTGTACGTGGTATAACTATAGGGTTACATTTGAAATAAATGGTGTTTTAAAACACTTTGTTGGAAACATGGGTCCAAATTCGTATTCTTTCAGATTTTCCCCTTGTTGCGTTTGGGCTATATTGCAAGAACAGGAATATTTTGGGCCATCATTTCTGCGCCTGGCCATATCATCACGAAGACCTCGGCCAACACGCGTCGACCATTATGGGTCAATGTTTTATCGCCGTCAATCATTCTGGACGTGCACTTCGCGGGGTCGCATGTTGACCGAAAAATTCATGTGTCTTGGTGTCTCCTGGCGCAGAGATGGCTGGTTCCGAAATGCTGGTGCCTAATAGTCCCCACCCGCGCTATTCACACTTCTAGAAGCATCCCAAATTCCCAATGGACTCAAGCGACACTATGGGAATATTCCGTTCTCTCACAATAGCGAATAAACGTATAGCGCTGGTATTGACTGTAGAATATGCATTTTTTAAATGTTTTTTCGGGAGAGTGGCACTCATATCTTGTCACAATAAATCGCGCGATGAAAAAAATTGATCTCACAATTCATTTTCAAAATACCTCGCGAACCACTGACTTCTCGCGGGACACATGTGACCTGCAGCCACGGGTGGGCCACCCATGGTCTTGTGTAAGCTGCCGAGGAAAGTAAACTACTGCTTACTAAAATGACCGCGAATGCGCAATGCGCATAGACATGTTATATTGTATATAGCTTCCCTGTGCCATACACAACGAAACATTTGACTCGACACCTTGGCTGTTGGCTATGTGTGGTCGTATGGCGGGACCACTTCATTCAGAGAGTAACTGAGCGGACTATTCTTCCTGCAGACTGCTTGCGATGGGGTGATAACGGACACTGTCTCACCGTATGCGAGAACAGATACTACGGCAATATATGCGGCAGTAAATCCGTGGGTCTTTTCCCGTTGCCAAAATGTTCCGTCCATTTCAACGCAGATTGTTTTTGGTTGTAGATCATTCCGAAACGATATGATTTTTGTGCGACATTCGGGGACAGTGTTTGTGGAGAGAGTGGAAAATGTCGCAACAAGGACAGGGATTTCAGATGCAGCTGTTTTGCAGGTAGGTTTGAACATACATGTGCACTATTTGCCCTTGGCGGCTCATCGGAGATTGACTGGACTGTTACTGTGGCCAGCGTTATATCGCTCTGAAGTATTGTTCACCGAAAATGATTTCAGTATTTCGCATTTTGAACTAACAGGATTATGTAATAATCAGTGACGTGACGTCAGGGAGACAAGTTAGGGAGTGCCTCACCTGTCGTCAAGATTATTAAGAGAAAATTGTGAAAAACCCCCATGATTATTTATATATTCAGTCGATGTTCATGAAAAACTAAATTTAAACAATATTTCACCCAACTTCACCAATTTTCATATTTATTATTCAAAAATACAGCGTGAATGGGAAGGTGAGGCATTACTCATCCAACTTTTTTTCCCACAATCCCCAACAAAACATCTCTAAACAGAAAAACGTTTGCATCAATAGGCTATTGACAATTTAGCAATTAAAAAGAGTCTGCACAGTAGGATATTTCATTTCAGATGGCCATTCTGTTGATGTGAGCCCTAGTGTTTTACTAGTAATGAAGCGAAACTGCCTTGTGATTTTCCGAATTTAAAAAATACAAATTAGGTTTTCAACTATCTCGAGGCTTCGCGAACCCCCAGGGTTCTGCTGTGCTCAAATGAACTTGAAATGCCAGTCACCGATCGTTAATCTTTTACGCTGTAATGTATGTCTATTCACATAAAAGGTTTCAAGAAGGAAAAATGGGGCAGAAAATGCATCCCGGAAGCGGAGGAAAGGATTCCATCGTTAGCGACAGTTGATTTCTCATCCGACCCATGCGTCGAATCTGTCTGTCTCCCCATCATCACCAGATTGGGTATGCGATGCTTGTCTAAAGGATCAAGCGAAAGTTTCGAAATAATTCATTTCCGGAAACGATCGTTGTATGAAGAAGATAAATGAACTTCGAAAAACTTACTATTATCAAATATAACACGAATTTCTTCATCAAGGCGATGGCATCTCTTACCACTGTTGGGACGGTTACAGTCTACGCAACGAAACTACTGATGGCCACTGCGTAGACATCGATGAATGCTTATTGTCTCCGAAATGTGACAATTTCACCGAGGTAACCATGGGATGTTATTTATGTGTGTTCGTAATCATAGACAATACTAGTATAGTTAAGGTGAACCGAATCTACACAGAAGCTATATTGACCATCTTCTGACATTTTCTCACGGATATCTAGAACTAGGTCAGGGTTCTTAACCCGCTAACGAGGTAGTTTGGGCAGCTGATGACTTCGAAATAAAGGTTATTACTAGGGCATGTTTTTGCAAATTTTGCAACTTTTTTTACAGCTTCCGGCAGCTTCCTAGATACTCAGAATCTATGTACTATGATGTTTTAAGCTGTTTGCAACTTTTTGCAATTTTTTACTATTTTTCATGCAAATTTTTACTGCAACTTTGATCAAATATTGTGCAAAATAGAATGGAGCGATTTAAAAAAAGATGCTCTAAAATATTTCTAGTATGGTTCTATTCTCTGTGATTTGCATACCAAAGAGCTATATGGTGGATTAGCTACATTTCAATGTTATCTATGAAGCAATGGCTTGCAAGCTAAGCACGCTTTATCTAATATCGCTTTATTAATTCTCTCGTAAATTTGAGGTAGTTTCCTATTTCACGGACGCCAAGGCGAGACTGCCGAAAATTACATTTTTACTGGGTCACCTTTACCAGGCTTGCAGTCGCCAAACAGCGAGTTGTTGTTGTTGTTGTTTGCGTTATTCATGGTGTTTGTCGACTACTATGGTCATTTACACCCGGCCGATATTCCTTATTTTTGATTCCTTATCTGCCGACTTGTAGCACGGCCCACTTGTAGGCTTTTCGTAAGACACCGCATACGCGGATAAGATGGTGAGGAGGAGCCTAGATAAACCTCCAACACTTAGGTAGGGATTCAGGAGTCGACCTCGGTCGGACTCGAACCCACAACCATTGGTGTTGTACCTGTGAATTAAACCACTACGCTATCTCACCACAACAGCGAGTTATTCTGCAATGCCTTGGGTCAAGTTTGCAGACCTAGGGGGTTTGGTATGGGGTGCGTGGTATTTGACCGGTTTTATGGGGAGGCGAGGAGTGGATTATCGCTATGCTTATTGGGGAAATTATTTCCGCATTGCATTATATTCTTACAGTGCTAAAAAGAATTAATTTTCGGTGGTGTCGCCAGACCGTCCGTGTAATAGGAAAGTAACAAATTTGACAGCTCTGCAGGAACTGACAGCATAAACGCTGCAAATCTTAATATGTTAGGTTATACAACGGAACCTTTCGAGTATCTCATACCCTAATAACTAAAAGAAAATTATAAATGCAACTTTTTACTGCAACTTTTGTTAAAATTAACTGCAACTTTTTCCCGATTTTAGTGCCCAAGTTATCACATTCGCCTTGTCCCCGACACGGCCTGATTACCAGGCGGAGTGTAGTTATTAGTGTTATTACCGTCCGTGTGACTATATTTTGACCGATGGTGAGCACTCACAATAAGACAAAATAAGTGGATAAGTTGAAATTAGGGATATATCTTGTAAATATGGACAATTTTTTATGCTTTCAGTTCCGACATTGTACTTTCGTGTAACACTTTAAGACTAACCATGAACTGCAGGTTAAGAACCCCTGAACTATGGGATCGATATACTCGATTTCATGGTTCTAGATGTCCGTGAGTAAAGTTTACAACTATAGTATGTATTGATCGGGTATTTCCTGAAAAATTCTCGAACCGATCGGTGAAATCTTATATAAGCTGGATCAACATGAAAGCAGTTGCAAACGTCATCCATGTTACAGGAATACGAGTATATCGAAAAGTCCCACTCCAAGATTCCATTTGAATATAGGACTGATGTAAAATATTTGCTTTCCGTGGAGGGTAAAATCCGTTTTTAAAGCGGAGGATGAAAAATTGGTCTGCGACCACGCTTTACAAATGCTTCCCTGTCATTTAGAATGCATGTATTCTGTAATCGCGAACAATATCATTATGTGGTAACATTTGTTACTTTCTTCCCACCATCATCGCCTCACGATCACCTTTTAGAGGGACCACTTGTATAAATACACTAATTCCGTATTTTGCGAACATGTAGGCTAACATCGGAAACGATTTTCACAGATATGCCTTAACACATTCGGCGGATATGAGTGTGTATGCAAAGGCGGTTTTGATCTATATATCGATGAAGACGAAGATATTAATTCGCCTATTTGTGCAACATCACTTGGTGAGTCATGATTTCACTTATTTTGCAGCCAGCAAATATACCTAGACCGCAATTTCGAATTATCCATTCAAGATCAACATACCGTATTTTATAACTGGTCATGTGCACTATGGAACTGCCTATTCTCCTTCGTCTTAATTCCTGCATGGTTGTCATGATAACTGTTTTCCGGCAGTAAGTTTTGGAATACATATAGATCTCATTTCGGAAACTCTGCTAGACGGACACAAATGGGAACTGATATTGATCGATTGAGAGCTCATCAATAAGAATGACATTCTATTTTCAACATATGATACAGCAGTCTGGTACTCCAATAAAAGATCGAATGTTACGGATTATATCGAACGTAGTATGAAAACAAAATACATGGTTATTTCGTTTCCACCTCAATCAGGAGGGAGACTATAGTTTCATGAAACATAACAAAAGCTCAATTGATAAGTTGTCATACTGAATAAGGTTGACTCTTAGTGTAAACAGCAATACCGCCGGGAAATTGTGTGCCAGCCGTTACCCGGTTTTCCATGAAAACAGAAATTGCTATCGACGATTCCAATTCCCCATGAGCTAGAGGCTAAAGCTAGTGACTACGGTCCTCGCGGCGCGTAATGTTTTTTAATGGAGACAATACAATACTTCTCCCAATTATTCACTTTTTAGTTCAAAACACCACAAGACTTCTGTACATTGACTTGAAAGGAAGCAGTCGGAACGACTTGAATCGATCTACGAATCATAATAAAGCAGAAAATGAAAAAGACGTGGACAATTAACGTTAAACCAAGAGTGAAAACTTTAGAAATTAGCCTATTGCTATGATTGAACTGTCATTTGTTTGATGCGACATATATGACGCTGCATTTAGAATTGCTACCACCGCCGGTTGTGTTTGTCGAAAGTGGAATCAGCCGAAATACGGAATTGATAGAACCGCCGGTGCTATCACTAGGTGGCGATGGCAACAGACCTGATGAACTTGTTCATGAATGCCCGAAGTGCCTGAGTACCTTTCCCAAGAGGAATCAGTACGACGAGGTTTTCTGTCCGAGATTTAACGGTAACCATTACTCCTCACAACTTCGTCTGTGGGATTGTGTTCATTTCTGTTTACTGCGCTACTATTCAAAACCTATATCAGAATTTTGAATTTAGCTATGTTTTGTGGACGTGGCTAGTAGAATGATCTGGTGGAAGAACTGCATCTAGCTGCCAAACCATATCAATATCAGAAGTAGGCCTACCTATAGTTGCTATATCTGCGATTTCTGTTTACAATGTTCACAGTACCAAATGTTGCCATGTAATTTTTTAGTATTTGTTGCAAACAAGAAATCGAAACACTCGTTCGACTTACGGCCAATCGTGAGGTATGGGAGCGTTTCAAGCGCTAAATCGGTTCCCAATGTGACGGTGGTGATCGATGAAACCTGTGAATGCAGTGTTTTGGACCGTAAGTAAAACAGCTTCTCCAGATAATCTTGTACGATTTTGGTCACGCTTTCTGATCGGTTATATTTGAAGTCGCGTTTGGTACTTTTGTTGAAAGTTCGGGTAAGGCCCGGTAAGGATATAATAAATGCAGTATATGATCGATTAAATTATGTTGAGATATTGTGAATGGAACTTTACCGCTGCTTAGTATTAGTCGCATGATGGTCCACGCTGAAATTGATATATGTCACGGCCGAGAAACCCGTTACCGACAATGTACAATTGCACACAACCGAGAATGCTATTAGCGGGAATTGACATTAACGAGAACGGATATTACTGACAATCTACATTACACAATAAGGACAGTGCTTCCAGGAAAATGACCTTACCCCTAACATACATCATCGATGACCATAACCCCAGGCCCAGCCCTAAGGACCCTAACCGCCAACGCCAATGTAAATTATCGGTTATGCCAATTCTTGGCAATGGTCATTAGTCATTATCGATAACAACATTCGCGGTCGTGTCGTTCACGGTATTCGCATTCTTTGTAATGTTGTTCTATAGTTATAGACCGGTTACAGCTGAACTTTATCCTCTATTCACGAGAGTCTTATCAACATCAAGAATAAAGAAATATTTTGTGCAAGAGTACATATATAGACTCTATATATACAGGGGTCACCAACCTTTTTGCAACCAAGAGCTACTTCTTGGGTAGGCTTGAAGCGACGGGCTACCATTTACTCCCGCCGTTTACCCATGTCAGATTGAATTTCTGATATGATATTCATAGCACTGGGCAGGAATCACATTGCGGTAAGACTTCTAAGAGAGTCTTTTAAATCAAAACAGCTCATTTCAACTAGCTAGCCACTAAGATTTTTTTAAGAAATTATGAATTACTTCGCACTATGTTGGCCTAAATTATACAACAACAGTCAACTCAAATTTTAAAAGAAATCATGTCACACTTTAGACCGGACATCATGTTATCTGTTTCTATATCAGTCAGTGGGAAGCCTGGCATTGCATGCTATCAACTAGTGCGCTGTACTCTGGTATGTCACTTGACAGTTGACACTGCAACTCGGAGTGAGTGTTCCATATGTGCATTAGTGAGGCGTGTTCTGTGTTTGTTTTTTATGAAGTTCATGTCCGAAAAGGCTGATTCACAACGATAAGCTGAACCAATCAAGCTTGCAACCTTCATAGCTGCTGAGCCACTGTGCTTTTCCGTGTCAAGAAGGCACCAAAAGTTAGCTGCAGCCTGGTGGGCCGTAGATAGCATTCCGTCATGTGGCTTGTATGCTTGCATAGGCACTAGGCAGCGCGCCGAATCCTCAGTCCTCGATATCTTGTAATTCGATTACATGTTGGTATATTACTAATTGTAATTGCGAGGATATTTGATATCATCATTTCAAGTGTTTATATATATGTATTGTCATTTGTAAGTTAGATGTTAGTGTGATTTAAACAAGAATAGCTAAATCAATGAATCTATCTATATATATATTTAAAAGCTCACTGGTAATAATCTGACGAATATTGGTAAATGCTGCTTTTCGATTTATTTTTAAAACAGGCTCGCGGGCTACTCATCTGGTCCTCGCGGGCTACCTGGGATCCGCGGGCAACGCGTTGGTGACCCCTGCATAGTCTATATACGAGACTGTAATTGCTTTATATTCATTACACCTTCTCAATAAAGTAACATAATGCACCTTAATATATAAATTGAGAATACTTGAGAGCCTTTATTATAAACAGTAACGCGACGATAGTAGGCCTATATATCATTTCATTATAATCCAATTGGTGCTGTATATACTATTTTATCACATGATATCCAGATTGATAATGATAAATTGGGTTGCATTTGAAACAAAAATCAGTTTAAAACAAACATGTTTAAAACATTGTGGCGTCACAGTGGATTGACATTGACAATTGAAAATATAGGGTAAATATTACTCCTTCTACGAAAAAGGCTTTCGACGACTGTCATAGACAGATCAAAAATATCGTTAACCAGGACTACATCGTTAAGCAGCATTTTTATGGTCGGCGGTCATCCACATCTGAACACCCATTCCGTACCAATGATATATATCTACTTGCTATAGTAACTGTCGAATCGACGGCGATTTCGAGGGTTACAGCCTCTCCACATCGTATACGTCGATTATATTGGGTGCAAATCGTCTGTAGGCTCATACTACATAATCTTCGGAAGTATTTAATAGTTCTGCCATGATTATAGGTTTAAAAACAACTATATTTTAAAAAGGCATTTGTTTAAAAGTGTTTTAAAACACCAATTGTTTTAAATACCAATAGTATAAGGCTGGCAAAAGGGATTTTGCGTGTGATACGAGTCTGATTTCTTAATGGGACTATTTTCCAAACATTTACACTTTACAATATAGCTATAACTATGTCTACCGTTACGTTAATTTGCTATTTGTTCATCTTTAGCTGTATATTTCTAAATATTAGCGGTTTTTGAGATAACTTTCGTTGACTAATATATGATTCAATGAACTACTGATGCCCTGTAACATTGTGACATACGACGATGGTGTTTCGGTTGATATCAAACAGACCATGTATAACATGAAATTTATGTTAGCTTTATTGAATTTTCTACATTAAAAATGCCATATATATATATATTTTCCGGACAATCGGAACCATCTAGAAAATGGAAATTAAAGTCAAGTGCCCAAAGCTGCAATACTGCGCTTGTACATAGTGAATTCATCTCATCCTATGACAGATTTTTTACGATTCCTAGTACTGTTATTTGAATCCCGACATTTGTCATACCAGACTTGTCTGATCTAAAATTACATTTCTCCAATATTGAATAAATTTTGAAGTGCCCACCCGACCGCCCGTCTGACTGTTAATAACCCTAACGCAGTGCTTTTCAACCTTTTTGAGCTCCATTCGCACTTTGTTTTGTAAAATAGATTTCATTCGCACAAACTAATCGAAAATTGTTGTACGAAAAGAAGATGAAGATACTTAACAACATTTTGTTCAGATGTGCAACAAATTGCCTACTATGTAGCTTAAGCTATCAATTGTCTCATTAAAAAGGCAACTTTTTCGCTCGTTTTGATTTCAACTATTTCACTAAAACCCTTCTCGGCCAAACAAGTTGTTGGGTTTTGTACAAGAACGTGTACTAGTGCTTGGATGGCCACTGGCCACTGGCCAGGTCTGAAAATCTGTTCTGCACTCCTATCCAAAATGCAGCGAATTTTTCGCGGTTGAAACATGCTGGCTGGCGGAAATCGTTTTTGTAGCTCTCACAAAGATTCTAGAGGCTCCAGTTTATCGAAAGTGTGAAAAACCCACCTATTTGTGTTTAGGCTTTTGCCTCATGTCTTGGAACATATGGTGAAAAACGATCAAGGAGAGTATGCATGCACATTCGAACGTGCTACCTTATGATACGTTGCTCCAAATTCTGTCTCGGGAGTATAAGAGAAGAGCAAATAAAGTCACGATAATGTGTGTTCTGTTCTTTAGCTCAATCTAACGTGAGAATTCATAAGAGTTTAATAACGGTAAAGCAGCTTTTAGACTACCGCCAAAATCTGGATTTTTGTGGCATCTCGCGACCCGAGCCTCACCCATGAAAGGAATTCATTTTTAAGACTACAGTTGTATGCTACGATTTCACGGAATGTGTATGACATACAGGACGTGCACACCACAATTCTACCCAACACAGCTTTACAAAACATGTCTGACGCACGCGATTTCAAATTAGGGAAAATTAAATTCCCCTGCGTGTCGCAGTCGTAGGCCTACTTCTTTCTACTCAGATTGCCAGAACGGGACTATTTCGTGCCGACGACGGAGCATATCCATATCGAAAGGTTTGGCCATCCGGCATCGATCCTTTTTAGACCAAGGTTTTGTCGCCGCTTATGTTTTTGGCGTCGCATTGTATCGGCGGTTTGTTGGCCCAAACTTTACGTCTTCATGTGTACCGACGCCGAAGGGGTTGACCTCGAAATGAATGTGTTTCATAGGCCTGAACTATATCTTTGTACTATTAACAGATAACTTTGGCACCGCGTGTCGACCCAAAATTATACCCTTTGCGGTCCATTCTTTAATAACCCTAAAAGGGGTGAATATTTTCGTCACAGTAACTTGCAAATGTGAGTTTGTAATGTTGGTATTTACTACTATCCTCGTGACTCACGCTAATCGAACAGTTATTACGAAAATATGGGGATTGTTTAGCGAAAGAAAGCAGAAAGTCAATTTGACATTATTGTTCCAGCCTGTCGCAGGCTCAGACGGCTGATATATACTGTATTACTGTATGTCTGCCACGACACCAGCTTCCAAACCAGACTTTTGGTTACGTAATAATTATAGTGAGAAAATATTAATTCACTACGGCTTGTGAGAAATACGACTAGTGGTGCGTCGTGAGTTAAACAAGTTTTTACAATTGCGTCGCCCCTACAAAAGTTACACTGACCTTAAATTTCCTAATACGTTCATTTGAATTATTCCACGTCTGCAAAAATTAACAATTATTCACGATTTTCATTCGCACTTAATCCGGATTTTCAGTCGCACTATTCGCACCACCTTCGTCATTCGCACTGCAATTTTTTTTCATTCGCACAGGTGCGAACCGTCACACAGGTTGCAAGCACTGCCCTAACGTAGTGGTTCGAAACTTTTTGATGGTCTTGTGACCCTATATCAGGTGGACATTTAAGGCGGAATTTCGTCTCAGCGACGTCGTTAGTAATAAGACATTGAAAATCTAACATCCAAATCTAACACCCAATGAAAGTATGCAGCGTTCAAGAAGTATTTTGTCCCGTTCTCATGACAATTTCTCTCGTGAAAGGGACGCACACATTTCCCTAAACTACGTTCTATAAATTGAAAGAATTCATAGTTATAAAAGTAAGTAAATTTGTCAGGAAAAAACCTGTCAAGTCGAAGGGGAAGTTAACTAAAAATATAACCATACCTACCGTAATTTTCCATGTATAATACGCCCCCATGTATACTACGCAGTATGCACCCGCAAAATGGCATGTAGATTCTGGGGAAAAGCCTGTAGCCATGTAGAGTACGCACCCTGCACTCGCATTACATGAATAGAACATGCGTAATCGCCGATTACAAGCTTCTGGTGTTGACGAACTTGCGGGTATGATAAGTTACCAGCGATGGTTATGTTTTAGTATTAGCGGAAATCATTTACGCACGTTGAAATCCGCTCGCGGCGATGCGATGTCATTCTGTTTTGCGACGATGATGATATAACGAGCGTAATCAACTGATCATGCGTGCGTGAAAGCATCTGAAGAGAGTCGCGAAGCAGCGGTCAACTAAAAAATCTTTTCCCGCTCATCGCGATTTACCTCCAATTCATAGTTATTGCTCTTTGTATAGTCCGAATTTCATATTTGAGAATTATCTCATCAACAGTCATAACCCTCCATGCCGTCAAACTATCCGTTGCGATTGCCAGCATTCTGGTTACATTTTGTGTAATGACGATAAGGGGGCGCGAAGTTTTTCACTGTCACAAAGGGGGCGTGTCTAAAAAAGTTTGGGAACCACTGCTCTAAGCGATTGTAGACAGGGGCCAAAGCGTGCGAGGCTCGATACGCGACAGTTCAGGCCAGCGACGACATCTTAGGCACCAGGCCTATTGCAGATGCGATTGCTCAGGCCAACGCTTATATCGTGCGCACCGCGCCTGTTGTAGATGCGATTCTACATTTGTACAACTCTATTTGTACAGGCCTGTTGTTCACGCGAGAAATCAGGCCAGGGAGGATTGCGCGTGCAGCAATCAATGACCTAATTTCGCTCGGGTGTAAATGGCAAACCAACTCAGCAGGAGATCGCGTGCTGTTAGTGGCGGGATAGCGTAGTGGTATAATCCACTGCTGCAACACCTATGGGTTGCGGGTTCGAGTCCGACCGAGGTCGACTCCATAATTCCTACCTAAGTGTTGGAGGTTTATCTAGGCTCCTCCTCGCCATCTGATCCGCGTAAGCGGTGTCTTGTGAAAGCCTATAAGTTGGCCGTGCTACAGGTGGGCACTGGGCAGCTACGGAATTAAAATGAAGCAGATTGGCCTGGTGTAAATGACCATAGTAGTCGACAAACACCATGAATACCACAAACAAACATACATCGCGTACTGTTGTGCGGAGCAGACGAATCTCGCTACACGCTTCTCGCTGATTGGTAGCGCCCAACATTGATAATACGAGTTACTGGGCAGGATGGCTGAATGTGATGCGCGATTGACAACTAACAACACAAAGGTTGTGATTTAAAGTTTTATATCGAGGGTGATTTTTTTTTCAAGAATTGTTGTACCAATGCATAATGCGCACCAGGGATTTCAGGACAAAAAATCGGTAACATTTTGCGCATTCTACATGGAAAATTACGCGTATTAGGAAAAAAATGTACCGGAGAACTTCAAAAAAAGAGAAGCATTTCGCTACTGATCAGACCATAACTCTGGTCAGGACGACACTTTGGGTTAAGAAATGCCGCTTTGTCGTTTCAGAAAACCAGCTGATAGTTGCTACCGCACATGACATTATCACAAACGACGATGGGAGCCGGCATATTGCAATCGCCGACTCTGTCGTTACGATCAAGCGGGCTTGGAAAAAAGTACAAAGCCACGAATGTCCCGTATCAGAAGTATGATTATGTGACGTCATGATTTCAGTTGCCATCTTGAATTTATTTTAAATAGATTATCACGTATAGCAAACCTATAAAATGCATAACGCGATGGAGTTTGCAAGCGGTCCTCTCTGCCTTGCTCCCTTGTCGTCTCGTCTATACTCTAGATAAAACTGTATCTGCCTCTGCGTCGGTGTATTCACTATATTTCCGTCTTACGTGAATACTAAAATCAAGAACATGCATGATGATCTGGTATATTTTGAGTCCAACTTCCGTGGTCAGTGATTCCAGTTTTGGTGATTTGTCGTTGAAACCTTTTGTAGCATTCTAATGATTGAGTGAGATCAGCAGCAGGCTTGTCCATGTTGATGCTCAAGTAGATTACAAACTGAGGTAATAGCTTCCATTTATATTCTGGTATAAACAGCGATTATCGTGACGTGATAAAGTTACTACACGAGGATTCAGGAAACGAAAAGTCAGACAAGTAGCTCACTCAAGTAAGTATTTTGAAGTAGACTGCGACCAGGCATCGCAGTCATAGCCTACTGTTAGTTTATCGCTGAGGACGGAGATGCATCTATGAAATTAGCACACGATCAAAACAGGTGCAACGTCAAAGGTATGTTACCGTCATACATAGGGTCACCATACGTCCTATTTTAAGAGGATTTGTCCTCTTTTTTGAAAGTGTACTCGGAGGACGCCCAAATGTCCTACGCTTTGAGAATTTTGGTTAAATATAGGGCAAAATCCGACTTAGATACCGTCAATCAGCACTCAAGTAATGCTCTGGTGGCTATTTCGGAGCTGAGCCGAAAAGCTGACTTTTTTTAGTCAACTATAACGGATAATGTGGAAGAAAAACTATTTCAGGAGCTGAGCCGGAAAGATGACCTTTTTTTAGGATTTTCCACTTTTTCAGGATTTTCCTAGTATTTCCGGTATTGCTAGTCTCAAATTTTTGAAAAAATGTCCTCTTTTTAGATTTCCAAAATATGGTACCGGTAACCCTGTAGTCATACAGAGTGTGTAATTTCACTCTTAACCTGGGGAAACCTCCTCCTCGCCATCTCATCCGCGTAAGTGGTGTCTTACTGTCTTACAAAAAGCCTAGAAGTGGGCCGTTCTACAAGTCGGCAGATACGGAATCAAAATTAAGGAATACCGGCTTGGTGTAAATGACCATAGTAGTCGACAAACATCACGAATACCGCAAACAACACAACCTGGGGAAACCCTTGCGCTAATTTGCAAGACTTCGGGAACCCGAAATTTTCGCTGAGTTTCAGAAACAAAAATCGACCACGTCACATCTAACGCTCAATACATAGGGTTACAACTGTGGACTCCGGAAAGGAGGACACTTTTTACAAATCATAGAAGTCAGATTACTGGACTAGAAAACTGCTGATTTTAAAATTTGTAGGCTACTGGATATCTGGTTGTGTTGACTAAAAAAATGTCATCTTTCTGACTCGATTCCCCACTTTTTAACGATACTGCTGTGGTGAAAAAGGTCATTTTTCCGGTCCAGTCCATCAACAGAGCGTCAAAAAATTGATTACAGTGGTACTGCCTAAGCCAGGGGCAACCTTTTAGGCCAAAAGGCCACATCCAGTTTTTCGAACCATTGCGCGTACCACTTCACTGTTGATGAGCGTTTTCAGTCGTTCGATGTGAGCGAGCCGAATTAGGTAACGATGAACGCAAGCCATATCGTGCAACACCAGTCCTGGGCAAAGTGCGGCCCGCGAGAGGTTGCTTGAAATTCAAAACATATAATCTACTTTTCAATATTGATGAGTTGACTAAATCCACAGGCTGTATAAACTGAATCGGAAATTCGTTTACTTTCAAGCCTGTTCATTAAAATGCGCGATGACGCAGCCTATATATTGCCTACATACCTCAGAATCCAGATTCAAAACAAAGTAAATGTAGCAAATTATGCCTTAACAATTATAGCCACAAGAAGTCCCCAAACCTTCTTTGTTGGCGTTGCCCCATTACGCGGTCTGACTGTGTTTCACATTGTTACGTGATACATTTCCAAATTTCATATTCGCAAAACAAGTCAATAAGTGCCTGTGATTTCTACGAGTCATCATTACCCATAAAGGATGAACGGGGAAGGGCATGTCAAAAAAGAAAACCGAAAGCTGAAATTCAAAGAGGTTTGCAGGACTAAATATTTGTACACTGGAGTCAGGGGTAAACTCGTCGTTTTGGTAGTTAGTGCCGAGCAGGTCGCCGTGTTTGTTTAAGGAGTATAATTAAATTCGGTTTTATGACAAAAACACGAAGACATACAATCGGTCAAGGGAGGGCGAATTTCAGAAGAACTGCACGCTTGGCTCAACAACAAAGCTATTTTGCCAAGCTGAAAACTACTTGGAAGGCAACGACAAAGACAATACGCTTTGCAGTATCCCAAAGGCATTTTAATGTCTTGATAGAAAAACGTGGATAGGGTATTTAAGAGACTTCAAAATGTATCATGTTTAACATTTTTTTCGAAATATGACGGCAAATAAATATCATTTTTTGGTAATTAACCGCTAAATTTATGACTCGGCCTGCCAGCGTATTTTCTGCACCTCATTTGGCCCGCGAAGAAAAATAATTGCCCACCCCCGCACTACACGGTACACACCGAAATTGCTGACATATATGTTATAAAAAATCAGTGTGCATTATGATCTAGCCGCGCCAGGCGCGAAAATATTTCAAAGTAAACGGATGAATTCGGTCAATATTATGGATACTTGCATACATTGCAGGTTTTATTTGTACCGCGGTGCTCAGATTGCAAGGACAGCAGTATTCGACGTCTGGACATATCAATATCGAATGTTTCGATCAACATGCGCTGACCATTTTTGGACACGGGTTTCACTGCCGACGTTTTATATATCTTGATGTGTTACGGCTCGGAGATTACTGACGCAAACAATTTACTCATGGCTCAACGTTAGCCCATTCTTTGGTGCTGTACAGAAGAATCCAATCAAAACATGTGCAAAATAAAATTATGAACGAAGTACCAAGAATTCCAGTAACCCCGGATCTCAACATGTGTGAAAATACATACCCAGTGGTTACAGAGAACGCCGAAGAATGTTTACAATAACAATGGAGAAGGTAGGGCTGCCAGAGCAATTTGTTGGAAAGCCTTTTTTAACAAGGAATTCAGCATGTTTGATGGCTACAGTAATTTTTTGTAAACAAATGCAGCCTAAAAGTTGTTAAATGTGTATGCAACTAACAAAATGCGAAAGAAAGGGCATTTGGGCGCCCTCGGAGGACCATTCACTTTGAGAAAAGAGGACAAATCCTCCTAAAAGAGGCAGTGTTGGGATGACTCGAGTCATGACTTGACTCAGCGTATCAGAAATGTGTATTGACTCGTGACTCGGGAGCAAAATTCACGAGTCAATTTCAAGTCATCAAGTAATCGGTGTCTATAAAAATCACTGTATCTTGCATATGTTCGGATTGTTCGCGAAGCGCTGGTGGAATCCGTGAAAGCATCCGATCATTCAATGATCATGCGTTTTACTGAGCCTCCATTTGTTTGTTTTTGGAGTATTCATGGTGTTTGTCGACTACTATGGTCATTTACACCAGGCCGATATTCTTTTTATTTTCCGTAACTGCCGACTTATAGCACGGCCCACCTCCAGGCTTTTGTAAGACACCGCATACACGGATGAGTTGACGAGGAGGAGCCTAGGTAAACCTCCAACACTTAGGTATCGGAATTCGGGAGTCGACCTCGGTCGGACTCGAACCCGCACCCATTGGTGTTGCAGCCGCGGATTATACCACTGCGCTATCTCTCACAAATAAATTGCCACAAACGAAGAGATCGAAGCTTACAGCTTAGGTCGTCATAAACTAGTAGTAAAGTAATTTAATACCGAAATATCTATTTCTGATATCTGTTCTTAACTTAACCAATCCTCTTGTTTCATTGAAATTTATATAGAATATAGTTTATCTACTCTTCAGCCATTTGCGCCAAATCGAATTGTATCATATCAATATGTATAAGTGGGTAATGTATTGCATCTTATCAATTCGTTTCTCTATTCTCTATTTTGGCTGGCAGTTCTACGTATATGTGGGCGATACAGCGCGTTATTGCGTGTATATTTAACTCTGTATTCATTCATCGGTTCTGAATCAATGACCACTCAATCGGTAATTCAGACAGCTAGAAAAATGCAATGACGTAATCATGCTTCATACTTCGAAAACGAAACTTGATTCGAATTGCGACTTGACTTGACTCGAGTCACCTCCAAAAATCGAGTGACTTGACTAGAGTCACCTTCGAAAATCGAGTGACTTGACTTGACTCAAAATGTGCAATGACTCGAAGGTAGTGACTTGATCCCAACACTGAAAAGAGGACATACGATACCCCTACTATAGTAAAATAATAATACTCAAAATATTCTACCAAGTTTAATCAAGTTTCTGCATCTACATTTTTCAAAGCATTTCTTTGGCTCTTGCGTGCCGCACAAAATGCCGCAGTAGCAACATATAAAAGTTGCAGCACCCGTTGGACTTCGTATCGTCGCTGAAAGAAGACGAAGCTCTCTCATCTTGATGCAACTTTTGTTGTTCCTGCTTCGTTTTTTTCTCCGTTTTTTCTCCGTTTTTTTCTCCGTTCTCTCGTTTTTTGTTCTTTTCTTTGCGAATGTTTTTGAAAGCCTTCTTCAATTTCTGTCCGATCGACCACGCCTTGAATTTTATACTCAGAATTAGACAAATGACAGATCGGTGCTGCTAGCGATATGACTGCAGTATCCTTTCCAAAAAAACACCAGTTCCCATTCATGACACTGGCACAAATAGCATTGTTGCAAGTAACGAGAGGCAGTCAATAGTGAAGTATTTCTACTTTACTGTTTTTACTTGTTTAGGCAGAACTAGGCCTAGATTACTTACTTTTATGGTGTTCAGTTTTAATTTTACATCAGTGCCAACAATAATTACTTTGACCACCTCTAATCCACTGCACTCTATACTAGACTTCCATCCCTCAAGTACTTCTGATATGATTGAATTTGTATTGCCTTCAATTCAATACTGACTATCTAGCCAAGTCGGAAGGTGTATATCATTGAATGTGACTTGGTGCACATGAAATGGAATAGTTTTATCAGCAACAGTGCAAGTGATCAAATTAACGAATGCAAACTATTACCCTTGAAGAGTTTCCGCTACTCGGCTGCGGAGTCTTGCTAGTGGACGGGTAATTCTGAAGCAAAGCGCAAGGGATATTGGGAATTTCTGTGGCAAGCAATGGAGACACAGTGGTGGACATCTCTTGACACTCACATTGGATTTCTCATCGCCTTTGTCCTGTGTTGACGCGATTACTTTCTATGGCCAGTTGGAGATGGAGGGTTTATGATGGCTGATAGCATCGTCATCGCGATCAGAAAGAACCTAACCACAAGGAATCACAAGTTCACATTAGATACTTTGATGATAGTGATAACATGATAGGGCCAATCCGCACTTGAATTCACATCAAATTTGAGCAGGACAAAGGATTTGGCATCTGGCCGAAAAAAAACCTATTATTATCAAGTCGGCATAACGAACCAGGGTTTGGTTCAAATCTGAGCATTCAACTGGATTTCAAGAATCTTCTTATTGGTCGGATTTGGACTTATGGATTCACCCCGTCGCTAGTTATTTGGAGGCATGTCTCAAGGTAGAGCATAAGATGCATTGATAACAACAAGAAATATACCTCAAGTCATGTCCTGGTTAGTACCGGACATGTTTTGAACGATGAAGTTATGAAATGAATAAATCTATTTGTCCACATCCATGCCACTCACCCATGAATTACACTCATCAGATTCATCCTTCCGTGAAGCGATTTCAGTCTAAAATTAACAATAGTTACGGGTAGCCGAGCATCAAACATACGTAGACATTAATCCCCAACTTTGATACCTTCTTTTCTAAAATTGGCAACACCTCACCAGATAGCAAAACAAAAGGATGTTCATTTCATCAATTATAAAATCAACTGTTATTTGTGTGGTATGTGAATTTGTGTTTGATTGTCAATTTCTTACCGTATCTGATGATTCCAAGGAAATGTGATCCTGCGAGTTTAACAGGATGAAAAAATTATTGAAGATGAAAAGTAAACTATTGTAATTCCAAACCCAACCTTGTTACAGTCAATGCGTCGTCCGATTTCGGGAAAGCCTGACTCTGAAAATAAAATAATTTAATTAATTATGTCAACTTATCATGAATGAGATGTGACCAAAGTGAAGATTGAGTTTTACCTAACTGCACAGTGCACATATAGAGGACGAATCTACCTAATACTGCATGAATCGATCTCCAGGTACAGCACTGAAAGTGATTAACATGCTGGAATTGCCAATTTAAAATCACACCCGTGATCCGCATTACGTCATTTCAAACCTTTAATGCTCGGTCGATTCTGAAGTTATGAAGTGAGTTCATGTTATCAGGCAACGGGCAAAAACTGATTCGTTTAAATGGCCAATATTGTGTGGGCAGCAAGAAGGGTTAAGGAAAGAGCCTTATGAAGGAATGTCAAAAGGTATGTGAAACGGCAATAATTTGAATTTGCATAAGGACTTAAGATGATTGGTAGCATTTGAAAAGGGATACTTCAATAGATAAACGATTTCATCGCAACAAATGAATGGAATTTCTAACCTTCAGCCTTCGATCAACCTATAAACCTATAACCTATAAAGTGACACAAAAGTAAGATAATCAGTGACATACAATAAGGAATACTTTAATATATAAGCGATTGCCGAAATATTGGAATTTTCGTCAATTTTATCGTCGCTGGAACCACTGCATTCAACCGACCTATCATCGTAATTTTGCCAATCACTTTGTTTGAAACACATAGCGATATGTGAAAATGCGAAATTGCAGTGGTTTGCGTAACCACACTTCAAATGCCAGCCCAAATGGATTCTTATGAATCAGTTCCATACCATCCAAAAACCAGATGTCAGTTTTGGCGATTAGTATTGGGACTCTGATCTATAAGCACCCATAGTCCATATCTGGCCTAGTTTTACCCTAGTTGCAATGGCGATACATGTTCGTGACTGCATGTTCACTGGTCATGCATGAGAAAGCATACTAGATCCGAATAAACTGTAAACCATCTCCACAGGCTTGATAATAAGTAATCACGAGAAAAACAAGGGTATAGAATTGGAGTTAATATTTTGCAATCATTTGAGTGGTCCGGCTCCCGTGCGAACTGAAGGCTTGAATCCGGCCAGCGAGCAAGTTGAGTTAGACACCCGTGACATAGAGTGGGCAGAAAGAAAAGGAAGGAGAAAGACTCAAAGCAATGTGAAATGGGATGTGAAACTGCAATAATTTGAATTCGGATGGACTGCATATCATAATATGTTTGCAGTAGAATCATACCAAGATCTAGGTAAAACAATTATTAATTGTCGACGGAAGATAAAAATCAACTCTCACTTGTTTCAAGGCTGTAGTAACGTCAAGAATGTTATGTACCTGCAAATTATAGGCGAATTTTGATTAATTGCAATTCATTGTGTCGCAATATAATTTTAATCACCATTTGCGAAGCGACGTTGTCAAACGCAATTTCGACTTCAGATTCTTGATTCGCCAGAATCTGCAAAGTGACACAAAACTAAGATGCTTGGTTACATTTGAAAAGGATTACTTCAATACATATACGATTGCTATGTAACAAAAGAATGGGATTTCTAACCTTCATCCTTTGGTCGATTCTAAAGTGAGTCCATGTTATCAAACAATTAACGGGCATAGATTGAGTTGATAACAGGTCAATATAGTGTGGGCAGTAAGAAAGGGTCAGGAAAAAAAGAAAAAAATCATATTTATTCCGATTATTTCATTTCAAATCCCAAAAGGAACATGAAAAGGTATGTGAAATGGCAATAATTTGAATTCGCAAGGACTGGATGTTATAACATGTCGGCCGTACAAACAGAGAGTCAAAAATGATGCCTCAGTGCGTAGCCACCGTTGCCTGGTTTCAAACAAGCCGTCAACCATGACCGTAAGCCACGCGGCTCGCCAGATATCGAAAAATCAAAAATACATGAAAAATTTACATATGGGCGTGGTCAGTGAGTGGTCATAATGATCAAGTTAAAGATCAATACCGAATCAGACCCCTACCGCCCAGTTAATGGCATGAAACAACGTGGTATACTTTCTCCTGTCATATCCCACCATTTGCAGGCATAGTAAACCAGTTTATGACTCATATTCCGTCGCGAACTTGGACTTGAACTTGACTATGTTCTTGAAAATCACTGAAGCGTGACCACAATTAACAAACCCCCTCACAAAACTCCCCAGAACAAGGTTTGATGTTCGAAACGGTGACAAGTTCCACAGAATGCCGTACAAGTCGACTTCTGATGTTCTGGCAGATTTCTGACTATATTTCCCACTCGGAAAATATCTGGAAATTTTGCGGATATCATAATATGTATGTCGTAGATTCATTAACAGGATCTAGGTAGAACGATTAATTGTTTACGGAATATAAAATCAACTCTCACTTGAATCAAGGCTTCAGCTGCAGTGCATTTTTCAACCTCAAGAATGTTATCAACCTACGAATTACAGGCGATGTGCAAATAATTCCAATTCAAGTCATTTTGTAATGATTTCATTAGGCTAACCATTTTCGAAGCGACATTGGACACGGCAATTTCCAATTCAGCTTGCAAATCTGGCAGGTGGCACAAAAATTGAGATGGATGAGATTTAAAAACCAATAATTCAAATTACCAACGCTGAATAAGCACAAAAATACAGAATGTGAAACCTTTTGCGGTAATTCAATTTGACTGAGAAGTTCTCCAGAAGTCAAATCGACCTCCTGAATATATATTACCATAATTGAAATATGTCTGTAGATAAATGAATTAGTTCACCTGCTGCAAAAGCAGATTGGTAATTCCAGCTTCCACCAACAATCCATTATGTTTTTCATCCTGAAATAAATAACGAGAATACTTTCGAAACATTTCTAAAATTGGGTGCCGCTAATTATAATATAAAGACCATAATTATAATATAATATAATATATGATAATAAACTATTAAATTATATTTGCCAAACAAATAATATGCAATTAAAGACAAAATCTAAGATGAATGACCAACCAGGGATTTGATGCTGGATGTAGAGTGACGTACGGTGACTGGCTGGTCATCGTGACAGATTTTTAAGTCCATAGGCTTCAGAGACTGCCGGAACGGTGCAAATCAAATTATAACAATAGACCAATCATCATTGCAAGTTATACGGTATCTGAAAAGCGTAGGTGTGTAATACTCTCTACTAGCAGACCAACTGGGTACAATGCAACAAGGTACAGCCACAGAGCATTCAGACAGTATATACAAAGTACTACAAGGATTCTATGAAAGAGTGATTGATAATTCCAGTGGCACTCAACCTAGGGTCCGCAAAGCAGATTCAGCATTTTCATTAAAACTATGATGAGCGAAACTCATATACTTTACATCTAATACTCGATCCAGAATAGAATCACTCAGTTAACCGATTTCCCCCAGTCGTACTAAAAACACTACAATTTGGTGCAATGGTCGTGAGATATGAATAAACCTCAGATTTAGGTCGCGCTTTAAAGAGTTTGAGGGCCACTGTTTTGAGCTTCGAGTAGCAAATAAGGAATTACCATCGTTGAATCTAGGTCACGTCTGAAAAAAAAAACTATGCGTGCAATATCCGGGCAATATTGAGTAGAATGAAACCACAAAGTGAGCCTCATACCCATAGGCGCCGAATTTGTTTTTTTTACGAGGTGGCGAAGTCTTGTGACGTCATAATTGTTCCATATCGATGGCGTCATCGTCGCACTAAAACACACTTTACTACATGCTGCTGGTGTACGTGCAGCGTTAAACCATTTGTTTTAATACCGGCCCTGCAGCCATTAATATCAAACTATTGCAGTCGAGTTATTAAATGGAATCTTAGAACGGTACGATCATTAGAAAGTGAAACTGCGCTACCAGTCCGTCCGACGGAATGCATCGAACAAAAATCAGAATTTTCGTTACTGAGAATTTTGAGTTGCCTCAATGTTATTCATGCGCAATGCGCTACGTGAGTAACGAAATACACTACGCACTGGCCTGGCAAGTTTGCAAGTAACACACGACAACTCTCGAATATGAGGTTTCAAGCAAACAATAATGATGATTACAAACGCGAAATCGCACAGCCAATCAGTAATTGTATCTTGTGGTTTCTGACTTCGCGTTGAGTAGCTCGCATCGTGGCAATTCTTTGCAGATTAAAACAGCGAATTTGGCGGCAGTGGTGCATTTCCCGATTTACGCACGCGAAGCATTTTTAGAGTACATCGGTGTATATGCTGCAAATAGAGGTAGGAACAATATATAATGTCCTATTCCTATTTAATGTAACGACTATATGGGCTAGAACAGGGGAGGCCAATCTTTTTGCTATTCACGGCCGCATTTCTGAGCATAGTCGTAATACACAAATATCCATATTAAACTGTCCTTGCCCATTACCCGTGAATTCCGGACTAACATATGTTTTCATATAGACTTATTATACGCACCAATATCGCGAGCGATCATATTATAAACATGAACAGTTACAGAGATCCCTAACGGTCGAACGGTAACGAAATTAATTCGTAACGGTCGGTCATATTCACGAATGAATTTCGTCATTTATATTACTAGTTTCGCATGTTCCTGTCAATTATGCATCCTTTCTC
The DNA here is from genome assembly GCF_051294905.1 of Botryllus schlosseri. Lineage (NCBI taxonomy): Eukaryota > Metazoa > Chordata > Ascidiacea > Stolidobranchia > Styelidae > Botryllus > Botryllus schlosseri. Next base: position 17,287,994 of record NC_137237.1, read on the forward strand.
ATCCCACGTGATCAGATTTATCGGTAGAGTGCATGGAAAGGGTGTTTTCGATAATTTAGGGCAAGTTATAAATGATTATGCGTCTTCGTGCGGGCCAATTGTTATCAGTCACTTCGTTGCATTCTGTTATTTCTTGACCTCCTATCAGGATTTTCGATATAGTGGGAAGATATTGGAATATCCCTAGCCCACTAGAAACTATATTAAAATCGCAAAAAAGTATTAAATCGCGCGATGATGGCAAACGAGAAAGCGTGTATTGCAATCGGTATCGCCACGAATGGGTTTTGAGTCTGACACCGTATTGATTAGCTTTCGTCGCGAAAATTGTTTTCTCATTATATCGGTGTTTAAGCTGTATTGCTGCACTTCCCGATTAATGTCACTGGCAGGCAAAGTCTTGCAAGAGAAACGAATATGCGCAGAAATGAATTTCAATTTGCAGGCACACACCAACACTGTCCAACACACCCTCCAATTTCGCGCTGCGATTACCAAGACTATCACGAAGCTAGCTAGCTCAAGAATGCTAACGGATATAGGCGCACACAATTTAGATTTTAGAAAAGCAGAACGTCTATTTGGGCACCTGGTCGGGAGAGGAGATCTAGGATGGTGCTTCTCAGCACACGCTAGGCGCGTAGCCAGTCGAAAAATTGGGGGGATTTGGACGTTTTTCAAATTTACCAATATGGCATCAATTCAATTCGGGTTAAGTAGGCCTACATGTGTAAATGACGATCATTAATCTCTTCGTGATGACGACTTTAGGCGCGTGATAAGCTTGTCAAAGAGTCCGGAAGTGCTGTTAATTAGCGAGTCCCTGATCTCTGGTGAACAATTAAATACGCGCACGAATTACGCAGCCTCGGCGAGGTTTTCGCAAAACAAAATATCCGAATCTGATGGCACCGATTTCGAGTGGTTCAGACCTTTGTCGTCTTTTAGAGCTCAAGCCATGATAAACATCTTCTGATCGTTACGTTCAAGTATTGGCGGAAATCAATTACGCACGTTAAAGTTTGTTTGCAGCGATTCAATGTTATTTAGTTTCGCGATGTCGCTCTTTGATCAATATGACATAAAACATAAAAAAACATAAAAATTAGCGTAAACTGACCGCATTGTCTCCAAACCAGCGAGAGATAGGAGCCAAAGCATGTTAGGCCCGAAATACGATAGTTAGGACAGCAATGATATCTTTCGCATCAGGTCAATTGCCGATGCTATTGTGTAGGCCAGCGATGATATCGTGAACACCAGGCCGAAGCCGCCAATGCAGATGCGATTGCGCAGGCAAGCGATAATAAAGTGTGAACTGGGCCCATTGCAGATGCGATTGTTCAAGTCTGCGGAACCAGGCTTGTTCGAGACGCGATAAATCAGGCTAGCGACGATTGCCACGCGCACGAGAATTTGTCGCGCACTGATATTTATCGCGTATCGCAAGTGATCTAAATTTCATCGTCTCTAATGAAAATGAATGTTTCTATTTCTGGATGAGTGAATTTAAATTAGGGATGAGCAGATTCGTAGTGCTTTCATACCGTTAAACCGGAGTAATCGTTTTCGCTGTGCAATGCGGATATAGGCGTGCCAGGGTTTGGACCACGATAAATTATTATATATATAAGAAATATATAAGAAAATATTTCCAATCTGCATTATACATATAACATACGACTTGGATGTGAATATTAAACTTTGACAATAGGTAGGTTATAAGACGCAAGGATGATGTGAAGAGAGGTTAGCGTTCGGGTTCTGTGTGTGCCTTGCAAGTTCACAATCTGAGCAATTCATTTTCGATAATATAACAGAATTTCGATAATATAATAGGAAATTACCTCGCGGGCCACTCAAAGATGCGGGTAGGCCACCCCTGATATAGACAGACCCATTCGATAGTTTTCAGAGCCGGGGCAGTGGTAATAATGCGGAATTTTTCAAATAGGTTTACGTTCACACGAACCTGAACCTTTCAGGGGTTCGCACCATTCGTTATATGTCAGATCTCCATATTCCATCAGACAATATTTCCCTACTAATGTTATTATTAAATAGTATATTCATATTGAAATGAACCCGAATATTTTCGGCTGACACTCGTCAGGGGTAATCGTCAGCAACTAGTAGAGAATTGGAAAGAACATTGTATATCAACAATCGTATCACAAAATATGACGTCACCAGCATGAAATTTCGAATGAGAGAGCGTTCAATGTACTACTTTTAGGTGATACACGAACTCCTTTTGTTGACAGAGTTTTGGTTGGTGTATTTTGATAAAAGTTGATTCCAAGGCACACAAACGGAATTGTGAACGGCCTCGACCTACGATTCGAAATCGGTCGTCTCGATAATTATTCGCACAAATCGGATTATCCAACAGATGTTTGCCGATGGCAGAATTAATAGCTTTTGATCGATCAGCATCAATCTTGAGTGGATGAGTTAAGGGTGAGCTTTTCACATCGCGTGACGCACGTGTTCTGATAAATCTGGGGACATGTTGGTTTATGCGGTCCTGCAGACGTCTTGACGTTCTTCCCACGTAGCCACAATCACAGTGGCACCTATATTCGTACACTACATTACTTTGTTGAAGTGCAGGAAGCACGTCTTTGCGTGTTGAAGGGAGCAGTTGTGTTGTTGTAAAAATCACATTGGTTTTGACTGTATCGTAACATTTACCGACAGCAGAAATCAATTGTTTTTCAAAGCGGGTGGAAATGGGGCCAATCCAAGGTAGATGGATATAAACATCTTTTATTGTTCGTGCGGTGGGCTCTGTTCGTTTTTCTGCGTTGAATTGCGTTAATTTCCTCTCCATGCCGCGGCTGATGACGTGTTCAGGGTAACCGTTATCAAGTAAGATTTTTCGGATGTAGTCAAGTTCTAAACTCAGTTTGTTACCCGAACATATCATCAACGCTCTATGCACGAGTGTGCCTATGAGGTTAATTTATCTGCGCCGAGGACTAAATGAATTCCAGCGAAGGTATTGGCCTGTGAATGTCGGTTTTCTGAAAACAGACGTTTCAAATTTGTTGGTATTGCGCTTTTCAACTAATACGTCCAGAAATGATAATGAGTTATTGCGTTCTTTTTCTATTGTGAATTGCAAGGCCGGGTGAAGCGAGTTTAAGCGAATGAGAAATTGGTCACACTCCGATTCATTCCTGAAAATGACAAATGTATCATCTACGTATCGGCGGTACAATAGTGGTTTGGCGGACTCACGCTGGGACAGAAGCTCGCCCTCGTAATACCCCACGAAAATGTTGGCCAAAATAGGTCCCAGGGGACTTCCCATGGCTAAGCCGTCTATTTGGCGAAACATGACCTCGTTAAAGCTAAATTCCACGCAGCAAGTTGCCGCTTGTAAAAGTTCAACAAAGACGTTACGCGGGATTGATGGTGGCGGTAACTTACCACCGTACAGCGCGTTGGCACAAATATCAATAGTCTCATGCAGCGGAACGTTCGTAAAAAGACTAGAGATATCAAATGAGCTCAGAAACACGTCTGGATTCGGCAAATCCAGGTTTCGTATTTCACCAGCGAACGTGAACGAATCGCGAACACATTCCGTGCCGTACAATTCCCGAACCGGTTCCAAAATGTCAATAAGCCATTTTGCCAGCTGATGGTGAGCAGACCCGATCATGGAAAGTATAGGTCTCACTGGGACATTGTCTTTGTGAGTTTTTGGCAGTCCGTACATGCGTGGTCTTTGCGATCCCGTCGGTCTGATGGCGCTGTATGTTTCTGCCGTTAGGACACCGTTTTTCTTCAATGTCAGCAAACGGTTGGTCAGTCGTCTTTCAATTTTAGGTGTATTATCAAATTCCGAAACCGAACCAAGCGAGATAAATTTGGTTTTGTCATGCAATATTGATTCCATTTTCGAAATGTAGTCAGCTTTGTTCAGAATGACAACACCGGATCCTTTGTCTGGTTTGGTGATGTGAATTTCAGGGTTGGATCGCAATGCTTTGATGGCTAGGAAACACTCTTTGTTCATCAGGAAGTCCGCCTTGTCGACCGGGCATCCACAATACGAATGCGCCAAATCTGATAACCGAGCTTTGAGAGCAGGTATACCCTCGTCTGATTTAGGTTCGTGGTGTTTTAATTGGCCGAGGAGAACTTCAAATTCCGCAAATACCTCCTCATTCTTGACAGTGGTAGGCGGCAGGCAAAAATTGAGCCCATGGGATAAAACAAATTCTTCAGTCGGGCTTAGCTTATGATCTGATAAGTTGAGTATATTCTTCTTGCTTGGACTTGCATTGCTACCGAATCGCTGGCTAACTAAGCGGTTAATGCCACGTTCGTTCCTTGTTGTATTCTGCTTTTCTTTGATAGTATCTATCGATGCCAAATAACGGCAGAAGCGAAATAAGTCGAAAAACGACAGGATTGAACGTACTTCCTTCTGCAGCGATCGACAAACACGGCGGAGAGTAGTAACCAACTTCTCATTCTTCCCAATCTCGTCATATAAAAACGCTTGTTCCATTCTAGGATTGAGGCGGGCGCGTGATTTTTCTATCCTGCTTTTGATAAATGCTGGTAACGTCTTTTTTGCGATACAAGCCTTCAAAAAGGCTGTTGTTGATACCGCAGTTCTCAATCTTCCCCTAGTCTTTATCAGCTGGTTTAGGATACGCAACTGACTTTCACTGTACCGCTTTCGGAAATATTTGAAGAGCCTCTTGGAGGTACAGAACTTCAATATACAATTAAATAGTATATTCATATTGAAATGAACCCGAATATTTTCGGCTGACACTCGTCAGGGGTAATCGTCAGCAACTAGTAGAGAATTGGAAAGAACATTGTATATCAACAATCGTATCACAAAATATGACGTCACCAGCATGAAATTTCGAATGAGAGAGCGTTCAATGTACTATTTTTAGGTGATACACGAACTCCTTTTGTTGACAGAGTTTTGGTTGGTGTATTTTGATAAAAGTTGATTCCAAGGCACACAAATGGAATTGTGAACGGCCTCGACCTACGATTCGAAATCGGTCGTCTCGATAATTATTCGCACAAATCGGATTATCCAACAGATGTTTGCCGATGGCAGAATTAATAGCTTTTGATCGATCAGCATCAATCTTGAGTGGATGAGTTAAGGGTGAGCTTTTCACATCGCGTGACGCACGTGTTCTGATAAATCTGGGGACATGTTGGTTTATGCGGTCCTGCAGACGTCTTGACGTTCTTCCCACGTAGCCACAATCACAGTGGCACCTATATTCGTACACTACATTACTTTGTTGAAGTGCAGGAAGCACGTCTTTGCGTGTTGAAGGGAGCAGTTGTGTTGTTGTAAAAATCACATTGGTTTTGACTGTATCGTAACATTTACCGACAGCAGAAATCAATTGTTTTTCAAAGCGGGTGGAAATGGGGCCAATCCAAGGTAGATGGATATAAACATCTTTTATTGTTCGTGCGGTGGGCTCTGTTCGTTTTTCTGCGTTGAATTGCGTTAATTTCCTCTCCATGCCGCGGCTGATGACGTGTTCAGGGTAACCGTTATCAAGTAAGATTTTTCGGATGTAGTCAAGTTCTAAACTCAGTTTGTTACCCGAACATATCATCAACGCTCTATGCACGAGTGTGCCTATGAGGTTAATTTTTCTGCGCCGAGGACTAAATGAATTCCAGCGAAGGTATTGGCCTGTGAATGTCGGTTTTCTGAAAACAGACGTTTCAAATTTATTGGTATTGCGCTTTTCAACTAATACGTCCAGAAATGATAATGAGTTATTGCGTTCTTTTTCTATTGTGAATTGCAAGGCCGGGTGAAGCGAGTTTAAGCGAATGAGAAATTGGTCACACTCCGATTCATTCCTGAAAATGACAAATGTATCATCTACGTATCGGCGGTACAATAGTGGTTTGGCGGACTCACGCTGGGACAGAAGCTCGCCCTCGTAATACCCCACGAAAATGTTGGCCAAAATAGGTCCCAGGGGACTTCCCATGGCTAAGCCGTCTATTTGGCGAAACATGACCTCGTTAAAGCTAAATTCCACGCAGCAAGTTGCCGCTTGTAAAAGTTCAACAAAGACGTTACGCGGGATTGATGGTGGCGGTAACTTACCACCGTACAGCGCGTTGGCACAAATATCAATAGTCTCATGCAGCGGAACGTTCGTAAAAAGACTAGAGATATCAAATGAGCTCAGAAACACGTCTGGATTCGGCAAATCCAGGTTTCGTATTTCACCAGCGAACGTGAACGAATCGCGAACACATTCCGTGCCGTACAATTCCCGAACCGGTTCCAAAATGTCAATAAGCCATTTTGCCAGCTGATGGTGAGCAGACCCGATCATGGAAAGTATAGGTCTCACTGGGACATTGTCTTTGTGAGTTTTTGGCAGTCCGTACATGCGTGGTCTTTGCGATCCCGTCGGTCTGATGGCGCTGTATGTTTCTGCCGTTAGGACACCGTTTTTCTTCAATGTCAGCAAACGGTTGGTCAGTCGTCTTTCAATTTTAGGTGTATTATCAAATTCCGAAACCGAACCAAGCGAGATAAATTTGGTTTTGTCATGCAATATTGATTCCATTTTCGAAATGTAGTCAGCTTTGTTCAGAATGACAACACCGGATCCTTTGTCTGGTTTGGTGATGTGAATTTCAGGGTTGGATCGCAATGCTTTGATGGCTAGGAAACACTCTTTGTTCATCAGGAAGTCCGCCTTGTCGACCGGGCATCCACAATACGAATGCGCCAAATCTGATAACCGAGCTTTGAGAGCAGGTATACCCTCGTCTGATTTAGGTTCGTGGTGTTTTAATTGGCCGAGGAGAACTTCAAATTCCGCAAATACCTCCTCATTCTTGACAGTGGTAGGCGGCAGGCAAAAATTGAGCCCATGGGATAAAACAAATTCTTCAGTCGGGCTTAGCTTATGATCTGATAAGTTGAGTATATTCTTCTTGCTTGGACTTGCATTGCTACCGAATCGCTGGCTAACTAAGCGGTTAATGCCACGTTCGTTCCTTGTTGTATTCTGCTTTTCTTTGATAGTATCTATCGATGCCAAATAACGGCAGAAGCGAAATAAGTCGAAAAACGACAGGATTGAACGTACTTCCTTCTGCAGCGATCGACAAACACGGCGGAGAGTAGTAACCAACTTCTCATTCTTCCCAATCTCGTCATATAAAAACGCTTGTTCCATTCTAGGATTGAGGCGGGCGCGTGATTTTTTCTATCCTGCTTTTGATAAATGCTGGTAACGTCTTTTTTACGATACAAGCCTTCAAAAAGGCTGTTGTTGATACCGCAGTTCTCAATCTTCCCCTAGTCTTTATCAGCTGGTTTAGGATACGCAACTGACTTTCACTGTACCGCTTTCGGAAATATTTGAAGAGCTTCTTGGAGGTACAGAACTTCAATATACAATTAAATAATATGAATATACTATTTAATTGTATATTGAAGTTCTGTACCTCCAAGAAGCTCTACTAATGTTATGATTTCTATAATTGAAGTTTGCAAAATAGCAACAACTTCACACCCTCAAAATGGCCACGAAGTGATAAAACGTGAACTCCCCCGTAGAGGTTTTATTCTTTTGTCTAATTTCAGGGTACATGACCCCATGCTCATGTGCACCTTTGCTCTTATGCCCCCATGCCCACGTGTCCATATGCGCATGTGTGCCCATGCTCTTGTGTACCCATGCTCATGTGTCGTCAGTAGTTATATAGATCTCTCGTGATGCGCCATTGTCTCTTATGGGCGGGGTGGCATGCTAACGAGAAACCGGGGGTGGCATGCTAACGTTTTCGTCTTATGGCGGGGGTGGCATGCTAACGTTTTCGTCTTATGGTGGGGGTGGCATGCTAACGTTTTCGTCTTATGGCGGGGGTGTCATGCTAACGTTTTCGTCTTATGGGTGCGGTCGCATGATAACGCGAAACTCGTGGTGACATGCTAACGTTTTCGTCTTATGGGTGCAGTCGCATGATAACGCGAAACTCGTGGTGACATGCTAATGTTTTTGGTATACGTGCGGCGACATGCTAACGACGATAAATGTGTCTGTCGTGTATTCTTACGGTATCTGTGGTGATTCACCATGTGTTCTTATGGGTGCGGTCGTGATTCGCACTTTCAGACATCTCTCACGCGGTGTTGAATATGTACGAGTCGCCAACAATAACCGCACAAACGGAAACGTGGCTTGTTGTGAGGATTAAGCAGTGCGACCTATATTCCGAATGACCTGCGTGTGGAATTGTTTCACGGCCAGCCGCGTGCTACTATCGATTACACTAATCCAGTCAGCGCTATTACATTCAGGAGTATTCAGTATTCAGCAGCGACACGAAAAGCAACCAACAAATAACCGCGCTCGTAAATTAACACTTCAAAAAGTGTAAAATAGATTGCAAATCCCGCGATCGCTAACAAGATAATGTCTCGGGTATAACCATTTTTAGTGACTTGGTGTTAAAGACATACCGATCGCTCACAAGGTAATATTTCGGTAATTAGTTTGTCACAGAGCCGTCGCAGACGGTGATTCGAAAACCAACAATTTGACACTTTCTGGTGGTCGCTATATGTTTTGACACTTCGAACAGCGGCTGACTTTAGTTGCACGATAAGAATTATGAGAATATTCAATCAATGTATCAATTTGTCAACTCGAAATGAAATTCACTACACAAACCGAGTTGATTCGTATTTGAATGTGTTAATTCGGTACAATTCTAATTATTTTGAGAAATCTTTTCGTGATCTTTGGATTCGACCATAACCCGAATATTACTGACGCCGACTTTCAGCTACATCGAATTATTCGCACATTCCACGCCGCTGTTTTCACACTTATAGAATCAATACCAACTATTATTCTACAAGAATCAAGAATCACAAGTATGTGCATTATACAGTTATTGTCTTTATCAACATGAAATCAAACTCTTAACAAAAACACGCATCTTATCACTCGTCAACTCTATCATGAAAACCCTCGAACCCGTATTATTAAGAATGTTATAGTACGGTATCGGAATCCATTCGCGAGATGTACTAAAGGTAAATCCAAATAATCCAGAATGAAATATTTGGACTTGACATAGTGTGAATAGAAATAGGTTTGACAAACATGACTACCAACTTTGATCCAGTCACATTTCAAGATTACACTTTGAAACAATCCTTGAAACTTACAACTCTATTCACGACTGAGTTTTCCATTTGTCAAATAGAGTTTCAGTAAATACTATCGCGATATTTTAATGTGTAACTACACACAATAGAATCAATCAATGAAATATCGCCCGTTGTTGTAAATATTTCTATCTTGACAACCACTTGTGCATACCGTTATCAAGTTGCGACGCGATGAGTTAAATCGGAATATTTCAATCTATTTGTCGAAACCTTGAACAAACTATCAGGTTATTTTTTGTTGCAATCGAGTGATTCCCATACACAAAAGAGTAAAATACAAAAAACCTTGTCAAGTCAATCCGTTTGTAACTTACCCAACCAAAACAAAAAGTATCCTTACGAAAAGTAGTCAAGACTACGCAAGTAATCACTACAACCAACAATCATATCAAGTTCGGTTTTAGGCATATACCACCAACTCGTCTTATTGGAATGTCAGCAACTCTTTACGGTCATAGTTACAACCACATTATCTAATTTACCCGACCAACTCGTCATGATCATTCCTCAAATCAACACAAACGCGACCACCGACTTGAGTTAACCACAAAACGGCATCAAGTTTTTAATCCACTTGTAGCTGACAGATTATTCGAATACATCGATGGAGAATATTATTGAACTCGTCGATATTGTTACTTCAACAAATTATCGCTTACGCCGACTGCGAAAGTTAATATCGAATGGTAAGACTTGATCACATATTTGTTGAACACAGACATGACAAAGAACATGATCGGGATTTTATAAACTAGTCATATTACTTTTCACATCTATCAATATCAGAATACAAGTCATCAAACTTTTTTGTTAAATGTAACATAGCACTTTTGGAATCGGATTCGTTATAGTCGTACAAATTGTATTAAACCCAACATCAAAACAAAAGGACTTTTTTAGTTCATTGAAATCAAATCATTCGTCTTCGACTTGTGCTTTTTTAGATTACCCGCAACAATTCGTTTCGAGTGAGTTGTAACCAAAGTCGGGATATCTTTGTGTCCACAGATATGGAAGATGAATATAGCTAACACAATCACGAATCGACGTTTCAGAGTATTTCACGGATGTAATAAACTTGTTAGTGTCACCTATCTAAAAGTACGCACGCGTTCGATTTCCATACCGACTGTTGCGATGTTTAGGATTCACTTACAATAACCGCGGGTGAGGATTTTACATCAATGTCGTTACTGTCGGAATTCCCAACAGAGAATTGAAACATTACACAGGGTGAAAATATCTCTTTGATATCAAAGCACTACACCAAGTACACGATTAATACTCAACTCCGCTCACACTTTCTATATTACATGCTACATGTAAAATATCACGAGGTCGCACTCTAAGACTTTGATCATTACAAAAGTAAATTGGAATATGTTTGCTAGATGCATTCGAATCAGCTAGAAATGTCTGGTGCACAACAATCGTAATATCGAGGAAGTACTTGCTACACTATAATTCACTAAACGTGTTTTGTATTGTTGTTCATTTGTAGTATTGATTGTTTTTGAACCCTCAAATAATAATTCCCGACGTGAAACTAAGCCGCCGAAAGTCGTTACCATCACAAAGAAACAATTTACACGATGTTTGCCAAATGTATCCTATAGTTAGGTGAACTGGAATTATTTGTAAAACACACTCTGGTAAAGAAATCGAAAAGATATCCTACACCTAAATCTGATAAAACCATTTTGCACTTTGTGTTCGTCAGTAGTATCCATTTGAATTTTTCCATTTCCTCTCGTCAAAGTAGATGTAATCATAGTCGCTAAAGAAATTACTTGGATGTGTTTGAATTCTAGACATATTTCTAATTTACTCGACGCAAGACCCAAGAACAACCGTAGTTTACAACCGTGCACACATATCCAAAATATCGCACACTATGCTATTCCTAAAGTACAAACACCCGATACAAAATATTACTTGTTGTGTTGTTGCGGCATCATCTTCACAATATCACCGTCAATACAAATGATGTTTATGTGTAACATGCTATTGATTTGAATCACACCCACCTGACGGAGGAGGATTTACTCAATCTTTACAAAATGGATATTGACCAACATCACATCATCGGATTGTATCTGTTTTGTTGGATATGAGTTATGTTAGTTTAACAGTAAACAAATTTCACCCTCTTGGATTATGAATTCAATGCGTTAGCGGTCATTCAATATTTTGTTTGTGTCAACTAGTTACTTTGTATGTTACTCCACAACTCTTACAAAAGTACGAAGGATATTAACATCGCACGAAGTAATTAACTTTACTCGATATTCTCGCATTACGAAACTAAAGAATGGTTGGGTAGACTCTACAAACTGTTTCGATATCACAAGACCTTTATTGTCTGAATGGGTGTTCATGTATCTTAATAATCAAATAGTTCAACACAGAACTAGTACTAACAGAAACATGAGAGTTGTTTACACAAAAGTTTGTATATGTGCACAGTATGCGAATACCATGTGTAAGTCCAGCACAATTGTGGTATCCATCCGAGTTTAGTTAACACAAATTTATTACAACGGAGTCACGTAAACTTTCGTGAAAGAAAAGCATACTCACTCCCAGAAGGTTATGTCAATGCCATAGCAGTACCCCAACAGCAAAGTACATATGTTTTCTAGTCACGGTCCTTACATCTTTCACATAGATCAATCTACTTTGCTAACGAAAAGTGCTGAGTCATCACATGATCGCCCTCACAACAAAACAGCTAGTAGATATTATCATTCAAAAAATTCCTAACCCTTTACACACCAGTGACAAATCATACAACGAATATGTTTTGTGGGTCGAATTGTTGTTCAGTGTCAAGTCTACCTGTTGAAACGTACATTAAAACAGCGCAATCCAATTAAAACCACGAATCTATTTTCATTTCGTCACATACAGAAAAATAAATTTAATTTCCCAAAACATACTTGTAACCAATCGATTTCATTAAACATACAACACCATAATAGCATTTACTTTCTACAACATAGACATTCCGGTGTAGTCAAGAAATATTTTTATTAATCAAAATCATCGACTTCTGTTTACGGCGTTAGTGTGTGCATGTCATATATGTGGGATCCGTATTAAAATGGACACGACGCGACTGAATGTAAGGAGATAGAAGTCTATCGCATAGATTTACATGTGGTCTTCGCTACGGTTTCAAAAAAACTAATCATCTCTTTTGCATTGATCTAGACCGAGCAAGTTAGTTAATGGCCATGATTGTGTTTGTCATATGCGAATGATAGGGTTACTGTCAAATCTACATACAACAATCTTCTGACGATCATAATAGCAATTTCATTTTCCGCCCCTTCATAATTGTACAACTCGGTAACTACGTTTAACAAGACCAATCACACTACCAGCGTTGAACACAAGATACCTACCCAAGTAAAAATATCATTCTGGTTTGGACAACTGACGTTTACCTGTGTAAAATTATCACTTGGAGGTCCACCGTTACCTAACTAAAATACCATTGTCCTTTGGAGATTTATCGTTTACCCAGTGTAACAATCCCCTTTTCACTTGGAAATCTATTTTTGCCCTGGATAACAAACCTTTTTCATTTGGAAATATATTTTTTCTCTTGGTAACAAACCTTTTTCACTTGGAAATATATTTTTTCTCTGGGTAACAAACCTTTTTCACTTGGAAATATATTTTTTCTCTTGGTAATAAACCTTTTTCACTTGGAAATGTATTTTTTTTTCTCTGAGTAACAAACCTTTTTCACTTGGGAATATATTTTTTCTCTGGTTAACAAACCTTTTTCACTTGGAAATATATTTTTTCTCTGGGTAACAAACCTTTTTCACTTGGAAATATATTTTTTTCCCTGGGTAACAAACCTTTTTCGCTTGGAAATATATTTTTCCCTGGGTTACAAACCTTTTTCACTTGGTGATCCGTCGTTTACCTGAGTAAAAATATCATTTTCCTTTGGGGATCTGGCGTTTACCCAGTGTAACAATACATTTTCTCTTGGTCATCTAGCTTTTCCTAGAGTAACAAAACCATTTTTATTTTGAAATCTGACAACCACACCGACAATTTGATATTTTTGTATTTTCTTGCAGCGAACAGCGACAAAATATACACCAACAACGACTCCGATACATTTGTGCAATCGCATATTTACTTGTGTTGGTGCATCCCATCAAAATCATCGGTTACCCACATGCAATGTGCTCTTGTATATCGAAATGTATGTTTGGGAAATTGGACAATAGGTTTCGATAGGTCTGTGATGTCCGGGTTCGTGCTTTGGATTTTCCAGAGTCAAAATGTCTGAATAAAACACCTCCTCGACGATGGTTGGTATGTGGATAACGGTGTTCGGAAAACGGTTGGATTTATGTCACCCATCGCGATAACAATTCCAGGTCGAGTTTTCCCCCGCGCGTTTACTATATTGTGTCTTTATTGGTCAATGTATGTCTCGACATTCAGTTTGAAATCGGAAACCCTGATAAGTATGTAACCGGATCCGGATATCAACTCTGAATCGATAAACCAATGAACAATATTCAAAGTAAACATGTTACACCCTGTGTTTCCACGAAAAAATACCATCCAGACATACGTCGCGCTTGTTTGCCCACACCAGTATATGCGTAAATGGAGGTGTGTGACATTGCATGCAATGTGTTGGTATACAAACATCGATCCACAGACATTATCATAGCCGGTAGTTTTGATGTAGATCGAATGTCATCACACCCGATAACAATACCAATAAGCCACATTGCAATGACTCTGAGTCCGCGCTATGACATCGATATCTCGACACCGTTCACTGATTTATTCGATGGTGTTATCGCGCTGTAACATTACATGATAGTCATGACCCTATCTGCAGACGGACCACCCAGATCAATTGGATACATCGGTCAATATCCGTCGTGTTGTCGACACCGAAGTTTTCTGCTGCAGCGTTTGACCAATGTGAACTATCGAAGTACGGGTGCTCGAAATGATTGCGATCAGTCTTTCAGTCACGATGCATGGATGTCGCTACTCCCACATAACGACTCCAGATAAATATCGCGAAAATCTCGGACTGATACTGTGATCCAATAAGGTGTGTTTCTGTGGAATGAAGACTGCGATCGTACACCACAATAGAACACTACCTCGTGATTTCACACGCAATCATAAAACACACTTTCGTAAGGGTCTAGCTCGTCCGGTGACATTTCGAAACGGTCGTCACCACAAGAGATCGGTATCATTTTGAAAAGACATCGTCACAAGGCTATTGACGTCGATTCTGTTGGTCATGTCAATCCGTTTCAAAATCCGCCGTTTTTCAACTCCCCGCACCATAGTGTTACGACACAGACAGGAAGCGTCGGTGGAAATAATAAAACACGGAAAGCACACTTTGGTGTTATTTGACATGGATTTTACACCCGACGAACCTTACATTCGAGCGATGCATTGGAATGACGCTTGTATTATTGACGTAGAAGGAACAGAAATGTATCGATTTATTGGTTTCGTACATATCCAACAAAAACCAGGGTATGTGATTGTGCGTGGTTCGCATATTCGACTGTGAACGCTCTATTGGTATATGCTGTATAGTTCACTTTCACCGTCGTGCGAATAACCCATGTTACGGTTCGATGTTTGTGTGTCTGTATGTCACGCTTCAGATTGACTCAGAGTCATTGCAATGTGGCTTATTGGTATTGTTATCGGGTGTGATGACATTCGATCTACATCAAAACTACCGGCTATGATAATGTCTGTGGATCGATGTTTGTATACCAACACATTGCATGCAATGTCACACACCTCCATTTACGCATATACTGGTGTGGGCAAACAAGCGCGACGTATGTCTGGATGGTATTTTTTCGTGGAAACACAGGGTGTAACATGTTTACTTTGAATATTGTTCATTGGTTTATCGATTCAGAGTTGATATCCGGATCCGGTTACATACTTATCAGGGTTTCCGATTTCAAACTGAATGTCGAGACATACATTGACCAATAAAGACACAATATAGTAAACGCGCGGGGGAAAACTCGACCTGGAATTGTTATCGCGATGGGTGACATAAATCCAACCGTTTTCCGAACACCGTTATCCACATACCAACCATCGTCGAGGAGGTGTTTTATTCAGACATTTTGACTCTGGAAAATCCAAAGCACGAACCCGGACATCACAGACCTATCGAAACCTATTGTCCAATTTCCCAAACATACATTTCGATATACAAGAGCACATTGCATGTGGGTAACCGATGATTTTGATGGGATGCACCAACACAAGTAAATATGCGATTGCACAAATGTATCGGAGTCGTTGTTGGTGTATATTTTGTCGCTGTTCGCTGCAAGAAAATACAAAAATATCAAATTGTCGGTGTGGTTGTCAGATTTCAAAATAAAAATGGTTTTGTTACTCTAGGAAAAGCTAGATGACCAAGAGAAAATGTATTGTTACACTGGGTAAACGCCAGATCCCCAAAGGAAAATGATATTTTTACTCAGGTAAACGACGGATCACCAAGTGAAAAAGGTTTGTAACCCAGGGAAAAATATATTTCCAAGCGAAAAAGGTTTGTTACCCAGGGAAAAAAATATATTTCCAAGTGAAAAAGGTTTGTTACCCAGAGAAAAAATATATTTCCAAGTGAAAAAGGTTTGTTAACCAGAGAAAAAATATATTCCCAAGTGAAAAAGGTTTGTTACTCAGAGAAAAAAAAATACATTTCCAAGTGAAAAAGGTTTATTACCAAGAGAAAAAATATATTTCCAAGTGAAAAAGGTTTGTTACCCAGAGAAAAAATATATTTCCAAGTGAAAAAGGTTTGTTACCAAGAGAAAAAATATATTTCCAAATGAAAAAGGTTTGTTATCCAGGGCAAAAATAGATTTCCAAGTGAAAAGGGGATTGTTACACTGGGTAAACGATAAATCTCCAAAGGACAATGGTATTTTAGTTAGGTAACGGTGGACCTCCAAGTGATAATTTTACACAGGTAAACGTCAGTTGTCCAAACCAGAATGATATTTTTACTTGGGTAGGTATCTTGTGTTCAACGCTGGTAGTGTGATTGGTCTTGTTAAACGTAGTTACCGAGTTGTACAATTATGAAGGGGCGGAAAATGAAATTGCTATTATGATCGTCAGAAGATTGTTGTATGTAGATTTGACAGTAACCCTATCATTCGCATATGACAAACACAATCATGGCCATTAACTAACTTGCTCGGTCTAGATCAATGCAAAAGAGATGATTAGTTTTTTTGAAACCGTAGCGAAGACCACATGTAAATCTATGCGATAGACTTCTATCTCCTTACATTCAGTCGCGTCGTGTCCATTTTAATACGGATCCCACATATATGACATGCACACACTAACGCCGTAAACAGAAGTCGATGATTTTGATTAATAAAAATATTTCTTGACTACACCGGAATGTCTATGTTGTAGAAAGTAAATGCTATTATGGTGTTGTATGTTTAATGAAATCGATTGGTTACAAGTATGTTTTGGGAAATTAAATTTATTTTTCTGTATGTGACGAAATGAAAATAGATTCGTGGTTTTAATTGGATTGCGCTGTTTTAATGTACGTTTCAACAGGTAGACTTGACACTGAACAACAATTCGACCCACAAAACATATTCGTTGTATGATTTGTCACTGGTGTGTAAAGGGTTAGGAATTTTTTGAATGATAATATCTACTAGCTGTTTTGTTGTGAGGGCGATCATGTGATGACTCAGCACTTTTCGTTAGCAAAGTAGATTGATCTATGTGAAAGATGTAAGGACCGTGACTAGAAAACATATGTACTTTGCTGTTGGGGTACTGCTATGGCATTGACATAACCTTCTGGGAGTGAGTATGCTTTTCTTTCACGAAAGTTTACGTGACTCCGTTGTAATAAATTTGTGTTAACTAAACTCGGATGGATACCACAATTGTGCTGGACTTACACATGGTATTCGCATACTGTGCACATATACAAACTTTTGTGTAAACAACTCTCATGTTTCTGTTAGTACTAGTTCTGTGTTGAACTATTTGATTATTAAGATACATGAACACCCATTCAGACAATAAAGGTCTTGTGATATCGAAACAGTTTGTAGAGTCTACCCAACCATTCTTTAGTTTCGTAATGCGAGAATATCGAGTAAAGTTAATTACTTCGTGCGATGTTAATATCCTTCGTACTTTTGTAAGAGTTGTGGAGTAACATACAAAGTAACTAGTTGACACAAACAAAATATTGAATGACCGCTAACGCATTGAATTCATAATCCAAGAGGGTGAAATTTGTTTACTGTTAAACTAACATAACTCATATCCAACAAAACAGATACAATCCGATGATGTGATGTTGGTCAATATCCATTTTGTAAAGATTGAGTAAATCCTCCTCCGTCAGGTGGGTGTGATTCAAATCAATAGCATGTTACACATAAACATCATTTGTATTGACGGTGATATTGTGAAGATGATGCCGCAACAACACAACAAGTAATATTTTGTATCGGGTGTTTGTACTTTAGGAATAGCATAGTGTGCGATATTTTGGATATGTGTGCACGGTTGTAAACTACGGTTGTTCTTGGGTCTTGCGTCGAGTAAATTAGAAATATGTCTAGAATTCAAACACATCCAAGTAATTTCTTTAGCGACTATGATTACATCTACTTTGACGAGAGGAAATGGAAAAATTCAAATGGATACTACTGACGAACACAAAGTGCAAAATGGTTTTATCAGATTTAGGTGTAGGATATCTTTTCGATTTCTTTACCAGAGTGTGTTTTACAAATAATTCCAGTTCACCTAACTATAGGATACATTTGGCAAACATCGTGTAAATTGTTTCTTTGTGATGGTAACGACTTTCGGCGGCTTAGTTTCACGTCGGGAATTATTATTTGAGGGTTCAAAAACAATCAATACTACAAATGAACAACAATACAAAACACGTTTAGTGAATTATAGTGTAGCAAGTACTTCCTCGATATTACGATTGTTGTGCACCAGACATTTCTAGCTGATTCGAATGCATCTAGCAAACATATTCCAATTTACTTTTGTAATGATCAAAGTCTTAGAGTGCGACCTCGTGATATTTTACATGTAGCATGTAATATAGAAAGTGTGAGCGGAGTTGAGTATTAATCGTGTACTTGGTGTAGTGCTTTGATATCAAAGAGATATTTTCGCCCTGTGTAATGTTTCAATTCTCTGTTGGGAATTCCGACAGTAACGACATTGATGTAAAATCCTCACCCGCGGTTATTGTAAGTGAATCCTAAACATCGCAACAGTCGGTATGGAAATCGAACGCGTGCGTACTTTTAGATAGGTGACACTAACAAGTTTATTACATCCGTGAAATACTCTGAAACGTCGATTCGTGATTGTGTTAGCTATATTCATCTTCCATATCTGTGGACACAAAGATATCCCGACTTTGGTTACAACTCACTCGAAACGAATTGTTGCGGGTAATCTAAAAAAGCACAAGTCGAAGACGAATGATTTGATTTCAATGAACTAAAAAAGTCCTTTTGTTTTGATGTTGGGTTTAATACAATTTGTACGACTATAACGAATCCGATTCCAAAAGTGCTATGTTACATTTAACAAAAAAGTTTGATGACTTGTATTCTGATATTGATAGATGTGAAAAGTAATATGACTAGTTTATAAAATCCCGATCATGTTCTTTGTCATGTCTGTGTTCAACAAATATGTGATCAAGTCTTACCATTCGATATTAACTTTCGCAGTCGGCGTAAGCGATAATTTGTTGAAGTAACAATATCGACGAGTTCAATAATATTCTCCATCGATGTATTCGAATAATCTGTCAGCTACAAGTGGATTAAAAACTTGATGCCGTTTTGTGGTTAACTCAAGTCGGTGGTCGCGTTTGTGTTGATTTGAGGAATGATCATGACGAGTTGGTCGGGTAAATTAGATAATGTGGTTGTAACTATGACCGTAAAGAGTTGCTGACATTCCAATAAGACGAGTTGGTGGTATATGCCTAAAACCGAACTTGATATGATTGTTGGTTGTAGTGATTACTTGCGTAGTCTTGACTACTTTTCGTAAGGATACTTTTTGTTTTGGTTGGGTAAGTTACAAACGGATTGACTTGACAAGGTTTTTTGTATTTTACTCTTTTGTGTATGGGAATCACTCGATTGCAACAAAAAATAACCTGATAGTTTGTTCAAGGTTTCGACAAATAGATTGAAATATTCCGATTTAACTCATCGCGTCGCAACTTGATAACGGTATGCACAAGTGGTTGTCAAGATAGAAATATTTACAACAACGGGCGATATTTCATTGATTGATTCTATTGTGTGTAGTTACACATTAAAATATCGCGATAGTATTTACTGAAACTCTATTTGACAAATGGAAAACTCAGTCGTGAATAGAGTTGTAAGTTTCAAGGATTGTTTCAAAGTGTAATCTTGAAATGTGACTGGATCAAAGTTGGTAGTCATGTTTGTCAAACCTATTTCTATTCACACTATGTCAAGTCCAAATATTTCATTCTGGATTATTTGGATTTACCTTTAGTACATCTCGCGAATGGATTCCGATACCGTACTATAACATTCTTAATAATACGGGTTCGAGGGTTTTCATGATAGAGTTGACGAGTGATAAGATGCGTGTTTTTGTTAAGAGTTTGATTTCATGTTGATAAAGACAATAACTGTATAATGCACATACTTGTGATTCTTGATTCTTGTAGAATAATAGTTGGTATTGATTCTATAAGTGTGAAAACAGCGGCGTGGAATGTGCGAATAATTCGATGTAGCTGAAAGTCGGCGTCAGTAATATTCGGGTTATGGTCGAATCCAAAGATCACGAAAAGATTTCTCAAAATAATTAGAATTGTACCGAATTAACACATTCAAATACGAATCAACTCGGTTTGTGTAGTGAATTTCATTTCGAGTTGACAAATTGATACATTGATTGAATATTCTCATAATTCTTATCGTGCAACTAAAGTCAGCCGCTGTTCGAAGTGTCAAAACATATAGCGACCACCAGAAAGTGTCAAATTGTTGGTTTTCGAATCACCGTCTGCGACGGCTCTGTGACAAACTAATTACCGAAATATTACCTTGTGAGCGATCGGTATGTCTTTAACACCAAGTCACTAAAAATGGTTATACCCGAGACATTATCTTGTTAGCGATCGCGGGATTTGCAATCTATTTTACACTTTTTGAAGTGTTAATTTACGAGCGCGGTTATTTGTTGGTTGCTTTTCGTGTCGCTGCTGAATACTGAATACTCCTGAATGTAATAGCGCTGACTGGATTAGTGTAATCGATAGTAGCACGCGGCTGGCCGTGAAACAATTCCACACGCAGGTCATTCGGAATATAGGTCGCACTGCTTAATCCTCACAACAAGCCACGTTTCCGTTTGTGCGGTTATTGTTGGCGACTCGTACATATTCAACACCGCGTGAGAGATGTCTGAAAGTGCGAATCACGACCGCACCCATAAGAACACATGGTGAATCACCACAGATACCGTAAGAATACACGACAGACACATTTATCGTCGTTAGCATGTCACCGCACGTATACCAAAAACATTAGCATGTCACCACGAGTTTCGCGTTATCATGCGACTGCACCCATAAGACGAAAACGTTAGCATGTCACCACGAGTTTCGCGTTATCATGCGACCGCACCCATAAGACGAAAACGTTAGCATGACACCCCCGCCATAAGACGAAAACGTTAGCATGCCACCCCCACCATAAGACGAAAACGTTAGCATGCCACCCCCGCCATAAGACGAAAACGTTAGCATGCCACCCCCGGTTTCTCGTTAGCATGCCACCCCGCCCATAAGAGACAATGGCGCATCACGAGAGATCTATATAACTACTGTCGTCAAGGCTCATGTATCGCATGCTCATGTGTCACCATGCTCAAGTGGCACTTATTAAATTATCACCATGTTAATGTGTCCCTATGCTCACGTGTATCCATGCTCGTGTGTCCCTATACTTATGTGTCCCCATGCTAATATGTCCTCATGTTAATATGTCCCTGTGCTGATATGTCTACATGCCCACGAGTCGCCATGACCAAAAGTCGCTATGCTCAAGTGTCGCATGCTCAAGTGTCGCTTGCTATTGTGTCGCATGCTAATATGTCCACGGACCTAATTTCAGGTACCTTTAATTATGCGTACATAATACTAATGCATATTTAATATGACTAAACGGAAACTAGACAAGAAGTCAATCGCATTTTCTTTGGCAATTTCTCTGGATAACATTCCTGGACCACATTCGACCCTTAAGCATTCAGAGATAGTAAGGTCGTGGAAAAGGCGTAGGAGAGCTGCGTCTGCAAAGAATATAGAGATTGTTCGATGTCTGTGGAAGAATAGCTCCGAATATCAGGGCCAATGTGATTACGTTTTTCCGCCAACATCATGAAATAAACACCGACAACTCTATTTATTCGATTGAGTCACCTGAAGTTCGTGGAGCAGAGAGAAATTCAGAGCTGACGTCGGATGTGATGCAAAAGACACCATTTACGGACAATGATTCGAAATACGATGAAGTCATAGAACCTGTTTTTTGTTATTGCTAGCGACCGCATAAAGGAGAGTTTATGGTGCAATGCGATGATTGCAAATTCTGGTTTCATCCTGCATGCGCTTTCCCATCGGACAGTAAATAAATCAAATTTGATCGTAATAAATGGCGTATTACGTCTTTAGGTTGTGGACGTGGTAAAGACCATAACACTGGCAAAAAAATCGCCGGGTTTACACTCACGCACCGCAGCGCACTGAAAATCCTAATGTCGACAAGGAGTTATTTCCTCCCAAGTCTCCTAACGGTGCAGGGGTCACAGAAATAGATGGAATGTTAAATCTTTCAGATGATGCTTCTCTGAATCCTAATGTCACTGAAGATGATGCCATGGAAAAAGATGGAATATTGAATTCTTCATATGATGCTTCCCTGAATCGCAATATCACCGAAGAAGATATCACAGAACATGGTAATCAATCCGATGATGCTTCTCTGAATCCTAATGTCACTGAAGATGATGCCACGGAAAAAGATGGAATATTGGATTCTTCATATGATGCTTCCCCGAATTGCAATATCACCGAAGATGATATCACAGAACATGGTGGAATATTAAAACAATCTGATGACGCTCCTCTGAATCCTAACGTCACTGAAGATGATGCCACGGAAAAAGATGGAGTATTGGATCCTTCATATGATACTTCCCTGAATAGTAATGTCTCTGAAGATGATATCACAGAACAAGATGCATCTGATCATACAAAATCGTTTCCAGATTCCCGGATGACGTCGAATTCTAAACCAGTCGCGCACAGCGAAATTAATGAAGCGTGGGTGAGTGATTCCGCAATCGAATCAGCGTGTACTCAATGGTGGTGTGGATACTCGAAAAATCACGTGACCGTCACGCCCTGATACCTTTTATGACTTTGTTATTGTCGATCCGTCTACAGCACTAATTAAAGGCAGAGTCGCTATTGGTCTTTGTTGATTTTGACTGTGTTTCATATCGAGATGGGTGACAGGATTTAGTATGGTATATTTTGATGCTGTCATCTAGCACTGTACCAAGTTTCAAGGCTGAGACTCAATGACTAGCGTAGTAATTTCGCTGTCAAAGTCGAGTATTTGGTAGATGAGCGCGCACCGATATATTGCCGACTTTGATAACGGAATTACCATGCTAATGCGGCTTCGCGAAGTGTGTTATCGAATAAATCATTGGCAAAAAATGACCGCCACATGTTGGCCGAAACAATCAATATATATATTACCCATTGTCCGCAGGCGCGGGATAGTCCTGCGCTCACGATCTGAAGTTACCTTCTTCCTCTACCAGGAGAACTGATCACGTGGACAGAGAGCGGATGAAAAATTAATTGCAATATGTGCAATTACCAATATTATAGAAACAAATTCAATCCTGGATTAGAATTTTTTCGCGCTTTGCGCGAATACCCACACACGCACCGGCATCCCTCACCCATTTTTATACCCTTCACTCGGATTGGATCGAATGTAAAGGATATTATTTATATTCGCGAGAATCTGTTTTAGTTTGAAACCGAAAAATGGAGAAATAAATAATTAGCAACGTTGTCTGAAGTGGAAAAGATTGTAGAAAACGTGATGAATTTGTCATTTGTTAAGTTTTCTCGTAATTTCATTGGTGTTAATCAATGCACCCCCTCATATTTTACGATTTATGCCATAGGTTTGACCTAAATTACTAAACTAGTGTATTTTCGTCGATCTAGTGTTTTTTAGTTGGAAAATCTAGTGTTTTTACACGCACCCCAAGTGGCAGCACTGGTAGTACCTTTCACATATGCGACACCAATGGGTTGTGGATTCGAGTCCGACCGAGGTAGACTCCAGACTGCCTATTCAAGCATTGGAGCTTTATCGAGGCTGCTCCTCGCCATCCGATCCATGTCAGCGAAAAAAGTGATCCGTGTTATAAGTAGGGCTGGGCAATATCGAGTACCTGAGTGATTCGATTCTCAATCAAATATTACGCTTCGAGTCGAGTCGAGTATTCGAGTATCCCTCATTATGACGTCAAATCAGAATGTACTAAGTCGAAGTTCAAATATGTACCTTTTATGCTACCACAAAGAACATAATGCCTGTTGGCCGTCAAATAAAAGATACCTTGGTATTTTTTCGACCATACCGATTTCATTGCACTTCTTGACAATGTTGTGGGTTGATCATGACTTCGGAAATGTGCATGTTATTTCCAGTAACGTTCGAAGCTTTGTACCATGTCTCGTATTTTGCGACACGGCCAATCAAGGTTTCAAGGCTTCCTCAGTGGAAAACAGCATCAAACTATAATTATCGTTAGTAAATTAACTTTCAGTTGCGAGGAGCATATAATTTCAGTACTCGAAAAAATCGTCTTTTACTACTCGACTCGAATCATTAAAATTAATACTCGATTCAGATTCGAGTACTCGAATCATTGTGCCCAGTCCTAGTTATAAGCCGCCTGCAGCTCAGAATTTCTTCTGGGCATTATATATAACACACTGAACAGATAATAAATGGACGGGGGTTCGATCCAGAATTCAGAAATGATGACGTCGAGGTATAAGCCCATAATTGACCACAGGACAAATATTTATACTTTTGGACTCTTCTTCACGTCAAATCATTCAAAGATGCGTCTGGAGTCATTCCAACACTGCTACAAACCGCTTTGAAAGTAGCGCAAATAAACGCAACACGACATTGAGTAAACTGACTTCAGTAGACCGTGACCATTCTGTGGACTAACACTGGGAGACAATGGATTGTTCACTCCCATCTCTATACCACTAGCATAACATCGTCTGAGTCGTTTATCGGCGTCGAAAGTACATGACGCCGTGAGCTTAACACGTACGACGTAGGGCCGTCGTTCGTGTGCTGAGATCGATGGATACGAGTCGATTTAGGTGGTACCTTGGCCGATAGAACCATTACATATATTCGTTCCTGAATCGCCTTATATATGTACCATTTGTGGGTAGGATGTATACAGGTAAAGTGATGAAATTACCCGCGGAGGAAAATGAGCTATGGTGGCCATGCTACTGCGAGGTCTTTCGAAGTCCCAGAGGCAAAACGCCATGTTGCTGTACGGAAAATGCTCGACGCCTAACGCCAGTAAATCAGCTTCCGCTATGGGTTTAACCCCGTGTCACGCCTCCTTGGTTGCATTGAATTGCGAATTCGGATGCTAAAATTTACAAGCATATTGAGCAACGTAGTTTTGAATTGCCAGAATATTAGCCATGAACGGTGTTATCTGTAATGCCAGTTGACATGAACGTTCAGGTTTCTCCAGAATGCTTTGCTCTACAATGTTTAATATTAGTGTTAGTCTGGCTTGGGGATATGATAGTATGGGCTAGGATTAGGCCAGCTTGGGTAAAGGTCGGCTTGATTTAGGATTTGGGTTAAGATCCAGATCGACCACACTATTGACGCAGTATAGTCGCGAGTGAATTCATATTATCCAGGATTAGTCTAACATCTATATTATTTCCATGACCTAATTGTTTTAAAGAGCACGGCGGGTGTTTATGAGGTCATTTTGGGTTAGCCATTGCTAAAAGTCAGATCTGATGTTCCTGGGAAGTTTTAGCTGCACGAGGAGCTGAAAAATCTAGATATTACCTATCATATTTCTGAGTTTTTCGCGGGGAAATTTATAATGCGGCGGCATTATTGACGCAATTTTTTCATCCTATCTACGGACTCTCCACAGGATAATATGTCGTTTGAGCAGTGTTCTTAGCCTCTTGAGAGCCCGTACCCCCCGAGCAAAATGCTCGGAACTAAACAAAAGAATATATTGCACGTAAAAAAACTCCGGGTAATACGGACAATTCTCCGCTCAATTCAGACACAGGTTCGCAATTCCTATCGCTAGATCATTTATATGACACATTGATTATTTCGTTCTTATCAAGATGAGTGATTATGGCAAAACAATGACGATCCATGCAGTAACGATTGACAATTAACTCATATACGGAGGGCCAGCTTATATTACGTCCTTCCAACTTTACAATAAATTATTTTCTGACCGGCTTAAAGACTTATGCCTTTCATTCTTACTGTTTAGTGCAGAGGTCTCAAACACGCGGCCCGCGAGAGCATTTTGTGCGGCCCGCGACGGCATTTTGGAATTTCAAGCATTCACCAATATATTCAAGTGCCATATATCTTTTTTACATATAAGAACTTGAAGTTCGTGCTAAAACTACTATAAAATCACCGAAATCTCAATAAACTTCACTATCACATCACTTTTTAAAAAGCTACGGTAGAAGATCAACTATCACGTCACATTTCTAGTTCATAATGATAAGACATAACCCGTTGATGATTCGCGATTGAAAATTGTGATTCGGTTTTATGCGACCTTCTCGTTACTCGATTTCGGATTGACTGGGTGATTAATTAAAAATGACTCGAGTTGAGTCGGGTTAAACGTCAAAATCACAGAAGGACTTGCGACTCGGAACGGTGACTTGGTTGGTAATCCTACGGGCGCAACAATCTATGATACTGTCATGGGGAATAGTAATATATCAAAAGGTCGTAGCTTGCGTTGCGTAGGGTACATAGCTATCTAATCAGGTCAGTATAGCAGCCATTGATATTCTGTGACCCTCGTGACGTATAGTTGATTACATGCTGGGTGTTGTTTGTTCCCTTTGTCCATGTGATTATCGGTGGCGCACGCTCTGCAGCTGTAACACCAATGAATTATTCGCCGATTGGATATTTCAATTCCAGGGTCCGTAGACTCCATCGAGGTACGAAGCACCACATCAGGGTGTACGAGATGCATTGTGGAATTAGGCCTATATGCTGTGGAATATATTCTTGGCCAATTTATTCAACTGGAAAATAGTCCTCGCGCTACGCGCGATTTTCTGTGAATGGGCTTTCTGATTTTAATATAGGAACCATCCAGATATCGTGTTCTAAATGGACAAGGGCTACGAGAAATCTTATCGGAAGCACAAGGGGTACGATCGCTATAAAGTTTGAGAAGCAATGTTATTACTATGGATCAATAATGATTATATTTAAGTTGTTATTGGTTATTGATATGTTCCAATAATAATCGAAGGAAAAATCTAACGCTGATTTAGTTTGACTTTGGCAATAACAGTAACAACAGTCGATACTTATCACGACTATGTCAAAACCAGGTATGGCTCGCACAAATGCTCTGATATCAGATCATCGTTCGGTAGATTTTAAAATATTCTACATAAGATTGTGGCACGGTAAAGGTCCACTAGCTGCAATATTATAACCCGACAGTTTGACGATGTCATGATCATGACGCATCCTCTCGCATGACTCATTAATTAAAAAAATTATGCCCAGAACAAAAACAATTTTATTCAAATATTTGAAAATGTGATTTTTTCCGTGCCGAGCGAGAATAGTTTAATAGTAAATTACATTTCCACGATGTTTGTGGAATGCCTATATGCAAGGTCCCGTCAAATAAGTCCTACTTGGAAATTATACATTGAATATCCCTATTATTGATGCTGCGGCCCGCGGTGTCATCAAAAACTAGGAAATTGGCCCGCGAGCACATTTGAGTTTGAGACCTCTGGTTTAGTGGAATAATTTAACAAATATAGATATATATAGCTATAAATGCCGTTCAGTTCTTGCCGCAAGGCTCAGTACTGTATTGGAAAACTTAGTTACTGCACTATTTAACCACATGCGTGTGTTACAAAATAATATAGTGTATAGTAGCCTATTTATTGTAACGTGTAGTACAGTATAATACTAACCTGAAGGTATTACTCATGAGCGTTTTATGAGATCAGTGACAATTGCAATTCATTCGTTACTCAACAGTAGACCTACGCTCTTTTTAATGCATTTGGGCATTACTATGAAACGAGCAATTAATATTCCGCTTAATTCAAACCAATCGACGAATCCGAATCCTTCATCTCTACAAATCGCTGTCAGATATTGGTTACTGGTCAGGTGATACTACATAATGAACGTCTTGATAGAATCGTAAGACTATACTTTTTGCGATTTGTATTTACTTTAGCTGATTTAGCCGATTTCCTTTAGCTGTGTATAGCACGCATGTTAGTCGACAAAACGGTGAATTGATATATAGTGCAGTGGTTCTCATCCTTTTTGTCTTCGCGGACGCCATTTCGTCCATTAATTCTCCGACGGGCCCCCTCAAGGTCAGTTCAATTATCACGCAACCGTCATCTGTCTTGTGTAGTTATTACCTGTAGCTTATTGTAAACTGCAGTGATTGCGCTTTTTGTGAGATTACCATCGTACTATCGTGTGGAATATGTGAAGACTTTTATTGTTTCAAAGCGAATCCGCATAATCGGATGTCTGCAGCAGCATGTGAGAAACTAAACTCGAAATGGTAGGTCGTGTCGTGGAGAAATGATAGGTCGTATCGTGGAGAACTGGTCTCATATGAACGAGAGTAGAATATCCACTTTCACGAAGATAGGTGGAGGTGAAAGTAATAATGTCGCGCAACGTTTCCGACGACGCATTTGTGTGTGACGGTAACATGATGCACCAAAATTGAGACACAGACTTTTAAATGAACATCGCCTACAGCTTAGTCATTGCTATCAAAAGCTAGGTTGTCCGTAAATTGGCCACTCCTGTTTTATAAGTGTATTTGTATATTCCATAGATTATTGTATATTATAATTGGTTATTTATCTGATGTTTATTATAAAGAGGTAAAAACTCTGAACTGCTGTCTCGGGCGAGAAGATCGAAGAATTGTTAGCATTATATACCATGGGCGCTACACTAGTTCCATGATGTATTTACTGGAATTCCTTCATAGATGCCTTGAGTATTTGTGGCTGGTCCACAAATCAGGCAAATTAGTGTTCCTTGGGCTTAGCGACGCGGGAAAAACCTCGCTACTCCAAATGTTGGAGAATAAGGAAATTATGACCCACAAACCTACATTGCATCCAACTGTGCGGAAACTGACAATTGGAGATAAATCATTTACCACGTTCGAAATTGGTGGCCATTTTCTATGGAGAAGAAGATGGGAGGATTATTTTCCGGATATTGATGGAATTGTGTATCTTGTTGACGCCGCTGACAAGGGATGCATGGATGAAGCGAAAAAGGATCTTGACAGTTTGCTGGCATATGGGCAGGTTGCACATGTACCTATTCTTGTTCTTGGGAATAAAACTGACATACCTGACGCAGCAAGTGAACGTGCCCTCTTAGCATTTTTCCAATTACATACAACTGGCAAAGGTAATGTTTCCAGAGATAGCCTTGGCGGCGCAATGCCAGTCGAGCTATTCATGTGCTCCGTTCTTAACAAGCAAGGTTACGAGGATGGATTTCGGTGGCTGAGCCAGTATATCAATTGAAAGCAAAACAGGTCATACACTGTACAGTGCCGTGATGTACAATTGTACATCCGTAACACTATTGTACCATTTGCATTTCACGACTATATCATTCCATGTTTAAATCATGAGAGTTCTTTATGTTCCTGTCTGGTAGCGTAATGCGCAATCACAAGTCGAGGGTTTTGCTCCAGGTGTGAAGTTTAGCCTAAATCTCGTGTATTTAATTGTTGCTGCTTAACAATTGTATTCTGGCAACCCAAAATTAATCCAATACTGCGTGAAAGATTGTTTACAAGTGTAAAAGTGAAAGTGTGTAGTGAGGGAATTAAAACATTTTTTTAGATATTTGATAATTTGCTTGTGTGTAATGGAATTTCTGTAATCACATAGCCAGTAGGGATGGTGTGAACGTGAGGTTCACGTTCGCGTTCTTTGTGTGTAGACCTCAGAAATTTAGAGGCTCACGTTCACAAACGAACCTTGGTAGGTTCTTCACTGTGAACCTTTTTCATATATTACAATTTTCACTTCATTATAAGATATTTGGTTGAAATTTATTGCATTTTAAGTGCGGGCCACTATATATGCATGGCGCTGGAAGCATTCATAAATCAACACTAAACGAGGATGTACCTTGACAATCTCAAAATTTTCCTTACTTTGTTACAAAAGTTTGCTCGAATATTTAGTGACTCTCTGCCGAGTGCTTGGCGCGCAATCATACAATATCAAGAGCAGAGGTCTCAAACTCAAATGTGCTCTCGGGCCAATTTCCTAATTTGTGATGACCCGCGGGCCGCAACATCAATAAATAGGGGTATTCAATTTATAATATGCAACTAGGCGTTATTTAACGGCACCTTGCAGACAGGCATTCCACAACCATCGAGAAAATGCAATTTACTATTATACTATTCACGCTTGGCACGAACAAATCACATTTTCAAATATTTGAATAAAATAGTTTTTGTGCCGGGCATAATTTGTTGGGGAATGAGTTTAGACATCATGCGAGAGGCGCATGATGATATCGTAAAAGCTGTCGGATTGTAATATTGCAGCTATTGGACCTTTGAAATGCCACAATTTTAAGTGGAATATTTTAGAATTCACTAAAGATTGATTTGATATCAGAGCATGTGAGCGGTGTAGCCTAATCGGGTTTTCTGATATACTCGTGATAAGTATAGGCTATTGTTACTGTCATTGCCAAAGTCAGCGTTACCAGCGTTAGGTTTTCTTCGATTAATATTGAAACAGATCAATAACAACTTAAATATAATCATTATTGTTCCATAGTTAGCATTGTTTCTTAACCGTTTTAGCGATCGTGCCGCTTGTACTTTTAATTGGATTTCCAGTGACCCCTGTCGATTTTCAACACAATTTCTGATGGGACCTATAAAAATCAGAAATCCCATTCACATAAAATCACGCGTAGCGCGAAGAATATTTTCCAGTTGAATAAATTAGCCCAGAAAATATTCCAGAGCATATAGGCCAATTTCCACAATGCATCTGGTACCCCCTGATGTGGTGCTTTGTACCACGAAGGGGATACGGACCCCTGGAATAGAAATGACTAATCGCCGAAGAATCCATTGGTGTTACAGCTGTGGACTGTGGAGCGTACCACTACCTTACTCGCCACCGATAATAACATGGACAGTGAGAACTAACAACATCCAGGATGTAACCAAGTATAGGCCTACGTCACGGGGCCACAGAATGCCAATGGTTTCCATACAGACCCGATTAGATTTCTATATTCTATATACCCTACGCAACGCAAGTTACGGGCTTTTGATCTATTACTATTCCCCACGACAGCTTCCTAGATTTTTGCGTCCGTAGGATTGCCAAGTCACTATTCCGAGAGGCAAGTCCTTCCCTGATTTTAACGTTCGACCCTACTCAACTAGAGTCATTTTTAGTTTATCTCCCAGTCAATCCAAAATCGAGTAATTTGACGAAAGGTCGCACCAAACAAAATCACAATTTTCAGTCACGAATCATCAACGGTTCATGTTTTGTCATCATGAACCTGAAATGTGACGTAGTAGCGATCTTCCGCTGCATGGTAGATTTTAGGAAGTGATGAAACAGTGAAGCTTGTTTAGATTTCAGGTTTTTGTAGTAGTTTTAGAGTCAACTTTAAGTTCCTAAATTTAAAAAAAGATATATTGCACTAGAATATATTGTCGAATACTTGAAATTGAAAAATGCCTTCGCGGGCCGCACAAAATGTTATCGAGCGCCGCATGCGGCCCGCGGGCCGCGTGTTTGAGACCTCTGATCAAGAGCATAAAACACTACATGTGGGTAGTCAGCGAATGATGCTTATTTTCAACCAATCACTGAAATTTATAGTGTTGTCGGATGTAAAAAATCTAGCAGGCGTACAAGGTCAATATTGATTTCACATGTTTATTGTATCATAAAAACCAAATCCGTGCGATTCGAGTGTTGGCTACTGCTATAAATTGTTAATGGATTAATATCGGTAGCAAGTGTAGAAACCCGTTTTACACTCTGCTCAATATCAACGTAGCAATCCTCAAACGCCGAATACATTTTCCGGTCAGGCCTAAGGCGTAAGCTTATATTCCCAAGCATGTCCTCATCGAAATGGGTGGCAAAGCAACGGAAGATAAAGAGATTTTATGGGATTATTATATCGTTTGATTGCCCCAATTGATACATTTGGCGACGTTTAAAGCGTCAATATGAACTTAGGCATTGTGGCATCATATCGACCGAGCCGTATCTAGGTACCGTGTACATTAATATAGGCTATCACTTCATCGAAATGTAGTGTTGTAATTAGCAATATGACGTC
This sequence comes from Botryllus schlosseri, assembly GCF_051294905.1. Lineage (NCBI taxonomy): Eukaryota > Metazoa > Chordata > Ascidiacea > Stolidobranchia > Styelidae > Botryllus > Botryllus schlosseri. Next base: position 17,320,094 of record NC_137237.1, read on the forward strand.
ACGTGACGTCATGAGGTTCACGTTCGCGTTCACACAGAACCTTTCAAAACGGTTCGTGTTCACACAAACCTGAACCTTTCAGAGGTTCACACTATCCCTAAAAGCTAGAAGAAAACTAGGGGTTTGGCGATTTTCATAAAATCAGGTGACGGCGCAGGGATCTATTATGACGTCGTGCAAACGAATACCATAAGAATATTCAATAATCAAATATAGTTAGCTAGCATGTATACACTGTTGCGCGATCTCGATGAGGTCAAAAAGTTACCTAGAGAACGAATTACGATGTTAGGATAGAATTTTAGATAGTGGTCAGCCAATATTATCCATCCAGCCCCTGTGCGTTCATCGTCGTCGTAACTTGCTGTGCTTGTTAGGGCTGGGCAAAATCGAGTACATGAGGGATTGGAATCTGAATCACGTATTACGCTTCGAGTCGAGTCGAGTATTAGAGTTTCACTCATTATGACGCCACAACAGAATATACTATGCCAAAGTTCTAATATGTACCTTTTATGCGACCACAAAGAACATGATGCAGTTTGATACAGTTGTTCAAAAAGTTCTTGCAATTGTTTTAAAATAAGCTTTACGACATTTTGGGAGAGTAAATATCTCTCCATTTTTGCTTACTACATTGCAATTCCCCAGTAACTAGGGATATGAAGCTTTCTTTCGTCACTTGTACAATCTAGTTTAGGTAGGCCCTCTGTGCATTCAAAGCGACTACCAAAATAGAAATTTTGATCTGTATATTTTATGTTCAATATAACATGCATATGTTCGTTAAAGTTACTCCTTGCTCGCGTGTACTACTTGAGACACGCCCGCGTACCACAGTCTGGGAATCACTGATCTGTGAGCTATGCTCAACCGGTTGCGCGACTTTGAATTATGTGTCGGCTGCGCGATTATTTTCTGCCGGCGTGCATAATATTGTTCGAAATCACGAGTTCCGCCGCGCCGTGCAATCAACTAAAACGGCTGCTACACGTGTGTGTGCTGTACAGTGTACAGGCTGTACTCTGAAGTCCTAGCCAGACAGGACAATTATAGCCGAAAGCGTAGCGGTTTGAGCGTGTAGCCCAGTGGTTCTCAACCTTTTCGACCTCGCGGCACCCTTTGGAAATGAAATATTGTTCGCGGCACACCCGCACAGTTGTTCTGAACTTTTTTGCTTAGCAGCACCCACTTCAGTAGTATCACTGTGTTTCTGCATTAGCTTGGACAGTTCTCGCGAAATGAAAACAATTTATTGAATTTCATCACAAACAAAGTCAGTGCAAAATCTGCGCTTGATTTCTAGCGCCGGCACCTGTCTATACCGTTACAGAGTCAGTTACACGTTAATATTATTGTTTTGTGTTTTTGTTTTGTGTATTTTTTTTCCTACTCATTGACTAATCCCGGTTGACGAAGAAATAAATATCTCTCTCTCCCTCCCTCTCCCCCTCTCTCTCTCTCTTCCCCTTTCTCTCTCTCTCTCTCTCTCCTTTCAATTTCATGGACGCACAGTGGATAATGCTACTGATTTCTCGCTGATGATTGGAGAGAAAATGGGGATTAGAAAACTGCATGGCCTTGCAGGCGCCGCCATGTTTGCTCTTCCCTGCGCAAAACTGAATTCAGCCGTTAAGGCACGTGCTATGCCGGCTAAAGCTAATTCGCGGGGTTATTGATTGCGGGCAAAACATCAATTCTGAATGGACAAATGTACTTAGAAACTTCACAAGCTCGATTTAAGATTATTGATCGTTAAGAATTATTTTGCGCATAATTTCAAAAATTCGAAGTAATCGCTCGCGACACACTTGCGAGACGTAAATGGCACACGAGTGTGCCGCGGCACGCCGGTTGAGTACCCCTGGTGTAGCCAAAAACGTATGCGACACAGACAGGTCCCGTACGAAGAAGCGTTCTCTCGTTTTTTGCGAGCCTGGTCGAAAGCGTTCATGCCAGACTTGTACAAACTACTGAATTTTCAAAAAGCGCAACTAGAACTAGAACTAGAACTACTCAATTTTTAAGACTCGCAACTACAACTATAACTAGAACTACCCAATTTTCAAATTCCGCAACTAGAACTAGAACTAGAGCTACTCAATTTTTAAGACTCGCAACTACAACTATAACTAGAACTACCCAATTTTCAAATTCCGCAACTAGAACTAGAACTAGAACTACTCAATTTTTAAGACTCGCAACTACAACTATAACTAGAACTACCCAATTTTCAAATTCCGCAACTAGAACTAGAACTAGAACTACTCAATTTTTAAGACTCGCAACTACAACTATAACTAGAACTACCCAATTTTCAAATTCCGCAACTAGAACTAGAACTAGAACTACTCAATTTTTAAGACTCGCAACTACAACTATAACTAGAACTACCCAATTTTCAAATTCCGCAACTAGAACTAGAACTAGAACTACTCAATTTTTAAGACTCGCAACTACAACTATAACTAGAACTACCCAATTTTCAAATTCCGCAACTAGAACTAGAACTAGAACTACTCAATTTTTAAGACTCGCAACTACAACTATAACTAGAACTACCCAATTTTCAAATTCCGCAACTAGAACTAGAACTAGAACTACTCAATTTTCAAATCTCGCAACTAGAACCATAACTAGAACTAACGAAATTTAAATATCGGCAACTAACTAACTAATACACAACTACTAAATTTAATTCTCAATCAACTCATTCATTTTTATTGTATTCGAATTCGGCGTTCCAGCCTTCCACATGAACGTCGGTACAACGAAATTACTAAAAAATCAGACAGACAGAATTATTCTGTAATCAGTACAGGATAAACTAAACCATTTTCTGCAGCGGTTGCTGATTGCAGCGAATCAACATGAGTCGCGAGAATGTTTTTTCGTTTAATTTTGCCCTCTTTGGGGAATACAAAATCCCAGCATGCGAGAAAGCCCTTTCACTGGGCGCAGATGTTGCAGTCATCCCAAGAAAATCTTTCCGTAATTCTGGCAAGTCGGTCATATTCCGCCAACAGTTTAGCACATTCTGACCAAGGGGTAGTCGCTGTTCCCGGCATACTTTTTCACCTCAGACGGCCCGGATTTAACTTCAAGCGGACGACACTGACTTGGAGGTAGAAAGTTGAAGAGTGAGAGTCTCGGTTTCTTGTGCGTTGGAGAGCCAGGAGGAAACGACCCAGGCAATTTCTGCAATTTCATTTGTAAAGATACCTTGGGCGAATCCAGATCGTCTTCTCTTTGTGCCTGGGCAGACGTGGTCGACATCATCATCACGAATCAAATCTCGTAAGTTTCACAGACGCGACAGCTTAGTTCCGAGATAAAACTCGCCAGCGCACAGCAGGAGATCACATTCCAATTAGTAAACAACCTCAGCGGGAGATCGCGTGCGCTGCGCACTGTCGATTGTTGTAAATTTGACGAGTTATCAGTGAACTCTGTATAATCAATGAATTAACTATGATCCAACAATGAGCATTTGATCCTTTGTCATGATCACATTAGTAACCCCAAGTAACCTCACTTGTCACGCGAGGAGAGTTCTCATCGCGCAGGGCAGGACACACGAGTGTTTTCTAGTTGTTCGGCAACTAATATTGTTTTGAAATGCGCAACTAAAACTAGAACTAGAAGCTAGAACTACTGAATTTTCAAAATCTGCAACTACAACTAGAACTAGAACTACGCAATTTTCAAAATCCGCAACTACAACTAGAACTAGAACTACTCAAAAAACTGTTAGTTAGTTGACCGTCAACTAACTAAGTGTTTAGTTTGTACAAGTCTGGTTCATGCGCGTATCGAGTTAAATATTTTTCAACTTTATGCGCTATCGGCGCTGACGGCTGTCGTTCATCGTGTGCTTCAGTCGTATTTGGCTGCATGGCTGGGCGATGTTTTGTTGAGTGTTGTGAATCGCTGGGAGAAGAGATGCTTTCCATCAATTGTAGTAGAGTATAGTGCCAGCCTATCTTTTGAATATTGTTTACCGCACTGTATAGCCTACTTGATGAGAATAGCAGTGGCGGCTCGTCCTATAGGCCTCAGGGTTGTGGAGTTGGTAAATTTTACCACCGACTCCGGCTCCGACTCCGACTCCGCACATTTTAAATATACCGACCCCGACTCCGACTCCAGAGTCTTTAAACGTACCGACTCCGACTCCTGGGTCTGTAAACGTACCGACTGCGACTCCCGACTCTGACTCCAGCATTATTACCAATTTACTTCGAAAATTATATGCCACATTGTCGGTTGAATGACTATCATACAACCATTAAACATGTGCAAACATATGATTAACGGTGGCATGCTAAATTGTTTCATTGTGGCACAGCTCGAATTATCCACTATGCAATTAACATGAAAGAAAGATTTGCTAAATATCCTTCCTTTTTCAAGTTTTTATAACATGAACTCTCTAATATCCTGAAATGTATAAATCATTCAAATATGGCAGATATCCAATCCTGTATAATAAAAATGTAGATAAAAAATCCAAGTGTAGCTCTTGTGTATGAGTCAGCAACTAATAAAGAGACTGACCTGCTAATTTTGTCATTGCACACTGTACTGATTACAAGCACACACACTCTTACTACTAATTTACATTGGTCATAAATGGAATTTAGTTAAGTAGCCAAAAACGATAGCCGATGTGTAGTCTACACGTACTTAATCAAGTATTCAAGGATTGGGACTTGCAGTCTTTCTTAATCATTTGTTCGACCCAAACAACTAAGCTCCACTACAAATATTTTTAATTTTGTCAAGTGGGAAGCATCGTTTGGTCAAATTTACATCATTTTTACAATTTTACAAAACCAGCCGATGCATTTGCTCTGTCACAGTATCATGGTATAATTCCAAAAATTGCATCAATTTTGACTGCATCGCGAAAACGCAATTTACGATTTTCTTCCCCTGTGCAACTGAGTTGTAATTTGCAAGTAATGTCTAATTTTATCTATATCAGGGATGGGCAACTTTTTCGGTCAAAGGGACACATGAGATTCACGAACCATTGCGCGGGCAACTGGAATGTTAATAATCTTTTTTTAGCCGTCCGATAGGAGCGAACCGTTGCAAACAAGACTTATATTAATACGCTCTAAAATTGATAACAATATGTCATGCAACTGTGCAGTGCGCAATCAGGCGCTGGTCGCGCGAAGCGCGAATTCTTTTTGCAAGATAATGACTGAATTATATCAATAAATATGTTGCTAACATACATTGAGGGTCGCATCTGTATTCCACTGGGCTCATTTGGCAAGGACAGGATTATTCGACATTTAGACATAGCAAAATCGACGGCATCAGTGAACATGCCTCTATCATTTTGTGCAAATGTTTTGTCGACGATCTCGCTGCGAGTGCACAAGCGAAGCCGCATGTTGGACGACACGTTATCTCCTAATTGCGAATATAGTTAGACTCAATTATGTGAATAATATGTATTTATAATTTTCAGAATGGGGCTCAAATACTGAATGCAGGAAATCTAGTGACAATGAATCATATGAAGTACTGAGAAAAATTACAAGTAAAATAAATCTGCTATGAAATATTCTACTTTATGGTCATATACGAAGATCTGGGATTAATTTGGCTGGCCCCTCGATACGTCAATGCGTCAGAACTGTTGTTTTAGTCATCACCAAATTTCGCAGCCATGCTAATCAAATTTTGGTTGGCCGTGCAATTGTACCTGATGTCATAAATAATTTCGAGAATTGCCTCGCAGGCCGCACCTAACCATCTCGTGTGTCAAATTTGGTCTGCCTGTCACGAGCTGGCCGCACCTGATCTGTATGGTTATTAATAACAGTGATTGGTGGTACATAAAAATTCTATTGAAAATCCTTTGAAAGCAAATGTTTTCATGATAGAGAAGTTGGAGTCGGAGTCGAAGTCAGGGTCATTCTCACAAACTCAGACTCCGACTCCAGTCAGTATTTTCCCAACGACTCCGAATCCGACTCCATCAAGCGAAAATTTCCCAGACTCCGACTCTGACTCATCCGACTCCGACTTCACAGCCCTGGCAACTGGGGCATTGACTCATCTAAAATTCTGTTCAATAACAATTATCATTTATAGACGCACAGCAATCAATATATACCGAAATCACAGCGAAAACCGCATTCTTCTTGTGCTTTCGCTTGTAAATGCCCATACATAGCGAAGTCTCTGCGAAAATCGAATTCTCTTCTGTGTTTTCGCTTTGCGAATGCCTAGCCGGGGCATGCATCAGTAGCGCTCAAAACAAGCTTTCACTGTCTATTCTCTCAAAGCCACGCACAATAAAGAAACGGTGATTTACTCTCTCTTACTCACAAAATTATCGAGCAAGTGGGGCAACATTGCCTTGTTGCCCCTAGGGTCTGACGTAACAATCGTACATATATCTGAACCCGATTACCGTCATATGTGTTAAGACGATCTTTGCTGGTATAGGTTGATTTTGACGGTGTTTCACACCATGATAATTCTTGAAACTTGGTGCGTTATGTCGTGATGGTGGTGTTTAATACTGCCCCAAGTTTCAGATTTTACTCAAAAGCCAGTACTGGTGTCTTTTGATTTTGACGATGTTCCATACCGAGATCGGTCATATGATATTTGTCACGGTAAGTATACGAACGCTGTACCAAGTTTTAAGTTTGTCACTGATCTTGATAGTGGTAATTCCGTTTCCTAAGTCGAGTGAGAGCTGACTCGTCATTTATCGCTTAACAGATTTTACGCAAAGCCGATATTGGTCTCTATTGATTTTAACGATGCTCCTTACCTAGATCTGTCATGAGCTTTTTCACGGTATGTCTTGATTTTAGTATCGAACGCTGTGCCAATTCTCAGGATTGACACTCGATGATTGGGGCAGTAATTTCGTTATCGAGGTTGAGTATGGTGGAGATGCGCGCCGATCTGACACTTAGCCTACCTAACCAGAGGTGGTCAGTAACGAAGTACTTCTACTTTTTGGAAGTACTCAAGTAGTTTTCCTCTACTTCTGGTACTTACTCAAGTAGATCTGATTTTCTCTCCTTCTACTTCTACTTCGTAATATTTTGTGATCTACTTACTTACTTTTCGCTATTTTCAGTTTGTCAAGTAGGAGTAGTTAAATTCCCTAATACCAGGGGCGGGCAACATACGGCCCGCGGGCCGGATATAGCCCGCGAAGGGATTTTGACCGGCCCGCCGAGAGCTTTTACTCTGAAAGTGAAATTTTATACTTAAAGTATTGACAAATTTCATGCGTCACATAATGAATCCATGTTTGCCAACCTGAGAAAGATGGACATTAAACTACTTGCTCTGTTCGGGTCTACATACATTTTCGACCATGAACCAGTGGGATGACTCGAGACACCTTGGAAAAATGACTTGACTTGACTTGACTCGATACTTCAGAAATGCAGATTGACTCGTGACTCGAAGCAAAATTTACGAGTTAATTTCAAGTCATCAAGTAATCGATGTCGACTAAATCGCTGTATTTCGTATTTCGTGTAAGTTCGGATTGCCAACCTATGAATCAATGATTGTACGTTTTACCGAACCTCCATTGTTATATCACAAATAAATTGATCGCAAACGCAGTGATCGGAGCTTATACAACAGCTTACGTTCTCGTAAACTTGCTCACCTCAACCAACCCTCCTGTATATAATTTATATCAAACGAATATATCTCATACGTTTATAATTGTATATCATGGCCATGTAGGTATGGGTAGGCATTGAACTATATCATTTTTAAACTTTCTGAGGTTTCGTATGTTACACTGTATTTTGACTGATATTTGAAGACTGAGGCTATACCGCTATACTGGCGTAGTTGAGCAGTTCTACGTATGTGTGAGCGATACAGCGCCTTTTGCGCGCATAATCAACTCTTTATTCGTTCCTCGATTCAGAATAAATGGGCACTTCATCTGCATTTAAAACAGTTAGCAAAATGTAATGACTTTGAATCATGTCTAGTACATTGAAATTCCAACTTGACTTGACTCGTGACTTGACTTGACTTGACTCGGGCTGACTTGACTCGAGTCACTTCCAAAAATAGAGTGACTTGACTCGTGACTTGACTTGACTCGAGTCAACTCCAAAAATCGAGTGACTTGACTTGACTCGAGTCAAAATGTGCAATGACTCGAAATGACTTGTGACTCGAAGGTAGTGACTTGATCCCAGCACTGCCACGAACGAACATTAGCGAGGAAGGCTGCGTTCCAATATAACGGATGTTCGCATGCAGTCTTTACTAAGGGTTTCCGCATACGACATGCAACCAGAGTTCAAAAACTAGTGTACAATATTGAACGACCACAGATGTCTGATTTACTTCAATAGCTGTTGTATATAAATTCATTAAATTCTGTTTTTGGTCTCTATGCTTTAAACTTAAAGTTTACATTAAATACAGTTGATTCCTTGAATAGGTGGATAAATTCGCGATTAAGGTATATTGTATATATTCTGTAATTAGGCCCGCCAAGTGCTTCATTTTCCCATATCCGGCCCGCCGACCGGAGAAGTTGCCCGCCCCTGCCTAATACGAAAGGTAGCCTGAGGAATTTTGGGGCTGTTTTCACTGAGTACCAACATTTCATATTGATAAAAGTCAAGTAAAGCCCAGAAATTTTGTTGTGGTTCGCGCACAGTAGTTATGGAGAGACAAATATGTCTAACGAAAGTATCAGTGAATATAATTTAGGTACCGGATTACCTGGTTCCGCTCACACCGCATTGTCGCCCATATCAAATATTTCATCACAGTAAATATGGCCCAGCATAATGTTTGAAACTACCGATTCGGAATCTAGCAATTACCTATCATATCGTAATCTAGCAGTCCATGACGTGTCCTGCTAATCTGGAAAATCCGGACTTTTTTAAACGTTACACAAGTTTTAGCAGAGCACCTTTGAAGCTTTATGGACAAAAGACATGAAATATATTTTACGCTTTGTAGAAGTGGTATTTGTATTTCACTTTAAATACTGAGTATCATACTTTGAGTTCTAATTACTTTCAATTCTTTTGTCTGCAGAACATACATGTTGATGCATAAAAGCAAGTGTAGTAATGTCTCTATTTTCCGAAAATAAAGCTACACTAAATATAAATTTTACGATCCACAATATTTGTTACTAACGCATACTAATCGCGCAAAGTGTTGAAAACCTAACCGATACAACTTCTCCGTATTGCTCTCGCCTAAACTTGGGGCCTTGTAATATGAGGGAGGGCGCCATGTCATGATATTCTCTAAAACGGGGTCTTCTAGTAAACAAAAGGTTAGTATCGCATTTCCATATCAATACTATAATTTGCATCCAATGATGCGAAAGAATGCTTATTCTGTCGAAAATTGATACCTCCCGGGATGCATCAATACGAATCTCTGCACCTTCCGCATAGCTCAATTTGCAGCTTTTGACAGTCCATGCGAACGAATCAAGACTGTTTGCAAAACTACTTACTTACTTCAGTAAATTTGAAGTCAGTAAATTCCACTTCTACTTTAAGAAGTTTTAAGTGAAAGAAGTACTTCTACTTGTACTTCAGTAGATTTTGTCGTCGCTACTTCTACTTCTACTTGAGTAGCTTTCTTGACTACTTTGACCACCTCTGTACCTAACGCATTGCGGATTTCGTGCAAAAGCCTGTGTGTCTGTGCTAACGTTAACTGTGTTCCATACTGAGATAGGTGATGTGATGATGATATCATGAATCAGTTTACTAACATTCTCGGTTTGCATTCAAATATTTACATTTATTTTATATTCTACAATGTCAACTTCACTGTGAAATTGTGACGTTCAAGCCATTTGCCTACTACCCCCTGTCAAGCGCGATAGCTATTTCGTTTTCGATGACGGCTAACAGTTGATCTATAGAAATTAAACATGGAACGGCAACGACCGATTTTGCAGCTTCGTTCCGCTTCGCTGAGGCTGCAGTGGAGAATGGTATTGCGTAAGCGACTGTAGGATTTCTGGCAATCCAAAAGCTATCTTCCCGAGCGCAGAAATTACTGAATCTGGTCTTGATCGAAAGCTACTGTTACACCGATTCCGAAAATATAAATTAAAATATTGATCAGGCACTGGTCCACCTAGAATCCGTCCTCCAAGTTTGAAATATCGGCATTGTTCAGAACCGCAACACATTGGTCATAACAATGACCCGTTGCGACTTTCCGATTGTTCGAACAATGTCTATACCAGAGGTCTCAAACTCAAATGTGCTCGCGGGCCAGTTTTCCCGTTTTAACGACGCCGCGGGCCGCAGCACTTAGGGGTATTCTATTTCTTTCCAAGTAGGCCTTATTTGGCGTGAATGAATTGTCCTATTGAAAGTGAGACGATCCAGCAGACTGACAGTAAACACTTTAACACACATCGTCAAAATGTGATTTACTCTTGTATCAATTTAGGCCTGGCACGAAAAGAATCATCACATTTATAACTACTTAAATATAATTGTTTTTGTACTTGGTTTATAATAATTATAAGATATAGACACCATATGGGTGGACAAATGTATAATGCCATCAGAAAAGCTATCGGGTTATAATTTTGCAGCTAATATGAAAATTTTGCATTAACAGATTGATAATAGAGACTGATTTGATATCAAAATATTTTTAGGTTGAGCATTGTAATTCCAATCCAGGATTCGGATGTACTTCTGATAAGTAGGCTATTAATCTCATGGCCAAATATCTTCAAATATAGGAGCAGAAAAAAATAAAAATATAATATAAATATATTAATAAATGTGTCCTAGTGGTGGAAATGTCAGAACGCCTAACGGCCCATTGTTGTTACATCGTTGGAGCGTACCACTACGGTACTCGGTACCTTTAAGTGGCCTTAATAACATGGTTTAGCGACCAAAGATGTAACTACTAGATCGCCAATGGTTGCCATAGCTATTTGCTTAGTTAGCGAAATACCAAGCTGCGACTTTCTGATCTATTACTATTTCCCTGATACGCGATTAGTTTGTTGCGTCCATGGTTCTAACAAATTCACGGCATTCTGAATCACTCCGAGTCCACTATATAGTCATTTTCATTTTGCCATTGACTTAGCCCGAGTCTGAGTAATTCTAAGAAAGGTCACGTCCAAGTCCAACTCACAAATTTCAGTCACGAATCGTCTAAGGGTCAGGTTTTATCATCATGAATTGGAAATGTGGTGAAATAGTGAATCTTCCCCTGCAGGGTGGCGTTTGCAATTGATGTGATAGTGAAGTTTGATGAATAGTTTCAGACTTTCGGAGCAATTTATGAGGGAATTTTGTTTTTATAACCTGAAAAGATATATGTGACACTTATATATTGTCAAATTATTAAAAATCTAAAATGTCGTCGCGGGCCGCACAAAATGCTCTGGCGGGCCGCATGCGGCCCGCGGGCCGCGTGTTTGAGACCTCTGGTCTATACTAAGTGTTGGAGGTTTATCTAGGCTCCTCCTCGCCACCTCATTCGCATCAGCGGTGTCTTACAAAAGCCTAGCGAGGTGGGCCGTGCTATACGTCGGCAGTTACGGAAAATAAGAAGAATATCGGCCTGGTGTAAATGACCATAGTAGTCGACAAACACCATGAATATCCCAAAACAAACAAACAAAGCAAAACAATTCTCCACTCCAGCCTCGGCGAAGCGGAACAAAGCTGCAAAATCGGTCGTTGCCGTTCCATGTTTAATTTCTATAGTTGATCACTTGATCAGCCTATTCCTCAGTAAATCTTACGCAAAATTCGGTGTTCGTCTGTTCCGAACAGGCTGTTCGTATTAATGTTGACGGTGTACCATACCGAAAAAGGTCATGCGACTACTTCTCGACGATGTCATGTAACAGTGTACTAAGGTTACGGCTTTCATTAACGTATTTATTCGGTATTATATTTTGCAACGACGATTTAGCAGCAGACTTCTAAACAATAAGCAATTTGTGTTATGTCACAGTCTCCAGTTTCAAGGCCAAAATCTCCTATGTTGTTCCGAGACCGAAATTCCGAGGCTGCTTTCGTCTTACTTCTTCAAATTCAAAATGATGCGTTGGATTCAATATGACAGGCACAATCTATGAGATAATAATGGCGTATGTGTCTGAACTCGTTGACTTTTCCGGTCGGGCTATCTGGGGTTGCCATACGTCCGGAATTTCTCGGACATGTCCGGAATTTCACTGTCCAAACTAGCGTCCGGGAGGAATTTCTAAAATATGCCAAATGTCCGGAATTTTGAAGACCTGTCGTAGGCTCATAATTTTTTCGTAAATCAAGATAAAAACATTATTTTGGAGAATATTTATGCTGATGCATCATATTTTTCTGCGCGCGATTTACAATCACATTTGTTGATTTTATTATGGGGACTACCACCCACGCAAAACTGCAATAAAATATAAATAACAACAACCTTCATTCACTGGAATAAGCCTAATTGAAATCCTCATTATAGGAGAACGGTATATTCCTAGAGATCGTTAAGGCCGTTTAAATGCTTTATTCAAAGATAGTGGTTTCAAACGTGGGGGTCGTTTGCCTTTATGCTGGGGTTCGCGAATATGTTGAACGTAATTAGCTTCCAAAATAGCTCATGAGTAAGTCTGGGCAAAGGTGCTGACTTCTTTTAGTAATCAGCTCGTCAAATTTTGATCTGGGCCACGGAACATTTTCAAATTGGAAATGGAGTCGCGACCATAAAAGGTTGTTGGTTGGGGTGTTTATAAAGCTCTGTGGTGCGCACCGGCATAAGGATGGTAAACAATCTTATGGGTGGGACATGAACATGACTTAACGATGTGCAATTTCGAGCTCATCATCCTCCACTAGCTCTACCGCTAATTCTGATCATGTGGGCGTAGAGTAGTAACTATATGGTAATATGTTGAACAACTAATATTATTGACGTACATTATTCAAAAAAATTTAACGACCAGATGCATATAGCAAGCCCCCCTCCCGGAATTTGCATCGATTGCCACATGTTGGGCTCAAAATCGTTGTTTATTTGGGCATGAAGGGGCTGAAAAAATGTTGTTTCGGTCCAGGTTACACAACACACAGCAACATACTCCTGAACCGGATCGTGACCACCTTTTTTTCTATAAGCATAGCTTTGCTAGTGTGACGCCATAAGTAATTTTGACATCCACTAGTGGGCGCTAAAGAGTGTCCAGAATTTGGTTCACAGAAATATTGTAACCCTAATATAGGCGACAATGCTGTGTGAACGGAATCACGCAACCCGGTATCTAAATTATATTCAGCGATACTTTCGTTAAAACATATTTGTCACTCCATATCTATCTACTGTGCGCGAAGCGCAATGAAAATTCTGGATATTACATGTTTTTTTTGAAAATTAAATGTTGGTTCTTCGTGAAAACAGCCCCGAAATTCCTTAAGCTATCTTTCTTATTGGGGGATTAAACTACTTCTACTTGACAAACTGAAAATAACGAAAAGTAAGTAAGTAGTTCACAAAATACTACGAAGTAGAAGTAGCAAAAAAAGACCTACTTGGGTAAGTACCAGACGTAGAGGAAAACTACTTGAGAACTTCAAAAAAGTAGAAGTACTTCGTTACTGACCACCTCTGCATTTACCCAGGGCCGTAACAGCACTTCGGCAGGCCCCCCAAAAACGTTGGTCTTGTGCCCCCACACATAGGGTGATAAACTGAACTTTTAGGAGCTTCGCCCCCAGACCCCTCTCAGGCTGAATGGTTTTTGCCGCTACTTATCATCTACATTTAGTGAGTCGGGTTGTATGTTGTATCGTATGAACACGCAGAGCGCGAAAATATTCTATAAGTTATGATTGAATTGGTCAGTATGATCGGGAATTGCATATATATTGCTATCAATTTTTATCCTCTCTACTCACGCAATCAGATTTACCGGTATAGAGCTGAGTGAGGTGTGTTGGAAAAGTACTTAGGACCCCTAAATAATAATTAAACATCTTCGGGCGTACCCATTGGTTAACTTCGTTACATGATGCTATTTCGTGACCTCCTATCTGCTATGTCAAAAGATTTTGAAACCGTCCAGACGTAGGCTACTAAACTTAAAGACGTACACAATTTCAAATTAGTATTTCTTGACTGGAAAATAATGTTCCCTGGAGGATGGCATTTGTCATGTGGGGCTCGGACCGCCACGACAGGAACATTCGGCGCCAGCCATTTAGGCGCCTATGGACAAAAAAACATTTTGGAAAAAGTTGCATAAATTTCCGAAACATATTCTACAATTTATGCTAATTCACGAAATAATTTTGGGGGCCCTTCTAGCTCTCCACCCCCCCCCCCCATTTGGGGTTTGGGTGCGGCATCTACGGTCCTGTCTTTACCCAGCCTTAACTCTAACCCCTCTCCAACCCTAATATCCCCACCTGCAACCCTATAATTTTAATAATTTTCAATAAATTTCAATTCACCAAACTTTGTGAGAGCTACGATTAGTGGTGCGTCGTAAGTTAAACAAGTTTTTACAATTACCTCGCAACTACAATAGTTACACTGACCTTAAATTTTCTATTAGGTTTATTTGAATGATTCCACGTCTGAAAAATTAACGATTACTCACGATTTTCATTCGCACTTGATCCGGATTTTCATTCGCACCATTCGCACCGCCTTCATCATCCGCACTGCAATTTATTTCATTCGGAAAAGTGCGAACCGTCACACGGGTTGAAATAAAAGCACTGTTTTAGAATTTAACACAGATTTATCTGATATCAGAGCATTGGATCAGTACAGCCCAATCCGGATTTCGGGCATAGCCACAGGCCTACTCCTGATAACTAGGTTATTTATCATGTCATTACCAAAGTCAAATTGAATCATCGTTAAATTTACCTTCGAATATTGGAAAAGATCAATAAAAACTTGAATATAATGATTATTATGCCATAGTAATAGAAATTTCCAATCGCCGAAGAATCCATTAGAGTTACAGCTGTGGAGCGTACCACTACTCTACTCGCTAATTGGCAATAATAACATGAACAATGATACCCAAGTTGACGCAGGATGTAACCAAATACATTAAGGGGCAACAGCATGCCAATGGTTGCCAAACCGAACTGCTTAGATAGGTAAATACGGTTCGCAACGGAAACTACGACCGTTTGATATATCACTATTCCCCATAACCATAGGCCGTGTTATTTTTGGCATATGCTTATTTTGGCATTTTTCAGATTTTATTTTTGGTAATTTTGGCATCGCCATGAATTCATATTTATAGACTCGAATTAACTATGTAACTCGCTTCAGTTTGGTCTTTCTTATGAAACGGAAGTCACAAAACATGCAGTATTCACCCGCTCTGCCACCAAACAGCAAAATTTACATTCGAATTGAAAACGATGTTGGAGACCAAATTTACCCGATACAAAACCGAGTGTTTCTGCAATATCTATTCTCAATAGTCGATTCACTATGCGTACAAAATTACCGGCATTCACAATGGTCACAATACTTACGATAACAATTCAAACGGGTTTCTGACACGGTGGATATCAGCCTTCACTAGATCGATACCAAACCAGTGGTAGAAAGCGTGAATGACTTTAAAAATCAATTCAATATGAAAAGTTATCGACCCGGCAATGAAAAACTAGGAAAGGACTGGAGGCCTTTTGCACAAGAAGTGTTATTTTTGGCATAAGCATGAGCCAAAAATACAAACAATAGCTTATTTTTGGCATTTGTCAGAACGTATTTGGGGCAGTTTTGGCATCGACAGGATTTCATATTTGCGATGTATACTCAAATTACCGATGTAAATCGCTGTATAGCTTAATCGTTCATATCAAAAGGAAATCAAAACGTGGAGTATCCACTTTGTGTCATCAAATAACGATAGTAAAAACCGAATTGACAACGGTGCCGCAGAGTCAATTCACTCAATACAAAACTGATCGACTGCTTCTGCAATATCTAATCCGAATAGTCGATTCGATAGGCGTGCATAATTACCTGTATTCACACAGATTACTATACCACTTTTGATAACAATTCAAAATCGTTGCTGACACGTGAATCACAGCCCTTCAGTCGCTAACCAATGGTTAGAATTTACGAGTGACTTAAATATTAAATATATTATGAAAAAAAATCAAACGGGCAAACAAACAAAAAAGTAGAAGAATGAATGTTTGCAGGCCTGCGTATGGCACGCATTGATGGGGGTTACTTCTTGGCGACTGTAGCATTTTGCACTGTGTAAGTGTGTATGTTCAATTGTTCATAGACGAAACTATATCCCTTTTGTCCAACGGGACACAGACTACCAGTGATTGCACCATATGCTGACATTTTCATTAACAAGTTGAAAGTAAATGGAATTGTATCCATATTCTAGTACTCGACTTTTTGGCCTCGACCCTAAGATTTTCATTCGCATTATACAGATCCCTTGGACGGCAGATCACGGCCTTCCGAAGGGTTCACTGACCTCAATTAAGGAATTTAGCGTTGCACACTTGTTTTTTGACTTCTTGCAGACTCATTGCAATACTTGTTGACATTTTTATCTAAAACTTTCATAAAAATATATTTTTTCAAAAATCCTATTTTTTGGCATTTTCAAGTTTTTATTTTTGGCAGTTTTGGCATTTGATTCTCGAAATGCCAAAAAATAATACGACATGCCCACAACAGTTTGATAGTTTGCAGCGTCCGTGGTTGTACCAAGTCACAGTATTCTGGGCCCACATGTCCTTATCTGGTGGTAATGTTTGACCATACTCAACTCGAGTCATTTCTCTTTTATTGCCCATTCATTCAGACTTCGAGTAATTCTACAAATGGTTACACCCAAGTCGAAATCACAATTTTCAGTCAGGAATCATCAACGGTTCTTGATTTACCATCATAAACAGGTAATGTGCCGTAATAGCTATAACCTTCCACCGCATAGTAACTTTTGAAAGTGATATGATAGTGAAGTTTGATGAGTAGTTTAAGGTTTGGAGTAGTTTTAGAGCGGATTTTAAGTTCTAAAATCTTAAATAGATATGTGGCAGGTAATTTTTCGAATACTTCAAAATCCAAAATGCCGACGCGGGGCGCTCAAAATGATCTCGCCGGGCGCGTATTTGAGACCCCCGCTTTGAATGCATATAAAAGTGAGGGTTACTTCGTAACGGCAATCAACTTGGCCCATTTCCTTGGAACACTCAGTTACTCTGAAAATAAAATATGAAAGCATCTAGTTTGTTTTGAACGAATAAAAATATGAGCAATATGATTGGCCAATCTGTGTCTACTTGAAACTGGTGGACTTTTTAGCTGGTCAACAATCAATCAATAAATACACTAAGCATCCCTATTAGAATTCAAAAGCTCAATAGCAACATCGTACTGTAGAAATGTGTGGCCCTCGAGAAATGTATGAACCCCCGGCTCCTGGCAATAAATATAGCATTCATGAACCACTGGTGGCACCAAAAAAGATCTTTCTTCCATCTTTCTACATGACACTTTGGGCTTATGATGTAATATGTTAGCTTTTTACTTGCATGGAGAATGCTACAAATAGGCTACTTGTGCCGGAAGGTAACTGGGTTGGCGAAGAAAAATAAAAAGCTGGAATATCCTATTTACCTGCAATTCAACAACCACTAAACAAAAGTTTTATATCATCCATCTATCTATGTCTTCAAAGGAAGCTGCAGCTTGGTAAGGTTTTGTTATGAAAGTCTGTTGAAGCAATTACTCACTAGCTTTTAAGCTCTGAGTTGGAATATGAACATTGAGATTCACTTTCTGCATAGCCAAGTAGATAGATTCCCTAAATCTTGGCAGTGTCAGTGAGTAGCAGGAGGAGCGTTTTAACCAGGACAATAAAACATTGAAAGTGCACTACCAAGAGCGGTTGGACTGTCACATGATAGTAGACTTATTTATTGCTGGAGCCTAGAAAGAGGTATTCCAAAAGCCTTTTTTGCCTACCACAGAAAATCAGTGAAGAGAAAATGTGTTGGTAATGTTTCATAACTGATTCTGCATCTAATTCCAGTTTGGGCTATGTATCTGATGAACTTAAATGAATAAAACATATTTGTGAATATATATCAAACTTCTCACAAACGTCAAGATATGGTATAAATTATAAGACTATTGTGTAGTAGAATGTAGAATCTCTATTAATTTTTTTTTAGATGTGTTACATGTCTCAAATCCTGGCGTGTTGGAAAAAAATATTGTAGGTTTGAAATCATCTACCCCAAATACTTTAATTTAGTATCCAAAGTGAAATCCGGAAATTTTGTGTTAACCAGTGTAATAGAATCCCGCGACATCGTATTAATCGGTCTCACAAAACCCTGTTATCGGGACGATTGAATGCTTTTCATCTCATTTCTTTACCTAATTTAGCTACAGCGACTGCGCTGAAGTAATCCAGCCGAGACTGTATAAATGACACGTCACTACTTCGACTCGACCTCCGCTTTGCCCGTTTGTTTACGAAACTCTGTCGTACGCTTTGTCGAGGTCGAGTTTTTAATGGCATTTTAATACTTTTCCCAGAAAAAGAGGAAAAATTCTCAAAAACGCGGACATTTAAGCGTCCTCCGAGGACACTTTCAATTTATTGAAAAAAGAGGACAAATCCTCTTAAAAGAGGACGTATGGTAACCCTAATTTAGATAGAGTCATTAATGACATCCGAGTAGGGTGGCATTCAACCGGCTGACACCGGCTGCTTCTTCCGAAAAAATTAGCTCCACTTTTGAAATCTGAAAAACACGACTCGAATAGGATGCAAAATCCATAAGCAATAACCAGTTGGTCCAGAATTCTAGCGCATAACCAACTCGGCCACGAAGCGTGGCGAGAGCAATGCAACCGAGCGTGTATATAATCAAAAAGACGAGAAAACCTTGTATAAAAAGACATGCTTTTTATTAGTTTTATATGAAGTCCACAACATATACCTAGTGCGAATAAGTACGTGCTTTTCATAGCAATAGATATCACTTCTTTCAAACAAGTCATGACTGACCGCTTTTGCTCAACTAATTCGATCGACACTTTCAAAACATTGTTGGGCGTTTCACCATTAACCGCAGTCTGACCCAGCTGACGCGTGAATCCAACTATATATTACTTATTATTAGGGATGGTGTGAACCTCTGAAAGGTTCAGGTTCGTGTGAACGCGAACCTTTTTGAAAGGTTCTGTGTGAACACGAACGTGAACCTCATGACGTCACGTGACGTCATATTGCTAATTCCAACCCTACATTTAAATTAAGTGATAGCCTATATTAATGTACATTGTACACGATACCGAGCGACGACCCGGGCCACATAATGACACAATGCTTACATACATATGGGCGTTTGAAACCTCGCTATATGTATCAACTGAGGCAGTCACATAATATGATACTCCCATAAAATCAATATCATCATTCACTTTTCCGACAATTTCGACGAGTAGTTACCAGTGAATATAAGCTTACTCCTTCACGGTCTTCGCCAGACCGGACAATGTACTCGGCGTCTGACTATTGCTACGTTGATATTGGCAGAGCGTAAAACATGTTTCCATATTTGGTACGGATATTAGGCTACCCCACAAGTGATACAACTGTATCCAACGTTTCAATCGCACGAATTTTGTTTTAATGATACAGTAAACGTATCAAGTCAAGATTGACTTCTAGATTTATTACATCAAAAAGCGATATCAATCTCATTGATCGGTTGAATAAGCATCATTCGCTGACTACAGGTACTGCATATCGCTCGTGATGTCGCGTGATTGCGGGTCAAGCTCACAGCAGAGAGTCACTAAATATTCATGTACGGGAAGCTGGATATTTCGTGCAAACTTTTGTAACAAAGCAAGTAAAATCTTTGAGATTGACAAGGTTGCTCGTTTTGTGTTGATTTTTTTATGCTGCCAGCGTCATGCATAGAGTGGCCCGCAGTTGAAATGCAATAAATTCGAGCCAAAAATATCATAACGAAGTGAAAATTGTAATATATGAAAAAGGTTCACAGTGCAGAACCTACCAAGGTTCTGTTGTGGACGCGAACCTCTAAATTTCCGAGGTTCACACACAGAACGCGAACATGAACCTCAAGTTCACACCATCCCTACTTATTATATTGCTTATTATATTACCTATTGGTTTCGTATCCCATCAAGGTCGTGTTTTTCAGATTTGAAAAGTGAAGCTGGTGCCAGCTGGTTAAGACAAAAATCAATTAAAAACAAACATGTTTAAAACATGACTTGTATAGTTTTTGTTTTGTTTTATCCATGACGTCACTAATATTGGATTGCGACGCCACTTTGGATTGGCATTGACCATTGAAAATATAGGGTAAATATAGCTCCTTCGACGAAAAGGTCTTCCGACCGCTGTCTTAAACAAACCAAAAAGATCTTTAAACAGGACTACATCGTTTTGCAGCATCTTTACGGTGGGCCGTCTTCAAGATCAGAACTCCCATTCCATACCAATGATATATATCTACAACTTCATGCCATAACTGTTGAACCGACGATGGTTTCGAGGGTTCCAGTTACTCTACATCGTATACGTCGACTATATTGCGTGAAAATCGTCCTTGGGACCATACTACGTGTTTTTCGTAGGTATGTACACAATTAGGGCATAATTAATCAACGTTAAAAAAAAGTTTTTTGAAAGGCATTCGTTTAAAACACTGCGTAAACATATTTTTTAACAAAGTGTTTTAAAACACGGTTTGTGTTAAATGCAACCGTACATCCGAGAAGTCGGGGGTCGGTTACTGCGAAATAGTTTGTGTTGAATGGTATTCCAATTCAATGCTAATTACTTCGTTGATCCGATAGCAGATGGTGTGAATAAAATTAATATCTCAACGTTCACGCCTTATTATACGCTCATTTACAATAATTAATAAGTTTATTCGTTACACGAGCCTTTGAAAGGCAGCGTCCGCAAGCTTATTAGCTCTGATTGCGTGAAATCTACATTGGAGCGACAAAATTTACTTTCAGATATCGACTATAACCTGGGAAATATAATTGCCTCTGTCTTTCCTTCGTATCAGTTTATTTCATCTTCATGCTCCACGAATTCAGTCTTAAGAGTGGTCTATTGGCAAATTATATCACCATTGTTTTCAAGGGGCTCTTTCAATGTAGTTCCAGCTAATCAGCGCCATATTCATTTTTGATTAATTTGCAATGTCACTATCGAAACTCAAATCACAGGCCTTTATCAAGACGTAAACGCATGAAAAAAGCATCACACTCCCTTTATACATGCCGCGAACACGACGTTTGATCGTTACGAAGTGTCGAAATTTGCTATATGCTAAATACTATAGGGATGGTGTGAGCCTCTGATAGACCCCGTATACGCCTGCTAGATTTTTTACATCAGAAAGGTTCATTCGCTGACTACCTACCTATATGTAGTGTATTTCGCTCTTGATGTTCTGTAATTGTGAGTCAAGCTCACAGCAAAGAGTCATTATTATTCACGAACGGAAAGCTATATATAACGAGCAAACTTTTGTAACAAAGCAAATCAAATTTTTGAGATTGTCACAAAGTGCATGCTCGCTCACTGTTTTTTTTATGCTGCCAGCGCCATGCATTTAGTGGCCCGCAGTTTGTTTGTTTTGGGGTATTCATGGTGTTTGTCGACTGCTATGGTCATTTACACCAGGCCGATTTTCTTCTTATTTTCCGTAACTGCCGACTTATAGCACGGCCCACCTGTAGGCTTTTGTAAGACACCGCTGACGCGGATGAGGTGGCGAGGAGGAGCCTAGGTAAACCCCCAACACTTAGGTATCGGAATTCGGAAGTCGACCTCGGTCGGACTCGAACCCGCACCCATTGGTGTCGAAGCCGCGGATTATACCACTGCGCCATCTCGCCACCGTGGCCCGCAGTTAAAATGCAATAAATTTCAACCAAATGTGGTAAAATGGTGTGAAAATTGTAATATATGAAGAAGGTTCACAGTGCAGCACCTGACAAGGTTCGTTTGCGAACGTGAACCTTCAAGTTTCTGAGGTTCACACACAAAACACGAATGTGAACCTCACGTTCAGACCATCCCTAGTAAATAGTATCAAAGGCGCCGACTTACCAGGTTACGAGGTGGCGCAGCCTCCTCGTACAAAATGCTCAAACGCCCAAGTGATTTGTGACCAGTAATTAATAATCAGGCGAATCGATGCGACCTCGTTAGAGACGTCTTCGCTTTCGATACGCGCGTGTGCCAGGCGCGTAGCCACGGTTTTTCGGGGGTCGAACTTCCCTATTTCAAACGCGAAACCCCGTCATTTTGAAATGATCATTCAACGTCTTGCAATTGCAAAACTTGCAATTCAATAATTGTGTAATCAGTGTTCCGCGCGGCGGGTTTGCGAGAAACGTGTTGTCAATTAGCGCGAAGAATCTGTGATTATCTTCCGCTGAGGTCGCGAAATTAGGTAGGTCATTCATTCGCGTGCGGGTGGCAATCGTCGCTAGCCTGATTTATCGCGTCTCGATCAAGCCTGATTCCGCAGGATTCAACAATCGCATCTGCAGTAGGCCCAGTTCACACTACATCATCGCGTAACTGCGCAATCGCATCTGCATTGGCGGCTTCGGCCTGGTGTGCACGATATCATCGCTGGCTCACACAACAGCATCTGCAATAGGCCAGGAGTGAAAGAGATCATTGCTGGCCTATGGCCTGACTATCGCGTCTCGGGCCTAGCATGCTTTGGCTCCTATCTCTCGCTGGTTTGGCGACAATGCAGTCGAGTTTACGCTAATTAGTGATTGTTTTATGTCATATTGATTGAAAAGCGACATCGCGAAACTGAATAACATCAAATCGCTGCAAACAGACTTCAGCGTGCGAAATTGATTCCCGCTAATACTTGAACGTAACGTGTATCATGTCTCGAGTTCTGAAATACGACCAAGGTTTGAAATCGGTGCCATCAAGTTCGGACATTTTGATTTGCGAAAACTGTCGCCGAGAATGCGTAATACGCGCGCGTATTTAATTGTTCACCAGAGATCAGGGACCCGCTAATTGACAGCACTCCCGGACTCTTTTGAAAGCGTATCATACGCCTAAAACCGTCGATACGAAAAGATTATATGATCACCATTTACACATATACTCGACCTGAATTGAATTGATGCTATATTGGTAAATTTGAAAAAAATCCAAACCCCCCTGATTTTTCGACTGGCTACGCGCCTAGCGTGTGCTGAGAAGCACCATCCTAGATCTCCTCTACCGACCAGGCGCCCAAATATACGTTCTGCTTTTCTGAAATCTAAATTATGTGCGCCCATATTCATTTACAAAACCATTCATGAGCCAGCTGGCTTCGTGATGAGTAATCGCAGCGCGAAAGTGGAGGGTGTGATGGTGTGTGCCTGCAAATTGGAATTCATTTCTGCGCAGATTCGTTTCTTAACAAGGCTTTGCCAGTGACATTAATCGGGAAATGCTGCAATACAGCTTGAACACCGATATAATGAGAAAACAATTGTCGCCACGAAAGCTACTCATTACGGTGTCACACCCATAACCGATTCGTGGCGATACTGATTAGAATACACGCTTTCTCAGTTGCCATCATCCATATTTCTTGTTATCTATTTGATACATTCGTACTCCGAAATTGTCGCACGAAGTCATTTTTCAGGGTTCCTTTCATTATTAACGTGATACACTACAAGATTACGGGTGGTACAAATCCTGATTTTATTCGATTAGTTTGAACAGGGAAACTTCTACATTCCGATAAACTTTATTGCTGGATGTACTCGTATCCAGAACAACATTATCGAATATTAAATAGACAGTGGATTTCTATTGGTAAGATCGGGGCATGCGGCCGGAAGTGGAATTAATTCCAGCCCAGGGGTGGCCAACCCGCGTCCGCAGAAGGAAATTTGTGCGGCCGTCAACACGTAATTCAATTAGTGTGCATTGGCGGCCATCGACATGCAGATTCAATTTACGAATTGACCGATGTACTCCCGAAATGCTTCGCGAACTTAAATCGGGAAATGCACCAATGTTTTAATCATCAAACAATTGCCGCGACGCGAGTTGTGGCCAACGCGAAGCAAGAAACCGCAAGAGACAATTACTGATTGGCTGCGCGATTTCGCGTTTGTAATCATCATTATTGTCTGCTGGAAGTATTCGAGAGTTGTCGTGTGTTAAGGCTGCTGCACACTGGCTTTGCGACACGACTAAAACAGGTAATTTCCCGATCGTGTCGCGCTCACGATCGCGGTTGTTGCGTTCCGCTGCACACTGGGACACTGAGTCGTACCGTAGGCCTATCTGTTCTGTACCAGCTTAATGATTTCGTAACAGTATAGGTTCTTGGGTATTACTATTGAAGAACATATCAGGATACTTCCTACACATATGTGTTTTCTATGTGTACTGACCTCATTTTGCTGATGCTCCGAATTTTGATAAGGAATACACCATAATGCCACCAAGATATTCTCAAATTCGAAAACTCAGTTTATTATTTCAACTCAAGACGCAGATGTACAAAATACAGTACCGAAGATACAAAGAATATATACAAGAAGGTGTCTAATCGTTGAAACGCCCTGACATAGTCCATCAATCAGATATCTTTATAATATATAGGCCTAACGGGGCCTACTCTTCTTGACCTACCGGTACTTTCGTAATGCCAAGCATTTCAGTGGCATTGGCGGTCTAGCGGTCATGTTCTCTGTTATTCATCTTGTATTGTAAACATATAGTAATTTAATTATAAAATATATCTTCGTTTCGTTCATCCATCTTTAAGTTATGAACTGGAAGTTGGATCATTCTTTTTCTGGGCTTGTTGGATATCATACAGCGCCCTGAGTCAATCCCAAGATAAATTATGCACATGGTACACGAGAATGTTAAATTAGGAAATTGAACGATTAGATAAGATTGCAACAGCACCGTCGAAATAAGAGTGCGTGCTTATTTTCTACTGCGACTGAGCCCGCAACTCGCGACAAAGTTGGAATTTTTCAACTTTGTCGAGGAGGGTTGGTTCGATTGGTTAGAAATAAGGATAGTCATGTTTGAAATGAGGTCAGTCTCCTGTTTGAAATGAGGATAGTCATGTTAGAAATGAGGATAGTCTTGTTTGAAATAAGGATAGTCGCTATATTCACGACAAGGTCACTTTCTGTACCAGGCACGATTTTCCAGTGGTAACACAGTCCGAACACATCCCAGACACGATGTCCGAACACGCCCCAGACACCATGTCTGAATGACAACACAGGCCAAACGCATCTATGACACCGTGTCCTAATGGCAGCACATGCCGAACACACCTCAGACATGATGTCCGAACACGCTCCAGACACGATGTCCTAGTGTAAACACAGTCCTAACATTCCCCAGACATGATGTCCAAACACGCCCCAGACACGATGTCCAAGTGTTAACACAGGCCTAACACGCACAAGACACCATGTCTGAATGGCAAGAAAGACCGAACACGCCCCAGACACGATATCCGAGTGTCAACTTAGTCCGAACACAACACAGACACCATGTTTGAATGGCCGACCACGCCCCAGACACGATGTCCGATTGGCAGCACAGGCCGGAAACACCCCAGACATGATGTCCAAACACGCCCCAGACACGATGTCCGATTGGCAGCACAGGGCGAACACACCTCAGACATGATGTTCAAACACGCCCAAGACACGATATCCGAGTGTCAACACAGGCCTAACACGCCGCAGACACCATGTCTGAATGACAACACAGGCCAAACGCATCTCAGACACCGTGTCCTAATGGCAGCACATGCCGAACACACCTCAGACATGATGTCCGCCCAGACACGATGGTAATAGGGTTAGTCATGTTTGAAATAAGGATAGTCATGTTTGAAATAAGGTTAGTCTCATGTTTGAAATAAGGAGAGTCATGTTTGAAATAAGGAGAGTCATGTTTGAAATGAGGTCAGTCTCGTGTTTGAAATGAGGATAGTCATGTTAGAAATGAGGATAGTCTTGTTTGAAATAAGGATAGTCGCTATATTCACTATAAGGTCACTTGCTGTACCAGGCTCGATTTCCCAGAGGTAACACAGTCCGAACACATCCCAGACATGATGTCCGAACACGCCCCAGACACGACGTCCGATTGGCAACACAGTCCCAACACCCCCTACACAGGATGTTAATAAGGTTAGTAATGTTTGAAATAAGGTGTTGACTTTCAATCAATCAATCAATCAGTTTTTATTAATATTTTCATCATTTAAAAACACCACAAAACTGCGATACAATGAATACATATAAAGGCGTCGAAACGACTTGGAGTAGTCTTTGGGATCAGACAGCCACCTTGGCCTAGGCCAGGGGTTTCCAACCGTTCTATGCCCATGGCACATTTTCCAGTTTGAAAATGTTCTGTGGCCCTCCTTTTATCCTAGAGTCATATATAGTCCCGTTCAAGGCGTGGTAATCGACAGCACCGTTATGCATATTTCTCCTACTGATGATATTCAAATCTAGACCTATCGGGACATGAAATAGCGCCTAGCGCGACAAAATTTTTCAAATTGAATAAATATCCACCAACCAACGGCCAACAAAATAATTTTAGACCCCTTCGAGCTCCCCAATTGGGGGTTTCGGTGCGGCAGTTACCGCCCGGGTCGATCATAGGCTAAAAGTCCTGAATAATATTCTGATCGCCCGCTGCTCCATTCGCGTCGCGAAACACGATGATCAGATCCCTGCATCCACTGTGTAATTGGGACTTAAGTTCCACTATTGTGTGGAATAATAATAATTCTGGACCAGCTTCGAACAATTAATTGGTGAATGGGGTACTACAGTGAAGTGGAGAAAGATTTTTAATATGCATGCTGTACAGTACAATGTACATTGTATGTCTTGTACCAAAACAACTGAAGCTGCGATGTCAGATTCAATCAAATTAGTATATTATAAATGCGAACCATTCGATATCACCAAACATAGTCGTAAAAGTGAGTTTAACAAGACTTTAACTGGAAACTGAGCAGTCAACACAATGACTTGGACTCGGACTCGATTCTTAGTTAGGCTTACCATTTTTTGGAAATCTAAAAGGGGGACACTTTTTCAGAAATCCGAGGCTTGCAAAACCGGAGAAGAATTCTCAAAAATCGGTTGACTAAAAAATAAAATAAAAAAAGGTCTTCTCAAAATACCGTTTTTCTCTCCGCATTGCTAGGTGGTTGACTAAAAAAAAAAGGTCATCTTTTCGCTCAGAGCTAAAATCACCGTTTTCACTCCGAAATACCCGTGTCGGCCTTAAAAAGCGGGACGTTTGGCTGACTGGTCGGGACGCCGGGACAATACGTTAGAAAGCGGGACTGTCCCGCCTAAAACTGGACGTATGGTAAGCCTGTTCATAATACCATGAGTCGGACTCTAACCTCTGCTCCATGGCTTGGACTCGGACTTGACTCGGTGATGGATTGAAAATGACTCAACTTGACTCGAGTCAAACTATAAAGGTGAGATTGACTTGTGACTTCGAGCTTTGTGACTCGGTTACAATCCTGCGACGAGCAGACTCGATATGAAGTGTAATTGATGTATAAATTTGCTGTACTTCGGCAGGTCGTATTATTGTGAGATAAAAATAGCCATAATTGCAAATTATTAGCAACTGCTGATGGAGGTATACTGCACCACCGCAATGAATCATAATGGATTGAGGATTTAACTGAGCGCATTAATATTTGGAGTCGGTTTAAAATGTCCGACCTGGAAATCATTGTACATAATGTAAGAGTCAGATGAATTGATTGTATCTCACTCTTAACAGTTTCTGGTCGCATTTTCAAGTACCAGTACCAATAGACGAAATCCCAATATGGTGGTTAACTGTTCTTCAAAATTACAATGAAATGTCGGTCTGGACCGTCTGAGTCTGGTGCTAGTCATGCACAATGACTCGAGTCCAAGTCGAGTCAATGCACTTATTGACTCGAGTCAAGTCGAGTCATTTCCGTATATCTTCAGAAAATTACTCGAGTCATTATACAACCCTGTGACCAATCGGTGAGGTCGTGGGCGTACTCGGACTACGTCGCCATTATGACATCATGTCTGCGATGTATCAGGGCTGGGTTACCACTAGGAAATCGTGCCTTCGATGTGTTGGTATGCAACTGACGTTATAGTGCAGTGGTTCCCAACCTTTTTGTCTTCATTCCCCACTTCAGAGTTATTCCGAGTCTTCATTCCCCACTACCCAAAACTCCTATATACGGTGTACCCTTTAAAATAGGGTCACCTTACCTTAAGATCCTAAAAAGAGCACACTTTTTATGAATTCCGAAAGCTCCGGGAAAACTGGTGATTTTGAAAACTTTTCGACCGGTAGTATTATGTTGGCTAAATAAAGGTCATCACTTTGACTAGGCTCCCGATTTTCTACGAAACTCTGATGTTCGCCGCGTCGGCGACGCATTTTTCTCGTGGCATTCAAATCGTTTTCAAAAAGACTTGGAAATGTGTTGACACTCGGACATAGTGTCTGCGGCGTGTTCGGACATCATGTCTGGGGTGTGTTCGGCCTGAGTTGCCATTCAGACATTATGTCTGGGGCGTGTCGGCCTGTGTTGATACTCGGACATCGTGTCTGGGGTGTGTTCGGCCTGTGCTGCCAATCGGACATCATGTCTGGGGCGTGTCGGCCTGTGTTGACACTCGGACATCGTGTCTGGGGCGTGTTCGGACATCATGTCTGGGATGTGTTGGGACTGTGTTACCACTGGGAAATCGTGCCTGGTACAGCAAGTGACGTTATGGTGAATATAGCGACTATCCTTATTTCAAACAAGACTATCCTTATTTCTAACATGACTATCCTCATTTCAAACATGAGACTGACCTCATTTCAAACATGACTATCCCTATTTCAAACACGAGACTGACCTTATTTCAAACATGACTAACCTTATTAACATCGTGTCTGGGGGGGTGTTGGGACTGATTTGCCAATCGGACATCGTGTCTAGGGCGTGTTCCGACATCATGTCTGGGTTGTGTTCGGCCTGTGCTGCCATTCAGATAATATGTCTGGGGCGTGTCGGCCTGTGTTGACACTCGGACATCGTGTCTGGGGCGTGTTCGGACATCATGTCTGGGGTGTGTTCGCCCTGTGCTGCCAATCGGACATCGTGTCTGGGACGTGTTCGGACATCATGTCTGGGGTGTGTTCGGCTTGTGCTGCCAATGGCACATCGTGTCTGGGGCGTGTTCGGCCATTCAAACATGGTGTCTGGGTTGTGTTCGGACTGAGTTGACACTCGGACATTGTGTCTGGGGCGTGCTCGGTCTGTGTTGCCATTCAGACATGGTGTTTTGGGCGTGTTCGGCTTGTGGTGATATCCGGACCTCGTGTCTGCGGCGTGTTCGGCCATTCAATCATGGTGTCTTGGTTGTGTTCGGACTGAGTTGACACACGGACATTCTGTCTGTGGCGTGCTCGATGTGTGTTGCCATTCAGACATGGTGTCTTGGGCGTGTTCGGCCTGTGTTGATATCCGGACCTCCTGTCTGGGGCGTGTTTGGACATCATGTCTGGGGTGTGTTCGCCCTGTGCTGCCAATCGAACATCGTGTCTGGGGCGTGTTCGGACATCATGTCTGGGGTGTGTTCGGCCTGTGCTGCCAATGGGACATCGTGTCTGGGGCGTGTTCGTCCATTCAAACTTAGTGTCTGGGTTGTGTTCGGACTGAGTTGACACTCGGACATTGTGTCTGGGGCGTGCTCGGTCTATGTTGCCATTCAGACATGGTGTCTTGGGCGTGATCGGCCTGTGTTGATATCCGGACCTCGTGTCTGGGGCGTGTTCGGACATCATGTCTGGGGTGTGTTCGGCCTGTGCTGCCAATGGCACATCGTCTCTGGGGCGTGTTCGGCCATTCAAACATGTGCTGCCAATCGAACATCGTGTCTGGGGCGTGTTCGGACATCATGTCTGGGGTGTGTTCGGCCTGTGCTGCCAATGGGACATCGTGTCTGGGGCGTGTTCGGCCATTCAACTATGGTGTCTCGGTTGTGTTCGGACTGAGTTGACACACGGACATTGTGTCTGTGGCGTGCTCGGTCTGTGTTGCCATGCAGACATGGTGTTTTGGGCGTGTTCGGCTTGTGGTGATATCCGGACCTCGTGTCTGGGGCGTGTTCGGCCATTCAATTATGGTGTCTTGGTTGTGTTCGGACTGAGTTGACACACGGACATTGTGTCTGTGGCGTGCTCGATCTGTGTTGCCATTCAGACATGGTGTCTTGGGCGTGTTCGGCCTGTGTTGATATCCGGACCTCGTGTCTGGGGCGTGTTCGACATCATGTCTGGGGTGTTATCGGCCTGTGCTGCCAATGGGACATCGTGTCTGGGGCGCGTTCGGCCATTCATACATGGTGTCTGGGTTGTGTTCGGACTGAGTTGACACTCGGACATTGTGTCTGGGGCGTGCTCGGTCTGTGTTGCCATTCAGACATGGTGTCTTGGGCGTGTTAGGCCAGTATTTACACTCGTACCTCGTGTCTGGTGCGTGTTTGGACATCATGTCTGGGGTGTGATCGGCCTGTGCTGCCAATCGGACATCGTGTCTGGGGTGTGTTCGACCATTCAAACATGGTGTCTGGGTTGTGTTCGGACTGAGTTGACACTCGGACATCGTGTCTGCGGCGAGTTCGGAC
Organism: Botryllus schlosseri; assembly: GCF_051294905.1. Lineage (NCBI taxonomy): Eukaryota > Metazoa > Chordata > Ascidiacea > Stolidobranchia > Styelidae > Botryllus > Botryllus schlosseri. The sequence continues at coordinate 17,350,889 of NC_137237.1, forward strand.
ATCCTGTCTGGGGTGTGTTCGCCCTGTGCTGCCAATCGGACATGGTGTCTGGGGCGTGTTCGGACATCATGTCTGGGATGTGTTCGGACTGTGTTACCACTGGAAAATCGTGCCTGGTACAGAAAGTGACCTTTAGTGAATATAGCGACTATCCTTATTTCAAACAAGACTATCCTCATTTTTAACATGACTATCCTCATTTCAAACAGGAGACTGACCTCATTTCAAACATGACTATCCATATTTCAAACCAATCGAACCAACCCTGTAGACTTTGTCGGCGAGTTGCGCAGCCCGCTCGCCGACGCTTTGTTGCGTAGTCTGGCGACGCGGTGTGCATGGTTTTGCCACAGACAGGCGCGATTCTCTCGTTTTGTCGTGTCGCGAGAGCCAGTGTGCAGCAGCCTTTACTTGCAAGGCCAGTGCGTAGTGTGTATTTCATTACTCACACGGGGCATTGCGCGTGAATAACATTGATGCAACTGCAGATTCCGTCGGACGGACTGGTAGCGAAGGCCGCAGTTACACTTCAAATGATCGTACCGTTTTAAGATTCCATTTAATAACTCGACTGCATGGTTTGATATTAATGATGAGTGTAGGGCCGTATTAAAATGTCACGCGAATGGTTTAACTCCGCACGTACACCAGCGGCATGCAGTAAAGTGCGTTTTCGCGTGACGATGAAGTCATCGATTTGGAACCATTATGATGTCACAAGAATTCGCCACCTCGTAAAAAATAAAAGTCGTCGCCTATATAGTATTATTTCAAAATGCTCGGAACATCAATTTCAGAGATGTTGAGTGCAGTCAAAAGAGCTAACATCTTATCCATGACATCTGGCATATCTTCACTCTGGTTAACTTAGTGTTTGATAAATAGTAGTCACTAACGTTCCATGAAAATTGGACCATAGTTATTTCGAACTCGGGTTCACGTTAGTTTAGAAAATAATCAGCAACGCCGAAATGAATGAAGGTGAAAGGTAGGAAACCACTTTCTTATCAGATTGTAGTTTCGAGCTAAATTAATAATAGTTTCCTGAGTTGTTTCCTGAGTTATTTCCTGCCTTGGTCCTAAATGATTTTCGAACTGAATTTGTTGAATGATGACCGGCGAAAGAGATTTGGAAGCGGAAAATTCATCTTAAAAAAATGCAGTGCTAATTCACAATATACTTAATACGGCAATCACGAATCGCCATGACAGGGCGGTGGGAAGCAACCTATCCAAAGCGTGTTTAGTCTTTTCGCGGCGAGCAGATTGAAAAGTCATTTCCAAATAATTTTGCTGCTGAATACATGTCTATATTTTTCATGGAAGGCTATGTGAAACGATTCAATTCAGAAAGTTGAACTGCCATCACAACACCAACTCCCGAGTCGATTCAGCTCGTGTCTTATTCGAAGATTTCGTCGGACATATCCTCAATAAGATCACTGTCGCTGTGCTCTGCATGGGATCTTCGCACGATGGCTGCACGCTCATCTAGAAATATCCCGTGAGCGGGAAAGTTTATAGAGTTGTTATCGCCTCATGAAAAAAAAAAACATACAGCGCAATACGTTCACCCATGCTCTTATAATACCTGGTTGCATATCAGCCAATTCGTCCAAAGATGCGATTATCTCGCTGACATCTTCTTCAGGAAATCTCGTTTTAAAATCGTCCTGCAGGAGCTGCATGTACTCATTGTAGGCGTCGTGATCCTGTACGCAAATCCGAAATAGATTTATTTTTCGCTGCTGTACTTATATGCGCTGACTGACTCTCGCCAGTAGGCTATACAACTTACTTCAGATTTCAGATTCGCTATTTCGTTGATGTGCGATTCAACGTCTTTACCTGCTAGTGCAAATTTGGTTGCTAATTTAATTCCAGTGTTGATGGCCGGCCTGTGATATGTGGAGCAAAGTATAAAAACTCTATACCGTTATTTTTTTTATTTCTATTGTTCGATGTAAAGCCGGGAATACGCGATCCGTCCGTAACGCATGCGGAATTGTCTCGCATTTCCTATTTCAGTGATATTAGTGAAATTGCGTCATCGCAATTGATAGTAAATAATACGTGCCCAATGCCCAGCCGTGACAGCGATCTGTCGATGAATGTGCTTTGGACCTTGGATAATATGAAAACTTACGTCACTGTGATATTTTCCTGGCAATGATATTAGATTGTATCAGAATAGTAACATGCGTTGTTTCATGAAGCGGCGCGAGAACAGAAGACGTGAAAGTGGCCAACGGAAAGTGCTACATGGTGCATACAGGTATACTAAACCCATGGCATCAAACAAATGAACTTTTCACCATGAATTTTCACATTTTCTGCCAACTCACCTATTGTATTGCCACATATAGCAAATATAGCTAGGAGTTCGACCACTGTAACCTAGATAGGCGCTAACCAAACGTCGCATTGGTTTTCCCGTCAACGACATAGCTCTTGACGGATGGAACTACGCAACACGCATGAAAGCGAATTCATTCGACTTGTCGCACTTTTGCTCGTTCTACTCCTCATTTTATCCTCGCCCCTTCTTCTCTCTCGCACGCATCCGTTTGAGAAGATAGGAGAGAAAGAAACGGACACGTTTACGGATCGTCTATTCACGGCTTAAAGGCGTCGATCGACGTTTGTAACAATTTTACACCAGGCCGTTACATTCGTTGTAGGATTCTTTCCTGTCGACTTATAACACGAGCCACGTTCGCTATCGATTTTTTTGTACGGCCCATATTCAACTTGAGTGTCAAAGAGGATATAGTAGAAAGAAACCTTCAACTTTTCGCCTAGGATCCTAGATTCAACATAGGTCTTACTAAAGCCCACATCCCCTTTGAGTTACGGTATATTTTTGACGTTGAATGGCATGGTGCATTTGAGAGATTTGGATGTTACTGCGTAGTGATTAAACGGAATAAAAATAGATTGCTAACGCACAGCAATTTTACTCACGAGTGTGTGTTGTAAAACTTGTACGCCTTTTTAACACCATTTCCCACTGTTCTCACTATTCTCTTCCCCCAGCGCCGTCTCCTTCTGCTGCTTCTCCTTCTCCTTCTACTCCAAGCGTCCCCGTCCGGAATCAAGAGTACCAGCACTACCAAAATCGTAAGCGAAACAACAAATTTCATCTGAAACGAAGCGGTTGAAGATTTTACGTCATCGCATAATACTAACTTGATTAATATATGGCTCTTCCATATGTTAGTTGAAAAGGTTATTTCCCGGAATCGGATACGATTGCCACCTGCAATGCAAAATTTATTCTCGTCCACACAAGATCGAAATTCAATGGGGATTTGTCATGATATGCATACGGCTTCACAAGCCTAACTAAACATTCTACAGGCTTGCTACCTCTGGCTTGAGGTATTTGAACAATTTAATGGGAATGTGAATGCAAATTGGGCATATGAATAGGTTTATACGGCGTGATGGGAAAATCCGTAACGGTAGTCATTGGGCCTGGCCCGTATAATTTCCAGTAGTCAAGGGTGAATATATGTTTTTCAAGCTGTTGGACACGGGTTGTGCGTTAGAGAGTGAGAGAGTGAGAGAAAGAAAGAGAGAAAGATAGATAGACGTAAGCATAAAAAATGAACATTTAACAATGACGCAAATTCCGATTATTAGCTCTGCATCATCGACACTGAAGGTACTCACCGTTAATAATCGTACGCCAAGCGCAGACGTAGCAACGGATCAACATAAAATGAGGTATAGAAAGCTCCGTGAAGGTAACTTTTATACTTTCCGGAGTCACATCTTATGTATTGCCGGAATCTGATTCACATCACACCTATCCTTCCAACGCAGAATACCAGTCACGCTGGCCACATATCTGAGATGACAAAACAGGGAATGTCAGGACGCTTTTCAATGTGATACACACATATATAATATATAACACGTAGCAATAAAATCATATCAAAGAATAACATTAAGCCCATTTACATGGCCCTTTGGGTCAGCTTCGAAGCTGACTCGTCACTCCGACTCTCTCGTTTTTGAAAAAGAGAAAAAGGCAGACGGCTTCAATCCGTCTTGAGCTCAATCCGTTCCGCAGAGTCGCTTGGAGACGACTTGAACTATAGATAACTAACCTACGGTAGGTTAGTTATCTATACTTGAACAGTACCGGTACTTGAAAACGAATCCAGACTACAGCAACATACCAACATTCCATGTTCATATTTCACGAAACCGGCACGTATTTCAACTGGGTGAATATGAAAGCTCTATCAGTGCATGATACTGCTTTTATAATATGCACGTGGTCTTATTTGTTCAGCGTCACAACTTATGAAGCGAATACATCCAACAATATAGCTTGCACAACTCACTATCAGAAAGAATATATACACGGTGTATTTGGTCATTCTAGAATTGTGTTGAAGTATTTCTGGATATTTCAACTGCCGTATCATATTCCCGAGCTGAATCCCAAAGAGCTGTGTACCATTCGAGCTGCGATAAACATGACCAATGACCATGTAAACTCGATCACTTTGGCAAGCCGTCTCATGACGTCACTCCAAGACGACTTGGCTTCAAGACGACTTGACCATGTAGATGGGCTTAGCCACTACGATCACTGTGGCATATGTTGTGACAGTTTGGTCTTCAAAATTGACAAATATAATTTACGATTTAGTTACGCATATTATTTTGCAAATTAACATAAAGTCGATTATTATTTCTGCAACTCGAAAATTTTCTTCGCGCTTCGCGCGATTCCCATGCAAGAGCATACTTATTGTTAATTTGGGGATGTCGTTACCTCCGACAACATAATGGTCGGCTTATAATAAAAAATAGAACAGAAGTTTGAAAAATGAAATTAGACTTTTTTGCAATTATGGAATAATTGCGCCTTTAGGTCGTTAGGGTGCTTTAGTCGAGTGGCGTGAAACCTGCTGGGCCTGGACTATCACACTCCCACATCTCGGCGCTGACCGTAACTTCCACCCCAAAACACGACAAGACCTGTGACATTTCGTGCACCGGCGGAGGCGATTTACATTTGAACCCTAAAATCACAGCACATCGGTTAAACCTTCGATATCATTTCTCCAGTCGCTGAAATGTCTCTTGTCCCTGAAATCCAAACCAATTGTGTTGACAGCCAATGCATCCTCTGGGCGCACTCACCAACTCACTGCGCGGTCCCTCGGACAACAGTGCGTAGCGACTAAAAAGGGTCATCGCTTCGGCTTTTTTGTTGGCAGCTTGAATTTTATGTGCGCCGAAACAGTGTAGGCACTGCGCAATTGAGCGCGCGTGCTGTATAAAGGGGACAGTGTTGACAATCCTATGGGTCCTACGACCAGCCTTCGGGGCGGCTAGACAAAGTGCTGTTTCGATCATGGATTGGAGGACGAAAAACATTTCATGACAGCTCATGGGGTACAAGCGCTAAAAACTTTGAGAAACGCTGGACAATAGAGAAAGGTAGGACAAGGTTTTCTTCGCTCTGGAGTAGTAATACAACAAATAACTAAATCAGCTTGCTGTAGAGTGATACATTATAGCTTTCATTCCCTGTAAATGTTTATCTTTAGAAATAGTACATTTATGGATATCTCGGACAATCGATAACTCGGTAAAAAGATGAACTTTCTTATATTATCGGGGATGTTGCAATCGCGGATAGACCACGCCAGCCCCGACAACATTATTTTGCTGCAATCACCTCTTCAAAATTTGGCAGATACATAACCACGGTCAAGAATATAAAATTGCGATGTGTTTCGGCATAAAACTGTTATGCTTCAACAAATCCACTTTGTATTTCTAGGTAGTTCTCTATGTATACCTTTTTTCATTTTTTTATAGACGAGTGATGAAAATCGCACGTGAGATTGACAACAGAAAATAAATGATTGTCATGAAGCTTCAGTGAAACATCGCAGCATGCGACTGAATGCCAGCTGTCCAAAAATGAAAAGGAATGAAAAGGCATCAAAAAACAACCTGTTAGTTCTAGTGTTAATTTATATAATGAATGTGTACTCGATTTGCTGGAGTAGATTAGGGAATTTATTATTTTCGAATCTGAATCCTGTTACGTAGGCCTATTTGAGATTCAGATCGAGGCAAAATAGAATGCCAGAATTCAATTCGCATCGTGTCCGCATCCTAGTCGATATTCGGTGATGACAGAGTTTTTCATAAGATTCATGAAAAGTCCGTATCCAAGTTCAAATCAAAATCCGTCTTCAAAGAAGTCAAAAATCCCAATACGAACCTAATCAGGTCAATAATTTTTGATCTTTTTTTCAAACTGAAAACTCATGCATGCTCGTCCATAACCACGTTGGCTATGTCCAAAAGTAACACCACATCGCTAACTATTTAGATCAGGGGTGTCAAACTCAACTTGGGTCACGGGCCGGATTCCACCCCGTATCGCCAGCGGGCCGTAAAATCCTTGCCTTGTTTTTCGCTGGAATATTTTTTTTCGAGCCCATTCACGTAATATTATAGGCCTATTACATTATATTTTGGATCACTTTATTCGCAAACGACGAAATGGCAAATACGGTGATTGACCGGTTGAATATAGTTATCAGGGATGGTGTGAACCTCTGAAAGGTTCAGGTTTGTGTGAACGCGAACCTTTTTGAAAGGTTCTGTGTGGACGCGAACGTGAACCTCATGACGTCACGTGACGTCGTATTGCTAATTGCAACCCTGCATTTCAGTGAAGTGCTAGCCTATATCAATGTACGCGGTGCCTAGCGACGACACAGGCCACATAATGCAGCAATGCTGAAGTACATATTGACGTTGCAAACGTCGACAAATGTATCAACTGGGACAATCAAATGATATAATGATCCCATAAAACCAATGTCTTCCGTCGATTTGTCAACAATTTCGACGATGACTTGCAAGGGAATATGTGCTTACGCCTTAACGGTATAGGCCAGGCGGACAATGTATTCGGCGAGTATTGCTACGTTGGTATTGAGAAGTGTTAAAAACGGATACTTGCTACCGATATCACCCCATTAACAAGTTATACAGCAGTGCATAGGAGCCGAACCTGGGTATGCAAGGTATGCCACGCATACCTAGACATTTTTCTAGGTATGCGGCATACCTGGAATTTGGTTTTGCATGTATCGGCATAAGGCCCGTTTGCGTTATTTAGAATAAATCGCAATGTATTTCCGTTTACGACATTACCTGCGGCCGCTTATGTAAGCGAGGTGGCCCGTTGCGCGCGGCCAATTACCGAGAAGCGTGTTGCCAATTAGCGAGAAGCGTGTTGCCAATTAGCGAGATTCGTCTGTGCAAAATGTAACGCGACGCGATTTCCCGCTGAGATGATCGCGAAATTATGTCATTGATTGCCGTGCGCTCGGCAATCGTCGCTTGCCTGATTTATCTCGTCTCCAACAAGCCTAGTTTCAGTGGCTTGAAGAATAACATCTGCAGTAGGCCCGGTGCGCACTATACCATCGCTAGCCTGCATTGGCGCGCACGATATCATCGCTTGCCTACACAATCGCATCTGGTACGATAGGGATAGATATCATCGCTGGCCAACTATCGCGTCTCGGGTCAAGCATGCGTTGACTCGTATCTCTCGATGGCTTGGAGACAATGCCGTTAGTGTATACTGATTAGCGATTGTGATTAAAGAGTGACATCCCTAAACTGAACGACATCGAATGTCCGCAGACATGTGCGATTGCTCGTGCGCCGTGCATGCGTAATTGAATTCCGCTAATACTTAAACTTAACCATCAGAAGATGTGCGTCAAGGCTTGAGTTGTAAAAGACGAATAAAGGTTTGAACAACCTGAAATCTAGAACAGATTCCTTAACAACTCGGACATTTTGCTTTGCGCAAATCGTCGCCGAGGTTACGTAATACGTGTTGATAAGCAGCGAATTTAATTGTTCGCGAGCGATCAGGGACTCGCTAATTGACAGCACTTCCGGACTCGTTGGTAAACTTATCATACCCGAAAGTTCGTTAACACGAGGAGATTGTATAATCGGCATCAACGCATGCACTTTACCGTAGTGAATGCTATATTAACCCTAATTATCAATTCCGTCACATTATGACGTCATTACTCTGTGACGTCATCGAACCCGCATACCTAAGGAAAATTAGCGTCCGGCGCCTATGAGCAGTAGACAACACCTCAATTGCAAGGATTATGTTATTATGATATAATAAACATATGAAATCAAGATTGAATCCGTGCGCCTGCTACATTTTTACATCAGACATCGATATCAATTTCATTGATTGGTTGAATAAGCATCAATCGGTGACTGCCTAGTGCTTTCATAGTGCAGGGGTGTCAAACTCAAATTGCGTCGCGGGCCGGATTCAAACCATCTGATCGCTCGCGGGCCGGAGCATTCAAATGATTGAAATTCCATACCCTTGTTTTTTGCTTGAATACTCAATTATTAAGCCTACACAATAATACATTAAATTATGACGGATCATAGGATTCTACTCTAGCAACATTATTAGCGAACAATGGAATTAGCAAAATTGAGATTATAGCTGGTTACATACGGTAATATAAACTGCGAAATGAGTAGCTGTACGGACGATATACCTCCTGTGTATGCGTTATGAGGAATACGAGATATATATTGGAGCTGGTTTATTACTATTACATCGCGATTCGCGTTTCTCCGTATGTAGAGGTTCTGTTAAGTCATAAGCGAAATTGGGAATGCGTCCACAGATATTTGAGTTATATTTGTGTGTAATAATTTCATTCTCCATGTAACCTGCAAATACCGGTTTCTCACTATGGCGGTTTCACATCTGTGGTTCACTACTTTTTGGTCCACTTTTCCGTAAAACTCGGAATTGAGTGTGCATTTTTTGCCTTCTCGGAATTTGACGTAAATGACAGCTTTTCCATGCTGATAGTGACTAGAGTGAAACCACAACACCGCTGTCGCATGGTCATAATGTGACCTGTGAACAATTGAACATACTCGACATTTGCTGTCTTGTGTATATTTGATTATAATATTTCTTACAAAAATCTCAACATTTGTAAGAAATGTGCTGTATAATACAGCCATTTTTCAAAATAGCTTCGCGGGCCGGATGAAATAGTCTGGCGGGCCGGATGCGGCCCTCGGGCCGTATGTTTGACACCCCTGATGTAGTGTATTTCGCTCTTGATGTTGTGTGATTGCGGGTCAAGCTCACAGCAGAGGGTCAAGCTGGATATTTCGAGCAAACTTTTGTAACAAAGCAAGTCAAATTTTCGATATTGTCAAGGTGCATGCTCGTTTAGTATAGATTGTTTTTATGCTGCCAGCGCCATGCATAGAGTGGCCCGCAGTTGAAATGCAATAGATTTCAACCAAAGATGCTATAATGAAGTGAAAATTGTAAGATATAGAAAAAGGTTCACAGTGCAGAACCTACCAAGGTTCGTTTGTGAACGTGAACCTCTAAATTTCTGAGGTTCACACACAGAACGCGAACGTGAACCTCACGTTTACACCATCCCTCCCGCTAAAACAGAGAGTCCAACGACGTTCTAAGTTTGCATATTTCTCAGCTCCTGTTGTTTCGGTCGTGATCTGGCGTTATAGCTATGAGTGGGCCTTGTGAGAAATATATGATATTTGCCCGTCAACGCGGACGTTTGGATATGGTTCTTTAGGGTTTCTCTGAAGCTCGAGGTCTTTTGAGTCAGAAATGATGAGGCAGAGTGAACACAAATATTTGAATTTTATTTTTGTGTAACAACTGCATATAACGGTTGTGCATTGGCGTCTCGCTGCTGTGAATAAGTGTACTAGCTTACTCCTTGGTCAATTTTACCACAAAACTCTGCACTCATGTGTACAAATTACCAATTCATTTTGTTGACTGTTAACTAACTGGGCCTACTGTTATTTTAGTGGTTCTAGTTCAGGGGACACCAACGCGGTGCCCGCGGGCCCCAGGTAGCCCGCGAGGACCAGATGAGTAGCCCGCGAGCCTGTTCTAAAAATAGATCGAATAGCAGCTTTTACCAATATTCGTCAAATTATTACCAGTGAATTTTAAATATATTATAGATTGATTGATTTAGCTATTCTTTTTTGAATCACACTAGCATGTACCTTTCAAATGACAATACATATTTATAAAATGATGATATCAAATATCCTCAATTAGAATTAGTAGTATTCCAACATACAATAGAATCACAAGATATCGAAGGCGTAGGACATACGGCGCACTGCCTATACAGGCGACATGACGGAATGCTATCCACGGTCTTCTTGAAATCGCGGGGGGTTCCTTTATTTCACATCGACGCCCAGGAAAATGCCAAGGTAGTAAACAACATTACTATTCGGTATCAGATAAAGCCGTAAAGAACTAGCAGATTTCCGATATCTGTAAGCCAATTAGTATTGCATCTTTTGACTCAGCCTGTGTCTCTTACACTCAGTGCAGTTTAGTACAATGTTTCTATAATTTTCTGTAATCGTTGCTACTGTCCGGTCTAATGAAATCTGTCATTTCTGGATGCTGAACAGTTGGAGATTGAAATTGTAACACCGCAAAATGACCTCCACGTACAGTGGTGTATGAGCAGGCCGTGTTATTTTTGGCATATGCCAAAACTGCCAAAAATAACTTATTTTTGGCATTTTTCGATTTTTATTTTTGGCAGTTTTGGCATCGTCCTCAAAATATATAGTTTCAGCCTCGAATTAGTCACAAAAACGCTTTATTTGGGCTAGTTTTTCAAAAGACACCACAAAATGTGCAGCATCCACGTATAATCAGTGCCAACAAACAATAAGAAGAAGAAAATACCTAACGATTTCATAGGTTAATAATATCAAACGAAACCACAAAATATGCCGTATCCATCTGAATCGGTGCCAATAAGCAAATAAAAAAGAAAGAAAAGCCTAACAAACACGCTCAACTGCTTATTGTTACAGCTGTTGAATAGATTTAATTCGTTTGCACTGTAACAGTGCTTCCAAACTCAGGTCAGCTAAGTTTCTCCTAAATTCATTTCTCGCCCAGCGAATCTGGGAAATATCGGCTTCAACAGTAGCCGTTGAGGGAAAGAATGTTGCCAGTCATCCACGAAAGGTTTTCAGAGCTTCGAACTCTTTGGAGGGCCGAACCGGCTTCCATGCATCATGAAAAGAGATCACTTCGCAAGTGATATCGATCTAATCGCGGAAAGAATTTTCTTCCCGACACTTTTCCAGGAGTTTCCTGTGTTGTCTCTCAACAAATTTTATTTAGTAGCCTGACTATCATTTCTCCTTCAGTCTACCGATAGATTTTCGGAGGACTTTTGTCACTTCAGGTGGCTTTAATATAACCAACTCGCATGGAAGAGTCCTAGGAAGGTTAGCTTGTTTAAGAACATTGACGCAACAAGACTGTCTGGCAAAACGAGACTATGCAGCTCAGAAATAGCCAGACAGTTTGTTGCGTCACAATGTTCAACTCGATCACAATGCAAAAATCGTGGTTGATTTTGGGGGTTCCAGTTCCATGAGCAGAATATAATTTATATTTTAATAATCAGTACTACGGCAGCTTCTCATTGATACCCGTTTTATCAAATTTAGCGCCGGTCAAAAATGGTCGTAAAATTGCCTTTGGACAAATGGAAAGTATGACGTAAACCAAATGCAGTCAGTCGTTCAATCTCGCTGTGCCCACACCATTTAAGACACCAGAGTAAGAAACCTGCCTTTCACAAACGCTCTTCTCGCTTGTAACGCGGTCCTGTTAACACAACACCATGAACGAAATACACTATTTGGCAGACCGTGTTATTTTTGGCATATGCCAAAAATTGCTTATTTTTGGCATTTTCAAATTTTTATTTTTGGCAGTTTTGGCATCTGGCTGCTGAAATGCCAAAAATAACACGGCCTGTGTATGAGCATGAGCACTGAGCAGCAGCTATGAAGATTGCAAGCGTGTTGGTTCAACTTATCGGTATGAATCAGCCTTTTTGGACATGAGCTTCATCAACAAAAACACAGAACACGCCTCACTAATGCACATCTACAGCACTCACTCAGAGTTGCAGTGTCAAGTTACATGCCAGCTAGACTACAGCGCACTAGTGTTCTAATTTCTTGATATATGCTCGAGTTGATTGTTATTGGTTTGAATCGGTATTTAGCTGGACTCCGTGCCAAGAGATTCCCGCTTTAGTGTAGTACACTTTTAAAGAGTGTTTCACTCACCGCGAATCGTTTGAACAGAAACAAGAACAAGGAACGGGAAATTAAACAACGAAAACTGGGTTTGCTTTCTCAGATATTAATGGAAAACCGATATGTCATGTTTGTCGAAGAACAGTTGTCGTAACGAAGCGTACAAGCCTAAATGATGCCACGACAGTTTCTTCTGTATAGTTATACATAAGTCACTCTGATTCCACTGCGACGAATATCGCCTGATCTTAGAAAACCTTACCAGCTAGGTGTCAAGCCGGAAATCCATGTTCAGAGGCGTTGTTAAAGACGATTCGTTCGAAAGTGCTTGGTGTATCGCGAAATCCAAGAAATATGCTAGAGAAAGTGTCATTTCAATAAAACTTGAACATACTGTGCGAATATTCGCTGTTTCCGAATCTTAGCAGCAAGGACAACGTCACCTGACAAATTTCGAAGCTGCAGTTATCTGATTCAACCGCGACCAGAAGAGTATCAGCAATGTCAGTCGTTTTTTACCACATGTTCTGAAACACGTTGCCGCGTATAGACTCACTTCAGCCACCTAGCATTGGACAAATCAACAGACTCCACAGACATTGCATAGCTAATTATCTGGGTGCATTTTATCACAGTGGACATATTTGCAGAGGAAATAGTGGAAGCGAAAACGTGAGGAGTGGACCAGCATAAAACATCAACTTGACCAAGCTGACTTTTGTAACTATTGGTACAGGGCTCCATCCATGGAAGGAAATGAGAAGGGCTGATTAGTTTGCTCAGAAATGACCCCTTCTCGTACCACTGAGAGCTCAATGTGATAATAGCCTCTGTCACGAAAAAGACACCGTAATTGTGAACTTTCCCGCTCACGCATTGAGATATACAGTTAGGTTATATTGTGGACGGGTTAGTTTAAAGGTGCCTATACCGAATTGGCAACGAATGCATTGCACGCTTCCTTACTTGCGCCGCTGGAAGAAACATTTTCTCACAAAAAACAGCAACCGCAAATTTACGAACACTGTCCAGTGTCCATTGATGCCTTTGAATGCATAAAAATTTACTAAATGCCCGTATACGACTCGTAAATAGGCTACAGTAGCCTAAATTTAATAGTAGCGCACAAATACATGGTCATAATGTTCTGCGGACCGCAGCGTTTTTTGCTGTTAAAATGCGGCCCGTTATACAAGGGAAGTTGAGAACTCCTGCGGTAGAAGATCAGCTATTACATCATATTTCTAGTTCATGATGATAAAACATGACCCGTTTATGACTCGTGACTGAAAATTGTGATTTGGTTTGGTGCGAACTTTCGTAAAATTACTCGATTTCAGATTAACTGGTGATTAAATAAAAATGACTTGAGGTGAGTCGGGTCAAACGTTAAAATCAGAGGAGTTGCGACTCGGAACAGTGACTTGATAATCCTACGGACGCAAGAATCCATTAGACTGTCATGGGGGATAGTAATATGCCAAAAGGTCGTGGCTTGCATTGCGTGGGGTATATAGCTATCTAATCAGGTCGGTATGGCAACGATCGGCATTATGTGACCCCCATGATGTATATAGTTGGTTACATGCTGGGTGTTGTTTCTTGTTTGTTCTCTATATCCATTATTATCGGTGGCGAGTAAGGTACTAGTACGCTCCACAGCTATAACATCAATGTATTCATCGGCGATTGGACATTTCTATTCCAAGGGTTCTTAACCATGGTCCGTAGACACCTTTGGTGTGCGAAGCACGTACATCAGGTTGTACGCGAAGCATTGCTGAATTAGGCCTATATGCTGTGGAATATTTTCTTGGCCAATATATTCAATTGGAAATGGTCTTCGCGCAACGCGCGATTTTAAGTGAATGGGCTTTCTTATTTTAATATAGGTACCGTCAGAAATTGTGTTGAAAATGAACAGTGGCTTTGAGAAATCATATTGGAAGCACGAGGGGTACGATCGCTAAAGTTATAATAATGATTATATTTAAGTTGTTATTGATATGTTCCAATATTAATCGGAGGGAAAATCTATCGCTGATTAAATTTGACATTTGGCAGTGACAGTAACAGTAGCCTACTCATCACCACTACATCAAAACCCAGATCAGGCTACACCGCTCAAGTGCTCTCATATCAGATCAATCCTCAGTAGATCCTACATAAAATTGTGGTACGTCAAAGGTCCAATAGCTGCAATATTATAACCCGACATTTTGACAATGTCATGCATGATAGATCCTCTTGCTTGATGTCTATGACTCATTATTTTAACAAATTATGCCCAGCACAAAAACAATTTTATTGAATTATTTGAAAACGTGATTTTTTCCGTGTCAAGCGTGAATAGTACAATGTTAAATTACATTTTCACGATGTTTGTGGAAAGCCTGTTTGCAAGCTCTCGTCATATATGGCCTACTTGGAAATTATACATTGCATATCCCTATTATTGATGCTGCGGCCCGCGGCGTCATCAAAAACTAGGAAATTGACCCGCGGGCACATACGAGTTTGAAACCTCTGCTTTAAAACATGTTTTAAACAAAGTGTTTTAAAACACCCTTTGTTTTAAATGCAACCCTAGGTATGATAGATTAAGCACATGGTCGTTTCGATACAGTCCTTTATCTGCTCCCTACATCGTACCGTACATACTGTGTCTTGTGCTGCTAAAAGCACCAGCATCGATGGTGCAGTAATGATGTGTAGCTTGTGAACACTTATTCTGTCGGCTATATAGGTTTCTTTGTTGCTCGTCTTCCGACACATGCCGCCTTTTTGATGCGTATAATAAATGCGGTAAACATCCGTTCCATACACGGGAAGGACGTGTTATAGGTCCGTTGATTGTGTAGCACACGAAAGATGACAGTGACTTGATCCACGGTTTGTTCCTCGATATGCCATATGTTGGTAAATATACCGAAATCGTGATATTGATTCTTTGTAGTTGAAACAAGTGACGGGTCAGGTTGTACGGAGGAGTAGATCGTTATTTCTACTCGTTAACTCCCGATTTTAAATTGACGTGATTTGTCACTGATTGAAATATCACGTTTTGTTGCGCATTATGGGAATTTAAGTCAATTCATTAAACTAATACATAAATTTTCGCCGCACCAATCATTATTGCCGCTATCTAAAACTAACTCGTGGTCACTCTTATTCATCGTTACGGAATCCACAGTCATAAAGATGGACCAACCAATTCTGTTCAGGCCGAGGCACCGTCCCTACGCGCAGAGTTATTCTTTCGCGACTTTGCTTTTCTAAGACGCTATGTCTTCATTCGGATCACCAGGAAGGAGCAAAGATAAACGTACGATACACAGAGTCTTGACAGAGCAGAACTCGAACCGGGAAATGGTGTCACTTTGAACACCGACAACTCGCTTATAAGCTCCTGGGTATCGGCTTACCGTGGAAATCTTAAGGGTCATATCGTCGGCAACCGTTGATACCATGACACCGCTACGATGAATTATTTATTTATTTATTATGTAGACTTGTTTTTGTTTTGTTTGTTTTGGGGTATTCGTGGTGTTTTTCGACTGCTATGGTCATTTACACCAGGCCGATATTCTTCTTATTTTCCGTAACTGCCGACTTATAGCACGGCCCACCTCTAGGCTTTTGTAAGACACCGCTGACGCGGATGAGGTGGCGAGGAGGAGCCTATAGGTAAACTTGTAATGTTGCATATGTGACATTGTTGTTAGTTAGGTATTTAATTGTTTTGCACTCAAATCATAAATAAATAATAATAAAATCTAAATTGCATCGTCGTTTTGTTCATCTTTTTCCCACCACACAGTTTCACCAATAACTCCGAATTCTTCTCTCCGGATTTACTCATAGTAGAAAAAATTTGAAGTTGATGGTGGTATTGAATTTTGGTGCTCGGCAGCAATGTCCTTGTGCACAAGGTCGATTAGTTATATAGGCATCATGCCATTAAATCTCTCCTCCGGACAACAAAACAAATTCGATTGCCGAGGAAATCGTGGCGGGATGGGTCAGTATGTTATTTATGTAGAAAGGCACGCCGTGTTCCCGAGTTGAGCCTTCCAGATACTCCCGTTTGCAGGAATATTTTGGGCAAAGAATTAGGAAATGTTCCACTGTTTCTTGTCGCTGGCAAGTCGGTAATGCCCCGTCTGTAGACGTACGAGGATTGACGATTGGATTCGCGACGATATTAAGAAAACCGGGATTACGCTGCAAAAAATACGCTTGATTTGGGAATCGTCCGTATGCTCACCGAACTTGCCAATCCATTTCTCACGACACCAATGTGAATGTATTTAAAAAATAGTCCGTTGACAATGATATGGAAATCAACGTATCTCGTTACAATAAAACGCGCGAGTTCGAATAAAATTACGGTTGAATTAGTGACGGAACGGCAGACAGAAGTTTATTTTCTGAATGTATACGAAAATGAAGCGATGAAATGGTGGTTAGCGATACGTCCATCAAGTCATCAAGTTAGCTGGCCCCTTATACACTATAGGCATTAGGCATATATAGGCCTATGTGCAACATCATTCACATATATCCCATATATGATATTTGTGTATCTATAATACATGATTAAGCACAGTGGTTCCCAACCTTTTTCGACTCATCGCCCCCGTTTCAATCCCGACGCAAATCTTCGCCCCCCCCCCACATGTACGGGTCCTACAAAGAAGGCATCTAATTGGGAAATTTCTTCACTCAAATCTGATCACTGGTGAATTTATTTAAAAAGGCCATTTTTCCGAGGTGCTATAGGTTCACGGAAAACCGTTTTCCTTGTCTACTTTCCAACGAGTTGACTTTTTCTTCGCGTCATATGCAAAATAAGCCATCTTCACGATTTCGATGCGCACAGTAAGCCGATATGACTGAATAGATTAATCCGGAGTTCACCGGCAATGGACACGGACAGTCTAACGTGGATATTCGGCGTCTCGTTAGCTCATTACGACTATGCACTGGAATCTAGCCGTAGGCTCCATAGGTAATCGAAATGCAACCGTGAATGGTAAAAAGGTTGGCCACCCCTGCTTTAGCTGCTGAAGAGTGATGTCAGGTATCGTGCGCAGCCCCTAGTTCAAATTAGAATGAAAGTGATGATCATGATATTTTTTCGTATTTGCATTTTTTCAATAAAATAACTTTTCTTTTGTGGTAACTATGCCCGTCCCCCATGTTAGAGAGCACAGCGATGTACTGACGTAGAGTTACCAAAACGTGATTGTTAAACTGCGTTGTCAAGGTTTATCTCGGTCGTGCGGCGGGTCATGCGGCCCGGGGCCTTTACGAATTTTGAAAAGTGGCCAGCGACCAATTTTGAGTTGGCGACCCCTGCTTTAGGCGTATATAGGCCTATATGCAACATCATTTACATATATCCCATATATGGTCATCTATAATATATGATTTAGTATATCACCTGTATTTCAAACAAACAGTGTTTTATAACGCTTGGTTCGGAACATGTTTTAAACATGCATTTTTTTAAATGTTCTATAATTATGCTATAATTGTGTTAATACTTTCGAACAATATCTAGTATAAGCCTACGGACGGTTTCCACTCGATACAAGAGGTACCAATGATGTGAAAATGTGGAGGCTAACGATAAAAAAATGGTTATGAATACAAGAGCTGCTTTTTTAAATTCCTTATATAGATATATATATAGATAGATCATCGAGTTATTGAAGACACACGTGGGATGAAAAAGTTGCTAGCGGATGCTGATCTGGTATTATAGCAATGAAAGTCTTTTTTGAGAAAAATAAGCCTTGCAGGGCATCGGAAATATTGCCGTTGTGATGTCCATGCATCCATTTTGCAATTTCTAAGGAGCAAATTTTGATACTTATGATATTTTGAGGGATCTGTATGCTTGCTGAACAGGCGCAAATTCATCGGATAGCATAATTTTGCTGCACTGATAAGCAATGTTGGCATCCAGTCACTGCCTTCGAGTCATTGCACATTTTGACTCGAGTGAAGTCAAGTCAAACGATTTTCAAAGGTGACTCGAGTCAAGTCACGTCACTCGTTTTTTGAAGGTGACTCGAGTCAAGTCGAGTCAAGTCAAGTCAAGTTACGAGTCAAGTCACAATTCAAGTCAAATTAAATTTTCGAAGTATGAGTGATGATGCAAAGTCATTACATTTTGCTAGTTGGGCGAAGGACAGATTGATTGGCCATTTAACTTGAATCAAATAACGAATATAAAGTTGAATATACATTCACAAAGGCGTATCGCTCACGCACACGAAGACCTGCTAATGAAATACGTGTGTAGCTGTATAGCATAGCTACTGTAGTCTGTTATTATCAGCCAATCTAGAGGATCGAATACGAAGCCTCGATAAGTTGAATAAACTGATATGGTACAATACATTACCCACAACACATCCATGAGAATATAAATGCATAAACTATACATTCGTTCCATCCAAATCATACAAGAGTGTTGGTAAAGGTGAGCACTGCACCATGTAAGCACGTAACCGTCTAAGAAACAAAGATACGTTGCTATTTGATTAATCTCTTGCTGCTACGACAACGTAAGCTGCGATATTTTCGCTTGCGGTTCATTTATGTTGATGTAACAATGTAGGTTCAGTGAAACGTACAATCAGTGAATGACTGGTTGCTCTCAAAACCCGAACATACATAAGATAGGGTAATTTAATCGCCGCCGTTTACTTAATGACTTAAAATTGACTCCCAAATTTTTCTCCTAGTCACGTGTCAATCCATATCAAGTCAAGTCATTTTTCCAAAGTGACTCGAGTCAAGTCAAGTCATACGAAAAAGATGACTAGACTTTGACTCGAGTCAAGTCATGACTCGAGTCATCCCAACACTGCTGATAAGTCGTTTAAGCTTGTTTTGAAAGTTGTTTCCTCAAAAATTATACCACATAACAGGCGAGGATGGATTATGGAAAAGTATAAGGTTCTTAAAACTGATTAAGGAAGCGAGATACCCGTAACATAACACCGCAATCAGCGCAAAAATGCCCTATTTGTGGTGGATTTGCGAAATAATTTTGGGCCCTTCCGGCCGCACCATAATTTGGGGTTTGAGTTGCGGCAGGTATATAGTCAATTATCTTGCTTGGAATGTTGCGTTGTAAGCTCGTACAGAAAACGATCTTTCACCCCCCTGATTTGTGTTGTAATTTCTTTGCAATGTTGTTTCGATTCAATAAGAACTTTAATATTTGTAATATACTTGTTTCTGCTGTTTATGTTTACCTTAGTGACGACAACGCAAGCGGCTTAGTTCGCCATATCCAAGTATTCTTTTGTATGCATGGCATGGGGTGGGCCAAGAATACAAACTTGAACGCAGCGAATTGCCAAGGAGTCTGTACTCGCGGTGGTGTAGAGTCAAGTGTACCTGTTTGATGCTGGTGTGAACAGACTAGTTGACCTTCACGGTCATATCGATCATACCTATCTGATACCGAATAGGCTACTGCGCATGTATATTTTCTCTCCCACCATCATTGCCGTCAGTTTTTGTTACGTATTTTGGATAAAGATAATAATAATAATAATAAAGACTCTCTCTCTCTTTCTCTCTCTCTCGCTCTCATGCAGCGTCGTCATATATGATAATGATCGTTTCGTGTGTGGACGATATTACACGATGTGTAGATGCAGTGGATAAATGAAATCCGAAGACAAGACGGCGGGATAAGGAAACGAAATATTACAATAAACATGAGCACTTATTATATATAATTATATATATAATATTATTATTATAATTAATTTATATTAATTAATTAATATATTATGAACTTTAGCAATACCAGCGCAACAAGACACTGCGAGATGCGGTGATGTAAACGGCCGGCCAGTAACACAACCCTTGAACACAACTCTTGAAAAACGGATAAATTGCAGAATTAACAATAACAGAAGGAAATACATTCAATACGTTGACTAGTCTCAAAGAGTTCTTTCGTATAACTCAGGTTTGATTTCGGTAAAAAGAGCCTATTGTCATTGGAGCGGACGATACATGAGTCTAATGAAAAATAATCGTTGGCGATTGAAACACAAGATATCAAGAGAGAATCTTATAGATTAGATCAGGGGTGGGCAAACTACGGCCCGCGGGCAGAATGCGGCCCGCAACACCGTTTTGTGCGGTCCACGAAAGCTTCAAGAAACGTCGTAGAAATTTTGATAAAGGGAGTACTAAAAATAAAATTACCGAATGTACTTGATCAAACTTTTTCGTAATATATTTCAACATGATAATGATAAGTTATGTTCCTATAATAGTATTTTCTTTATTTCATTGATGGCGCGGTAGCTCGACCTCGAGGCCCATGTATTTTGAAAGATTTCTATTACTAAACATCTCAGAAAGTGAAACATAAATGACCTAATTCGGACTACGAGTGTGATTTTAGATTGGCAACACAAGCTATAGGTTATTACTTTTAGCGCTGTACTTGGAAAAATTGATTCGCGAGTGTGTTAGATATTTATTTCTATTTCTATTTATAATATTTATATATTGTAGAAGCGTATTTAAAGGTAACATGGTTATGATGCTGACAGCATTGTATGCCCTGGAATTAAACCAAAAGTACAATCAACAAATCTATGAACAGATCACTGATCACACACTCAAATATACATCCAGTTCTAAGAATATATGTACAACGGACTTTAATCCCTAATTTTGACAATGAAGACGACCAGCTTATAAATCCTCGCTAATGTTTCTTACATGCGTGTATACGTTATCATCAAATCAATGTTTGGTTTGTTTTAAATGTATAGAAATGCATCTATATTATTTCCATGTCGTCGGTCACTACTCAATCAAGTAACAATATTGAACTTGGGCTTAGTATCCCAATTATGTATAGTGCGGCCCGCGAGCTAAAAAGTTTGCCCACCCCTAAAATAGATCAAAGCTAGATTCTTATGTAAACGCCCAACATGTGGGATTGTGGGATTATGGATGAAAGGCGCTGTGCACATGAATCATCGTAATGTATAGAACGACTTCTAGTGAAAACTTACTCTCTATATCGATACACATTATAATAGGTACGGGCTCCAGACTTCCGAGCACAGTGGTTTCTAACCGGTGGTATATACATGAGTACTGAGGTAGTACTGCGATTGCGGTTACCAGTTCAATTGTCTGAATCAGTGATGGCCAACCCGTGGCCCGCAGGCCAAATGCAACCCGCGAGAAGATTTTAAGCAGCCCACGAGGTATTCTCGAAATTATAGTTATACTATCAAAAAAAAATAAGCTACCCAGGTTATTGCGAACTTTCAAGGCCAGCTAGACGACAGCGAAATCTGGGATGTTGATGAGCCTAAAATATCAGTTTCGAAGCATTGGCGTAGCCAGCGGCAAGCCACATTTTCGTAAATCTTGGTATATATGACCAATGACCATGAAGTAAGGATATTTCGTGGCAGATTTATCTGAATTCGTATTTTTAGCGCGATTTACTTTCACTCCAATTCTTGCTTTTAGTATTATTACCCCTTCTAAAAATTAAAACCTAAATATGCGCCTAGTTTAAAGAATTAGCCATATTCGCAATTATGAGAGCAAAAGTCGTCCAACATGCGACTTCGCATCTGCACTTGCAGAAAGATCGTCGGTGATGAAACCTTTGGACTAAATGATGGACGCGTTTTCGCCGAAACCTTCGATATTTATATATCCAAGCATCGAATAATTCTGTCCCTACCAAATTATTCTAGCGGTATACCGAGGCGACGCGCAATATGAATTAATATTGACCGAATTCATTCATTAACATTGATAAATTTTGGAAAGCAAACATCTTGTTTATGACATCCAGTATATTCTCTCTCTGGTGAACTTAGGGTTTGATAAAAATTCGAGACTATCCAAAGTTCAATGAAAATAAGATCGTAGTTATTTCGAAGTTTCACGTTAGTTTAGAAAATTATCAGCAACAGGGGAAATGAACGAGGAAAAATGGTTGGAAACCACTGTCCTGGCAGATTGCAGTTTAGTGCTCAATACATCAATAGTTTCCTTAGCTATTTCCTGCCTTGGTCCTAAATGAATTAGAAATGAATTTTCGGAACGATGACCAGTGAAGGAGATTTTGAAGCGGAACATTTACATTCATCAATGCAGTGCTAATTCGCAATCCTATACTAACTGCGGCTATCAGGAAACACACTGACAGGACGGCGCGAAGCAACCTATCCGAAACGTGATTCGTCTTTTCGCGGCGAGAAGATTGAAAAGTGGTTTCAAAAGAATTTTGCTGCTGAATACATGTGTTTATTTTTCACGGAAGAATATGCGAAACGATTCAATTCAGGAATGTAAATTGCAATCACAACACAAATTGCCGGTGCCAATTCAACTCATGTCCTATTCGGAGAGTTAGTCGGACATATCATCAATAAGTTCGTGCTCATGATCATTGTCGCTGTGCTCTGCTTGGGATTTTCGCACGACGTCTGCACGCTCATCTAAAAATAAACCGTGGTGAGAGCCCGATTCGAACACGTTAGCGGAAAAGGGTGTTGACTTGTTATCGACCCATGAAAAAACATACGGAATAATGCGTACACCTTTACTGGTCATACCTGGTTGCATATCAGCCAATTCGTCCAAAGATGCGATCATCTCACTGACGTCTTCCTCAGGAAATCTTAATGTCAAATCGTCCTGCAGGAGCTGCATGTACTCATTGTAGGCTTCGTGATCCTGCACAGGAATCCGAAATAGTTTTTTTTCGCTGCTGTAGGCTACTTATTTGAGCTGATTAGTTCAACTCTCGTCAGTATGCAACTTACTTCAGATTTCAGATTCGCTATTTCGTTGATGTGCGATTCCGCGTCTTTACCCATTGCTACTGTGGCTCCTACGGTAGCTGCAGTGTTGATAAACGGCCTGCAATATATGTGAAGCAAGTTATAAAAAGTCTAGCGTTCTTTTTTATTCCTATTGTACGATGTGAAGCGTATCGATCGATGATTGTAATAATTTTACACCAGGCCGTTACATTCGTTGTAGAATCCTTTCCTGTCGACTTACAACACGAGCCACATTCGCACTCGTTTTTTTTTGCACAACTTATTTGCAGCTTGAGTGACAATGAGGATTTAGTAGAAAGAAACCTTGAACTCTTCACCTAAGATTCTATATTTCACATCGGTCGTAATAAAGTCCACGGCCCATTCGAGTTACGGTATGTTTTTGACGTGGAAGGGCATGGTACATTCGAGTGATTTTGGATGTTACTGCGTAATGACTAGAAGGATTAAAAAGAGATTGCTGACGCACATCGATTTTACTCACGAGTGTTTGTTGTAAAACTTGTACGCTCCTTTAGCAGCTTTTCCCACCGCTTTCCCTACTTTCCTCACCCATCGCCGTCTCCTTCTGCTGCTGCTTCTCCTTCTCCTTCTACCCCAAGCATCCCCATCCGGAATCAAGAGTAGAATCACCACCAAAATCGTAAGCGAAACAACAAATTTCATCTGAAACGAAGCAGATGAAGTTTATACGTCATCATATAATACTAACTTGATTAATATCTGGCTCTTCTATATTTTATTTGAAAGTGCAAACCCATTTTCCGGAATCCGATACGACGGTTGGCCACCCGCCATGCATAATTTATTCACGACCACACGAGATCAAAAAACAATGAGATTTGCAATGATATGCATACTGCTTACTGCAGGGCTGGCCAACCTTTTCAGCCAAAGGGCCACATTTGATCGACGAAATATTGCGCGGGCCACTAGCCGCGCGAAGCGCGAAAATTTTTCGAAGTTCGTAGCTCAATAGTAGCTCAGTTTGCCAGGACTGGACATATCAATTTCGAAAGCTTCGACCAACACGCGTCAATCATTTTGCGCCTAGGTTTCATAGTCGACGGTCTTTCTGCGAGCGCAAACGCTATATCGCATATGTTGAACGACACTTTGTCTCGTAATCGAGAATATAGTTAGACTAAATCTGATACATTAGGCGTTCTTTCATTTTCGCAAAGGTGTAACAATATTAAAAGCAATAAATCGAGTGACGACATGTTGCGCGAAGCGTGTAGAAAATAATTACTTTTGATAAATTTATCGCAAATTATTCTGCTTCATTGTAGTGTACGAAGATCTACCAAAGTCTTACTGGCTCATAGAAATGCCAATGCGTCGTAACTGATACACATCTCAAGTGCTGCGGTGAGACTAATCAAATGTTTGGTTGGCCTTGCAAGTTCACAATCTGTGCAATTCATTTTTTATAACATTACCAATTTCGGAAATTACCCCGCGGGCCACTCAAAATCTTCTCGCGGGCCACATGTGGCCCGCGGGCCACGGGTTGGCCGGCCCTGGCTTACTGTATACTGTTTTTAAGTTTTCTACTGATGGCTTGACGTATTTAAAGAATTTAATTAGAGTGTGAATGAAAATTGGCCATAAATAGGGTTATATGGCATATGAAGAGAAAGTCGTAACTGCAGTCCTAGGGCCTGGCCCTTATAATTCCAATTAGTCAAATGTGAATATATGTTTTTTTCAAGCTGGGTGGATACCGGATGTGTAAGAGTGAGAAAGAGAGAAAATCTTGAGAACACTAAAACTGAACAATAAGGCAAATTCCGACGCCCATATCAATTGTTAACTCTGCATCATCGACACTTAAGGTACTCACCGCCAATAATCGTATGCTAAGCGCAGATGTTGCAACGGATCAACATAGAATGATGTATAGAGTGTTCCGAAAAGCTGACTTTTATACTTTCCTGGGCCGCATCTTATGTTATGCCGGAATCTGATTCATATCACACTGGTCCTTACAACGCAGAATATCAGTCACGCGGGTCGCATATCAAAGACGACAAAACGGAATATGGTGGGACGTTTTTCAATGTGTTACGCAACTATAATATATAACAGGTAGTAATAGAATTACATCAAATAATAACAACAACGATAATTGGTGAGTGTCGGGTGAAAAAATGTTTAAATTTAGTTATTCATGAACATCGGCGGAAAATATCACCATTGCAGGTTTTACGATTTGCTTCTACTAGTCCTGACGACAGGCGAGGCACTGCCTCACTTGCCTCCCCTGACCGCACGTCACTGAACAGTGGTTCTCAACCGTCGGTTTGCGGAGTCGTGCCGGTCCGTGTCAAGGCTGATGTTTATCCGCCAAATATATTACAATTTCATATCTCCATTGAAAATGCAAGAAGTTAGACCAGGGATGACAAACTCAACTTGGATCACGGGCCGGATTCAACCCTGAAGATCACCCGCGGGCCGCGCTAGTTCAATGATTCCAAAATGTTACCGTAAAACCTAATACAGTTTATTGAGGATCACTCTATTCGCAAGCGATGAAATGGCAAATACGGCGATTGGCCGGTTGGTTATAGTGATTACTCACTAAAACAGTGGGCCTATCGACGGTATAAGTTGGAATATTCCTCAGCTCCTGCTGATTTAGTCGCAATCTGGCATTATAGCTCTGGGTGTGCCTTGTGATAAATACATGATATTTATCCGTAAACGCGGACGTTGGGATATGCTTCTTTAGGGTTTCTTGGAAGCTCGAGGTACTTTCAAGTCAGAAGTGATTAGGCGGAGTGAACACAAATATTTGAATTGTATTTTTGTGTAACTACATGTATAGCGGTTTCGCATTGGCGTTGCGCTCGTGTGAATAACTATACTCCTTGATCAATTTTACCACAAAACTCTGCACTCAGTGCGCACGTTTTGCCATCTCGAATTATAGTGTGTCAATAAGAGAGAATCGTTCCTAATGGTGATAGGAATAAAACCACGACACCGTTGTTGGACCGGTATAATGTGTCCTATGAACATTTAACAATGAACATTCTCGACATTTGCTGTCATGAGGGATTATATAATGGAAGTATTTTTTACTAAAAATTGGATCATTTGTTAGAAATGTGCTGGACGATACACGTATTTTTGAATCTCAGAATTTCTCCGCGGGCCGGATGAAATCGTCTGGCGAGCCGTATGGTTGACACAACTGAGTCAGACGTTTGTTCATTAATAGGGAAATGAAATATAAAAAAAATCTGTATTTAATGAAGTTACAATATTTTCTTTCGGGTCAGCTTAATTTGTCGTAATTACATTTTCTGGTGAGGAACTGTTTCAGCAAACTTTCGTAACAAAAGCTCCCCAAGCTGTAGCTTCCTTTGAAGACGAGACAAAATCGACCGAATCTAAAGTCAGAATTTGATTGATTCGTATCATGTCCACAACGATATTCGGCAATGACATATCTATTTCATAAGATTCATGAAGATTAATAGTTTTAGAAAGTCCGTGTCTAAGTTCAAATCCAAATCCAACTTCAAAGAAATCGAAAATCAAAATGTTAACTTAATTGAGTCACTCAGTATCTTTATTTTTTCTTTTAAATCGAAAACTTAACTAAGTTGGCCATATCCAAAACTACCACCACAGCGCAATCTATTTAGATCGACCCAGACCCGTTCCACAGATATGTGCGTACATTGTACAACATACCAATCCAATTAGTTGACTGTTAACTACAACTACTGTTTTATGAGTGGTTCTAGTTCTATATGCAAGTAAGAGTGCGTTCTGCTGTTCCCTTTCGGATATCAGTTCAGAAATGCGAGGATCCACCTTGAAAAGTGTCATCATATTGTTCGGCCGCAACGCATCAGCGTGATACTAACTGGTGATTGCATATAAGCTTATAAATATAGGAGACAGAAATGACATTTAAGAAAGAAGGTGTTTCGATTTCGAACGGAGGGGGGTCGCGTTTGAACGCCAACCTCCCCTCGTACAGCAGGGATGTAGCGTAGCACCAACGCGGTCACAATTCGACTAGTGATAGGGGTAATTTTCGGCATCCAATGGCGACCAACATGGACGTATCATAACAAATCGTGTGCATGCATTAGGCGTGTGTCTTGACCATCAGGGAACCCTGAAAACTCATGGAACTCCGGGGAATAACAGGTGATATGTATACAGCGATTTTTTAGCCCGACATAGTCTGTCATCAAGAAACATGTTTTTAAAATAGACTATTTTCTATACGAATTGCTGATTTGGTTTTGTGGTATTCGTGGTCTTTGTCGACAACTATGGTCATTTACACTAGGCCGATATTCTTCATTTTTTCCGTAGCGGAGTATAGCTTATTTTTGACATTTTTCAGATTTTATTTTTGGCAATTTTGGCATCGCCAGAAATTCATATTTCTATACTCGAATTAACGATGTAGAACGCTGTATAGTTCAATCTTTCTTATCAAAAGAAAGTCACAAAACGTGCAGTATCCACTTTTCGTCATCAAACAGCGAGAGTAAAAACCGAATTGACATCGGTGTTGGAAAGTCTATTCACCCAATACAAAACCGAAAGACTGCTTCTTCAATATCTAATCCGAATAGTCGATTCGATATGAGTGCATATAGTTACCTGCATTCCCAGAGGTGGTCAAAGTAGTCAAGAAAGCTAGTCAAGTAGAAGTAGAAGTAGCAACGAAAATATCTACTCGAGTACGAGTAGAAGTGCTTCTTCCATAAGCAACCTAAAACTACTTGAAGTAGAAGTAAAATTGACTGACTTCAAATCCGCTCAACTAAGTAAGCAGTTGCGAAAACGATCGTAATTCGTTCGCATGGATTGTCAAAGGGTGCAAATTGAGCTATGCGAAAGGTGCAGAGCTTGATTCATATTGATGCAAGAGGTATCCAATTTTCGACAGCATAAGCATTCGTCCGCATCATGGGATGAAAATGATGGCATTGATATGGAAATGCGATACTAATCCGCTGTTTATTCGAACAGCACGTTTTAGAAAATAGCATGATATGACGCTCTCCCCCATATTATACGGCCCGTAGTTTAGTCGAAGAGCAATACGGAGAAGTTGTATAGGATACGGTGTAAACCAGTGGTTCCCAAACTTTTTCGGTGTGAGGGCCAAATTTAGAATTTCAGAGTACGGTCAGGGCCGCACGAATACTACGGCTATGAAACGGACCCCAACAGTCATCATGGCTATTTCGGAGTAGTTTTATTGCCCTAGCTAGATTTCAAAACTGTATACTGTTTACCGCTACTTATCTGCTGCATTGGGTGTCCGTTGAGTGAGTCAACTTTTCTCGCCTAAACGTGCGAAGCGCGAGAAATTTCTTTAGTTTCATGACTGAATCAGTCAATCTGATCGGGAATTGCATGTATTGCTATCAATTTTCATCCTGTCTCTGTTCACGTAATCTGATTTACCGGTAGAGAGCTGATTGAGGTGTGTTTGAAAAGGTATATAGGCCCCCGCAATAGTAATTTAACATATCCGGGGGTATACCCGTTGGCAGGAACGTTACAGTACTTCGTCAGGACCCCGGGCTCCCACAGGCTGATAAACTGACCCCGCATCACGTTGTTCGCTTTTGCCACGAAATTAAAGCTGTACTGTTTAGTGAGACACCGCGACGCGCGAATAATTCGATAATTCATGATAAAATCGGTGAATAAGATCGGGAATTGCATGGTTCTCCTCTTTGCCCACGTAATCAGATTTACCGGTAGAGCTGAGTGAGAGGTGTCTTTGAAACTGCAGGCCCCGTAAAATTAAACATCTTCGGGCGGACGGACCCCTAGGTATGACTTCTTTACATGATGTTATTTCGTGAGATCCTGTTTGCTATATAAAAAATGTAGAATTGCCCAAACCTACTAAACTGAAAGATCACACGATTTCAGATTGGTATTTCTTCAATGGCATACAATTTTCTTTCTCGCGGGATGGTATTTGTCTTGTGGGCTTCAGATTGCCAAGACAAGAACATTCGGCGCCAGTCATTTAGGCGCCTATATTAACATATAAACCTGTATGTATTTTGTATATATAACGAAGTTTTTGGTATTTCGAAGTTTTTGGTCAGCATAAAAGCAGTCCTTTACGGCCAAGACTTTCTCGCTGCCGATCGTTCTGACACACTTCTTGGAGTCACATGTTACATGGCCTAAAACTTTATAAGTCTTGGTGCGTTGTGGTGCGGTCATGGCCAACGCTGATATTCCCATTTCTATAAATCTTGCGTTATTTTTCTTGGGGAAGAGTACCTAATAATCAAGACATGTGGCGAATTGAAATCGCGCAAGGCGCGAAAATTTTTAGAAAAAGTTGCATAAATTAAAAAAAAAATTCTATAATTTATGCTAATTCACGAAATAATTTGTGGCCCCCTCAATTGGGGGGTTTGGGGTGCGACAGTTACGGCCCTGACTATAGGACTACCAATTATTCTGCTTTTAGCCGGTTAAGCAGTATGCATCTCGGCGTATTCAACCGTGAGACACGTGTTGCACATCTAGTTATCATAGGGTTACCATACGTCCTCTTTTAAGATGATTTGTCTGTTTTGATTTTTTTAAAGTGTCCTCGGAGAACGCCCAAATATCTCTTTTTAAGATTTTGTCTTCTTTTTTGAGGATTTTGGTTGCATATAGGGCCAAATTCGACTGATATACATTAAGTCAGCACTGTAGGAACGCTACGGCGGCTATATCGGGAGCTGGACCGGAAAATTGACCTTTTATTTCAGTCAATCACCTGTTAATGTGAGAGATAAACTGTATTTTCCAGGAGTTGAGCCTCTTTTTCTTTTTTAGTCAAGCGACCACGAAGTGGGAAAAATTTAACGTTTTTTCAGGATTTTTCTCCGGATTTGAAAGTTATCAATACCTATTTAAATCTATAGCTATACTGCTCGTTCAACTGGAAAGTTAGGGCACAATGCATTGAAACAGCAGTGACGTAACGTTAGCAGTCTATATTCACAACTTTCCTGCAATTCTATAATTAAAAACTTCAGAGTCCAAGCCAAGCAAGAGTATTTTATAAATATAAATTTTATTTTTTATCATAAATCGATTACTTAATATATTTTGGGGGCCGCAAGAAGCCTATCTGGGGGCCGCATGCGGCCCTCGAGGCCGCGCTTGGGAATCACTGGTGTAAACAATTTGCTCGATTAGTAAACGTTAATAAAAAATATGGTGGATCGTAAAAATGCCATATTGTGTAGTTTTATTTCCGGAAATTAAAGGCATTCACTTGCATTTATACTTCAACATGTATGTTATCCAGACAAAAGAACTGATATTAATTAGAACTAAAAGTACGATACTGGGAATTGAAGGTGAAATATCAATACTACTTCCAAAAGCGGAAAATGTATTTCATGTCTTTAGTCCAAACAATTTTAAAGGTTGTGTGCTAAAACAGCTCTTATTTTTTTTTAAAGTCACAGTCCACTTTTTCCAGATTAGAACACGCCATGGACTGCTAGATTACGATATGATAAGTAAATGCTAGATTGCGAAACATCAGTTTCAAACGATATGATGAGCCGTATATAGCCTATACCTTGAAGAAATATTATATATGTACGAAGGACAACAATGCGGTGTGAACGGAACCACACCAACCTGCTACCTAAATTATATTCACCGATACTTTCGTGAAATCATACTGGTTACTCCGTATCGACTGTGCGCGAGGCACGACGAAAATTTTGGGCTTTACTCAACTTTTATGAAAATTAAATGTTGATACTCCGTGAAAACAGTCCCGAAATTCCTCACGGTGTCTTCCGGATTGGATGGTTAAACTACTTGTACTTGACGAACTGAACATAGCGAAAAGTAAGTAAGTAGTTCACAAAATATTACGAAGTAGAAGTAGAAGTATCTAAAATATGATCTACTTGAGTAAGTACCAGAAGTAGAGGAAACTGCTTGAGTACTTCGAAAAAGTAGAAGTACTTCGTTACTGACCACCTCTGGCATTCACACAGACCACACCATCACAATATAACAATTCAAAATATTTGCAGGCCTGTGTCATGTATCCTATGCATTGTGGGGGCTACTTCTTGGCGACTGGGGAATTTTGCACTGTGTAAGTGTGTATGTTCAATTGTTCATGGATAAAACTATATATACTATAAGTAAGTAGAAGTGAAAACAGTCATAATACATTCGCATGGGCTGCAAATTGAGCTATGCAGAATGTGCAGAGAGCTTGATTCACATTGATGCGTCCCAGGATGTATAAATTGACAACAGCATAATCCCGCATCACGGGATCCAAATGACAGTTTTGCTACGGAAAAGTCATCCTAATATTTTGTTTACCCGAACACCCCGTTTTAGATAATGTCATGGCATAGTGTCCTCTCCCGTATTGTAAGGTTCGTTGATGAGACGGAGAGCAATACGGAGAAGAATACGATTAGTATACGTTAATAAAAATAGGGCGGATCGTAAAAATACAGCATATTCTTATTTTATTTACCGAAAATAGAGGCAATGCTGAACTTGGTTTCAAACTTCAACATATATATTTTCCTTAAAATTAAACTGAAATTAATTAGAAGAACTCAAAGTAATGATACTGCAGATTAAAAGAGAAATATAAACACAATTTCTATAAATTAAAAGCTTCATTTCATGTCTCATGTCCAGAAAACTCAACGGTGATCTGCTAAAACAGGTATAACGCTTAAAAAAGTCAGATACCACTTTCAAGATTAGATATTTACTGTGATGAAACATGTCATATGGGCGACAATGCGGTATGATCGGAACTACACAACCCGCTACCGAAATTATATTCACGGATACTTTCGTGAAAACATTTTTGCCACTCCATATCCACTTTGCGCGAAACTGTAGTGAGAAATAAATTATTGCTGGTACGCCGTGGAAACAGCCACGGAATTCCTCAGTCTCTCTCTCTCTCTAATTGGAGGAATATACTACTTTTACTTGACAAACTGAAAATAGCGAAAAGTAAGCAAGTAAATCACAAAGTATTACGAAGTAGAATGAGAAGTAGCGGAAGATTAGATTTACTTGAGTAAGTACTGCAAGTAGTGAAAACCTATTTGAGCACCTGGAAAAAGTAGCAGTACTTCGTTAATGACCATGACCACCTCTGGTGATTACTTTTCTTTTTGATGCTCTTCCAGCTCACCTGATAAGATTTACCGGTAGAGCTGAGGGAGTTGGTGAAAATTTAAGGCACAGTTATGATGTATGATAATTACATGCACAAGGGGCCCGTTGCTATTAATTACTCGGTTGCATGTTGTTATTAGCTTGTGTCTTCTATATGGTCAAGAGATATATTTGAATCACCTAAACATATCAGACTAGATTAAAATAAAACCTATTTCGCGAGGCGCACAAGTTCCCAATTCTTATATCACCAGCAACCATTTTCGTGGCGATGACTTTTAGCATTCATCGTACTTGAATATCCATGGTAACACCATTGACCCGCATATTCTTTTCCTGAGCTACCGAAGAAGTACATAGCACGGTCCACCTTTTCTATCTTTTTATATTCTTCACGAGACTCGACTATGACCCAACTGCCACATTCTGTGGTACAAGTGCAAGCAAGCTTTTTTTGCTATTAATATTATTCATATTTAATCCAAATTGAGTGGCCAGTGCGAGACCAGGATAAAAGATGGTTCCCTCATAAAATGTGTAAGGCCTGTGTCGATAATTGTGATGAATTTTCTATTTGTGTTTTCCTCATTTTCCTCATATTTACAAAGGAAATTCCACAGCATCCCTATCAGAGTTATCACACGGCGAGCATAAAGATCTAGGCATCAATTCGAACCCTTCGTTGCTTAATCAGCTCTAGGAAAATCACCTTGATTTGCCTTATTGCTTTGCATAATTGTTGGCTTCGAGATTCCAAGAAAAATAGTGTAACATATATATTATAACAAATATTTTATTTCAGGGAACAGTTTGGTATATTGCAAATATACACCAATTCTTCTCTTAGAATTTGGTTGTCTGAATACCATTCAGAGGAATATGTTACATATTAAAAAAAACCGGACGTGTTGGACAACGAGTGATTGGAGATTTGAAATACTCTAATTCAGTATTGAAAGTCAAAACAGGGAATTTTGTGTTGCCCAGTGTAATATAATTCAGCGGCATCTTATTGAAAGAATGCTTCCTTTCATCTCATCTCTTTACTTAATTTATTTACATCAACTGCGCTCAATTAAACCAGTCTAGACTGTATAAATGATTTCTAGGAGCATAACTATGTGTGGGACAGACGCGACACAGATGCTGATGAGTGACATCAATGAAGATTGCATTTTTATTCTCAGTCCAAACTTTGCATGCAGCAAATTATCGAGCGTTGCAACTCTTTCAATGATGATTGCGCACTGCTGCGTTCGTCTGGATCAAATCAAGGCAAGGGTACATTGTCGCTTAGCAGCTCTCCCTCGTAATCACTGTCGGCAACGTCAAGGCTTTGCACGAACAAAAGACGTTCGTCTAGGAAGTGATATTGTTTCGAATGAATGTACCCTGTTAATATATGTAATGCGAGGGATATTGCTTACCTGGCTGCATATCTGCCAATTCATCCAACGTTTCCACCATATTCATAGCGTCTTCTTTGGGGAATCTCTCTTCAAAATCGGCCTGGATTTGTTGCAAGTATTCGTCGTACGAATCGCGGTCCTTTGAACGAGACTCACTTGTTCATTCCCTTCTCACTAGTTCAAAAATATACTTACTTTGACTTTAAGTTCGGCCAGCTCATCTAGCTGACGTTCCGCGTCTCCCGACAGGACACCCACAGCGACAGGTATGTATTTCCTGCAAACAATACTTCTCAGTCAACGAGCGCCAGTCTTACAGGAGCGGCAAATCGAATATTGAGACAATGTAACCTATATAAAACATAACTATAACGACATTGGTAAAATTTTCATTACGAGCCGAGGTGATCAAAGTATTCAGTATTACTTATTTAGTAGTACCGCCGGTATAGTGCTGCGTTGGAGAGGATCCTGGGGCGTAAAAAGCGCGGAAGAACTAAGATCAAATCTGTGGGCATGACAGTCGCAGACCTCCGGAATATCGCTGCCATCGTATGCGAGGGAGGTTTCCACGAATGGATCAATGGGGAACAAGTCGACTTACCGCATTGCTCAAAGGCCGCGATATAGACGATGAATTGTCCGAAAGGGTGACGAATCCCCGAAGGCTCCGACGCGAATTATGGGATTAGCTTTTCCCATACTTTTGCGGAACCAAAACGAATAAGGCATGCCTAGGACTATGGCATTTGCATGGTGTGTTAGGAGGGCATGCGACCGAACTAGCACAGCACTGTATAACGTACTAGGCCTTTATAAGAAATAAACCTTTAAATAGAGGCAACGCCGTAAAGTAACAATCTCCAAGACACGTCAAAAAGATACTTCAAGAAGAAGTAGAAATTCAAAGATGTGAAAAGTAACCGAGGAAGTAATTTCATAAGTATCGATTTTGTCTATAGGGGTCGGGTAGGCTACTTTATGCAGTTGGTCGGAGATGGTTACTTTCCAACTTGTCAGTTGGTGCATCTTCGCGACTAACGCAAATGACGAATGACGCTACAATCTGGTGCAATTTTCGAAAATGTATTCAGTTACCGTGATACCGCGTCATGTTAATTCCACTCATAAATATGATGTAAGCATGTCCCAACATTACTTTCTATCTTACAAAATCCGAAGTTTCAAAATTAAGTGGTTGCTTGAAAAATGTGGAGTATAGTCTAAAACTATAACTATTGTTGTAAATAGTACAAGTAGGCCGAACCTACTTGGGTATTCAGAAAAAGTAGTACTTCGTTACTGTGACATGTTAGTTCGAGATATCAAGTATATAACCACTGAGATGAACTGCATGCGATTTCAACACATCGGTGTAACTGATATCTGAGAATGAGCAAATATGTAAGCTCTATGGTAGCCTGTACGGTGAGATTCCTCCTACATCATCCATATAGTGGCGAGATGGCGTAGTGGTATAAGTCACAGCTGCAACCCCAATGGGTTGCGGGTTCGAGTCTGACCGGGGTCGACTCCAGAATTCCTACCTACGTGTTGGGAGTTTATCTAGGGCTAGGCCTCTCCTCGCCATGTCATCCGTGTAAGCAGTGTCTTAGAAACGCCTAGAAGTGGGCCGTGCTACAAGTTGGCAGCTATGGAATAAAAAATGAGGAAAATTGGCCTGGTGTAAATGACCATAGTAGTTGAAAAACACCATGAATACCACAAGTAACAACAGCATTATCCATATGTTTGAGATTCTTGTGTAAAGATTTATTGTGGACAACAAAAATAGTTTTGAGCGACAAATTAAACCTAATTGTCTTTGGTAACCCTTTTGAAGCACACAAAAAGTCGTGTCGTCTCGAGTGACGCACCATTGTCCATTACAACAGAAGCAGGTGGCCTCCAGCAAGACCGCTGTCTCGACTCGGTAACGCCCGTGAGCACGCAATCCAAGCCGTGACGCATTTTTGCTCTACATGATTATAAAATTATGATTGCTCGCTTCGTCACGTTTCGAGATCATCTAATCTAATAAGTGGCGGGAAATTTTGCTGTAAGTTCCATCGCTTCAACGCCAATGGAAGAGTACTCAAGTAGGTATTGCAGACTTACCCTGCTCAATCAAGTATGTATGTTTTCAGACTAATTCCACTTCTGCCTAACAGCGTTCATTCCTAGTCTACGTATTCGGAAACCGCTACTTCTACTTTTATCCTTGGGTAGCAATTTATGACGTTACTTCCACTTCTGCATGAGTAACAGCAATGATTACTTTGTCCACCTCTGATTGTGGGTTCGAGTCCGACATTGCTTCTGAAAACTTGGAATCTGAGTATTATTTTTATGGCGTTAGAATTTGACTAATGCAAATCAGTATTGAAAATATTTACTCACTTGTATTTGTGGTAGACTTTTACCACCTTTTTCGCTACCTTGACAACTTTTTTGACCGATTTGGCAACTTTTTTCACAATCTTTTTTAAATTCCATCTTCGTCTTCTTCGGCCCCCCCAGGCATCCCCATCAGGAATCAAAACAAGCATGATGACCAGACACACCATTGGAAGGAAGAACTTCATCTAAATATATCACGTACTTATCTAGTTTTCACCATTGCGAAGTATCGATATCATGCTCATGGAACATTACGAGATTTATGGCACATGAATATCCGAAATATTTTCGTTTGTCAACGAAGTGAGTGAACACGGGAAACTTCAGATATAACGGATAATACTGACCTTAATAGGTTATGCCAGCAGTGCTAACAACTAATACCAGGATCGAATGAAGTAGCGTGGACACTGCCTCCATTTTATAATATATTTATAAAACCCCGCCTCATCAGAGAGGACGCTCTTATTCGGATGTGTGAGACTTCAATACGAAAGAACCTATTGTGCAAAACTGATCACGGATGTGTGAGGAGCTTACAAAAACTTCATTCATACAACCTCATAAAACATCTTTCTGTTGAATCGGGCAAGGTGAACGCTGGGTCAATTCAGCACATTCGGTGACCGGACATTCGGTGATCAAGCCGGAAAGCATGTGACATCGTTCAACTCCTTAAATGGAAGATCCGTGACTAGGGTTCCAGTTAAAATCAGTTTGCTCCTGATTAAAATCGATTTTAATAGAAGAAATAATTCAAATCATGGATTTTTTTTACTCATAAACAACAGCAACACGAACAAAAGAAAATGGGATGAATGACGACCATGTCAATCAAGGTGATGAAGGATAATGCTTGAACTTTAATAATGTGGGGCTGTGAATCATCATCCACATAGGTGAAAACGTTTAACCCATGTGTTAATGATGGATGAAAACGTTTAACATATGTGGTAATGATGGGTCGCTAGAATCATTACTGATCTGTCCCGGTAGCGAGGAAACGTGTTCAATCAACTCGGGACCATCCATTATAGTTTTGCAACGCTTAGTCATCAGAGATGAGGGAATCTTTCGATAGAGACTCCGGATTGCGATTCGTTTTTTTTATTCTACCGGTACCTCGGAAATAGCAGCAGAATGTCGCAGACAACTAACTCCACAGCTAAAACACTAACATATTGATTGACTACCGCTCTTTGGTCCTTTCCCGTCTCTTTGTCAAATAGCTGAAATATGCCGGTGCCGGTGAAACAAATGCTATCTCCGGTTTATATAAAATGCACATGATTGTCCGACAATAAACCACTTTCACGCATCTCGTCAGAAAATCTGGAAAAAAAATCAATAAAATCAAAATGGTGAAATTATAAATTAAAATCAACGATAAAAAACTGATTTATATCACCCTGATTTAAACCAGTACCCTATCCGTGACTGATCACTGTTCACCGTTGAGAGATTAGCAATAAGCATAGCAAGACATGCGCAACAAAACTGTTGCGTGAAATGATATCCTTAGGGTCGCTCTGCGCTAAATGCTACAGCTTTAATTTATCACGCACCCTGATACAAAAGCTGTCGTTCGTCCGAGAGTTCGGGGCGTTGTTTATCAGTTACTGTGAAATAGTTTGTGTTGAATAGTATCCCAACTATATATTAATTACTTCGTAGATCCGATAGCAGATGGAGTTTATAAAATTAATATATTGGTAACTTTCACACCTTATGAGACATTCATTAACAAATTATTAATTTTATTTGTTTCACGATCTTTCGATAGACAGCGTCCATAGCAAGCTCGTTAGCTCTGATTACGTGAAATCTGCATCGGCGCGACAAAAGGTACTTTCAGATATCGAGAAATGAGAAATATAATTTTCGGTGTTTTACCCTCGTGTCAGTTTATTTTCTCTTCATGGTCCCCGAGTTATGTCTTAAGAGTATTCTATTGGCCAATTATATCACCCTCCTGTTCCCGAGACTATTTCAATGTAGTTCCAGCTCGTGAATGTTATATATATATTTCAATAATTAGAAATGCCATTTTCCAAATTCTATCACAGGCCCTTATCTAGACGAAAATGCGTTAAAAAGCATTACTCTGAGGTTGAGGAGCACTGCTCAAAAGGATTCACATTTCCCTGTCAAAATATGTCATGTCACCGAAAAATATTTCTCCCTCGTCCCACTACCCGATCTTGTAACCAGTCGCCACTGTCCACAATTATGGTAGCGTACCTTATAGTGAGGGGTACGGATCCTGTGTGGATATTGGACGGATTTTTATTTGTATGGTTATTTTTTGCCGAAGCCAGATTCATACTTTTTCTGATACGACCGCAGTTGGACCGGGCGGATTTCGTGCATTTTTTGAACCGACCCGAGAGCTAGCGTGAATAGAGTGCAGGATTGTGCCAGAGCCGAGGTGGATATTGACCAGATTTTCTTGTTATTCGGAATTGAAGTAGGACTATAGGGATTTGTTCAATCCGCCCCGCATTAATACTAGAATTGTTAAGCTAATCTTGCAGGACTGTTGGTGTATAGGTAGCTAACAAGATATATGAGCAACACGTAACTGCACGATTGGGCAATTTCTCGTCTCTTATGTAATGGTAATTTATCATTATAATTTGATTGCTGGCGATCAGAGCAGCGCTATATATATGAAAGCCGATCTTACACGAAAGCTACTACCTCACTGATTCCGAAAATATCTATTATAGTCTGATCACGTTCTGGAACCCCTTCGAAATCGCCCTCGGAAGTCATAAATAGTTATATTGTTCGAAACAATCGGAGAGCCACACAAAACAAACACCTACACGTAACTCTGTCAAGGGCGCCATAATCTGATTGTTCGGAACAACCGAATGTTTGAATGTCAAGGCAATATCGAAGGGGTTGCACTGAGCTTATGAAATCATAATTTGGGAATCAGTGCGACAGTAGCTTTCATTTAAGACCTATATTATATTTTGTGGTCGGGTTGATAGCTATAAAGTTATCATATCTGTTTTCGAAAAGACGAGGCATTGCTAGCCCATTCTGGATTCCAAACCTTGCAGTGACGTGTTGGGTATCTAGATAACCTTGGTTATATCTAGATTGCGTTAGTCTCACAGCGGCAAAGTTTTCACAACAATTAATCGATTCCAATTCGATTGTTGCTCTCGTCTTCTTCCGTCCTTGCTGCATGATTGACGCGACCTACTAATGAAACGTCGTTAGAATATAAACATCCTCTTTCAAGCACGAATTTGCACGGATGTTATGTTGTGGGCTTGAGGCATGTACCTATACGTTTGTTATATAATATGTAACTTTTGAAGAAAAAGCTTTATTAAAAATGCAATTTGTTCAAGACATTAAATCACATTTTCAACAAAGTGCTATAAAATATCATCTTCAATATTTGCTTGATATAGTTTTGACTGGTATTGGAAATCGTTAATTCTATACTTGTAATAGTTTGAACTTTATGCTATTATTTCTACTTTTACTTCGTCTGTTTTATCGTTATGATTGTCGATTCGATAACCCGGAATGAGAGAGCCCGTGAGTTATTTTTTTCTAGCGGCAATAGGCGCTGGTTCTGCGAAAATGTATATCCTAATTGCGTTGAACTGACGAAAATTCCCGATCTATAGCAAGAGACATTAGCGCAACGAACATGTTATATTACGATAAGTGACAATTCAAGTCGATTAAATATCGTGATTTAACGAGTAGAAAATATGATCCTATTCTGACTCGTCCCCACGTAGCCTATATATTAAATAGGCAATCAGCATCATAATTTCCGCAAGTTTCTAACATATGGGTACCACGTCTCCTGTAATTGTTAAATTGGACCTAGTCACTGTCTTCTTTCGTGCAGTGTACAATCAGAGGATACATAACACGTCCTTCCTGTATAGGGAACGGATGTTTATAGCCTTGCTTGGATGCAATTCAGGGCTAATACGTGATCTGCTATACTTACTTATTGCGTGCATGCGTAAATCAAAACAAAGAGAACGTTTCACAGCATGCTTGCAGGTCCGGCTGTTTGCATGCTTTTCGTTCATGTTCTTCGTTCTTGTAAGACATTACTCAACAATGGTGATGGTGTGTGCGGAACTATTCTTAGAACCTTTTAGATGGCTGATAAGCTTGCCATTACTTGTTCGTGTGTAATCTCTAAGCCAGGGGTGAGCAATTATTTACCTCCACGGGCCAAATGAGAAAAATAAATACGTTGGCGGGCCAAGGGACAAAGTTTAGCTATATTCTCCAGCGTATTTTAATTTTATTTTTAAATTAGATTAGGTAATGAGAAAGTGACGGTTAATTAAACAAATATATATAATAGCT
The DNA here is from genome assembly GCF_051294905.1 of Botryllus schlosseri. NCBI lineage: Eukaryota > Metazoa > Chordata > Ascidiacea > Stolidobranchia > Styelidae > Botryllus > Botryllus schlosseri. The sequence goes on from NC_137237.1 coordinate 17,391,324, forward strand.
GTCATGATTCGAAACAATGTTAAACATTATACATTTAGCTCTCTTTAAACCCCTATATCCACGGTCTTCTATATTATTAAGACTCTAAAACATTGTTTGTCAAACTTTTTTAGGCACGCCTCTCTTTATGATTGTGAACAATTTCGCGCCCACATATCATGATATCACAAAATATTTAAAAAATCAACCAGAATCCTAGCAATCCCAGCGGATATTTTGATGGCATGGAAGATTATGGCTGTTGATGAGAGAATTGTGAAATATCAAAGTCGCAATACGCATAGCAACAACTACAAGCGCGGAATATATCGCGCGGTGCGCGAAATAATTTATCAATTAAATTCGGCTTCGCGCCACCCTTCTGATGCTTTTACGTCTCCCAGTTCGAGAACCACTGCACTGCAATGTAAATGCAATAGTACGAAACTTATTTTCTTGGTCGCTGCCGTCCGAGCAGTGTGCAGGTTAAATATAGCCTTTATGTTGAGCGAAGCTTGCAGTTTTTCTGAACTTCGCCCTCCCTTGACTGAGTGCTTGGTGCTTATGTCATAGGACCGACTTTAATTAAAATCCCTAATCTCGGCCACATGATCGGCGAAAACTGAAAGGATGGGTTTACCCCTGACTCCAGTATGCGAATTTTAAGTGCTCTAAATTCTAAACCTTCTTTGAATTTCCGTTTTCGTTTTTTTTTCGGCACGCATGTTAATCATATATGGGTGATAGATATGATGAGACATGTAGTAATCGCGTGCATTGATTGACTTGTTTTAGGAATTACGAATTTGAAAACATATCACGTCACAAATTGAAACACATACCGTATAATGCAGGCCTGGGCAAAGTGCGGCCCGCGAAGCCATTCTGTGCGGCCCGTGAAGGGTTGCTTGGAATTCATAAAATTAAACCTGCTTTTTGAATGATGATGCATGGACTAAAACCATAGGCTGTATCAACTAAACAGGTAATTCGTTTACTTTGAAGCCTGTCGATTCATTATGCCACGATTACGCTGCCTATACGTACCTCGCATCCGTAATCCAGATTCAAAATAAAGGCAATGCGGAAAAGTATGACTAACAATTATATTCACAAGAAATCACTATTTCAATATAGTTTAGCTCAAACCTTCTTTGTTGCCATTGCCACATTACGCATTATACGGGTAGGCTACGTGTTTCAAATTGTTACGTGAGGCGCTTCCAAATCCCTAATTCGAAAAACAAGTCAATCAGTGCTCGCGATTACTATATGACTCATCATATATCTATCACCCATAAAGGATGAACAGACATGTCCAAAAGAGAAAGTCGAAAGCTGAAATTCAAAGAAGGTTTAGCGCGCTAAATATTTGTATACTCGAGTTGGGGGTAAACACGTCCTTTAAGTTTTCGCCGAGCACGAAACACTCGGTCAGGGGAGGGTGAATTCAAGAAAACTTCGCTCAACATCAAGGCTATATGAGCTGCTCACTGTTCGGAATGCAGCAGCCAAGACAAGCTTTGCACCATTCCATATACATTTCAATGCAGTGGTTCTCGAACTGATGGGAGTGAATGCTTCTGAAGGGAGTCGCGAAGCTGAAGATGAATGAAGAAAATTTTCGCGCTCCATGATTTAACCCCAGCCTATAGTTTATTGTCCGACTTTGATATTGCAGACATCTCTCATTGACAACCTTAACCTTCCATGCCATCAAACTATCCTTCGGGATTGCTAGCATGCTGGTTACTCTTTTTAATATGTTGTGATATCATGATAGGGGGTGGGCCCGAAATTTTTCACTATCATAAATGAAGGCGTGTCTAAAAAAAGTTTGAGAACCACTGTTTTAGTGTCTCAATAGAAGAACGTGGATAGAGTTCTAAAGAGAGTTAAAAATGTATCATGTTTAACATTGTTTCGAATCATGACGGCAAATAGATATTTTTTAATTAAACGCCACTTTCTCATTACCTAACATCAACACATTCACTCAGCAGAATTTATTAACAATGTAATTTAGAAATAAAATTAAAATACGCTGCAGAATATAGCTAAAAATTTTAACCCGCCAACGTATGTTCTACTTCTCATTTCGCCCGCGTCGGAAAATAATTGCCCACCCCGTTATACTGCGTAATGTGACGATGTCAACAAGGAAGGTTTGAACTAAACTATACGGAAAGAGTGATTTCTTGTGATTTTAATTGCTACTCATACTTTGCCACATTGCCTTTATTTTGAATCTGGATTACTCATGCCAGGTACGTAGGCAGCGTAATCGTGGCATATTAATGAACAGGCTTCAAGGTAAACGAATTACCGTTCATTTGATACGGCCTATGGTTTTAGTCATTCAAAAAGCAAGTTCGATGTTTTGAATTCCAGGCAACCTTTCGCGGGCCGCATCTGGCCCGCGGGCCGCACTTTGCCCTGATCTGCTCTAAGCGGTATAAATAAGAGTTGCCCAGAACAAAAATGCATCGACCTCGGACTATACTGACATTACAAATGTTGTATCGGTACCATTGCCTGTTCAAAAATTCTGCAGATACTTGTTCTCCGTCGTCGAATATTGGTGCCATTTCTTGTCGGGCTCTAGGATTTCTTGAGCAACAAATATATTATACCTAAGCCCTGTTGTCCGCTTCAGTTCAATTTGTTTTTACTGGTAGCAGGTCCATTTGAATGTCATTTTTATGAATTTGTTTGCGAAAACAGCGATAAAAATATCGAACACCGAGCGTATTCTTCGGAAGACCTTGAATGTGACTACCACTGGGCTAATCAACAGTTGTACTCGAAAATCAAAGCTTATTATCTGTAATTTCAATGTCCATTTTCAATTATCTCTATATCTGCATATACCCTTCTTCATCTATCGCAATTCTGAAAGCTGAACCCTTCATGTAGGCTATTGCCTGGTAATAACCATTTGACTGCATTACTGAAATTTTGAAAATCTACATTAATCTAGCCATTTCTTTAGGGATCAAGCTGCCCCGGATTGTGTGTAGGGGAGATGTGGTACCGATGGATCAAAAATTGGAAAATGATCGCTGGGCCCAAAATGTTCAGCCGAAAACAGTAGATCTTTTGCTGGCTCAGCACTTTGATACAAGCTCTACCTATCGCGCACATATACATGAAAATCCGTCTTTCCAAAAAATATTTATGGGCGTTCAAAATTTGTTGCTCGAATGTGTCATCGGTCCCCACCCGGTGGGTCCAATGGCACACGACCCTGGGACCTATGGCACATATACCCAAAAAAACTCAGATGTGACAACTTTTCTTGCTCAGTATTATAATCTAAGCTACAGCATGCCAAAGAAGAATGTTTGATCGCAACCGTCAAAAATAGAATTAATATTAACTCAAATGTTGTCATAAAATCACGTTTCGATTTAGGCTCGGACTTATAAATTTGAGGGTACATACATATTGCCCGAAAATCGACAGTGTGACTTCCAAATACCTCGTTATAGCGATAAAACACCATATGCAATTATTACATAAAGATTTTCTGTACGTAGGCAAGTTTCATTTGTTTCATGATTAGTATGCTTGATAATTTTGCTTGATTTGGCTATTGTATCATCGGTCCCCACCCTACGAATTTTATACATGAATCGAAAAAAATTCCACTCAAAGAAAGTACTGAAAAAATAATAGGTGCCATTAAATAGCCTGATACAAGCCCTACACTTCACAATAAAAATGATTGCTGGTTTGTTCGTGTTGAAAGTTACAAAGAAAAATGCATATGTCGATCTAAATTTACTTTATACCCCCCAAAACAAAAAACATCTGTGAGAGACCCAATAGCTCGCGCACGTCGAATTTTTTTGTATGTAAGGAAAGATTTTGCCAGCATGCAATTGTAGACAAGTTCACGGAGTGTAATCATGGAATTATCATAGTAAATTTTCAAAGTATTTTCGGTCCCAGTGATCCATCGGTACCACATCTCCCCTATATATTTACCAGTTTACCTATGTGAATACAGAAAATAATACTTAATGGCAAAAAATATGTCACATCAAAGAGCCTGAATTTGGGTAGTATTTGCAAACTAGATTGTAAAGATTTTAGCTGCGTTTTGGTCCGACTTGCGTTTGCGATTTTTGCAAAACAAAATGAGGATTTGGTATTTTGTGACTGTGGGACAACGAAACTACTTCGGACAAATTTGAGGCGGCAGCGGAAGCGACAGAGGCCTCCAACCCTTTTCCGAAGAGACCCACTATCGAAAAAATATAGAATCTGAAACATATTGTGACATTTCACGTAATGACATTTTTCCCATGCTTAGAAACGCAGTATTTTGAATAGGAGTGTCGTATGGTTATTAGGGATGGTGTGAACCTCTGGAAGGTTCAGGTTCGTGTGAACGCGAACCATTTTGAAAGGTTCTGTGTGAACACGAACGTGAACCTCGTGACGTCACACGACGTCATATTGTTAATTCCAACCCTATCTTCCAATGAAGTGATAGCCTATATTAATGTACACGATACCTAGCGAAGACTCGGTCCACATAATGCCACAATGCTGAAGTACATATCGGCGTTTTAAACGTCGCTTAATATATCAACAGCGGTAATCAAAGGATATAATAATTGCGTAAAATCAGTATATTCCGTCGCTTTGCCAACAATTTCGACGAGGACTTACCAAGGAATATAAGCTTACGCCTTAACGGTCTTAGCCAGACCGGGCAATGTGTTCTGAGTCTGAGCATTGCTACTTTGATATTGAGCAGAGTGTACAACGGGTTTCAATACTCGCTACCAATACCACAAACAACAACAAGTTATGCAGCAGTAGCAAACACCTTAATCGCACGGATTTGGTTTTAATGATACAGTAAAGATATGAAGTCAAGATTGACCCCGTACGCCCGTTCGATTTTTTACATCAGAAGACGATATCAATGTCATTGATTGATTGAATAAGCATCATTCGCTGACTACGTTTATCGCTCGTGATATTGTGTGATTGCGGGTCAAGCTCACAGCAGATAGTCACTAAATATTCACAAACAGAAACTGGTTATTCCGAGAAAATTTTTGCAACAAAGCAACTAAAACTTTTAAGGTTGTCAAGGTGCATGGTGCATGCTCGTTAAGCGTTGATTTTTTATGCTGCCAGCACCATGCATGGAGTGTCCCGCAGTTGAAATGCAATAAATGTGAGCCAAAGATCTTATAATGGAGTGAAAATTACAATTTATCAAAAGGTTCACAGTGCAGAACCTACCAAGGTTCTGTTGTGAACACGAACCTCTAAATTTCCGAGGTTCACACACAGAACGCGAACGTGAACCTCACGTTCACACCATCCCTAATGGTTATTCTACAAAACCCAACAATTGTTTGGGCGAAAAGGATTTTAGCGCACTAGCTGAAATCAAAACAGAGGAAAATTATTTTCTTTTTACTGAGACACTTGATGGCGTAAACCGGTAGCCCACCTGTGGCACATCTAAACAAAATATTGGTACGTACTTTCATTTTATTTTTTTATAACAATTTTTAGTTGGTTTGTGCGGAAGAATTTACATTACAATACAAATATACATGTAATTAGATCTATATCGTAAATAGAATGTTATCACTATTCTTGAGTTACAGCACTAATGCTGGGGACATTCTTTTTTTTTATCGCATTTACAACATCCATGCAACAAAACGTAGGCTACTGCAGCGAGAGGAGTAGCACGATTACTCCACGCACGCACTGGGAGCCCGAAACTTATACCACCAGTGTCGGAATGCATATAAGCGCCAAATTGTGACCTTTCGTCATTCTTTTCCTGCACGTAGCGCTGAAGCAAGCTGATTCGAGATGAGCAACGTGTTCTGGGTTGATACCAATCCATTAGTATCATCTCTCGATGTGCTCGATTCTAGGCTGTGTACTTTGCGGTCACCCACAGATGCGGACAAAAGACCCGAGGGATCCTAATTTAATATGCTCGTATAGGCTACTGTATTTTCTTTCTCATCCGAAGCTGACATGTGCGGACATGATTCCTTTTGACATTAGGTGAAGTAGAGTGATGCTGATATCGCAATAGCTTCACTTGTTTCCCCATTGTCAAGTGGTGGCCTATCGGTTAACCTTATTAGAGTCGGCGTTCATCTGACTGTTGCACAAATCGAAATGGTGGTAATCAAGAATCAAGATGAATCTTCATCAAAGATGTAATAGACTAGCCAGAATAGAGTATTGATTTGATAGAATTATTGAACGCTTGCGGGGTTTCTTATCGCTGCATGTGTTGATTTTAGTAAGGATCCGAAAAAGAAATTAATTTCAATATTTAATTTAAGGTATAGAAATTGTCATTTTGGTGCCGGCCATTACCACACCACGAGACACCAAGACATGAAGTTTGGAACAACATGTGACTTCCCGAATGATGCTGCCAAAAACATCGGCTGCGAGAAAACATTGGTCTAAAACAGTGGTTCCCAACGTGGGCGATATCGCCCCCCAGGGGGCGATTTGTCGGTCCAGGGGGGCGAAAATAGCCAAGGGGCGATGGGGGGGCGAAAACGGACGAAGGGGGTGATAGGGGGGCGATGGCGCGTTGAAATATCTATATTGGCGTCCATGACCGTAACTGCCACACCCAATCCCCCAATTGGGATGGGGGGCTCGAGCTCGAAGGAGGCCCACAATTTTTTCGTGAATTTTCGCGCTGCGCGCCATTTCGTGGTCGAAGATTTCTTGCTTATTGGATACCTTTCCTCCAAGAAATAATACGCATGAGTTATAGAAATGGGCATCTCGGCATCAGCCATTATCACAAAATGACGCATCAAGACATATGAAGTTTCAGGCCATGTAACATGCGACTCCGAGAAGTGTGTCAGAACGAGAAAACCTTGTCGAAAAAGGACTGCCTTTATGCTGACCGACTTCGACATATAGACGATATACATATATATTTAATTGTCCATAGGCGCCTAAATGGGTGGCGCCAAATGTTCCTGTCATGGCAATCAGAACCTCACAAAAAATGCCATCTCGCAGAGAAAAATTAATTGCAAGTACAGAAATATCAATTTGAAATCGTGTGCCTCTTTTAGTTTAGTACGTATGGTCGATTTGAATATCTTTTGACATAGCAGACAGGCCACGAAATGTCATTATGTAACGAAGTCATTATACCCACTGGTCCGCCCGAATATGTTCAATTATTATTTACGGTCCCTACATTTTCAAAGACATCTCACTCAGCTTTACCGGTAAATCTGAATACATGAGCAGAGAGAGGATGAAAAATTGACGGCAATAGATATGCAATTCATGATCATATTGACCGATTCAATCATGAATGATAGAAATTTTTCGCGCTTCGCGCGAATTAAGCCGCCTGACTAAAGAGTCCACCAATTAGTGCTGAGAAGTAGCGGTAAAGAGGTATCGGGTGAGTTGGGTCTGAGGGGGGCAGAAGTCTGCTTTATCACCCTATGGAGGGGGGATCAAGACCAACGTAGTGGGGGGGGCTGACGAAGTGCTGTTACGGTCCTTTCGGAATGAAGTCGGAGAAATCCCCTTTTTTGTTAGTCAACTCACCAAAATTTAGCAGGAAAAGTGTAATTTCGAGTTCGAGCCGAAAAGTTGACCTTTTTTCTTAGTCAACTCGCCGGTGATTTCAGTCTGTATGCCCATTTTTCGGTTCCCAATATTTGGGGGGCGATGATCGGTGTGGAGTTTGAAAAGGGGGCGATGATTCGAAAAAGCTTGGGAACCACTGGTCTAAAATGACCATTGCTTGTAGGCCGAGACCTTAAATTGTTAATTGTTCATATAGGCGCTTAAATGGTCGCCAGTTAAATTTGACAGTCATGACATAATCATGCCACTTTGGAAGAATTTTTTTATCATAAATTCAATTCGTTTAGGACAATAAAACATTATTTCTACTCCCACACGGATAGAAACGCTGAGTATTTGAACATCTCTGGTTATATTTTACACAAAGCTGATGTCATTTATTATGATTCCTGACTTGCCGAAGCACGTACCGCTTTGTTCTAATCTAGGCTTTCGTGAGACGCAGCTGACACGGAATAGTTGGAGAATGAATAAATGTATTTGTATACATAGAGGCGGCCCTCCTATCGGCAGAGAATCGACTGCTCCAGCGTTATGATTGTCGATTCGAGAACCTGGGATAAGAGAGTCCGGCAAAAGGCTCTGGCGCTACGAAAACATATCCTAATTGTGTTGAACTAAATGCTCGGGTAAATAGCTTCAGAATTGTGCGCAACGAACACGTTATATTACTGTCAGTGACAATTCAGGTCAAGTAAATATCGCAATTTAACGAGTAGAAGATATGATCCGATTCACCGTACAATCCGACTCGTCACCGTACAATCCGGCTCGTCCCCGCACGTATATTAAATGAGCAATCGACATCGTGATTTCTGTTTCTAACATATGGTGGCAATGGTGCATCGCAAAACATACCCCATCTCCTGTAATTGTTAAATTGGATCGAGTCACTGTCTTCTTTCGTGCAGTATACAATCAAAGGATATACAACACGTCCTTCCTGTGCATGGAACAGATGTTTATTATCGCCTTGTTTGCACGGAACTCGGGGCGAATCCGTGATGTGCCACACTCACTTGCGTGTGCGGGTAAATCAACACAAAGATAACGTTTCAAAGCATGCTTGCAGGTCCGGATGTTTGCAGGCCGTTCGTTTATTTTCTTCGGTATTGTAAGTCATTACTCAACAAATGTTATGGTGTGTGTCGAGCTATTCTTATAACATTTTAGACCATTGGTTCTCAACCGGGGGTCCAGGAAGCATTTTCTGGGGATCCGTGAAGCCGTGGGGCATCGGCACCACTTTCAGGCGAATTTGAGCCGGCATCGGATGCAGCAGCGAATGGATCATGAATACCATCTTTTACATTACTATGGGGTCCATCTACGCAACAATAATCTACAAACATAATAAGATATAACATAACTTGCTCACAAGTAAATAGTGATTCAGCCATTTTCCAGCAGCGCGGAAAACTTTGGTACGTTTGCCTTACATTAAATACATAGCATAAAATCTTTGTTGGAAATGGCATAATAGCGAGGCATTTAAACTAGGGATTGCCAATTCCACTCTTATATTTCCGTAAGTACATAACTTCTGTCTAAAGCAGTGGTTCCCAACCTTTTTCGACTCATCGTCCCCTTTTCAAGCTCCACACCGATCATCGCCCACCAAATAAAATAGGCATACAAACTGTAGTCACCGGCGAGTTGACTAAAAAAGGTCAACTTTTCGGCTTGGCCTCGAAATCAAACTTTTACAGCTAAATTTTCGTGAGTTGAGTTAATAAAAAGGTCATTTCTCCGACTTGACTCCAATATAGCCGTTTTCACGCACCATTGCCCTCCTATCGCCTCATCGTTATTTTCGCCCCCCTAAACCGCGAAGGGGGTGATATCGCCTACGTTGAAAACCACTGGTCTAAAGTAATGTACACGATACTGAAGGACGACTCGGGTCACATTATGATGCAATACTCAAGCATCACCAAATTTATCAACTGTAACAAACAAATTCCCAGGCAATTTTTGAATTAGGGCGCTGGAGAGAAAACGGTCAAGAATCATTGCGCTATAGTTACCACTTGTTAGATATCGGTGAAATTAACTTCCAATTTCAAGAAAGGCAAAGAGTGCACACTAAGTTCAGAGTTTTATACAATTATGTACCAAAAAGTAGTTATTCACAGAACGAAAACGCCAATGCGGAGACGTTATGTGCAGTTTACGTGGGAATTATATTAGTTGCACAAATCTATAATTGAAATATCTATGGTGGCACTGCTGTGTCACTTTCGACCCAATAGATCCCCAGGCATGGGATAGGAACCGGGCTCGCGGTTTAATAATAACGAACCAAATTCCAACGTCCGCGTTTCTAATTAAATATCTTGTATTCACAGAGGTGGTCAGTAACGAAGTACTTCTACTTTTTCGAAATACTCAAGTAGTTTTTCGCAACTTGTGGTACTTACTCAAGTAAATCTCATTTTCGCTACTTCTACTTCGTAATATTTTGTGATCTACTTACTTACTTTTCGCTATATCAGTAGTATAGTAGAAGTAGTATAATCCTCCAATTTGAAAGAGAGACTGTTTAAAACATGTTTTATTGCTATTTTATTTGTTTTTAGCCATGACGCCACGAATATTCAACTGTGATGTCACAGTTGGCATTGACAATTGAAAATGTAGGGTAAATATGGCTCGGCTCCTTCGACGAAAAGGGCTTCCGGTCACTGTGATAAACAGAACTAAAATATCTTTAACCAGAACTACATCGATATGCAGCATTTTTACTGCCGGCAGCCATCATCATCAGAACACCCTATCCGTACCAATGATCTATATCTTCGTGCAAAAGTTGTTGAACCGTTGACGATTTCGAGGGTTCCAGTCACCCGACATCGTATACGTCGATTATTTTAGGTGAAAATCGTCCATAGGTTCGTACTACATGGTTTTTCAGACGTACTTACATAATTATGGCATAATTAGACAACTTTTAAAAAATGTTTTTTTAAGGCATTTGTTTAAAACACTGTTTAAAACAGAAGTCTCAAACTCAAATGTGCTCGCGGGCCAATTCCTACTTTTTGATGGCGCCGCGGGCCGCAGCACCAATAATAGGGGAATTCAATGTATTTCCAAGTAGGCCTTATTTGACGGGACCTTGCTGACTGACATTCTACAGTAGGGTTGCCATACGTCCGGAATTTCCCGGACATGTCCGGAATTTCACTGTTTTTACTGCGTCCGGGAGGAATTCCAGAAATATGCCCAAATGTCCGGAATTTTGAAGGCTTGAAAAAAGCTCATAATTTTTTCGTAAATGAACATAAACAAGATTGTTTTAGGGCAGATTTATGAAATTTTTCTTCGCGCTGCGCGCGATTTCGTATCACATATCTTCGTGTGGATATCGGGACTACCACCCTCTCAAAAACTGCGATTAAAAATAAAAAATAGCAATTATTTACAGAAATAAGTCTAATTGTAATCGCAATTACAAGGTAACGGTATATTCATAGAGTCAGTTGAGGCCGTTTGGATGCTTTATTCAAAGATAGTTTGCCTTTATTCTGGGGTTTACGAAGAGGTTAAACGCAATCAGCTTCCAAAATAGACTGCGAGTATAAATTTGGGCAAATTTGCCGACCGCTAATTAGTAATCAGCTGGGCAACGCCAAGTTGGAAATGGAGTCGCGACCATAAAAGGTTGGAAATCACCGGATGTGCGGTGTTGCAGTGCGCACCGGCATGAGGCTGATAAATAATCTTATCGGTGTGACATGATCATGACGTACAATTACGCTACTTGCATTTTCGAAGTCATCATCCTCCACCAGCTCGCCCGCTAACTCTGATCATGTGGGCGGAGAGAAGATCAAAATTATATAATAATGTATGGAAGAACCAATATTATTGACATAATTCCACAATACGCGAGGGAGATAGCGTAGTGGTGACGCTAAGGGCCCACAAATCGTGCGGCCCCGGTACGATTCCCGCCGGAGGCCTATCTGGTCTCCTTTTTCAACGCCGTAAAAAGCCTAGAAAAAGATCCGACGACAGAAAGCACTCACAAGGAATAGAAAGAACTGGGCCGCGGCTTCATAAAATGCCATCATCGAAAAGAACTGTGACGTCGGGCACTATAGGCCTATCTGTTCACTACAACGCATTGTGTCTTATCGCATTGTAGGCTACCTTGTGTGTCTTGTTCAGATAAAAAAATATCGCAACGATAAAGTATTATCATTATCGATATTGATTATCGATTATCGAAGAGGATTAGTTCTCCGCACTCTTCTGTAATTCATTCAAATCATTTACGACCAGATGCATATAGCAAGCCCCTAGAAGTTGCATCGATTACCGTACGGTGGGCCGATCAGTGTTTATTTGTGGGGGAGCGAGGTGAAAAAATGTGGCTTCGGCCGTGGTTACAACTTACAACACACAGCCACATACTCCTGAACCGGATCGTGACCACCTTTAGTCGGTAGACAAAGCTTTGCTGGTGTGACGTCATAATGATCGAAATGTGCTCATAACTCATTTAAAATCCGCTAGTGGGCGCTAAAGAGCGTCCGGAATTTGGGTCACAAAAATATGGTAACCCTACTACACGCATCGTAAAATTGTGATTTAGTATTGTGAATTCACGCCTGGCATGAAAAAACATAACATTTTTTAGATATTTCAGTAAAATAGTTGGTGTACTTGGCTTAGTTTGTCACAATAATTAGTTATACACATCATGTCATAGTAGAAATGCATCAGGACATCGTAAAAGCTGTCGCGTTATAATTTTGCAGCTAACGGACGTTTGACGTGCCGCAAGGGAGGAATTTTACAAAGATTGATCTGATATCAGAACATGATTGGGAGCAGTACAGCCTAATCCGGGTCTCGGGATAACTAGACTATTAGTCACGTTATTACCAAGGTCAAATTAAATCAGCGTTATATTTACCTTTGAATATTTGAACAGATCAATAGCAACTTGAATATAATGATTACTGTGCAATAGCAATAGAAATGTCCAATCGATGAAAAATCCATTTGTGTTACAGCTGTGAAGCGTAGGCTACGACCATTTTATACTCGTCACAATAATTGAATATGATAACATGGATAAATATGGTCTATTCATGATAACACAGGACGTAGCCAACTATACACCAAGAGGGCAACATCATGCCAATGGTTGCCATACCCAACTGCTTATAGATATATAAATGAGCTACGAAACGCGACCTACGACCTTTCGATATTTTACTATTTTCCATACCAGTTTGATAGTTTGTTGCGTCCGTGCTTGCACAAAGTCACGGCGGTCCGCGTCACAATAGTCCTTCTCTTTTTGTATCTTTTGACGCAACTCAACTCGCGCCCAAGTACAAACCACAATTTTCAGTACGAATCATTAACATGTTTAACCATCATAAAGAATTAATGTCACGTAATAGGTAAACTTCCACTGCGTTGTAATTGTAACTTTAGAAACTGATGTAAGTGAAGTTTGATGAGTAGTTTCTGGCTTCTGGAGTAGTTTTAGAACGAATTTTAAGTTCTCAAATTAAAGTAAATGGTAGTTAAATATTGACGAATACTTAAAAATCCAAAATGCCGTCGCGGGCCGTGTGTTTGAGACCTCTGGTGGTTTAAAACATGTTTTAAACAAGGTGTTTTAAAACATGGTTTGTTTTAAACGCAACCCTACTCAGGTCTGGCATATTTGATAGCGCCATGATCTTTTCGGTCGATAATGATATTTGGACGACGTGGACGCGCGTGTGTTGTACTTGTGCGCTTTTGATTCTGAGGTAAAGAAGTCATTGAAATATTCATGGCTATATGACCGCAGTAGAACTGATACATAAACTTGGCGTTTTTTAATTTCCGCATATCTTTTATGTTTAGGACACCGAATCTCTTCAGCAGCGACTTGTTGGATGGACAACCAGGCGCTTTTGGGGCCGTAGCTATGATATGGAGTACGTTATGTTGTAGATTTGCAGCGACTCGAGTGCAGTTTTTCAGGCAGTCCCCCAACAGAGGATGCCGTATTGTAACTTCGACTGGATTGAGGATTTAAAGAGTATCAGAAGAACCTAGGCTGGCATGAAACGTCTAAGTCTGTAGAACAGGCCACGCTTCGGTGATAATTTAGTGTCTAGGGACTGAATATGACACTTCCAGGACATGTCCTAGTGCAGTAAGACCCCGAGGTATTTGGCATTTTCCGTGTTGGAAACGGGCTGACCAACGATATTAACGGTTTTTTTTTTTAATTTACTGTCAGCAATTGGGATTTCGAGGCGTCTATGCAATGGCTATTTTGGGCCTTCCTCTCATGCACTTTGGGCATTTGGTCACTAGTTAGGGCATCCAGCTCTGCCGTCGAAGCTGCAGAAGAGAGGAGGTGAGTATTATCAGCGAACAGTGTGGTGTTCATTGAGGAGGTTTCAAAAATGTCGTTGACATATAAGGTGAAGAGGACTGGTCCAAGTACTGAGCCTTTGGGTGCACCACCGGTCCCCAGATGATAAGACGACAAGGTATCTGAAATTGCAACCATTTTTGGCGTCCAGTGAGGTAACTTTTCATGAGCTCAAGTTGTGGGCCCCGAAACCCGTAACGCGCCAATTTCGAGATGAGAATATTAGGATCTACGCAGTCAAACGCTTTTTTACATCAAGAAATATGCTACACCCCACATTTCGCTTCTCTGAGATATCATAATACTGTTCAGCCACTGCTAAGAGAGCATGTGAGGTTTGGTGTTTGTTTCGGAATACAAATTTTTTGAGGGGAAATGACTGACATTTTGGCGAGGAATGAGGATAGGCGCGAGAGGAGCAATTATTCGAATACAACTCTGATGCATGGGAGAACTGATATCGGACGGTAGTTGGTGACATAAGTTATATCTCCAACTTTGTGTACCGGGACTACTCTGGCATTTTAAATAGCTTGGGTAGACACCACTTTCTATCATGAAGTTTAAAAAATGGGCGATATACTGTCCAACGGCTACTTCGACTTTGTATTTGGTCGTAGTTTCAAGCACAATAGACTGAGAGATATCGATCTCGCCTCTGACCTGACTGACACGGGTTTTGTAATAGTAGAAGCAATATTAGTCTAATATTAGGGTATACGTTACAAAAATATTCATTGAGGTGATTCGCCATGACCGCGGGGTCTGACAGTCTGTCCCAGTATCCGGATTTACGATTTCTGAAACAAAATTATCGCCCTTTATCCGGTTATAAAGAGAGTTAAGTCCTGACCAAGTTTTATGAGTGTCCTTTTTGTCTCTATTGAAAATTCTCTCATTGTATTTTGCTTTTGCCTTGGAAATGAGATGCGCGGTGCGATTCATAAAACGGCGAAATCTTTCTTGTTCATATTCTGGGTAGTTCTTGTTGTCTATTCGGTTATCCCACCGATTTCGTATGTAAGAGCACGAAGTAAGAGCACGAGGTAACATTTCGGAATCAAACCCGCGAGCGATTTGTAGGCTTGAATCCAACCCGCGACGCTATTAGAGTTTGACACCCCTGCTGTATGTTATGCTATTGCTACCACAGGGGTCACCAACCATTTTGAAACCAAGAGCAGCTACTTCTTCGGTATACTGATTAATACGACGGGTTACCAGTTACTCCCGCCGTTTATCCGTGATCAGTTGGATATCCTCATTTATATTTAGACATTCAGAGCACTGGGCCGGGTTTCCACCCCTTACCAGGTACAGATTACTCTCTTTCCCCGGGACTTACACCAGCGTCCTCAGGCTCAGTTGGGTTGCCGCACTGCGCGCCGAGTCGCCAATATCCGCGTCTAGACTCGGGAAAATCAACAAGATTCGCATTAAGTCTCCGCATGGTCGAAAACGAGCAACAACCCGATCGAAATCTGCGTCCGTATGTTCCTTGAGATATACTGGCCCATGATCAGCTGCAGTTCATATGAAACCCTCATATTCTTCGATCTTCAAATATCTCATTTGGATATTTCCTTCAGCTACCGCGGGTGACTCATTCGGTTCTCGCGGGCGACCGAACATCCGCGGGCACCACGTTGATCATACCTGTGCTGTGCTACATTGACACTGATCATAGTGAAAAACCGATTTGGATATATCTGCTACATATACTAGCTCAAAATCAAATTATACAGTAGCTAACACTCCAATTGGAACGATTTGGTTTTCATGATACAATAAACATATCTAATCCAGATACGCTTGCTAGATTTTTTGGGAAGCGATCCATTATTTATAGCAATGTCATTTGTGTCAATATTTCATTAGTTGAATAAGCACAATTCGCTGACTACCTGCATGGCACATGTAGTGTTGTTGTCTGCAGTATTCATGGTGTGTTTCACAACTACGATGGTCATTCACACCATGCCGACAGTCTTTAATATAATTCCGCATCTGCCGACTTGTAGCAAGGTCCTTTACTAGGCTGCTTTTGTGACACCGCTCACGCGGGTCGGATGACGAGACGCAGCCTAAATTAACCCCTATCACATTAGATGGGATTCTGGAGTTGAACTGGGTCGCAGTCGTTCATACCATTAGGCTATCTCGCCACATATAGTTTATTTCGTTGCTGATGTTGTGTTATTGCCGATCAGCCTCACAGCGGAGAGTCACTAAATATTCACAAACGGAAAGATGAATATTTCGATCAACCTATTCTAACAAGCAAATAAAAGTTTTGAAAATGATACGGTTCATGCTCGATCATACAGAGCGTGGTCCGACGACGAAATAAATAAAAAAGAATTCAACTGAAGATGCTATAATGATGTGGATAATTGCAATTTAGGGAAAAGGTTTACAGTGCAGAACTTACCAAGGGTTCTTTTGTGAACGCGAACCTCCCAATTTATGAGTTTCACGCTCCGAACGCGAAAGTTAAACTCACGTTCTCACCATCCGTAATACATTTACTATAAATCTGAGTTTAGATGTTTCCATCACCTTATTCACAAATTTATATGTATATAAATTAAATTTAGGCGTCAGGTGTCAGAACATAACTAACTATAATTCAATATACTAGTAGCTTGTTGCGTTTCTGCTTCCGTGTTGGTACGGCATAGACATAGTAGTCATAGTGACGACTGACGACACACACTCGAGCAGTGCCTTCCAACCTGTGGAATGGTAGGGTACGCACTTATGCGGATGAAAAAATTGTAGTATCGATGACAAACGTGGAGCGGATGAGTGAGAATGAAAATCCGGATGGGTGCAGATGAAAATCGTCAATATTTGTGTTTTTTTAGCATAGAATAATTCAAATAGACATAGGATATTCAAGTGCAGTGCCCCCCTAACTATTGTCGTTGCGACGCATATGTCAAAACTTGTTTGAATTACGACGCACCACGAATCCTAGATTTTATAATAATTTTCTCTGATTCGTCTTATTCGAAAGTGGGTGTAGTGGCAGGTATATAGTGTCCCGGCACCACAGCGATGAGCGACATCTTAATATTTATGTAATATTTTTTGATTTCTTGCAAAAAGATTTCTTCGCGCTTCGCGCGATTTTCTATGAAAGTTTTTACATCCCCAAGGTCACTATGTTTGGTACAGTAGCCAATACGCGAGACACGCAGAAAATATGGCTTGATCATGAAAATGAATCGACCCTTGTATTACATAATCTGGCTTGAATTCATGATAGGATTTTTCGACCGGATTTTCTGGATAACACCGTCGAACACAGTTGGGATGCTTTAGTTTAGGGCTGTGCAACGAGCGGGTAGGGGCCTATGAAGCACATTCATTTCGAGGCCAACCCCTTCTGCGTGGGGACACTAGAGAACCATAGTAGCGCAATACTGTAAAAACAGACTATCGCAGTAGCCGCTGTAGCACAGTAAGGCCATTGGCGTCCGGCATGTCATTCATACAGCGCGCGCACGACACACTTATACAACATGGAATTATACATACATGTCATTAGATATATATCGTAAATAGGATGTTATCACTATTCTTGAGTCACGGCACTAATGCTGGCGACATTATATTATCTTTTTATATCGCATTTACAACA
The DNA here is from genome assembly GCF_051294905.1 of Botryllus schlosseri. NCBI lineage: Eukaryota > Metazoa > Chordata > Ascidiacea > Stolidobranchia > Styelidae > Botryllus > Botryllus schlosseri. The sequence goes on from NC_137237.1 coordinate 17,408,978, forward strand.
CCCATTCAACGATACGGACACCAGCCGGTGTGCTGATTACTTCGCTCATGCACTGGGAAACCGAAACTTATGCAACCAGTTATCGGACTGCATATAAGCGCACATTTGCGACCTTTTGTCATTCTCGCCCTGCTCGTAGCGCAGAAACAAACTGATTCGAGGTAAGTAGCCTAATGTGTTTCTGGGTGGGTATCAATCTACCGGAATAATCTAAGCTGTGTACGTTGCAGTTACCCAAAGACAAGTACATAAGACTTCAGGAATCCTGATTTTATATCCCGATATTATATCCCCTGTATTTTCGTTCTTATCCCAAGCTGTCCTATGCAGACGTGGTTCCTTTTGGTATCAGCAGAAGTAGACTGATGCTGATATCGCAATGACTTGACTGGTTTCGCCTTTGTCAAGTGACGGGAAAGCGGTTTGCCTTAATAGAGTCGGCGCAAATCACACTGTTGCACAAATCGTAATGGTGATGATCAAGATGAATCATCATCAAAGGTATGATAGACAAGCGGAGAAAGTGCCGAGACGCTCAAAAATATAAGTTCAGCCGGTTTCCATTTAATTTATCCGCTTCACGTACCGCTTTCCGATTTGATCGTTTTATCAGCATGTTTATAAAAACGTTCGTGTCAATGAAGCTTCACATAGACCTACTGCAATTGCTATACACGCAGTTACACGAGGAAAGCAGTCAACTTGCCCAGCACCCCCCTGATTTACGTTCGATATGTTTCTGGAATAGCCACCGATACAATATCACCCCATCTAGTGGGCAATTGTTTTCCCAATATATGAAATGAGAAGTAGGAATCGATTCGAGTGGCCGAGTTGAAAGTTTTATATATTCTGCCATGAGCTGGTCGGAGTCGGTTCTTGGCCTTATTTGACCGGCATGCTGTAAAATTCCCTGATCCGGTCTATATGATAATCTGCAGAATAGACATCTCAGCTTTTTTTTCAGATGAGAATTACTCTTTCGTTAACGTTGCTCGTCATCCTCGCGCTTACTGTGGACAATGGTGGCGCTTGGTGGGGAAGAAGGAGGAGGAGGCGGAGGAGTGGAAAACGTGGTGGCGGATTTATCAAGAAGGTCTGGAATTTCGGCAAAAAAGTCTGGAGTAAGCATGGGCAAGTAAAACTTGATAGTTTGGCCATCTCCAATATCTTAGCGTATATGGACGTTTTGTATGATTAGTAGCTCACCCGTGTACAACAACGTAGCTTAAAAACCATGCGTGACAGCGTTGATCCGAGATTGGGATACAGTGAAAATCGCAAGCGCCACGTATAATTGCGAGATACACCATTACAACACCGCTATTGACATCGCTTTATGAGAATTGTTTCTCCTCACCGCACGTGATCCATGTAAGCGGTGCCGTGAAAAACACTAGAAGAGGGCCGTGTGCAAGTCGGTAAATATGGAATCATAATGAAAATATCGACCAGGTGTAAAAGAACCAATGTAGTCGAAAAACCTTAAAGATTAGAACTTGAGCCCAACCGAATATTGGTGCACCAATAATATCGAGTCGTTATCACACATTGAAATCATTATCGGTATCGACCATTGCAGGTGAAAAATATCGGCAATTTTCGTGACGTCACACCATGGGAATAGAAAGTCAGAAAACTATATAATCCTTGAACGATAGACCGGAGATATTGCTATATTTCGTACAGCTGACACTTTCATGGTGTCCAGACGCGACCTTTAGTTTATTTTATGTTCGGGTATGGCAATGGCTGTAAAGCTGTTCAAATGAATGCTCTGAAGTTTTGAAAATGCCCCTTTAGAGGTAGATTGCACCTCTATTGAATATTGGCTGAATATGTCGGGGTTATCGGGGGAGGTGTTAGCAGAGGTGGTCAAAGTAGTCAAGAGAACTACTCAAGTAGAAGTAAAAGTAGCGATGAAAAAGTTTACTCAAGTACGAGTAGAAGTACTTTTTCCATAGGCAACCTAAAACTACTTGAAGTAAAAGTAGAATTGACTGACTTTAAATCTACTCAAGTATGTAACTAGTTTTGAAAACGATCGTAATTCGTTCGCATGGATTGTCAAAAGCTGCAAATTGAGCTAGTGAAAGGTGCAGAGCTTGATTCATATTGATGCATACCAGGACATAAGCATTCGTCCACATCACGGGATGAAAATGATAGTATTGATATGGAAATGCGACACCAATCCTTTGTTTAGAAAATATCATGGTATGGTGCCCTCTCCCACATTATAAGGCCCGTAAGTTTAGTAGAAGGGCAATACGGAGAAGTTGTATCAGATGCGGTGTAAACACCTTGCGCGATTAGTAAACATTAATAAAAAATATGGTGGATCGTAAAAATGCCATATTATGTAGCTTTATTTCCAGAAATTAAAAGCATTACTTCACTTGCTTTTATGCTTCAACATGTAAATTCTCCAGACAAAAGAACTGAAACTAATTGCTGCGAATTGAACGAGAAATACCAATATACTACTTCAAAAAAGCGGGAAATATTGTTTGCGATTCTGCATGTTTTTTCTATCCTTTATTTGAAGACATTTATAGAGGAATCAGTTCGTAATTTTTGTACTCGCTTTTTCTAATCATTGTCATTGTACGCTTATAGTCGAATTGATTGGTTGATTACTCTTTAATTGTATATTCGCTATTGCTATAAATTGCCCTTGTTACTGTTGTCTCGCTCTTCATTCAATCGAGCACTGTTGCAAATCTCGCTTGCATTAGCATTTTAGTATTCTCAAATGAAAACCTAATTAACATTGTTTATTATTCGATTTGGGTTGCTTGATTTTGATTGAATACAAGACTGATACACAAGGTTTGCAGAGTCCAGCTGCAGATTCAGCTGAGCAGACAGGATTCGACGCCTGAAGAATCGGCACTCATTGGAGTGTTGCGTCGACAAAATGTATTTCATGTCTTTTGTCGTGACAATTTCAACGGCGGTCTGCTAAAACAGGTCAAACGCTCATAAAAGTCAAAGCCCACTTTCCAGATTTGAACACGCCATGGACTGCTAGATTGCGATATGATGGGTAAATGCTAGATTGCGAAACAGTAGTTTCAAATGTGATGATGGGCTGTGATGAAATATGTCATATGGGCGAAAATGCGGTGCGAAGGGAACCACGCAACCTGCTACCTAAATAATATTCACTTTCGTGAAAACATATTTGTAACTCCATATCTACTTTGTGTGAAGCGCGACGGAAATTCTGGGTTTGAATTAAATTTTCTTAAAACTGAAAGCTAGAACTACGGGAAAACCACCCAAGAATTCCCCGCAGTTTCTCTTTCAATTGAGGGGTTACACTACTTCTACTTGACAAACTGAAAGTAAGTAAGTAGATCACAAAATATTACGAGGTAGAAGTAGAAGTAGAGAAAACTCTATCTACTTGAGTAAGTACCAGAAGTAGAGTAAAACTACTTGAGTACTTCGAAAAAGTAGAAGTATTTCGTTACTGACCAGTGACCACTTCTGGGTTTGTTTCTTTGTTTTTGGGGTACTCATGGTGTTTGTCGACTACTATGGTCATTTACACCAGGCCGATATTCGTCTTATTTTCCGTAACTGCCGACTTATAGCACGGCCCACCTCTAGGCTTTTGTAAGACACCGCTGACGCGGATGAGGTGGCGAGGAGGAGCCTAGGTAAACCTCCAACACTTAGGTATCGGAATTCGGACCACTTCTGGGTGTTAGATATCGTTTTTATCGGTGTCGGCCCAAAATCCAATATCGGCCGGGCTCTAATCGTGACAAACGTCACAGCACCTCTATCGCTTTATGAGAATTGTAGCATCGTCATCGTGGCATGAATAACTTGTGGTAATATTTGAAAAACGGAATGCATATGCTCTGGTGCGCTAATACTTCTGATATGCGATAGGCACCAAAACAGTGTGTGCGTGATCAAAAAAATGAAAAAACCCACACTGCCTGATAAAAATGGATAACAAACGGTAAATATTTCAGGCATTGGATAGGACCTGCCGCGAAGTCGATATTTGGAAGGAAGGATACGATGGTGAAGTTGAATGCTCTGAAAACGAATGTAGGTTTACCAAGATATATTGTGCTGTGTCACACCTGGCGCGCAGATACTTCGCTACACTGGAAATTATACTTTCTTCTATGTCACAGGACATACAATCGTACGTGGAGTTTATGCAGCTTCTGAAGGAAGACATGGAAGAGAGATTCCCGGAAGAGGACGTGCAAAGCGTCATGGAAATGTGGGATGACATCGCCGACATGCAAGAAGGTATATATGCCATTGCATTTATATGGGTTCATTAATACGGCTGATGATTCGAATTTGAAACGAATATCAGTCGCAGCGATTCTCGTCGATATAAAAACGACTAATATATTCATACGTAACAAAAACAGAATATTTGCTGCTGACACACGACAGGAGTAATCTATATGGGTGCAAACTACTAACTCGCTTGTTAGCGTTTACTTTTTATTGAAAGTCACCGCTGCCAACGTCCAGTCATGTAATTCCATTAATGTTTTAGACGAGTTTGATTTGATCGATGATGTCGACGACAACGAAAGCAGTGACGACGGAGTGTTCAGCTCTGAGATTTTGAGCGATTTGAGCAAGAGAGTCAAGACGCTGAACTTGGAATAAATCGGACCACGCGACGCGCTGCCCACTCAAGATGTGGTAAACTGTAGATGTAAAATCCGCTCTCGGAGTTCCCCAGTCTAGTTGACTGCGTCTTCTTGCGTGGGCCAAGAGCGCCCGTGACATTTAAAGGACACCCATCTTGTACGCAACGCGATTCGCACTTCTGACAACGGATATTGTTGAAACGCGAAATGTCTCAAAATATACACAGAATCCAGCAATTATATACACGTGTCTTCTTTGCCGAAATGTCAGGCGTGATCGGATAACGTGTGGGGGTCATGCATATATATACGACCAGAGTGGGACGACTAGAAACTTGAATATTGAATTAAATTCAGAATTGGAAATAATTATAACAAAAACCAAGTTCACTTCATGTCAGACCAGTGTTCATTCTCATAAACATGAGAAGGGTGATTGCCTGCACACCAAGCTTGGATCAGTTCGCACTATACCTATGGTTCTCAAGCTATTCGTCTTCGCGGACCCCCTGAAGCGCCGCGGACCCCCTCCAGTTTTAGTGCAAATTTAGCTAAATTTTTGTGCAATCGTCATCTGTATTGTGTAAGTTTCAACTGTAGGCATAGGAAAACACCAACAAAATGACTTTACTTGAAAATGACATCATGCTGTGGATAGAGAAATTGGGAAGACTTTTAGTATTACAAAGGGAATTCTTGATATAGCCTACGGCCCTACGCGGTCGTGTCTCAAAAATCCGTGCCGTCGATTTCATATGAATTCAGGAGTGCCGACAAGCCCCTTCCATAATCATAGGTGGCGGCGAATATAATAATACTGTTCAACGCTTTTGACGACACCGCTGGGTATGATCGCAACATATATGGTACCGGACTTGTGAAACAGATCTCTAATGAGCATATTAACGTTCAGCCTAGTAATTTCTATCTAGCAGCCTACCTTGAAGTTATTCAGGAATGACGGTTATGTATAACACAGGAGATTTTTTTCAAACAATTCTTTCCAAAACCCGAGCAAAACATCTCTAAACCGCAATATGTTTGTATCACTATAGGCCAGAGGTCTCAAACACGCGGCCCGCGGGCCGCATGCGGCCCGCGAGAGCATTTTGTGCGGCCCGCGACGGCATTTTGAAAGTTCAAGTATTCGACAATATACTCCAGTGCCACATATCTTTTTTAGATATAAGAACTTGAAGTTCAACCTAAAACTGCTATAAAAACACTGAAATCTCAACAAACTACACTATCACATCACTTTTAAAAGCTATCATGCGGTAGGAGATCAGCTATTACGTCACATTTCTAGTTCATGATGATGAAACATGACCCGTTGATGATTCGTGACTGAAAATATTGTGATTTGGTTTTGTGCAATATTTCGTAGAATTACTCGATTTCAGATTGAGTTGGTGATTAAATAAAAGTGACTCGAGTTGAGTCGAGTTAAACGAAAAAATCGGAGAAGGACTTGCGACGCGGAACGGTGACTTGGCAATACTACGGACTTAACAATCTATGAAACTGTCATGGCGAATAGTAATATATCAAAAGGTTGTAGCTTGCGTTGCGAAGGGTATATATAGCTATCTAATCAGGTCAGTATGGCAACCATTGGCATTATGTGACCCCCGTGACGTTTAGTTGGTTACATGCTAGGTGTTGTCTGATCTTTTTATCCATGTTATTATCGGTGGCAAGTAAGTTAGTAGTACGCGCCACAGCTGTAACACCAATGAATTCATGGGCGATTGGACATTTCAGTGTCCGTAGACGCCTTCGGGGTACAAGCACCACATCATTGGGGACGAGATGCATTGTGGAATTAGGCCTATACGCTGGGGAATATTTCCTTGACCAATTTACTCATCTGGAAAATGGTCTTCGCGCAACGCGCGATTTTACGTGTATGGGCTTTCTAATTTTAATATAGGTACAATCAGGAATTGTGTTGAAAATGAACAGGGGCTACGAGAAATCTTATCGGAAGCACGCGGGGTACGATCGCTAAGGTTAAAAACTAATGCTATTATTATGGCTCAATAATGATTATATTCAAGTTGTTATTGATATGTTCCAATAATAATCGAAGGCAAAATATGATGCTGATTTAATTTGACTTTGGCAATGAAATAGTAACAACAGCCTACTTATCACGACTATATCATAACCCGGATTAGGCTACACCGCTCAAATGCTCTGATATCAGATCAATCTTCAGTAGATTTTAAAATATTCTACATAAAATTTTGGCACGTCAAAGGTCCACTAGCTGCAATATTATAACCCGACAGTTTGACGATGTCATGAGCAATTCTCCCTCTAATTTTTTACGCATCTGGCAAGACTCACCAACTCACTGCGCAGACCTTGCCAGCACTCCGCATTTGCGCACGTGCGCAGCTTAGAGGGAACATTAGTCATGATGCATCCTCTCGCATGATGTCTATAACTCATTATTTGAACAAATTATTTGAACAAATAATGCCGGCATAAAATCAATTTTATTCAAATATTTGAAAATATGATTTTCTTTTCGTGTCAAGGCTGAATAGCACAATAGTGATGTTTCTGGAATGCCTGTCTTCAAGCTCCCGTCAAATAAGGCCTACTTGGAAATTCAGCATTGAATATCCCTATTATAGGTGGTGCGGCCCGCGGCATCATCAAAACTAAGAAATTGGCCCGCGAGCACATTTGAGTTTGAGACCTCTGCTATAGGCTATTGTTGTCGTTTATGATATTCATGATGTTTGTGAACTACAATGATCATTTACACCAGGAAGATGTACTTATTTTTGATTCCGTAACTGCCGACTTGTAACACGGCCCACTTCTCGGCTTTTGTAAGTCTCTGCTTACGCCGATGGGATGGCGAGGAGGACCCTAGATAAACCTCCAAGGTAGGAATTCTGGAGTCAACCTCGGTCGGACTCGAACCCACAATTCATTGGTGTTGCAGCTGTGGACTGTAGGCCTACCGCTATACGCTATCTCGCTAGGATATTGAAACTTGAAAGTAAGAAATTTAAAAATTTGTACAGTAGAATATTTCATCTCAGACGGCCATTCTGTTAATGTGACTCCTGCAGTTTTAGCAGTAATGAAGTGAAACTGTCTCGGGGATTTCTAGAATTAAAACGCTACAAATCGGGCTTTCAATCATTTTGCAAATTTGGAGGTTTCGCGGACCCCCTGAAAACGCTTCGGGGACGGCCAGTTCAGCTTGAGAACCACTGTACTATACAGTCCTCCTGTAACCTTTTCCAGAATGCAAGAATTTAGATTAAGAATAAAATTAGAGCATATAAACAGTTCACAATTTAGAATCCAATTATAATACCGGCATATCTATATAATTAGTTTAATACTGTGCTTTTCAGCCTGTTGGATGGTACGCACTTATGCGGATGGAAAAAAATTGTGCGGACGAATATCCGGATGAGTTCGGATGAAAACCGTAAATTATTGGTACTTATTCTAGTGTGGAATAATTAAAATTAACCTAATAGGAAATTCAAGTGCAGTGGCTCCCAAACCTTTTTCGCTGCAATGCAATTGGAAAACCTTGTTTAACTTACTACGCAACACTGATCGTGACTTTTACAATACGCACTTGTGCGGATGAAAAAATTGTAGTATCGATGAAAAACGGAGTGCGGATGAGTGAGGATGAAAATCCGGATGGGTGCAGATGAAAATCGTCAATATTTGTTATTTGTTTTGGACGTAAAATAATTCAAATAGACCTAATAGGATATTCAAGTGAAGTGGCTCCCTAACTTATGTCGTTGCTACGCATACGTCAACACTTGTTTGAATTACGACACGCACCACTAATCCTAGATTTTATAATAATTTGTCCCCCACCAGCAGTAGGGGATTGATATTTGCTCATTGTAGCTATTACGTAATCAAAAGTCTGATTCGAAAGCGGGTGTAGTGGTTTATTTGGTTTATTTAACACATACAACAGTGGTGTTTATCGCCTATTAAGGTCATGTACACCACGACAATGATATTAGTAATGTTCAGGATCTTTGCTTTCGTATTCTTTCCGGATGAATTCCACACTCGCGCGCTCCCAACTTCAATCTCTCTCTCTCTCTCTCTCACTCTCTCTCTCACTCTTCCATGCATCCGGACTCGTTCTTTACTGCCGACTTCTTACTGGCGCGGCTCATCATCATACTGGGCTTTTAGAGACACTGCTATGGCAGTGAGGTTACACGATGTGGAAGCGGGTGTAGTGACATGCATATAGTACCCCAGTACCACAGCGATGAGCGACATGTTAATATTAATGTAATATTTTTCGATTTCTTGCAAATACAGTTCTTCGCGCTTCCCGCGATTTCCTATGAAAGTTTTTGCATCCCTATAAGGTCACTATTACTTCGTTTCCATGCTCAGCCGATGGTCGGCCGAAAGGCCATGACGCATGCGTTGTACATGTCTGCCGTGTTTCCATGAGCAGACGTAACCCAACCGTGACTTGGCCGAACTAGGTGGGCGAAGCGATCGCGATGACGTTTTTGGCTTACTTATTCAGTGACAATTTCATAATAATCACAAGATTGCGATAAATGACTCGGTAGGAATGAGCCGAGATGACTTGTAGCGGTCATTCAATCAAACAACCCGCTTTGACCTTGAACACGAAGTCCATCCAACATGTGAAATCGTCATGATGAACCAATTGCTTATAACTAACAGAAGATAAGATAAGATGGATAAAAGATGAAAATTGGTGGCATATCTTAGTATGTGGGAGATATAGATATGGGATATCGAGGTCCAATAATTTCAAGCACAGAATAGTAACTTCTCCAGTAATCTACCGGTACTACTGTTTCGTCGTCATGATTCAGACATGAACTTCCAGTGTCCTGTTGATGATTTGCTTACCAGGGGAATGTGAATAAGTTCACCTAGTTTGTGGTCAAACGGTATAGTTTGTATTGTACCCATGCACCAGAACACAAACCCTCGAATTGTGGCAGCAGCGTATGTGATCAGATCGCGAAGATTTCGGTACCCTACGGGTAATTTGTAGCAGTACCAGTACTACTAAATTCCGTTGCAATCATAATTCTTGGTTTCTCAAGGCTTCCAAGATCCGTCCGGAGTGCCGCCATGGTTAATTTGATACGAAAAGTGTATTGTAAGTAGCGAATACCAATTCGCTAATCGAAGACACAGCGCAAGCATGGCCGAAGGGCTAAGCCGAAGGATTAACTCGATGGCCGACGAGTCGGCCGACGTGGGTGTCGGTCACTGTGCGTGTGCATGCGCAACAAAATTCTCTCGTTCGTCGGCCGAGTCTCTCGAAAATGGGCCCATCGGCCGTGCATGGAAACGCAGTATATGTCGGGTACAGTAACCAATACGCGAGGCACGCACAAAATATCATGAAAATGAATCGACCTTTGTATCACATAATCTGGCTTGAATTCATGATAGGATTTTTCGACCGTTTTTTTTGGAAAACACCGTCGAACACAGTTGGGATGCTTTAGTCCAGTGGTTCCCAACCTTTTTCGACTCATCGCCCCCTTTTCAAAATAAACACCGATCATCGCCCCCCAAATATTGGCAACCGAAAAATGGGCATATAGTCTGAAATCACCGGCTGGACCTCGAAATTACCATTTTCCAGTTAAACTTTGGTGAGTTGACTAATAAAAGAGATGATTTCTCCGACTTGATTCCAAAAGGACCGTAACAGCACTTCGTCAGCCCAAACCAATACGTTGGTCTTGACCCCCCTCCATAGGACGATAAAGCAAACTTCTGCACCCCTCGGACCCAACTTCCCTGATACCTGTTCACCGCTACTTCTCAGCACAAATTGTTCGACTCATTAGTCAGCCGGCTTAATTCGCGCGAAGCGCTAAATTTTTTTGATCATTTATGGTTGAATCGGTCAATATGATCGGGAACTGCATATTGATGTCAATTTTTTATCCTCTCTCTGCTCATGTATTCAGATTTACCGGTAAAGCTGCGTGAGGTGTTTTGGAAAATGTAAGGCCCGAAAATAATAGTTGAACATATTCGGGCGGACACGTGGGTATAATGACTTCGTTACGTGATAATATTCCATGGCCTTTCTGCTATGTCAAAAGATATTCAAATCGCCTATACGTACTAAAATAAAAGACGCACACGATTTGAAATTGGTATTTGTGCACTGGCAATAAATAATTTTTCTCTGCGAGATGGCATTTTTTGTGGGGTTCTGATTGCCAGGACAGGAACATTTGGCGCCAGCCATTTAGGCGCCTATGGACAATTTAACATATATATGTATATCAGCATAAAGACAGTCCATTTCCGCCAAGGTTTTCTCGTTCTGGCACACTTCTCGGAGTCGCATGTTACATGGCCTGAAACTTCATATGTCTTGGTGCGTCATGGTGTAATAATGGCTGACGCCGAGATGCCCATTTCTATAACGCATGCGTATTATTTCTTGGAGGAAGGGTATCCAATAAGCAAGAAATACGTGACTACGAAATGGCGCGCAGCGCGAAAATTTTTCGAAAAAGTTGCCTAAATTTCCAAAATAATAATCTATAATTAATGTTAATTCACGAAAAAGTTGTGGTTCCCTTTCGAGCTCGAGCCCCCATCCCAATTTGGGGTTTGGGTGTGGCAGTTACGGTCATGGACGCAAATATAGCAATTTCAACGCGCCATCGCCCCCTATCGCCCCCTTGGTCCGTTTTCGCCCCCCTATCGCCCCCTTGGCTATTTTCGCCCCCTGGACCGACAAATCGCCCCCTGGGGGGCGATATCGCCCACGTTGGGAACCACTGCTTTAGTCTAAGAGTTTTCCACAACTTTTTTCGCTGCAATTCAATTGAAAAACCTTGTTTCACTTACGACGCAACACTGATCGTGACTTTTACAATACTTTTGTCTAGCACAGTGGTTCCCAACGTGGGAGATTTTGAGAAATAAGGGGGCGAAAATACCAAAGGGGCGATAGGAGGCAAGGGTGGTGAAAATGATAGAATGCCCAGTGAAATGTATTAATTAGCACGGCCAAAATGCGCGTAAAGGCGGCGTATTCTGCATATGAATAAAAAAAATGGTAAATTCAATGAAAAGTAGACGCGGAAACCGGTCTTCCGAGGAACTACCAACTCGGAAAAATTACCGTTTTTCAGTAAATTCACCAGTGATCAGACTTAAATAAATTTCCAGAATATATGTAATTTTTTGGATCCGTAAATATGGGGGCGACAATTTGTAACGAGGTTGATAAGGCGGCGATTAGTCGAAAAAGGTTGGAAACCGAATTAATATTTGCGCACTATAATTATTATAAAAAGTCTGGTTCGAAAGCGGATGTAGTGTACAGTGTATCAGCCTGTTTGAGCCGGCGACAGGCTGAAAAAATGACGTGAAATTGACTTCTAGGCTAGACAGACATATTAGTCAGCGATGACTGGGAAAAGGTGAACCCCGCACAGTCTATTCGTTGATACCGGGGTGTCCCGGCCTTTTTACGTTGTGTTGACTACAAACGGCCAACTATCCCGCGTGTCTGCCAGATCCGAAAGATCGGTTTAAAAATAAGTTTGAAGTTACTGTTGTTTTGTCTGTTATTGTAACTTTTTGCCAGCAACTTCGAAAGAAATATCAAAAACTTCATCAAACCTTACGTGTTACTTGGCGACAAAAATGTCCTCTTTAGGAGTTCTGAAAATATAGTAGGCCTAACTAAATAACATTGTGAAAACATTGATGATTAGTTACTTTCCGCTGATGTTCGTGGATGAATTATCTTGAACCTTTTCACACACAAAATTACGCAATCTGCATTTTTACTGTTCAAAAATATTAGACGAAAGGAGAGGTGAGGTAAGGAGGTGCCAAGCCTCATTTGCATGTAATAGTGTAATTCGTTATAAACTAGTGGTGGACAACATACGGCCCGCGGGCCGGATCCGGCCCGCGAAGGGATTTTGTCCGGCCCGCAGACAGTTTTCCGTTTTATATGATAATGTGGCCCGCGGCTACAGCCTGCCGAAATACCCCGCTACTTGCTTACTACGTAAGATTTTAGTGAATATATGCTATTTGCAGCGTGCGAGTGGAGCTTGCGCGTAAGTTCGTCGAAGCGAGAAGACTTGCATTATCGGCATTTACGATGTACTCAACCCTAATATCGTTTGTGGTAATCATGGTGTTTGTAGACTACAAAGGTCATTTACACCAGACCGATATTTCTAATTTTTGATTCCGTAACCGCCAACTTGTAGGCTTTTGTAATACAACGCTTATGCCAGGGGTCGCCAACTCAAAACGGGTCGCGGGTCACTTTTCAAATTTCGTAGATGCCGCGGTCCGCATGAATTTAATATCGAGATAAATAAGGCCACACAGATAAACAATGACGCTATCTCATCACCTGCTCAGCCCTAATGAATTGATATCTTGGTAAATTTGGGGTGCCGGCCTTATCGAACGCCTTGAAATATTAATTAGAGATTGCACCGTAAGTTGATTGATCACAGCATAGTGTCCTATATGGTGTGTACACAAGCAAATCTCACGGCTCAGTGAAATTGGTCTACGTCACACTGTCCCTTTGGTCAAAGGCAATTTGACGGTCATTTTTGACCGGCTTGCCAAGCATTAAAATTGATAAAACTGGTATCAATCGAAAGCTACCGCGGTACTGATTGCGAAAATATAAATTGTATTCTGCTCGTGGTCATGGAACCCCCAAAATCAGCTTAGAATCTTGCATTGTAACGGAGTTTGGTATTGTGACGCAACCATGCCGTCTGGGAACAGGTGAGGGGCAGAGTAAACCGCAAGCGTATTGGCCATTGTTGCGCAACCGATTGAGCATTCACATTGTTACTCTCGTGTGCGCTTGCTCCTGAGCTGCTTAGATGACATGGCTGCGTCACAATACCAAAATGCCGTTACAATGCAACATTGCAGGCTGATTTTTTTGGGGGGGGGGTCCAGAACCTCGAGCAGAATAGAATTTATATTTTTTGGCAGCCAACGCCGCGGTAGCTTTCGATCGATACCCGTTTTATCAAATTTAATGCTCGGCAAGTCGGTCAAAAACTACCGGCAAATTGCCTTTGACCAAATGGAAAGTGTGACGTAGACCAATTTCACTGAGCCGTCAGATTTGATTGTGTTCACACCATATAGGACACTATGATCAAAGAGAAGCATACATGGCAGCGTCTGTATGACAATGCAGTTCCCAAATCCACATTATATCCTCGTCGTTATTGGCGAGAAATGGCTTTGAAGGGACATTGCTGTCGTTAAAATACTATCGTTAAATACGATTTATTCCTTGTATATGTGTATAAATGGGCGAATAATGTATCGATTCAGCAATCCGGCCCGCCAAGTACTTGATTTTACTATATCCGGCCCGCCGACTGGAGAAGTTGCCCGCCCCTGTTATAAACAGATCAGAATTCATAATAGCTGGTGTTGATCGAGTGCTATTGTCGCAGTGATACCGAAAATCTAATTCAAAATGTCGGGGCACCAGAACCCCTCAAAATCGCCAAGAAATATAAAATTATGCTGTGTTATGAACAATAACAACGGCGTGAAATAATATGAGGCAAGGCCCGGGTCAATCTGCTGCACCGATTGTTCGCCTAACAGTCCGACTATCGCGCAGGTGAATCGTGAACCTGCAATGGCCCACATGTAGTGCAGAGGAAATACATCCCCTTAATGACGTAGCTGTTACGTATTTTCCATACCTAATTTCAATTGTGGATATGTAGTACCTTGGTAAGAAGCCTGTGTGGGAATAACGCTGATAAGATAAGAAACAACAAGTAGCCACTTAAATAAGCTTAAATCTAAACAGATCGCGGGCCACTTTTCGAAATTCGTAAGGCCGCGAGCCGCAAGAAGACAATATCGAGACAAAATAGACCAAACAGTCTAGCAACAACGTTTTGAAACGTTGCCTCAGTACAGCACTGCGCTCTCTAACATGGGCGACAATCATAGTTTCCACAGAAGAAGTGTTCTTTTAAATAACAAATAGAAATACGACAACAAATATAAATATGATTACTTTCATTTTATTTTGAACTATGAGCTGCGCGCGATACCTGACAACGCTTTTCAGCGACTAAGGAATCGATACTGTGCCTAGCTAGAAATTATATGGGTGGGCAAACTGCGGCTCGTGAGCCGCATGCGGCTCTTTCGGCCCTTGACTGCGGCTCTTTAATGATTGCGCACGCGTTTCGCCATTTTGCTAAAGAGGTTTAACCTGATTATAAATTTATGCATTGTATTACCGATATGCGTATTTTTTCTTGTTGTTTCTTTTCTTATGGTTTATGCAAGACTTTAGGGAAATGTGGCACAACAGGATTAGAAATTTGCAATTGAACTCTCGAATCGAGTTCACATAAACGGTTCACCCGCAACAATGGATGCCTGGTCATCAATCAATGATAAATCATTGTGTTCAACTATAGATAACTAACCTATACGGTAGGTTAGTTATCAATAGTTCAATCAACAACTTGATAATTTATTACGCTAGCGCAGGTCACCGTCATTTCCGGCTAGCAATGGTGAATACCGCTCTGCCATAAATTCTCATCAGCACTTGAAGAAACTGCTCCGCACTGCATAGACGTCATTTCAGCCTGATTTCAAACACCTTTCGGATCAGGTGGAGATGAACCGTATCACCACACATAAATAAACTTCGTTCGACAGCCTACATTTTATTGTGACGCCATACCTCCATATTTTTGTGTTGTGACTCTTAAGCCAAGATTTTTAATATGCGGCTCGCGCATGAAGCAGGTTGCCCAGAATGCCCACCCTTGCTATATGATATCTCCTAGTAAAGCGTGATCTCATGGGGATGGCCTAGGCCGTTTTCGAAGCATCTGGGCCATTGCACGTTAAGGTAATATGCCCATTGCCCATTCACATCAGCTGCTTCTCCCTCGATGGAAAGCTGCTACCATCACCGAAACCGGTTCAGCTAGCGAGTAATAGTGATGTTGGGCCCCGGAGAATAGCTTGTTTCTAAACAATAACAACCAATATTTGAAACTGCAATCCATTTCATCGTTTGAAAACGCGTACTCCTGAAATCTCAAATCGCCGCGTGTTGGTGAGCCCTGCTCTAGGGTTTATCTATTTGTATAATCTGACTCCAAAGGTGTCGGTGCCTCACCAATCACGAACCTCTCCACACGTCCCTGTACTACGCGTAGACACTAAACACTCACTGGCGTGTTTCAAGCCGGCTTTACGCGAGTCGGGTCTTATTTTGAAAGATAGAATATAATAAAAGTATTTATAACACAGGACTCCGTATATATTCTTCTCTATAAACGTTCGATTGTTAACACATCAACATATGTGGAGGTCAAGCTGGTACAGCTTCCAAGTTGCGCCGTGTATCTGCCGAACACCTATTCAGCGATCCCTTCCAGTTCTAGGAAAAAAACAAGACTCCGTGACGGTTGCGTTGCGACATTGTAGAAAAAATAGGCGGGAGGGTTTATATTGTGATTCCTTTTCGAACTATACACCTGATAGATATTCTTTTTTGAATATTTAGTAGATATCGTATGTAATTCTTCCACGCCGATAATGGTAATTATTGGTAAAGTGGTCGATTTGGCCAGTCTACGTATCAAATCCTGACCTCCCAACCCGACGGCGAACGCATGGGCCAGTCATCACAATACTCTTTTATATTTTCTATATCCAATTTTTCGACTAGGACAATGCTAGGCGATCTTTAGATATATGATTGCCACCCGCAAGTTTAAATAAAGTCATGTTGCATTCGGCAAGTGGTCAGCTTAAGAGCCTACCTGGGTCGAAACGGCCGGCAGACAGGCGGGACTTAAGGCAATCCACTGATGCTTAGTTTCACGCCGTATCAATTCCTCGGTCATGAATGCCATACGATTCTCTAATACGGACACCGGTTACTACAGATATCGTATAGAATAAGTATACATTCAGTTACTTCGCAGTTCCTATGCGAGTTAATGGGAGCCTATAAGCTATATTATATTTCGGTACTATCCCAAGTCCCAGCGAAAAGACTACTATGTGTTATGTATATGCTACTCACCTTCTTGCAGCTCGGCAATGTCAGATTCAAGGGCACCTACCGCATCACCCTGAATGATTTATAAGATATGTTTAAGGACGACAGGCTTCGTGTGGTATAGTTTAAAAGTAGTATCTAGTGCACTATTCGATCAGTCGTTCCATTCTGTGCACTTGGGGAAGAGACTGGCACAGTGTCCTAAAACTCTAATTGAATACCACGCCATTATGGAAGCAGTGTTGGGATCAAGTAATTAAAGGGGCATTGCCCTCTAAAAATCATGTGGTCTCAAATTAAAGGGCAAAACGAAAAAAAATTGGCAGCAGCCGTTTTATTCAGAACACCATCGTAATGGAGCTGCAATTTATTGAAATTTCAACAAGAACATCGCGCGTCAGCAATCACGCAGAGTTCGAACTTTATATAGTTGTCAATGTTGTCATCCAATGTTATGTAGGAAGTATGTCGTAGTGTCGTACACAACAGAAATTGAATACACTAGGCCCGATTTTGACATAAATATCCTGACTGAACATCTTCCGTTGAACGCGGTATCTAAACCACCTTGGCGTGTAGCCTACGACATATATCCTTCGTAACATCGGCTGACAACTATATAAAGTTCAAACTCTGCGTGACTGCTGGAGCGTGAAGTTCTTGTGGAAATTTCAATAAATTGCAGCTCCATTACGGTGGCGTTCTGAAGAAAACGGCTGCTGCCAAATATTTTTCGTTTTGCCCTGCAATTTGAGACCACATCATTTTTAGAATGTAGTGCCCCTTTAACTTTGAGTCGCAAATCGAGTCAATAAAAACTTCATTGATGTGAAGCCTAATTTTTCTAAGTCACATCAGGCCAGTTTTAAAAGTGACTCGGGTTGAATTAAGTCATCTCGGGAATCCCGAGTCAATTTCAAGTCATTAAATATTCCCTTTGACTCGCTTGAGTTCACGTGCGAATGCAATACCGCGTCAATGTGTTGAACTTTTTTAGACATGTCATTTTAGATCTACTAAGACTATATGAGTCGCAGGTTATGTAGAATAGTAACTCATTTCGTCGCTCGCAGGGTGTATCACGAGAGTACAATTCCAGCGACGATTACCAAAACGCTGTAAAGAGGCCCTAACCAAATTTCACTGAAATGGACCAGAACAGTCTCAATTTTGCGGTTAGTAAGCATCATTATACAGTTCAACTGAATGATAAATGTATGTGTGCGTTTGGTGCCCTATCTCGTAAACGTTGATGCCAACTTACGGATCATTTCACATTTGTCATGTGTCGAGTTCGAGTCAAGTCAAGTCAAGTCATCTTAGGGTAGTGACTTTGATCAAGTCAAGTCGTCCAAACACGTGACTCGAGCTCCAACTGCCCCAACACTGCGTGGGATCAGGTTCGACCCCTGGCTATGACGATATGCTATAAGTTAGATGTTTATCTGGACTCCTTGTCACTGTCTGCACTGTAACTGCAGTGTCTTCAAAATCACCCACTGGCTCAAGGTGAAAATTAGCAATAAAAAGACAACGGCGTTCAGATGTGGAGGAATAACATAGGGGTAAGGAGAGAGAGCAAGAAAAGGCGTCCCCCCCCGATATAGCGAGCTCTATTAAGTGTTTGCACTTAATAAAATGAATGCCGTGAAGAGCATGATCTTTAGGTATAAAAACACCACTACCGTGATGATAATAATGATGATATTAGCAATTATCATTAACATTATGTTATGTAATTTTGCCATATTTATGGGTTTTCGCCTGAATAGGCGAAGAGCAGTATATTCGCTGAAAGAACTTCGATATTCCGTTTAGAATTCTAGAGGAATGCCAAAATATTATCACATCAGCAGCCAATACTCGTGACAATTCCAAAAACTCAAACAACTGACACCAAGTTGACAATAAGATGAAATCAATTCCACTTACCATATCCCCGTAGTATCCCGTAGCACTTATTGAGTGTCCAACAAGAATTCCACTGCAAATAAAAGATCATTCCTATAAATATATTGTGACTATGTGTCGCCATCAAATTATGAACTGTTACTTGTATTTGTAGTATTCCCGGATGATGTTATTGGCGGCACTCATCATTTTATTAGCGGAGGCGCCAATGGGATTGAGGAGGGCTAGTACCTGTTGCTGGGTGGTGCGTTTCGCTGCTCCTTCGACACACTCACACACCAACAGAGTGGCCAGTAAAAACGCTACTACTTTTTTCGACAACATCGTTGGCTTCGGTCACACATAAAAAGAATATTACATTGTCATTTCGTAGTATGTAGTAGGCCTATACTGTAAGCCGATATAGAGGAATAGAGCTTCGTACCGTCTTCATTCATTATATCTATTAAATGATCGCTTTTCTACGGATGATTTACACGGCAATTACTTTGTCATGATATAAAAGAATCTTCCTGCCACTTACATCTCAAAGCAGTCCCGAAAGCCCTAAAAAGCCGGCAACAAGCTGCGAATCTATGACTTGAGCAACTCAGTTATTGCAAGACACTTACCCCGTCGATTTTCGTCCACAAGTGACTCAGACCAAAATGGAAATTACTCCATCGCGGGTCGCACGACTGAATTTCGCCTGGCGGATGCGCAAGGATAATTAATTGAATTTCCTGATCTCGTGCCATTCTATATCAGGATGTGGCCTCCTCATTTCCGAGGACGGGAGTGATGACGCTCGTTTGTTTATGCTTACCGATACAGTGAAAATCCGGCTGTCGATCGAAATACTCAAAATGACATCTGAGTATTTGGTGTAATAATCCAGTGCGTTGTGTTTCATACCATTATCTGAATTCATGCAGCCCTATTATACATATATATATATTTCTTTATACTGCTAATGAATTGGTCACACTAACTTGCAATGTAAATGTATTGCTGCGTTGTGCTATACATTCAACTCGTACTCACAGCGCGTCTTCGGCAATTACTACAAGAGCTGAGTGCAATCCTATAGTGAATCCTATAGTCGAGTATCAATTGTAATGATTCCAGTCGAGTAGTAAGAGTTGCTTTTTAGAGTATCGAAAATTTACGCCTTCGCGTCGAGAGTAATATTTTAAAGAAATATAGTTTGAATACTGTGTTTGAATACCGTTGGAGCCTCGAAACCAGAGTTGGATCAATTACCATAGTTCAGTTCAATTACAATTACAATTACAATTACTCCCTTGCATGTTTCAATTACATTACAATTACAATTTCTTAATGCTGAAAATATCGAATTACAATTACTGTTAAACATGTAATCAACTACAATCACAATTACAATTGCAATTACAATTACTGTTAAACATGTAATTGATTCAGTAGAGAGGTGTTCTTTGACGACCGTAGCGACGTAATTAGCAACAATCTCAAGCTATTCAGTTTTCATTCATGATAAGTAGAATATTCCTTAATTAAAAGAAAACTCGAACGTATTCGAGCTATTCCTCCTAATCATGAGTACTGAAAACTACAAACACAGAAAAATGTTTCAAGCGACTGTTAACAACCAAAAGTTTGAGCGACTAACAGCGAATAGGCTACAGGACAGTCACTGAAATGTAATCAAACGATTTGGCTACTCCGAGCTGAGGGAGGATAATGAAATGTAATTGGTGAGGAGTCAGCGATAAGGATGATACCGATAAGATGTGTAAAATTAAAATAAATGCATAAGGAAAGAACCTCCTGATAACTACGAATTACAGCATTTTGGTTCGCATTTACATTTTCACTTGCTCGGAAACTGTTAAATTGCATTTGATGAACATTAGGGTGCCAACATTTCTGGCCCCAGTAAATTTGGCCAAGAGTGGAGGCAAGATTGGGATAACATCTCAACAAATGCGTGATCAAGTTTGATGAAGCCTTTATTGGAAACTTGAATTTATTTTTGCAATTGTTGCAGCAAGCCTCGGTACTGGTCAGAGATTTAAAAATAAAACTATGACTGTGGTGTAGGAAATGGTTCAGTACAGGTTTCAGAATGTTAGCAATCCTTGCAGATAGTTTGATGGTATGGAAGGTTATGACTGTTGCTGAGAGATTTATCCAATATGAAATTCGGACTATACGCAGACTATACGCGCCAAGCGCGGAAAATATTTCAGTTTACCGGAGCTTCGCGCTCCCCTTCAGATGTTTTCACGCCGCCCAAGGGGGGCACGCCCCCCAGTTTGAGAACCACTGGTTTGGACTATATTGTAATTCACAAAGTTTTCTGTTGCTACTGAAGTATGGGAAACAGTTTAGCGAATTATCTTGCTATAACGCGGCACGCATAGAATACCGATGTAAATAGGCTAATTATTTCAGGTGGTGACTGCTGTGTACTAAGTCCTTAAGGCCTTGCGGCCCCTCGTCGTCATCCTGGTCCGTACCGGATTTTCACTGGTGTGACGAATAAATGGTTGATTGATTGATTATTTTATGTTGTGATTGTCAGGTTTCCACAAAAACTAATTGAAATTGTATTTGAGCAAAATTTTTATCACATTACAATTACAATTACAATTACACAAAATAGAAATGCTTCAATTACAATTATAATTACAATTACATGAAAAAATGTAATTAATTACATTCCGCTCAATTACAAATTACAATTGATCCAACTCTGCTCGAAACCCCAGTCATAGCCGTATCTCAGCATTGACAAACATCTTACAGAAGGCTGGCAGTGTTCAGACCTCGAAATAGTCATGTTCCGAAAACAATCATCTAGCACAGTGTTTCATAAACTTTGTAGGGCTCGTGCCCCTTGAGCTGTCATGAAATCTTTCTCGTGTCCCCTATCCACGATCGTTACAGCACTTTGTCAAGCCACTCTAAATGCTGATATCGGGTCCTCATAATGTTTCAACACATCTTTTGTTGATTTCCTGGACAGGAGACATTTCAGCTACTGAAGATATTAATGTCGAAGGTTTAGCCGATGTGTTGTGATTTTAGGGTCCCGATGTTGATCGCCGCCGGCGGTGCAGCGAAATGCCACTGGTCTTGGCGTGTTCCGGGGTGGAAGTTACGGCCAGCGCCGACATGTCGTAGTGTGACAGTCCATCCCCAGCAGTTCTGACACCCGTGGACTAAAGAAATATAGCCATCATAAGGCAGCATTCCCTCATATTCGCGAAAAAGTTTAGACTCATCTCTGTGACTTATGTTGTATATTTTATTATAAGAAATCCGGCCAATAATATTCCCCCTTAAGCTGATTTGCAAAATAATACAAGTAATTAAATAGCGTAAAATTGCACACTGCATCTCATTCTCCTAGCTGGGTACTTTGTACCCCAAGGGGTCCGTCGACCCCTGTTTAAGAACAACTGATCTAGCATGACGTGGGACTGGGATAATAATTTTACTCGTGGCCTTACGAATAAACATATTTTAACTTTTTAAGTTTTTTTTTACTGTTATTACATTATAATAGATATAGTACTCGAATAATCGACTTCGAATCGAACCAAACATATACTAGATTCTGCCCAGCCCCACCAATTGCTTCGTTAGCAAAAAAGCGTCTTGCGAATGACGGTATTTTCATGAGTAGCCAAATTATGATATGACTCCATAAAAACAGTCTGACAGCTGTAAACGTGGACACTGGACATTCCAGTATTCTTTTAGATTTGGCTTATTCACCGCGGCAGCCCGTTTGTGTTTCTATTTTTGTACTGTTTTGCTCTCGTCTTACTAGATTACATTATGGTTGAAATGATATGTTGTGCTATATCTATTATGCTATATTTCGTCGTCTTCGTCGCTGTCATCATCATCAGTATAGCGACATTGATTTCATCCCCCTCACGGTATTGAACAAATGCATCTGCACATTTTTGTCGAAGTGTCTGTCATGTATTATTCACGACGGGAGGACCATATACTTAGACGCTATCAGTAACAAAGTGGTTCTACTTTTTGTACTACTCAAGTAAGTTTAGCTTACTTGAACTACTAACCCCTGCGATTTTAGACTACTATCACTTCTACTTGAACAGTTATTTAAGCACAACCACTTAATTTTTGAACTGTGGATTTTGAAAAGTAGAAAGTAGTGTGAGGACATGTTTACATCACTATGTAGGGACATTGCTCATTTTGTGTTAGTCGCGAATATACATCTATAGTAATATCGAAGGTAGCCGCTGCCGATTAATTGTTAAACGTATGTAATCCCTCGACCAAATCTACTTGTTGAAATAGCCTACTTACTTTATTCCATGTAGTTCTGGCATATCTTGAAAATTGTTACTTCTTCTAATAGAGTAGAAATTAACGGGGTGACTTCTACTTCTATACTTGGGTAGCAAAGCTGACTGCTTTGTCCACTTCTGCATTTATCATGCTTCATCTCGTTATTCCGTTTCTAACGGAAGACCTATAAGATATTGTTCACCAGTTTTCGCTGTCCAGACGTTACGGAATTACAAAAATATCTAATAAGGAGAAACTAACGGTACAGTAGAGAAAGGGGTTTAAATTTTTTTATAAGACAGTGTCCAAGTTAGCTTTTGCGAACCGGACCAAGCTTTCAGTATGAATTGAGTATTCGTTTGTATACTTCCAGAGTGCCTCATCAAAGCTTGGGAGTCGGCTTTATTCAGTGTTGAAATCTACATACCAAGACACATATCCCGTCAATTTTCGTGCACAAGTGACTCATATGAATTTATGTTATTCTATCACGGACCGTCTGACTGATTTTGAACAGGTTGATTCGAAGTGATATCGATTGAATTGGCGGATCCTATGGCATTCTCGTTTAGGATATGGCCTCCTCATTTCCGATGGTGGCCGAGAAAACGTGTTTTTGTTTATGAGTATCTAATAAATGAAATTCCAGCTGTTTGTTGAGGTAGACTTGGCTTTATGACAAGAGCACAAATATTCGGTTTTCAATCAATAAAGTGAAGATTATCTCAAATATATTAATTAGTAAATAATATATGTTAGTTCTCCCTTGTTGCGTCGGATTTCCCACAACAATTCGAATTTGTGGCCTGCTGGCCAACAACAAACTGACTGTTCGGGTATTGATACGCTATGCTTTGTGAACGATGGACCTACGATACACTAATATTTACGATGTCAAATAAGTGTGTGAGAAATAGAGTATTTGTGATAACCGACGTAATTTTTCTGTCCATAAAGGCATTGTGGATTGGGTGACATTTGCATGAACAATGCACATTAAGCAGCCGAGTTATTGTATGATCCAATTGCTTGAAAACCAACACATAAGAGACCCACATCTCTCACCACATTTGGCGTATTTTCTTCGACAACATTTGTCGTAATACATGTATAGTTATATTCTCCTTGATGCGCTATAACTGTTTGCGTCCAACTTTCTTGGTCCCACCATGCTAATATTCACACTGTCGAATGTTGTGCCCACGAGTTTGAGCAAATAATTAAACTCGAGAGAGAGTATAGCACGGGCCGGCAACTCCTGAATCCTGATACACGAGATCACTTTTCACGGCATCCCAAACGCTTTGACACGCACGTGATTTCTTACCAATTTCAAAAATGCGACATTACTTTCCAAAATGAGCGAACGCCACATTTGCGCGGTTTTACTCGATTGCCTACCATAGTTTTCGCGTCACGATATGCGAGTACACCAAAATACAAGGACAGAGTGTGCCCGAAACTTACTTGCAAATCGATATGTTCAACTAGTTCTTGATATTATCGATTTTGGGTTGAGTTACGGGACCGACAATACTAGTCTTCCTACCAATTATTATGTGTACCAACTGAATAGCCCGCTGTTTACATTGAGTTCGTATGGAATGGGTGCTATGGTGTCTACTTCCGACGATCTCCCATCAGTATAATGTAAACAGGATAACGATGTACTTATCGATTCTTTAGCAGAAAGCTAATCGGTCCTGCGTGCTGGTATAGCTGGCTTGTGAGTCATTTGATCAGAGATCTGCAACACGGAGGTGAGATTTGCCGTTGCTGTTAAACTTTGTCTTGGAACAGTGTGGGTTGATGTGATTGAGCATACGGGCCGTTGTAGCATATCGTGTTCGGTGGAACTTTCCTCGTTTTATTCGGTTGTATAAGTTCGTGTTGGGCATTGAGTCTTGATTCTCAAATCATTAGCATGACTTAAGACGACGTAAGATCTTGTTTACCGTCAGAAACTATAATAACTTTGCGGCTTTGAGAAATTCTACAGTACGCTACGACATCTGCATAACACAATATTCGAGTCTACCGTTATACTGTACTAGCAACGAAAGGGGAAACAATGGTGTCTCCGTTTGATTTGTTGTGCGTTGGGCAGCGTATCCAGCGACGGTCCGAGAAAAAGTCCATATTTACTGTGTTGGGCATCATGCTAGTAGCGCATCTCCTTTCAAATATATTTGACCACAGTTGCTTGAACCGATAGACCTATTTGGTCCTAATGCAGCAATAAATAACACGCTTGACCGTGTGATATTACAGGAGGGATCATGAATTTCAAAGCTGTGGCTGTAGTGCTTCTGATAGCTTGCCTCGTGATCGAGGACTGCCATGGTACGTACCAATTTGGGGGCCAAAAGAATTCTGCTGCGCTAAAGAAGAAACTACTTGGACATTTGAACAAGATCTTAAAACTTTCCGCCTCCATCGAGTCAAATGCCAACAAAGTCATCTCAAACTACAATCGCTTGAAGTGAGTAAGTAGTTGGTTAGTATGTATAACTGTAGCTAAATCGACCGTGTCTTGATATTAAGAACCTACTTTCTGTCCAACAAAGTCACGATTACCGGATTCATTTATGGTGACATGGTAGGCATGATATATCTTTTTACAGCTTTTCGGGGATTATTGATTCTTTCTTTTTATTTAGGACAGGGCTATTGATGAAATGGCACAAATCACGGATAAATCAGGTATGGAATCAATTAAAGTAGGACTAACTTTCGCTTCAATATTAACGTCGAGCCAGGTGGAATATTCAAAACAATGCTATCGTAATTCTGAAATGATCGGTTGAAAAGTATGGATCCAGACATCGGGATTATGACAACACAAAGAACCACTCTGGCATGTTGATGACGAAAAGTTATCCATATTTTTCCGTTACGCCGTTTTTGACAATATATGAGACCGTGTGAGGCAACATGCGAGTGTCAAATCGAGCCCCATAACCTCAACGTACCAGAATAAATGTTACTTTCAAACAAACTATGTGAGACATAATAGATCGTACAAGATAGCCGTCATCCAAAGTTTGGTCAGTTCTTTCAAAGTAAACAAAGGAGATGTCAATTCATAAAATGAATGGTTAGTGTCATATTCAAGTACCGCTACCAGAAACGATATCCAATCTCTAATCCTATCCCGTACGACAAAGCAGTCAGCACTCAGCATCCTCTCGGTAGTGAACATTCTGAACAGTTCTGTAATCCTTGTAGCGTCTGGGCATTCACAACTATGTGTGAAATTCTGCCACTTTTCTTTCAGCAACGGAGTAAAGAGATGAGGAAAATATGATCCACCTGGCGCAGTTTGAAATTTAGAAGATACTTCGATGAAACGTGTGCAGATGTGTTTGTTCGATACTATATGGGATGAAAATAAACAGAGTCCCTGTGTTGATGAATTATGAGTATATGGTGATTGAAAATAGCATCGAGACATATGGTTCAATGTACCATTTCTACACTGATAACAAAATTATAGAATAGTAAACGAAAAGCTTACCACTGTAGTGAGAAGTAGGGATGGTGTGAGCCTCTGAAAGGTTCAGGTTCGTGTGAACGCGAACCTTTTTGAAAGGTTCTGTGTGAACACGAACGTGAACCTCATGACGTCACGTGACGTCATATTGCTAATCCCAACCCTATCTTTCAATGAAGTGATAGCGTATATTAATGTATACCAGGGGTTCTCAACCCGCGGCCCGCGGGCCGCATGCGGCCCGCAGACGATTCTTTTGCGGCCCGCGACAACTTTCGATATGACGCAATTACTACTGGTACAGTATTGTTATGTTCTTCCAGTATTGTTATGGAAGAACAGTTGTTGTAACAAAGCCTAGAAGCTTGAAATGATAGCACTATTGTTTCATCAGGAGTTATACAGTTAGCTTGGTTTCAAGCCCAGCAATCCATATTTCGAGGCATTTTTTAAATTGCCGACGTCGTGACGGACGCATTGTTCAAAATTGCTTGGATTATCGATAAACCGAAGAGTCTTTAACGTACTGTGCGAATATTCGCTGTTTCCGGAATTTAGCAGCAAGTCCAACATCACCTGATAAAATTCGAGGCTACAGTTGTCTGATTCAACAGTCACCAGAAGAGTAACAGCTATCTCAGTCGATCTTTTATCGCATGTTTTGAAACATAGTGCGTTGCCACGCATAGACTACTTTAGCCTAGCATTGGACGAATCCATCGACCGCACACAGTGCACACACATTGCATAGCAAATTATCCAGGTGCGTTTTATCAGAGTAGACATATTTCCAGAGGAAATGCTGACGGGGCAAACGTGGGAAGGGGACCAGTGAAAAACATAAATTTGAAAAAGCTGGCTTCTGTAACTACTGGTGTATGGCTCCAGCCATGGAAGGAAAGAAGAGTTGATTGGTTTGCTCACAAATGTCCCCGAAAATCTGACTTCTTCTCATATCACTGAGAGCTCAAAGTGATAATAACCTCTGTAACGAAAATGTCACCGTAATTTTATACTTGCTCGCTCACGCATTGAAACAGCGAGTTCGGTTCTCTGGTGGAAAGGTTTGAAGGGTACATATACCAACATGGAAACGAATAGAATGTACGCTCCATGAAGGGATTTACTTGCGCCACTTGAAAATAGATATCCTCACAAAAAACAGCAACTGCAAACTTACGAACGCTCTCCATTAATGCTTTAGAATGCATAAAAATGTACTAAATTCCCGTATAAGACTGGTAAATAGGCTACAGTAGCCTAAATTTAATAGTGGTTCACAAATACATGGTGATGATGTTCTGCGGCCCGCGGCGCCTTTTAGTGTGAAAATGCGGCCCGTTATACGAGGGAAGTTGAGAACCCCTGATGTATACGATACCTAGCGAAGACCCGGGCCACATAATGTCACAATGCTGAAGTGCATATTGGCGTTTTAAACGTCGCTTATTGAGGCAATCAAATGATATAATACTTCCATAAAATCAATATTATCCGTCGCTTTGCCAACAATTTCGATGAGGACTTGCCATGGAATATATGCTTACGCCTTAACAGTCTGGGCCAGACCGGACAATGTATTCAGCTTCTGAGTATTGCTACATTGATTTTGAGCAGAGTGTAAAACAGGGTTTCTAGACTTGCTACCGATGTTACCCCATTAATAAGTTATACAGCGGTAGCCAACACCCCAATCGCACGGTTTTTTTTATGATACAATAAACACAAACATCATTCGCTGACTACATGTAGTGTATTTCGCTCGTGACGTTGTGTGATTGCGAGTCGAGCTCTTAGCAGAGAGTCGCTAAATATTCACAAACGGAAATCAGGATATTTGGAGCAAACTTTTGTAACAAAGCAAGTAAAATTTTTGAGATTGTCAAGGTGCATATTCGTTTTGTGTTTATTATTTCTGCTGCCAGCGGCATGCACAGAGTGGCCCGCAGTTGAAATGCAATAAATTTGTACTGAAGATGTCATAATGAATTAAAAATTCAAAATATATATGAAAAAGGTTCACAGTGCAGAACCTATCAAGGTTCTGTTGTGAACGTGAACCTCTGAATTTCCGAGGTTCACACACAGAACGCGAACGTGAACCTCACGTTCACACCATCCCTAGTGAGAAGTGAAAAGACAGCAAACGAGCTTACGCATGTCCAGCATTACCGACATAAGCTAAGCGTCAAAGTGATAGCGTCAAATGCCCACCATGTGCCATTTTCCATTTTAATAATAAAAATAGTGGTATCTTACTCAGTGACGTGCAGTGAGGTTCGTGGTTCGTTAGGCACTGACCCCTTTAGAGTCAGATTTACCAATACACAAACCCAACGTGGTAGATTATTCAGTTGACGAGTTGACGATTTGCTTCTCATCACATTAGCACTCGTCACAAGCAGGCTACGTAAGAAGCTGCTATTATGCATATCCACAATTGAAGGTAGGTGTGGCTGGAAAATATACAGCAGCTATTATCAGTAGGGCTGGCCGAATTCGAGTACCTGAGTGATTCGATGCTGAATCACGTACTATGCTTCGAGTCGAGTCGAGTATTCGACTATCACTCATTATGGCGTCATAACAGAAAGTAATATGTCAAAGTCCAAATAAGTAGCTTTTATGCCACCACAAAGA
The DNA here is from genome assembly GCF_051294905.1 of Botryllus schlosseri. NCBI lineage: Eukaryota > Metazoa > Chordata > Ascidiacea > Stolidobranchia > Styelidae > Botryllus > Botryllus schlosseri. The sequence continues at coordinate 17,438,061 of NC_137237.1, forward strand.
ATATAATGCCTGTTATCCATCACATTACCCATACTCAGCAATTTTTCGATCATACCGATTTCATTGCACTTTGTGACAACGTTGTGGGATGACCATGACTTCGGAAATGTGGTATTTCCAGTAGCGTTCGTAGCTTTGTACTAGTACTTTATACCCTGTTTTGTATGCTGCGGTACGTCCAATCAAGGTTTCAGGGCTTCCACAGTGGAAAATAGTATCGAAGCTAAAATTTTCGTTGATAAATTAACTTTCAGTGGCGAGGAGCGTATAATTCCAGTACTCGAAAAATATGGTCCGTTTTTACTCGACTCGAATCACTAAAATTAATACTCGATTCGGATTCGAGTACTCGAATCATTGGGCCCAGCCCTAATTATCAGTGTAGCAATGTATTTGCTATTTCTATATATGTTAGGGTTTGCATATTTTTGCATCGGGAAAGGAGGACACTCTTTTCGAATCATAACAGTTAGTTTACCGAAATTTAAAACAGCGGATTTTGATATAATTACTGTAAATGTTATAGTGTTGATTCAAAATATTTCACACCTTTGACTTGACTTGACTCCCAAATTACCCCACTTTTAAACGATTTCACAAGAGTGTTGACATATGGTAACCCTACTATATGTTGGCCGTCGCAGCTACACGATTCAATTCGTACTACGCCATCGGTTTGCGAAGTCGATGGCCCATTGTTTCACTGCGCTGTGATTTACAGATTGTTAGCCAACAATAATAATTGTGACGCTGGTTAATCTGTGGCCCATCTGGGTATTGTTTCTCTGCGTTGTCTTTGTACGAAACAAAGCGGAATCTCACATTACTTGGCAATTTTGAGAGGGTTTTGATGCTCTGACATTACAAATATTTATATTTTTGGAAGATTTTAGTTATTGTAAATTCTGAGTAGTTTATGATGAATTACGCTATCGCAGGTGAGGCTTTGCCCCTCTGTTCCTTGCACTATATCGTCGCAGTGGGAACAAAGTATCTTATGTCCATTTTACATATTTTGGGAAAATTAACTTTGAGTGAAGTTTTCATCTTCTTTCAGCCATATATTGACCCCGATTAACTTTGATACACTGAAACAGACATAACCATGGCTAAGATATGACCGAAAAAAATACAAAAAATTTCGAAAAGCCTATTTTTTCAAGATTAAAAAAGGGAGCTTCAAAATTTGAAAACTGGACATAAGGTACTTTGATTCCACTGCGACGAATTATTCTTTAACAATAAATATGCAAAATCAGTGATTTGGGGCGTAAAAATGTATAAAATTCCGTCATTCATGAATATCGATAGAAAATACCAATGATTATTATTGGCGTTATAATCATTGAAGGTTGCACAATTTTTTTTAGTTCTTTGGACGACAGCTGAGGCACTGCCTCACTTGCCTCCCCTACCGAACGTCACTGCTTCAGACCGTGCGCGGCGCAATGCATTCGAAATTGAAAATGTTCAGAATGGTGCTACTGCACGCATCTGAAATTTACCACCACAAAGCGGTGCATCGATAGGCTTTTCTTAAACGATTCGGGTACGTTTGGCATTCAGCTGTATGATTGACCAGAAGTATGTCGATTGTTATCAAATTTTCAAGTCGAGCTCATTTAGATGCGAGGCACCAGCGTATTTCGAGTCCAATTAAGCAACCGTCGACTAATATATAGTCTGGGACTCTGGATATCAATATTGAGTAACCACGATTTCAAGAAGTACGGGATGTCAGATAGACACACAAGGGTACGCATAGGAATGATGACCGAGGTTGCTCTGGCCACAGCTTCTACTTATAAGTTTTACATAAAATACTTGGATTATTGAATAACATATTCATATTGAATAAACCCAACTATTTTCGGCTGACACTGGTCAGGGGTAATTGTCAGCAACGAGTAGAGAATTGAAAAGAACATTTTATATCAACAATCGTATCACCAATTATGACGTCATGTGCAGGAAAATTCGAATAATCGAAGCTAGTAGAGCTCAATGTACCGTTTTTAGATTATGCACGAACTCCCTCTGTTAGCGTAAACTACAATTACTATATGTTGGCGTATTTTGATACAAGCTGACTCCAAGGTACGTCCCAATTTTGGGTCGCTATCGCTTCTGTGATTACGATTTCAGAAGGCGGCGTAGAAAATTGAGAAAAATCGGTCTATATAATTACCAATATTCCTATCACATTTGAATAAAATATTCATATTTATTCCCGAAGCTTTTCAGCTGACCCTCGTCAGGGGATATCGTCAGCAATATTGCGAGAATTCGAATAACTATGTTCAACAACAATATATATCGCTAATTATGACGTCACACAGAAAATATACAAAGTTAGGAAAACGAGAGAACTGAAGCGTTGGCATGGAGATAAGATAAGATAAGAGATAAGAGTATGTCATCAAGCGGACAATAACTAATAAGTTAAGTCATCGGAATGATACCAAACCAAATGAAACCCCCGAAGAAGTCTCTCGTGAAAGTAGGGATGTGTACATTCATCTACCTTGGATTGGCCCGGTTTCCTATCGATTTGAGAAACAGATAACTTCGGCAGTCTATCGCTGTTATCCAGCGGTGAAAACCAATGTTGTTTTTACCACGATACCAATGTTTTTTGCAGCCCGAAAGGACGTTCTCCCGGCTTTACAACAAAGTAACGTCATTTATGAATTCAAGTGCCACTGCGATTGTCGGTACGTAGGGAGAACTTCCAAACGGTTGCAGGACTGTATTAAAGAACACATCCCACCGTCTGTCAAATCTTATATCTCGAAATCGCAGCATAACAATCCGCTTGTTCAGAACATAACCAGGCCATGGGTCAAAAATCTTTTGTCGGCATACATTTACTAGAAAATCATACATGTGCTGCTAACTACCACGAGGACATGTTCTCTGCATTGGCTAAGGGTCGCAATTTATTTCATTTGTCTGTTCTTGAGTCCGCCATCATCACTATGAGTAAACCTAGTTTATGCCAACAGAAAGAATTTGTGTATCATTTGAAAATCGTGCATTAACTTGTTTTGCTTCGCTATCTCCATGCCAACGCTTCAGTTCTCTCGTTTTCGTAACTTTGTATATTTTCTGTGTGACGTCATAATTAGCGATATATATTGTTGTTGAACATAGTTATTAGAATTCTCGCAATATTGCTGACGATATCCCCTGACGAGGGTCAGCCGAAAAGCTTCGGGAATAAATATGAATATTTTATTCAAATGTGTTATGAAGTTCTGTACTCCTAAGCGTCTCAATATTCCTATGAATAGCCCTACACTTGTTGAGCATGAGTAGATTCACAACTTTTGCTAATTTACCTATACGTTCATGCATTCCCTGTATACTAAAATATTGAATCATTATTTCACATTCAATGTGGGAGAACAGGACAAAGAAGGAATACGGTGCAAAGAAGCGACACACGACAACAGAGGCTGTCAACAAAGCAAATTTTAATGATGACTTCATTTTAATTACGTGTCTGGTACGGCTGTCTCATTGCGCAAATACTCGCACTAAGCCCTATATCTAGCAGTGAACTATCGCTGGAAATGTCATCATGACTCCACGATAAGATGGGAGTGTCAGACAATTTGGAGACAACGAAGGTTGATTCTGAGTTCACGTAATGCATTTCCGGTTGCGAAAGTGCGAGGGTGTCAAATGATTCACGATTTATAGCCTTGCTTCTGCGGAAGCAGTTCAATTCTGCATTACAAGCGTGTGTACTCTTTGATTCGTATAGCTTTCCGCGTAGTCTTCAAAATGGTGAGTATGCATATCCTCTTGAATTGGCATTGTAGTCTATGGATCTCAAGCGGTGTTTCTCTTTCAGACTGAAATTCCGGAACAAAAGGTCGAAGGTGATATTCCTATATTTTCACTTTAACATGCGATATCCGCATTAGAAATGCATTGACGGTTCGCTTTCAGTAGTACGTCTTCTTGTAGTGGTTGAAAGTATGCATTTAGTTGAAACTTGGGCAATGGGTTGGATATTCATGATTGTGATCCGCGCCTAATACCAGGTCTACGCAATCAAAAGTGAGTAGAACAAGACAACAATATAACATATCACATAGCGCTCTACGCAGTGTACTGTTCCGATGCCATTGTAAAATTACTCTACTCGGTCGGTGCGGACACTTTGGTTGGCCGCTCACTTTTGGGAGAATCAAGCGACGAAACGACTGCGTCCGATTCGACTGTTCGTTTCCTGGTCATGCGTGGAGGCAGGCAACGCTTTAAAAACACTGTATGTTCCGTAATAAATGAATTGCGGGTGCACTATAGTGCAGTTATTGGCACTCATTGCATAAAAATAACAGGTTCGTCCAGGTTAGTTGTATTGTGCGGTATTTCGATACCAAACGATTCAACAAATGAAGAAATAATGATACTATCACCATGTAACACACACATGTGGGTTGAAAATAGTACTTTTTGATATGCGCACCAACGCAGCTAACTGCCAAACTGACAAGGAAGCGCCTTGACTTTTTTCTTCGTTTGCTTCAATGAGCAATTTCAGTTATTGTGCTCGACTTCTCTGTACGATTCTGTTCTACCAGATGAACGCAATTGTACCAAAGTAAAAGCGACTCATATGAGTTTATTGTCGATTGTTATTGTTACTGAATGGATCGTCATTCTTTCACCGTTATCAGTCTTCACGTGTTGAAACAAACGAAGTACTGTGACGTTGTGACATAACCTAACGAATTTCGAATCTGTGTCAGAATTCAGCGGAGTTTTACGTGGAATTTTTGCTTTTGTTCCGTTCCCGAGTAGGCTATATTGGTCGAATAAATCGGCTGTCCGCGTTATCTGGTGTCCGAATTGCGCGGATTGGACTGCAGTTAGCAAGTATGCATTTGTCCACAATGGTCGCACTGATAACTTTACTGTGAACGAAAACGTTGAGTCCAGTGGCGCGAACTAGAAATCTAGCGCGTGTTCTAATATGTGACGTCATTATTAAATCAACGCTTGCACTTTGTCAACAATTGACTTTGGGTTGCACGGAGGGCATGCAATCACATAATCACAAATTGCCGACAGTACTTTTGTAGGAATGGGAAAGCGGTGTAGTGGTGGAATTCTGGTCGTATGAATCGTCCATATTTCAATGAGGCTGCCACGCGCAAGGGTCGCTATTCTCTGCCCAACCATCCTTACTAATTTTGCTTGATGAAAAACGTTTCACAGAAATCAAAGAAGCGTTTGAACTTCTCAGTAAAGACGGAGACAACAAAGTACACTTGTGCCAAATCGGAGATATTGTACGGGCTCTAGGAGAGTGCCCGACCAACGAAGATATTGTTAAATTCCTCGGAAGCCCTTCCAAAGAAGGTAGATAAAATACCATTACGGACAACCGCAATATCAGATAGGCTAATTATTTACTATAATTGGTATTTTCGTAAGTTACCAATTGCAATAGCCTACTACATATCGTTGTGCTTTGTTCCCCCTTAGTATTCATTTATTTATCTGTCTATTCTTTGGTTTGTATTTCTTATTCATCTGCGTATATTTACATCTTGTCAGCCTTAGTGATTGTACCAATGTACCTGCGTTGGGTGGCGATTAACGGTTACGTTAGACCTTTAAATGCCCACCAACACCAAATCCGTACCGATTTGACGACTTCTTTTGGATGATTGAGTTGGGCATCTTCTATCTGTATCTGTCATATTATTCGGCGGCAATAGCGTAGCGAAACGATCGATGCGACGTGTGATTCCGTAAGCCACAAATGCTATTCCAATGGTTATTAACCGGGGCTCAAACAAATATCCGGGGTTCGCAGTTGATCTGAACAGTTCATTTATTGCAGTAGTATTACATGTTTAATGTGATTTATTTTAGTGTAATGCAGTGTTGGGATGACTCGAGTCATGACTTGACTCGAGTCAACTTTTTCGTATGACTTGACTTGACTCGAGTCACTTTGCAAAAATGACTTGACTTGACTTGACTCGGTGCCTCAAAAATGCGGATTGACTCGTGACTCGGAGCAAAATTTGCGAGTCAATTTCAAGTCATCGAGTAAACGGTAACAATCAAATCACTGCATTTTGTGCATGTTCGTATTGTTCGTGATACGCCTGTGTGAGGCTTCTCGCTTGTGAGATTAACCAGGCATTCACTGAATGTACGTTTGAATGATCCTCCATTATTGCATCGCAACTAAACGAAATGATCACAGGTTACGTTGTCGTAGTAGTAGTAGTAGTAGTAGTAGTAGTAGTAGTAGTAGTAGTAGTAGTAGTAGAACAACAACAAGAATACAACAACAACGTATCTATGTTTGTCTCCATGTTTTAGACGGCTCAGTGGTAACATTGCGGAGTGATCACCTTTACCAACCCTCCTGTATGATTCAAGTCCATATCAATTTGTTACAACTTCTCGAGGCTTCGTATTCGTATTGGCTTATATAATAACAGACTGTAGCATAGCTATAAAGTTAGACGCGTATTTTATTTGCGGTTCTACGTGTGCATGATAGGCGCCTTCTTGCATGCATATTAAACTTTATATTAGTTATTTGATGCAAGATAAATAACAAATTATTCTGTCTTTCACACAGCTAGTGCAATGTAATGACTTTGAATCGTCACTGATACTTCGAAAATTCAATTTGACTCGAATTGTGACTTGACTCGTGACTCGACTTGACTTGACTTGACTTGACTCGAGTCACATCCAAAATACGAGTGACTTAACTTGACTCGAGTCACTTTCGAAAATCGATTGACTCGTGACTCGAAGGTAGTGACTTGATCCCAACACTGGTGTAATGGTTCAAATCCACTGCACTAGTTATATTGATATGAGCAAAGGTCAAGAAGCCCACAGCTCTGTGACGTTACAAATACGTCTGTGTCCTACGGTTAGTTATCTACAGTGAGTGTAGCTCTTGTAGCCCTAACCCAAACTAAAATCGATTTATTTTACATGCAACCTGCGCTGGTGCGCACGGTCTTTTTAGTTTAATCCAATTTATAGCCAGTCCGATACACGACACGTTTTGTCGCTAGAACTAGATTCAGAACAAATCCAAACATGGAATAGAATAGTTCAAGCTAATTTACGTTACAAAGCCATCGTACTTCGTAGTTGCGGTTGTGATGTCGTAAGCACTTAAAACCTCATTATCCTCGCCGCATGGGCATTTTAATGCGTGTTCAGGAATTCCACTGAATATACCTCACTGCTGGTTCATTATTCTGTTTCTCGATAGATTGGTTGGCTGGAAAACCTATTGCAGCATAACAATCAACATCTCTTGGCTCGTTGGTGACGATTTCAGATGAAAAGCGCCTTGTAAGACTACATAACGAACCATTTTACTCTCAGTGTCCCCAATCGCCCAGTTTGTGCCAAGGGGACGCTGGCGCACGCTTTGCGAACTAGAACTCTAGCATGTGTTGGAAATGTATCGGTTGCGTTTGATGGCGAATTCTGAATCATGTCGGTTCCGGCAATATTCGTTCTTCATCAATGGATAATCCCATAATTAGGCCTTGGCATGGCATTGAAAATAGCAATTAAATATACCGCGGAGAAGTGATGCCTTACTACAAAAGCCATGGAGCCACGGGATCTTGATATCCGCGAAAACAACTACTCACATTTTACTATATAGTGCGCATCCTATCCGGTCTTCGGGCAACTTTTCGACGCTTAATATAAAGATTCAGTGCATCTCTATTTTGTAATTGGCACCCAAGCATGATTGTATAATGTATACATAGGTAAATAAGTGTTATCTCCGTGGTCATAATCGGAAACAGCGATACACTGACTCTTCCACAAGGGTATTTCGACCATATAGCACGAACATATTCCACGGTCACGACCCTTTCAAAGTGCAGACGGCCATAAACCTCTACCGGTTGACCATCATCGTGATACGATCATCGCAGATATGGCCAGCAAGAAGATGACTTGCGAAGAATTCTTGCCAGTATTTGCAAAGATCCAGAACGAAGCCCAGAAAGGAACTTTCGAAGACTTCATGGAAGGAATGAGAGTATTTGATAAGGACGGGAACGGTACCGTGATGGGGGCAGAAATAAGACACGTCTTGACAACTCTCGGTATAACTTTTGTCAATTTTTATAGAGAAATTTGCGCAGGTGGTCAGGCTATTCGTATAGATGATACTCATTTATATTTAATGCCGTAAATTTATATTCAATTCAAACAGTAGAAGTAGCGCTTTTCCATGTATGTCAAAACTACTTGTAGTAGAGTAATCGAGTTCTGGAAATTACTCGAAGTAGTTTCAAGAAATAGATTGGGATATTGTTTTGCAGACTTTTATTGATCAATTGCCGGTGATAACTTTTAAAATTGCGAGAATCCACTAATCACTCCGCAAATAGGTGCAATTGTTAGAATGCCATCATATTCTAACGATACAGGTGCTACCTCGCATGGCTCTCGTGCGACCACTCGCAAAAGTGATACTTATTTGTCCAGACGCCACCTTCTACTTGAAAAATCTAAATTGCACAAAGTAAGTAGTTTGTCCTCAAAAACTCATAACGTAGAAGTAATTCACATTCATCACGACTTCATGAGTAGGGCAGATAGACAAAACCTACTTCTTAACCCACAGAACGTAAAACGTAGAGGTACGTCGTTACTGGCTACGTCTGGAAATTGGCATTCCCATTAGTTTCAATCCATAACCATCTGTTCGTGATTCAGCGGAGAAACTTACTGCGGCTCAAGTTTCGGAAATCATGCAAGGCCAAGAAGATTCGAGTGGCATCATAGTTTCTGCAGGTAACATAGCATCCAAATGAGTGAGGAAATAGTTCCGTGATTTTGACTGAACTATTGTCAAACGTCCGCCAACTAGCTATTGATGGAGCTCTCGCTCTAAAATCAGACACTTTCATCTGCGACATTCCGACGTTTTCAGTATATACTATACATGATACCACTTCGGAACTAAACTACATGTTGTATGATAATAGTAATTGTAAATGTTGTTTTCTATATGTATATTGTCTGTGTAGTTGGTCTACTGGTGATGTCTAAAACAAAACAATAAAAAAAACTGTTTTAAACAAGGTTCATGTTTTATACATCAGTGTTTCACATGCCTTGACATTTTAAATACAGTCCTATTGATAATCCTTCCGTCTTCAGTTCGTGAAATCGCTGCAACAAGCCACTGTTATATGGTTCATAGGGATGGTGTGAACGTGAGGTTCACGTTCGCGTTCTGTGAGTGAACCTCGGAAATTTAGAGGTTCGCGTTCACAACAGAACCTTGGTAGGTTCTGCACTGTGAACCTTTTTCATATATTACAATTTTCACTTCATTTTAACATCTTTCGTTCAAATTTATTGCATTTCAATTACGGGCCACTCTATGCATGCCGCTGGCAGTATAAAAAATCAACACTAAACGAGCATGCACCTTGACAATCTCAAATGTTTTACTTGCTTTGTTACAAAAGTTTGCTTGAAATATCCAGCTTATCGTTTGTGAATATTTAGTGACTCTCTGCTGTGAGCTTAAGCCGCAATCACACAATATCACGAGCGAAATGCATAGTGAGCGAATGATGCTTATTCATTATTCAACCAATCAATAAGATTGATATCGTTTTCTGACGTAAAAAATCTAGCAGGAGTATGGGGTCAGTCTTGACTTCATATTTTTACTTTATCATCAAAACCCAATCCGTTCGATTGAGGTGTTGGCTATACTGCTGTATAACTTGCTAATGGGGTAATATCCGCAGCAAGTATAGAAACCCGTTTTACACACTTCTCAATGTCAATGTAGCAATACTCAGACGCTGAATAAATTGTCCGGTCTGGCCTAGACAGTTAAAGCGGAAGCTTATATTCCTTGGTAAACTCCTCGTCGAAATTGTTGACTAAGCGACGGAAGATATTGATTTTATGGGATTATTATATCCTTTGATTGCCTCAGTTGATACATTTTGCGACGTTTAAAACGCCAATATGTACTTCAGCATTGTGGCATTATGTGACCCGAGTCGTCGCTAGGTATCGTGTACAGTGTACGCACTGTGTCACATTAATATAGGCTGTCACTTTATTGAAAGATAGGATTGGAATTAGCAATATGACGTCACATGACGTCATGAGGTTCACGTTAGCGTTCACACAGAACCTTTCAAAAATGTTCGAGTTCACACGAACCTGAACCTTTCAGAGGATCACACCATCCCTATCATTACATCGTCCTTCGCTGACCGTACATATTACGCAGTACGTTCCATGTCGCCACGGCATTGTTTTCAAATGATCCCGTCGTACCGTAACATGGCAACGGCTTGCAGTTCTATTTGCACTAGAATATATATTTCAGATTTCTGCAAATTCCTTCTGGAAGCACCGAAAGCAGCATTTTAGAAAGTTATTGACGTATATCAGAGAAGGAATTTCGCTGTCGCTACTTCCCGCTGAAATTTTTCAGTTTTCCATGGAATTTGATAATAGAATCAACTACGGATTCCTGCAAAATTGTACAATAAATGGCTAGAATTGTTCGCTTGTGTTTGCAGCTATTTTCGGGTGTAATGACAAAGTGTATATGATGACTTTAGTTTGTGGAAAACCCAGAGTGCAGATAGTTGTGATAATCGTAGATTAGAAGACATCACGAATCATACACATGTGGAAATGAAAAGAAACGGGTTCTAATAATCGGAATTATTAGAAAAGAGCTTCACCATCGTAAAACTTACAGTAAATATATGCAGGCAGTCAATCCGGATTTATGTAACGCCATTCGGAGACGTTGCGAACCGGGTCGTTGATATATTAGCAAGAGCAAAGTGAAAATTGAAAACAAATTAACACCTATACCAATTAAATGATGGTGTTTCTGACCACCACTCCATACCAGCTGCTGTACGACGCAAAGCGAAACATATATAAGAATTGTATTGAACCGAGTATCACTTCATTCGCGTACCAACAAATAGAAAACATGGTGAGTACGATCTGTATGAACTATATTATCGCGATTTCTGCGTCCTATTTATTTTTATTTCTGCTTGTCAGGCGGATTTCAGCGAGAGACAAGTTGAAGGTAGGACTGCTTTATATTCGATTACGATACTAAAGAAAGCTTTACTTCACCATAGAGTACGATGCTCACAAATATCCATCATATAGAATAGCCTGTCTGTATTGCAAGTCTGTATAAGTAACAAATGTGTCCAGTGCCTGGTGTTTTTCGATTGAGGGGCTGTTGGTGAGAGTTACTACATCTTAGGAAGAACATCTTATTTATCAGATATCAACGAGGCGATTGAGCTTTACAGCAAGGATGGAGATAAGAAAATTCACTTATGTCAAGTGGGGGATGTAGTTCGAGCGCTAGGGGAATGTCCAACCAACGAGGACGTTCTCAAGTTTCTTGGAAATCCTCCAGCTGAAGGTAATCTCTATTTAATTTATGTGATAGCCTAAAGTCCCATGTAATCCATCATACACTGTAAATCCGCAAGGTCGTATTGAACACTTCATAACACTTTTTTCTGCGTACAGACACACTTTTTGGACATATAAACGCATTGGGCCATTATCGTCGCAACGCTTCTGCGTATTTCTCCGTTTACATGTAACACTTCACCACTGCGGCTTATTTTCAAGAAAATTTATACTTAGTAATTTATCATCAATTTCGTATTCATAAACTATTGGTACGTTTGGAGATCACATTAAATCATGGTATATGTAAAATAATATTACTCACTTGACCCAACACTAAGTTAAAGGGTAATATTTCAATATACATATTTCCCTGTGACGCAGAGGGGTCACCACCTTCGTTACGGTAGAGCGCGCTCGATTTCAGTTTGGATTTGAATTGGTGGTTCGTCAGGCTTCAGGCAGAGAGTAGGGTACACGAAAAAAACTTGGCGAAATGGATATATTGAAGCAGTTTCTGCTACCTGATGGCGTAAAGGATCATAACATCCATGTACTGTAAGGTATGGAAATGCGGTAAATGTTATTGGATATATGTAATGTGAGGATAGTCATAAAATTAACTCGTTTTGACATTGCAGTAAGGTCGTTTGTTTTAGATGTTTTAGTAGGCTACTGATATCCCTTATTCATATGAATGTTCGTTAGATCTTTTGTAGTATATGATTCGTCTGATCTTATTGCTGGATGATCGAGCTTCGAATCTGATAATATACCAGGCTGCGACCAGGTCCAGTACTACGGTACTGATGGGAAGCTGCTATAGAAGTAACTTTTTTGACATATGGATAAAGGAATGTTCTCTCTATCCACACTGAAATATCCCTATGTAGGCGATATTGTGGTCCATTGTGGACAAGTACTGCAACGTCAGCAATTGAATGCCGGTATGACAGTCATGCAACGGTTTTCATTGTTTTTCAACTGCAACACATTTTACACTGTACTGTTTATTCCAAGTGGTAAGGTGTTAACTGAAGCGATTTTTTTTGACATGTCAAAATAGGTCAAAATTTTGTCAAAATTGTACTGTTAGGTCAAAAATTGCCAAAATTCTTTACAAAATCAAAATTTTGTTGGCAACTTGCATTTCGTTTGTATCATAGATGATTGCACTGTCGGTGAACTTATCATTTTACAATTTACATCTTGTAGCCTACTTTATAGTCCTACCGTTGTAGACGGACCATCGTCTGCTCATTGTGAATCTTAAACTGTCAAATGAAACAAATACTCAACGTAGCCTATTGCACTATCCTAACTGAAGCAAGACTGCGTGGGCATTGGTTCTTCTATTAGAAACCGTGTGATGAAAAATTGGGATGTAGACAACTTTGTCATAATTAGAGAGAGAGTGCAGTGTACGCACAACTTCAGTGTTGCCGGCCAACAACTGCAGCTGGTGAACGTTCTTTCTTCATTCTTGCCAAGCTACTTAGTTAGGACAGACACTTTCTACCCGAAAATGTAGGAAAGTATCTTTCGTTGTACTACAACAAATTTTTAATTATTTTTACCATAATACGAGATGTAACTAATACTACAATTATTCATGGGTCCAGATTTCGATAAAATAAGTTATTTTTCATGTAAAAATTTGTCAATTTTCATGCTAAAAGATTTTTTTAGGTCAAATTACTTCGGAAGAACTGACAGCTCCAGCCAGAAATAAAGATAAATTCCGGTAATACAGTTCTAACACTATGTGAGGAACACCTAATTTAAGTACATGGGGTCAAAATTAAGTTTTTCATCATCAAAATATGTGTGAATTTGAATTTTTTAGTCAAAATCTAACCTTTTTAGGTCCAAAACATCGCCCCAATAATAGCACAGCCAACAAACAATCTTTTCAACAAACCATGGATCACAAGGGGTAGTATTTGTTTCGCCCAATCCCCAAATTTGACTTTTCTGAGTTTTTTGTGACACGGTAACTAAACTAAACTCTATTTTGCAGGTAGTATGTATTGAACTTGGCACCTTTTTGAAATGCATTTGCTGTATGGAATACTGGTAAGCATCACGGTGTTTTGTAAGTGAACTGGTATATCCTTAGAGAATGAATTTGATTCTGTTGCAATCGGTTATCTTTGTGATAAAGATTTTTATGAATGTTTGCTGATAAAATTTCACAAAAATTGTTAACAATCCAGGAAGTATACTAACTGTGCCAGAGTAAAATTGGTGGTAACGTCATGTGCAACTTTCCATTCCATTACTTAATTATTCTATGAAAGACACCCTTCTGTCACGCACAACTTTTTGCAGAAAAAAAAAAACAACTGTATCCAGTATGATATCTGCGTGATTACTGATCAGTTCATTTGTATCGCGAATTTTGACAACAAATATTTCTTTTCAATAGTCTTGGATTGATCCTCAAATTCGTTCAACTGATGTCCACTCTTTGAAAAGAGCCCCCTGGGTCTACCGTGCCTGCGCTATCAGACAATGTTGACAGTGACGTGAGGAGTCATTCGTAACGGGTTTTGTGCCGGCACAGTCATCTTATGTGATACAGACCTTTGTCTCAAGAACCCATGGATACATGTGATTATGTAAGCCTATTTATTCATTTTATATATCACCATTGATTATGTAATCTGCTGGTTTTTGCAGTCCTACTTTTCTTACGAACTATCTCGCAGAGTAGCTTACGGGCTATTCGATATGAGCTGAAAAAGGCTTCATCTGTGTATACTGTACAGTGTACCCTGAACTGTGTACACTGAACACTGAACAGAGATGTAGTTGAATGTAATGAGCTCGTGTAACTTGTACTTTAACTATTGCTTACTAAACTATAATGGGCTAGGTCAGTGGTTCTCAACCTGGGGGGCTGAGCACCTCTCCTGCGCTTCTGTAACCTACCTGTGTGAAATATTTATATTTAGCCTACTTCTGCATCAAATTTACAATTTTCCTTTGGTATGTATCGTATTTTCTAGAAGCAGCATTTGGATTTGACCAGTAAAAAAAAAGAGCCGCCATGGCACGCCACGAATCAGGGACTCATCAAGCCTGGGTTGCGGCTGATGGAAAGAATACAAAAAATGCCCTAATGTGCAGGTAGTATGTATTGCAATTGGCACCTTCTTGAAATGCATTTGTTGTTAAAAATACTGGTAAGCATCGCGGTGTTTCGTAAGTAAACTGGTATATCCTTAGATAATGAATTTGATTCTGCTGCATTCGGTTATTTTTATGAATGTTTGCTGGTAAAATTCCACTAAAATGATTAACAATCCAGGAAAGTATGCTACTCGTGCTGGAGTAAAATTGGTGGTAAGGTCACATGCAACTTTCCATTACAATAATTATTTGTTCTATGAAAGACACCCTTTTGTCATATACAAATGTATCCAGTCTGATATCTGCGTAATACTGAATGCTGGTGACGTCATATTTTGTGATACGATTTTTGATGTACAACGTTCTTTCGAGTTCTCTACTAGTTGCTGACGAGTCTCAGCCGAAAATATTCAGGCTCATTTCAATATGCATATACTATTCAATTTTATATTGAAGTTTTTCACCTCGAAGAAGCTGTTCGAATATTGAATAGTTCCCTTGTATTCCAAATTTTTGAAACAAGTATTTTCTTTTCAACAGTCTTGAATTGATCTTCAAACTCATCCAACTGGTGTCGACTCTTCGAAAAGACCCCCGGTTCTACCGTGCCTGTGCTAACGGACAATGTTGATAGTGACGGATTTTGTGCCGGTGCAGTCATCTTTTGCGATAATGCTTTTGCCTCAAGAACCCATGGAAACATGTGATTATGTAAGTCTATTTATTCATTTAATATATCACCATTAATTATGTAATGTGCTGGTTTTTGCAGTCCTAATTTTCCCAATAACTATCTATATATGCGATATAAGCAGAAGAGAGGCTTGATCCGTGTACATTGAACAGAGGTGCTCTTGAATGTAAAGAGCTGGGGTAACTTGCATTTAAACTACTGCTTACTGAACTATACTTGGAACATCAAATTGAGATCATTTCCCATGTCGTGCTAATTCCAAATAATTTCGTTAATTAAATTTAATCAGGAAGGAAGGATTTTGAAAGATTGAGAACAATTACAATTACTGCAATGAAGGAAAAGTATTCAACACCTTCGATAAGATATCACAAAGTTTTTTGTACTAAAGACAATCAATGTGTCCTTTGTCTGGTATATTTTCTCGTCTCAATTCAAAGCAGCTATAAAATCTTAGAATCGAAGTTATATGTAAAGCCTACCGTATGTCAATTATTGTAATGGAAATCCAAACCCATAGGAATAACGATTCTACTATATTTATTTTTGGATCCTGTTTGCAATCAATTACATTTTCAGCAAAACGAGGTTGATGAAGTCAACTGTCTTCTTCTCCAAGCCAAATTGAGAGACAAGCTAATATAATCCAAGACCCAAGCGCATGTCTTATTGAAACAGGTATCGTAATCTTTCTGTTTTGTGGACCATACAAATTTACATAGACCGTTCGTAGACGTACATAGACGTTCTGGAGTTACAGTTCTGCATTCTCACTGTTGCCTGTGCGTCTGAATGTCAATGTAAATGTCAAAATGACCGAATTGAAGAAAACGCAGACCTAATTCAAGATATTTTTATTAGTCGTTATGCGAATTTTAGTCCTTCTCAGTGATAGGATTTCACATCTACCCGAGCGCCTTTCCTGCGCTTGTGTAACCTGCATGTGTGAAATATTTATATTTATTTCTGCATAAAATTTAGAATTTTCATTGACATATTCAAAACTTTGGAATTTAATCACATTTTCAAGGAGCGCAACTTGGAGTCGACCAGTAAAAAGAAGCAAACACCATGGCACGCCACGAATCAGAGATTGACAGATCCTGGATCGCAGCTGATGCCAAGAATATAAAACTGCTTCAGTGAAAATGGAGTATTCAGAAACATTGTTGACGTTTTGAGCTACTATGCATTGGATTGTCATACCCTGAAGGAGTGGTTCTCAAACAGGAGAAAGCATCTGAAGGGGCGTGAAGCCGCTGTCAACTAAAATCTTTTTCGCACATGGCAGCTTCTACTTATTTCTCTGTGTATGGTCAGAATTTAATATTTGAATATTCTCTCATCAACAACTATTACCGTCACTGCCATCCAACCATCAGTTGGGATTTCTAGCGTTCTGGTTGCGTTTTTTAATTTCATGATACGACGATAAGGGGTGTGTGAAATTTTCTTGCTTTCATAACGGGGCGTGTCCAAAAATGTTCAAGAACCAGTGCCCTAATGACTTCCAGATTTCATATTTTGCAGCAGACTGGTAAATAACAACAAAATATTTTCTGTAAATCTGCAAAATTTGTATGGACTCAAAGAAACGATTTCTTTGTTATTTAAACAAAAGTGATTGGCATTAACCTGATATAAATACTTGTAATGCAAGCCCTAGAATATTTTTGATGCCTGGTTAGCAGGCCCAATTTCATTAAGAGTAGAAAAATACTTTGAAACTGATACATTCATAGTTTGTTTATTTACAATAAAATTAGAAATTTACAAGCCATAATTTGATCAGTTTTAAATAAGTTTTAATGATTTGTGTTGATCATGTTTTCCGTTAACGGACGTAACCAATGAATTTGATTCCATGCCATTGTCACGAAAGTTAAAGATACTAAATGATATTTTGTTCTCACTATCCCTAATTCCCTATGCATTCATTTTCATGATTGAGCGAGTTGCATAATATTTGTAGTGAGTTTGCTCTTGATTATTTGTGATGTTCGTGATTTCATGGACTATTCCGGAAACGGTTTCAACTGCTGATCTGAATTTATGAAACCCTGTCACAGCAGCTATTGGAAATTTCAATATTTGCACGTATTTAATCACCCAGGTTGGGTATTATAAGCGTCATCTATTCATGAATCAATAAAATCTGATTTTATTTTGAGCCCTGCGTTCCGGTGACTAGTCAACCAGCCACTTTGAGGCTGAACACTTTTTAGGTAAACACTTTTAATTTAAACACTTCGCAACACTTCTAGGCGTTCAATTTTTGGATCACGTTTCGTGTTCAATTTTCCGGGTTGAGCAACACTTCAAAATTTACAGTGTACAAGTTGCGAAATCATGCGTTGAACAACTGACGCAATATTAATGTAAGCACTCGAGCTTCATACATGCAAGTATTCATGTTATTGCCGGGTTTGGTCTGTCATTTATTTCATGCTTCAGGTGTCTTAATTATATTACGCAGACAACAGCGGGATAAAATGCTCTTCTAATGCAATATTTTAATGATGCAGTTTTCCGTCGGTATCGTCTTTTATACCAGTAGCTTGCATAATTAAAGAGCTATAAAGGACATATGCATCATCAATATCATCATGTTACAATAAAATTTTGGAAAACCTGTCGTGCATATTCCCGATCCTTTCATATAATTCTGGGATACCGTGTACTACATTGCTTGCCGCTGCAGTTCCTCGGTTATATCATTGAGGCAACATAATGATATGCGCTTGATTGCAATTTAGATATGAAAAGTCATAAGCTCGCTCCAGAAGAATTCATGCCGATTTTCTCCAAAATAATCGCTGAAGCGACTAAGGGCACCTACGAGGATTTTATGGAGGGCCTTCGCGTTTTCGATAAGGACGGAGACGGAACCGTGATGGGAGCCGAGATCAGACATGTCTTGACCACGCTTGGTAAGGATGTTAAAAATTCGCCACTGGAATATTAGCTTTACCGTGTGCATCTCGGATCCCATGTGTAATGTAGATGAACTTACCGAAATCTGTTAGCGACCAAATACCCTTACACGCTTAACATCTTGCCAATCAATCGATTACAATTTCAAGCGAAATTATGGATTTTACTGCCATGGTCTATATCCCTGTCGCATTTCCGCGCTTCGTGACAGAGAATTCCACTTCCATCCAAGTCCTGTTTGAGATACACATTGCTCTTGTTGTGAGAGACATAACCAAGCGCCTTTGTTAAGTGAAAGACAAATGTTAAGGAGTTTCGCGCTTTCATACACGACCCTTCTTGGTAGGTGAAAAGTTGACAGCTACTGAAGTATCCATGATGATGCAAGGCCGAGAGGATGCGAATGGAATCCTCCAATACTCTGGTGAGTACACAACTATACATACATGCATAAACATACTCATATACAGGCGATATCAAGCAACGGCGGCAGACGCCCAGGTAGAATTGAACGATGTCTGTGATACTAAATGCGATTGCATCTTCAATTTCAGATTTTTGCAAATTCCTTCTCGAAGACCCGCCATCGGCAATCTGAAAGACTGCGATTGCGAATTTTGATCATGGTGGAATCGCGGCATCAAATGCAAACGGAGGATAGCTTATTGTTTTGGGCGTAATAAATGTTTCATTATTGAGTCGACGTGTATTCAATATGCAAATTCGCGTGTGTCATTAGTGTCGAGGATTATAATTAGGTTATAATTCGGTTTGAAATTTGGGATTCGCTGAAGGTTTGCAGATTAGCGTGAGGGTTCACCGCAGGTTAGTAAAGTTTAAGAACCGTTGGAATATACATTCTTACTTATAGGGCTTCTAGTAATCGCAGGCACAAAATACTTCCGAAAATAACAATAATAATATTACCTATACTATTTCACTTGGAAGAGGAGACTTATTTATTCTATTATTATGGCCTGCTCATCGCAATCGTTAGTATTATCTCAGGTTGTACAGACCCCTGGCTTGAACCTATGCTAGACAGTCCTGATGTCGGTGCGATATCTCGCTGAAAGACTGAAGTAAATCCATACTGAAATCCAAAGCGGCGGAATACCACCTATACCGGCACGATTGAAAATATCGCTTGCGAGGCGGGAAGCACGATAGTGGCATAACTCGAATAAGGGTCAATTAATCAATTTAGTAAACTAGGATCACATGCTCAACTGATATAATAACACGTGAAAGTATTATCCATCCTTAATATAGCTGAGCCGTACTAATCCGATGCCGCAAATATAAAGTCAAACTGGCACCAATGTATCCTACAGATGCACAGAAAAATGATGCAGGTACTGCCGCATGTATGCGTGATGTATATTGCTTTATTGCATACTATGGAGCTCGCCCACGGCCAATTTCCCAGACTTTGCACAACTACCGCAGCATTATCGGATCGGGAATGCTGTCCAAGCGTGATAGATGAATATGGTAGATCATCCAAGTGCGGACACCACGTCGGCAGGGGGTCGTGTCAAGATATAGAGTTTGAAAGATATGAATTCGATCCTAAGCTCACAATTGATCTGATATTTGATGATAGAAAGGACTGGCCAAGATCATTTTTTGACAAAGCATGCACGTGCAATGGAAATTTCGACGGGGTAGACTGCAGTGTCTGTAAACCCGGATTTTCGGGGATTCGATGTGAGGAGAGGAAAAAGAATATAATTCGAAAAAACATTTTATCTTTGTCCGAATCCGAAATGGAAATTTTCATTTTAAACCTTAACAAGTCAAAACACACAATCAGTGAAGAATATGTCATATTGACCACGAGTTACGATCGAATTCTGTTGGGTGACGATCCGGTTTTTACGAATATATCAATCTACGATTTATTCGTATGGATGCATTACTACGCTTCGCGAGATAATTTAGTGCTCGACCTCGATGGTGTCGGCAGCAATAACAAAGCCTTCACGAGTATCTTTGAAAGGTCTAGCGTACAATCCGTGAATTTGAAAATTAGTAGTATTTGGGATTACGCCCACGCAGGCCCATCTTTTCTGCCTTGGCACCGGTACTTTATATTAAAATGGGAGGAGGAATTCGCTCGCAACGTGGCTCAAGACCCGAATTTCGCGATCCCATACTGGGATTGGACCGAAAGTAGCTCGTGTGAGGTTTGTAACAACAGACTTTTCGGTAGAAAAGATTCAAATCGTCCCGAACTGATTGACGGAAATTCGTTGTTTTCCGATTGGCAAACAATCTGCAAAAGGCATGGCGATGACGATTACTTGCTTAAGGGCAGACAGTGTGATGGAACACCGGAAGGTCGAATGTTACGTAATTACGGCGAGTACGACTCCACAGCCAGCTCTGGTCTTCCGACATCACGCGACGTAGAGAACGTGCTTCAAGTCTCTGAATACGAGACAATACCGTACGACGCGACGTCTGACTACAGTTTTCGCAATGTCCTTGAAGGATTTGCTGATCCGAATAGCGGGAAAGCGTTGCCAGGATATAGCACAATGCACAACGCAGTGCATCTTTTCATGAATGGAACTATGTCTGAAGTAGGCTCGTCTGCGAATGATCCGATATTTATCGTTCACCACGCGTTTGTCGACGGGCTTTTTGAGGAATGGCTTCGGAAACATCCGCTAGATGGGGTTTTGAATGACCTGAATGCGCAGCGTGAAAGTATTGCCACGGGTCATAATTTGCAAGACTTTATGGTCCCGTTTTTTCCTTTAGTCCGTCAGATGGAGGGCTATCATTCGTCTGACCGGCTTGGCTATTCTTACGACTTCATCGAGGACGGAGAAAGTAGCGGCATCACTTACAGTGATCATGATAAACAAACGATAGCAGTGTTGTTGGATGCCGACGCAAGTTACGATACTGTGCCTTCGGGCGGGTTTGGGGATGGCCTACCGGCCCCCTATTTCGAAGCTCTTACTGACAACCAACAACCTCGCCAGGTGATCGATGACATGAAGTGGCAGAATCCAAACATGGAAAGCCGCGGTGGAAACGCAGTGTTGCACGAAGCGAGGCTAGACGGCAATCACGCAGGTGGAGAAATAAATTCCCATGCACCAACGGCCGAATCCGATGGGAAGCCAGCAGAAGGTTTCGATGTCGGCAGAAGGGTAAACACAAAATGGGAGCATCTCTTGTCGATTTTATACGATGGAGGGAGATACATCGCTCAACTTCCGATTCGAGATAAAATTCTATTACTACTGCTGGCTATTGTTACTGCCGTTTGTGTGGTATTTTGGGTTTTACTGTGCTGCAAATGCCGACGACTTCTGCCAGCAAGAAGGTCCAGATTGTCAAACAAAGGTAAGGTTTGAAATGACGGTAAGTGTGCTCGGCTCATGTGCCTACGTCGAAACCACATTTCACAAGATGAGACATTTTCTTGGGGGCATTCTCAAGGACTTAGTTGTGAGATTTACCAGAAGACATTGGATAAAATAATCATACATTTGTTAGATCTTAACATTCGGTTGGTCGATACTCTCCTGTTTCATATTTAATTGGGAAAATACAATCCTTCAGAGTGTATAATGCATGGGAATATTTATCGAAATATAAAAGCGGTCAGAATTTGTGAAATGGTCTCCCTTGCTAACCACATGATTGGTCATGGGATGGCACATAATGTAGTCGCATATAATTGTCTCTGGAGATATGATATCGCTAATAATAAGGATTACTTTCACAGAATAGCATATTTCGGAAAACAACTATTATTCAGCCCATGCATTACAGTACATGCAATTCATGCAATGTCCTGATATACAAACGTGTTTCGGAGACCGTCGACGTTATCATATTTGTCTATTCCACAGATTCTATCGGGCATAACTGTGTTTGTTTACAATCTGAATATGACGATTGTGAAAATCAAGCTCTGCTGAATGACTTCAACGGCTGCAAAACAATTTGTCGATCAAAGAAAAACCGGAATGTAAAGATTCTGCTTGACGAAATCTGAAATGAATTGAAAGAATTTTAATTGATCATGACCTTTCACTTTTAAATATACGTTTTTTTTCGCATATTCTCAATCCGTATCCATCCCCTTTCGTGTCTGCCGGTATAGTTATCAGTAACGATATGAAGCATTTAATTCAATGTGGAGGAGGTTGTACAACTGTGCAAATATAAATTGAAGGGTTAAAGTATTCACTGGTCACTATCACATGTAATCCGAGAGCTTTGTCGTTCCGCTTCTACCCGGCTGGATCACTTTAAAATTTTGTCTACGGCACGCTGCTAATCGGCAACAGGTCAGCGTACCGTACAGGTATAATTGAGGAATAGGATACAGTAAACAAAATACTCCGAGTGAACCCCGTGTCGTGATCATCCCCATAGTTCTTCGGTGCCAATTGTCCTTTTGTTGCGAAGTTAAGTAGCTTTTCTAAAGATCGAAATCATGTTCCTGATTTGAGGATTTGGACAAAGGGTGGGCAAACTTTTTATCTCGAGGGCCGCATTAAACTTCGGAATCCATTCGCGGGACGAACTATAGTAAAATCCGCATTGGAAGCCGAAACGCTATCTTCTCTATAATGATATTGTAACCGAAGACATAGAGAATTGGAGTATACTTAAGAAGAAACCCAAAACGCACACCCGTCAGAAACATGAACGAGATTCTATAAGCTGACCCTCCTCAATAACCGATTTGCTCAAATTAGGGATGAAAGTATAGAGCAGGATGGAAATATGAATCTGTGAACAGCGATTGCGACTTTTGGTTTAGCTTCAAAACACACAGTGCTGACAGCATCATTAACACGTTACAATGCGCTTCGGAAATTGGCGTTCTGTGTTAAACTTGCCATATTCGCGTTCCTTATTGTGAAGACGGCAGCAACATAATTTACCATTGTCTCAAACATTTTATTAATTCGGTCGATTTATTTTGCACCTTACTACCATCATAACTTAGCAATATCATGACTAAATAAATACACCAAGAAAAAGTTTAATCAAGTCGCTGCAGTAATTCGAATTTTACTGAACTTTCAATATTATTATAAAGCTTCTCGCGGCTTTCGCGGGGCACACTAAATGTTGCTGCGGCCCGTGGTTTGCCCACCCCTGATATAGACATATTGTTCACTGAGAGACATGCATACACTTTCATAAATGAACGTCAGGATGTCAGAGTGCAAAATGCCTCAGTTGTCGAAAATCACCCTCTCCCCTGTACGACTACATACAGGACCGTAACAGCACTTAGTCAGCACCCCCCGCCCCCCCCCAAAAAAAACGTCGATCTATCACCCCCCCCCCAAAAAAAAAAAAATCGGTCTAGACCCCAGGGTGATAAACCGAACTTATGAAGGGCTACATGACGCAAAAGATTTGAAATTGGTATTTCTTTAGTGGCAAATAATTTTTCCCTGTGCGATGGCCTTTGTCCTGTGGGGTTCAGATCGCCAGAACAGGATCATTCGGCGCCAGTCATAGATGCTCTATCCCTTGCTGTGTTCTTGCCTATGTCGATGAGACTTTCGACAACCAAATGATATCGCCAAAAGAACAACACATAGCTCTAGCTCGAAAGCAATAGGTTCCAGAACTCTGACCTTCGTATGTTTATTACTGACGGAGACGATTTCTCTACTGAGCTAGCAATGAGTTCGCCTCAAAAGTATCCACAGTTATTTTATTTTCGGACAATCGACCAGGCAAAATCAGACCATTATTTTCAGAGTAATGCTGTTTTCCGCTCCATCCTCATGGTTCACGTGCACTGGGAAATCTCTTCCCGCGCTGTCTTTACCAATTACTTTTACGCCGGATGGCGTCCGTCTTTTAACGCAGTGTGTTAATCCAATGCAACCAGCAGCGAGTAGCAGCAGTGCCGTTACCATAATCATCCACGTCAGTGCCAGTACGCAGAGTTCGCTAAAGAAGTACATACGGTCGGCGGCGTGTGATGCTGACTGGCAGTTCGTCTTCTGGTGCTGCACGGGTAGTTCAGTTTTACCCGTGTCTGTCGATGGCTTGACGGCATTGCTAATTTTCTTCCGCAAAAGGTTTTGGATTGATTTATTGTTGCGTCTATTGAGTTTCTGCCTCCCACTCAGCTCGACTAGCGGCTTTTGCCTGATTCCACAGCAAGGTGGATAAGAGGACGACGAAATCGGGCATATGCACGGATCTTCGTAGGTAATACTGGAATCGCTTCCAACTGGCGGAATAAGATACTCCCCCTTACGGGGAATGCCTTGTTTTTCAGCCGCCCTTGCGGATAACTCCAGAAACGGCGGTAGAAAATACTCGCGCGCCGTCACTTCGAGTATTACCACCGACAATGATGCCAATACATGCAGCATTTTACTACGAAATTTCAGAGTCATTGTATTCTCTAAAAACAACGCAGTTCGTTAAATGTGTTTACCGCGGAAAACATTAGAGCTGCTATACCAAATCGCCAGGAAACAGGTCACAGCATTTATCGTCGTTCGTTTCATAGATGATTTATCGATATAATAAATTTTCTCACTCAAAACCGTTCGTTAACTTAGGCTAAGAATTGCGACATTGTAGCCAAACAGGGGCCGGAAACTGGCCAGCCTCAGGTCAGTTCTAGTTGATTTGGTTCGACCAGCGCTTGGGCACGCGACGCAATATTTTATTCAGTTAGTTAGGATTAGAATTATTCGCGCTGCTGTTGCACTGCACTGCTTGGCTGGACTCCAGACGACAGCAACTGATACGAGTCTTCTTTTTAAACTTTAAACCAAAAATTTATGTTACGTTGCACGCATTGAAGAAACCACCACAAAAACATTTGAACAACCTAAGACCTCTCGCTGATGACCAGTGCACTATCATATAACTACAGGGAGAGTTCGTGCCTCTCAGGTTTTAACTAGGCAGTTGTGAAGACGCCTTTGATCTTTACATTACAGTCGATCAGTGTCGTATCGACATTATATGAATATTTTCGTTCACAACGTTCGCCCTGTCTGCTCTAATCAACGTTCACTCGTTCATTGTTATATATATACCTATCGATTACTAACCTTCAACTGATCCGACGCGCTGCCTCACAAAAGCCTAGAAGTGGGCCGTGCCACAATTCGGCAGCTAGGGATTATTAATAAAGAATATCGGTCTGGTGTAAATGACCATTGTAGTCGAAAAACACCATGATGCCACAAACCACAACAACATCCGTAGGTTAGTAATCTATAGTACAACAATATTGCGCGTTGGCTCCTTGGTATCCATAGTTGACCCATATATCTCCCTTCGTATCCTTCTATCAGGCCTGACCTTCAAAAACACTGTCGTCCTCGAGTCGCCTATGTAGGTAGACAGAATTTCGATAACTGCATGCGTTTTGAAGACTGCTTCATGCGAGAACCGGCAGTAATATTTATCTGCTGAAAATTATGGACCATTTATTGCTTTTAGGTCGACCTTCCGTCATTAACTGCTGAACCTATTTGTAAATGTAAATGGGATATTGGAATGTGGATTATCTAGGCCGGCGGTGATTGACATTGTAATTGTTCCTCTATTTGTAGGGAAGGAGGAGGGAGTTGCATTGGAAAGTTTATTGCATTATGGATCCCGCTGCCGTTGTGATAATGATCCTGTATTATAGTTACTGTCGTAACGCAGGCTGTGGTAGAGTAGCAGTTTGTTTTACAATCAGCTCTGCCGGCGTAGGCCTACAACACTATGAGATATAGTTCTCAAATGTCAAGAGGAAGAGTCGAGACCAAAAGTCGGCAACAGAGATATTGCTACAGTTAACATGATTCAGCATTGTAGTAAAACGCAGTTCCTGCTATCTTACATATACTGATCAGATTTACCGGCCATACAGTATATACGATTGGAGTCAAGTAGAACTCATTATTATCATCAACCATACTCAGGGCAATCACTCATAATCTCATTACGGAATACCATTCTCATAATTGTTGATAACTGATGTTGCATAATCCTAATATGTAGCATGATGTAATGGCAAACAACTGATAAACCAATCGAGGAACAAGGCCAACGGCGACAAGCCCCTAAGTCAAAGTCAGGACAATCTCATAGCCACAAATACCACCAGCAACCATACAATGGATTTTGAGAGATGAAAAACATTTTGAATTAAGACAAACAGGGCGTGTTTCTACCTTACATTGTCATACAGCTACATATAGTAGTTATGTATTCCATTGCTGCAATACTGATGGGCCTGGTTCGAACCTAGCGTATAGTCGGAGAATCCTCATCGCAATCACAGCTATAAGTTAGTGGATTACGCAAAAAAACGTATGGGTCAACTGCATATGACCAAAACAGCAACCACAACAATAACAACACACATCTGATTTGTGTGCATATGGAATATCAGATTTAGCTTAACATTTATTGATTATAATAATTTAATATGGGTCTTAATCATTATAACCATTCATTCATTCATTGATTATAACCTTGCACTATTTTCGTAGAATGTCATGAAAATATTTCTAAAAGTGTCCATCCAAGAATAGCCAATTGATACGTATCCTAATATCATATATTTCTAATGAGCACTACCAGACCATAGAGCATGTCTTCTTTCATAGATATATGATAGAGCAGTGGTTCTCAACCGGGGGGTCCGCGAAGCATTTTCAGGGGGTCCGCGTAGCCTCAAAATAGTTGATAAGCTAATTTGTATTTTTTTTAATTCGGAAAATCACGAGGCAGTTTCGCTTCATTACAAGTAAAACTCCAGAGCTCAGATCAACAGAATGGCAGTCTGAGGTGAAATATCCTTCTGAGCAGACTCATTTTTATTGCTAAATCACCGATAGCTTACGGATACAAACATTTTCCTGTTTGGAGGTGTTTTGTTAGGGATTGCGGGGTAAAAAGTTGGATGAGTAAGGTCATGCACGGTGACTTCGAAATGTTTACAAAAATCCATTTCTCCCGTGTTATATACCACCATTTTCTGCTATAACTTCAAGATAAGCTGCTAGATAGAAATGGAAAGGAAAGGACGTAGTTTTATTTTTGTCCTTGATGTTTTGCGGCATATACACCGACCCATGATACACATACACACGATCTGCACATATGCATATCATGAGTACTCATGAGTACTCAGATATGCATATGCCGCTGGACAAGGAAGGTGCAGATATAGCCTTGTACGGCTTTCTAAGCCTTTCACCACCCCTCCATGCTATCGCAGTAATGCATGAGCGCCAAGCAGGGAAGCCATATACAAGTGTTATTAATCAGGTCTTTGGTCTGACCCGGCCGGGGATCGAACCCACGACCTACCGATCAAGAAGCCCGACGCTTAACCATTACGCTATCTTGTGACCAGGATTGACGTAATATCAAGGGCGGGCAACTTCTCCAGTCGGCTGCCGGATATGGGAAAATTAGGTACTTGGCGGGCCAGATTCCTGAATTGCTACATAAATCGCGTATTTTTCCACCTATACAACGAATAAATCATATCTATTGTAACCTTTAAGTTTAAATTAGAGACCAAAAACAGTATTTACACTATTGGATTACTCGTACTGTAATTCAATATCTGTTGAAGTCAATGAGACGTATGTGTTAATGAAAGTTGTCAACAAGTTCCTTAAAATCTGGCTGCATGTTAGCCGTAGAAACCCTTGGGAAAGAATGCAAGTGAACGTCACAGCTAAATTGTCAATGTTTATGGTCCAAAATGTTCGCTCGCAAATGTATGTAGACCCGCGGGTCACATTATCATGGAAGACCGGAAACTGTCTGCGGGCCACTCAAAATCCGTATGTTGCCCGGTTTTGCGTTATATGTTCATTAAAAAAAAATTGTCAATTGGCGGTGAATATGGTATCTGTTGACGAATATGTAGCAATCAATTACACCACCGGCATCGTATCATTTACCATTATATAGTATTGGGATGACTCGAGTCACCTTTTTCGTATGACTTGACTTGACTCGAGTCACTTTGCTAAAATGACTTGACTTGACTCGAGTCACTTTGCTAAAATGACTTGACTTGACTCGGCGTATTAGAAAGGTGGATTGATTCGTGACTCGGAGCAAAATTCACGAGTCAATTTCAATTCATCAAGTAATCGGTGGCGATAAAAATCACTGTATCTTGCATATGTTCGGATTGTTCGCGAAACACTGGTGTAACCAGTAAGAGCGACCAATCATTCAATGGTCGTGCGTTTCACTGGGTCTCCATTGTTCTCTAACAAATACGTTGAACGCAAACGAAGTGATCGAAGCTTACAGCTTACGTTGTCGTAAACTAGTAGTAAAGTAATAAAATAGAAAATGTCTATTTCTGTTCCCTATGTTCTTACCTCAACCATTGAAGTCAAATTCGAATATAGTCTATAAGAGTCTATGTAGTCCTCAATCATTGCTGCAGGCTGGAATTGTATCATATCAATTTGTAAATGGGTAATGTATTGTATCTTATTAATTCGTTTCTCTATTCTGTATTTCGGATAGTAAAGTGGTAACTATAAACTGAGGCTATGCAATTACTTACGTAGTTTAGCAGTTCTACGTGTATGTGGGCGATACAGCACCTTCTTGCGTGTATATTTAACTCAATATTCTTTCATCGGCTCGGAATTAATGACCACTCAATCAGTCTTTCAGACAGCTAGCAAAATGCAATGACGTAATCATGTCACATACTTCAAAAAGGCAACTTGACTTGAATTGTGACTTGACTCGTGACTTGACTTGACTTTTGTCACCTCCAAAAATTGAGTGACTTGACTTGACTCGATTCACCTTCGAAAACCGATTGACTTGACTTGACTCGAGTCAAAATGTGCAATGACTCGAAATGACTCGTAACTCGAAGGTAGTGACTCGATCCCAACACTGCCGCTAATACAAATTACATTTTTGAAAATACAGAATGTAAGTGACTGACATCGATTGACAAACAAACAACATTTGATTGACATATATCACAATGATTTGGTGACTTCGTAGTGCATATACCAGTTTTGGACAATGGAGTTTGTATGGCACATATGCAAGCAAGCCAAATGAGCAAATATTTGTCCAAATTTATCTTTGTAATTATATTTTATTTCTGAATTGTGACCGTTTTGTCCTTGCCTTGTTTGCATTCCTCTCTCCATTGAATGTCTGCCCAGCGCGATAAGATGTCCAGTCCATGTGTACGGGTGTACTGTACGACTGTACGTGTACGTCTACTTGTAACTTAATGGAGTACGTATTGAAATCAGTCATATAGGAGGCGCTGTCTACGCCGGACCCCTATGATCAGCAAATGTGCATCGATCAAAACTTCTAATACTCGTCATTTGTCGATGATCAAAATATTCTACCAGTCCTACATTCTCCGATTTGCAACAGATGACTTAATCGCTGTTACACAAATCTATAGATGTAATAATAAGCCGCAATTGACAAATACCAACACGTGCTATATTATGCACAATACATCATTCGATGGCGATTATCAAGTCTCTGAGATAGTTCTGTATGGAGCTTCACTCATTTAGCAATAGATTGTGGCGGCCCGCGACCAGTATGTGTAATTGTGTATTCATAAATCTTGCAGTTAAACCTGTTTCAGAGGCGTTATAGCAATATTTGTCGAACCAGCATGCATAAAGTAATACCTAATGGCATTAAGCTAATGCCAAGAAAAAAACTCGAAGCCGCAGTGATAATAGTTACCATACAATTTCCCAAATGATCTTCCGAAAGCGTCACATTAGCACTGTATGGTCAACTGCTGCCGAAACGAGGATCGTTTAGTGGTGGATCGTTTATTATCAGCAAACTCGTTAAGTCAGCAGTCATTGCTAATCTCAATTAAGGACAGACAGAGGATATTGGACTGACGATTATCTATGCTGACGCCGTTTGACGAGTTGTTCTTAGACAAGCAAATTCTGGAAAGAAACTCTCAGCATGTTTATACCACTGTCAATCCAAACATGTAATGGTCGTATACTACCATTGATCTCGAGGTAAAGGCAATGCCGTCTTCAGGTTTAGGGGCTCGAACTCTTTTCCAAATCCTCAAATTCAAGTTACTGTTGCGCCGGCGACCAATATTACTCGCGAATTCGATCTAGCCTACCCGTGTCGAAATCTTGGATTGCGCGATACGTTGATTGATCAAAGAGAATAGCAGACATGGCGACACCAATATGACAACACAGTTTTAAAATACACATTTTCTTTCTGATGTACGCGAAATGAACTGCCGTGGACGTAACATTCACAATTGCAAACTCTAATTACAAACAATGCTATGACAAGTAGCTCTACCTGCCAATAGGCGTGTTATAGGTTACCGCCGAATACTTTAAGAATTGAGAAGTCGATCAGTATTTAGATTTTCGGAATCAGTGCGACAGTTACATTAGATTAATACCAGGTATAACAAATTCTAAGCTATTTACGATGAATTGCGTTATCAATGGTGAGGCTTGGCCCGTCTGTGCCTTACCTCTCGTTTCACGCTTTATTTTCGAACAATAAAATGCAAATTGTGTGAATTTGGGAGAAAAATGTTCAAAATCTAGTCATTCATGAACGGTAGGGCTGTTCGAAAATAACCTTTTTTCCTGAATCTTGTTGGTTACGTGATTAAATTGTTAGGTTGCCTTAAAAAACGACGCACACCAAATTTGAATTCATTCCAACCAACATTCGCGGATTTCGTAGAGTTTGAAAATTTTTAATTTGCCCAAAAACGCAAAAAAAATTTCTTTTTGAACTTTTCTGCCAACCCCATGAAATTGTTGGGCTGTCTTCAAAAACTATGCAAAACAAATTTGACTCAATTCCAAGCCGTAGAAGCGGAGTTATTCCTGTTTTTCGATGATAATTCTTGGATTATCCACCGATCAAGGATAATCCCAGAATTATCGAATTAAAACTGAAATAACTAAGCTTCTACGGCTTGGAATTGAGTCAAATTTGTTTTGCATAGTTTCTGAAGACAGCCCAACAATTTCATGGGGTTGGCAGAAAAATTTAAAAAGAAATTTTTTTTGCGTTTTTGGGCAAATTAAAAATTTTTCAAACTCTACGAAATCCGCGAATGTTGGTTGGAATGAATTCAAATTAGGTGTGCGTCGTTTTTTAAGGAAACCTAACAATTTAATCACGTAACCAACAAGATTCAGGAAAAAAGGTTATTTTTTAACAGCCCTAATGAACAGCAATAGAAAATACCAATAATAATTGAAGGTTTCAAAATTTTCGTTTACAGCTTAGAGTGGGTATTGACCTGTATAGATTGCTGTAGTGACCATGTTTGGCTCCACCTACGCATGTGATCATGAGTTCTCGCATTTCAAAGGATCATCACGGGGAACCTACGTTCTCGTAATTCAAGTTTTGCATGCTCAAGTAAGGCAGCCAGCATGATTAGTTCGAGTTTTTACAGAGAAAAAGTGGCGCACACGACGAATCCCATATATAGTGAGTTCGGATTATAGTGCTACGATGACGTCAGGAATTTTCAATTGTGGCGTAACAGCGGATTGACATGTATGGCTCTTTGGGAGGTGAATGGGAAAAAATAAGGCCAATAGGGCTCTACGGACAAAAAAGGTTCCCGACCACTGCTGTACGCTGTGCACTGTGCAGTGTGCAACTATGTATAATTGTACAGTCCATTGTACATTGTACATTGTACGATGCGGTGATGGGTAATGCACCTGCACGGCGCTTATCGCGGGCTATAGTTCCATTGTAAGTGATATCGATGATTCGTACAAGATTACGTCGACTGCGCAGGCATGGATTAACATTTGAGATTTGATACACGGTCAGTTGGTCAACTATTTGTTCCATATGATATTCGTGAAATGCGTCACCATATTTCTCGCTCGCCAACACAATTTTTATTATGATAACGAGGGCACAAGCAGATAGGTTTTGGTTTTATGATGAATCCCTTTCATGCTGCTAATACGATGCAACTTACAGTTTGGTGTAAAGAAATTTAAGCAAGGATATCATCAAATTTGTGCTGCATTGCCGTTGACTTTCCGCAAGAATTACAATGACGAGCAAGCATGAACCTCAAAATCGGGTTAGCTTTCCGAAAATGAATGTGAAATTGATCTGGTCGTGCCATCCCAATCCCAATAAGTATTATTATGAAATATCAACATCTTCTCAAACGTGTTCGTGATTAAATATTGAGATTATATATGTCACCATATATCATCCTTACTCGCTATATACACATCACACATCGTATTCATTATGTGAACCCGCTCCACAGGTCATTTGGAAAAGGCTCGTATATCAATGCTATTTGAACATAGATAAAATATATACACGGTAATTTGACGCGAAAATAGTTTTGAAAACATTCATAATTGTCTTCATTAATGTTTGACGCGTTGACGTGGAGGTAAACTAACGTTACGTGAACTAACGGTAGGGTACGGAACAATATCGTAACTTAGTGCAGTATCGTACTTGACGAATAAATATCGTACCGTAGTTACGTACTGTACTTTTTGCCGAAATCGAAACGTACTCAAGTTCTGTACCCTGAATGGCTTGTTTTACGGCGCACATACGTAGAACTCCATAATACGTAGATATGCCATAAACGTCTGATATGCGTATCTTCGTTGGTAGTATATCTGTAACTGAATTTCGTCATATCGTCAGGTCCGCATAAGCCTCTGTCGATTCTTCCGGTAATTAAAATCGGTTTCAACTGAGCCGAATACGATAAGTCAGCGTGTAGATTCATATACAATAGCAATCGTTATGACACGTGCTGCTTTAACCCTCAGCAAACCACTGCACATTTTCACTGAGCGGCGCTGTTCAGGTCACGACGGAAAAGTGAATCGCTAAACAAAACATGAAAGGAAGGGTACGTTCGTAGAAATATTCTATTGTCTCTATTTATTGTTGCTATGGTTTACCGACAATAAAAAATTGTCATATAATACCTTATGTATTCCTAAGGAGGTAATAAATTGTTGGCCGGCCCGAAAATTGGTGGCGACAATATGAACTTAGTAGAGGAGCTGGTGGCTACCATAAGTACACGGGATATATAGTTCTATTTAAGAGTATATCGAGACAAGTACTTGAGTCACAGAAATAAGTTGGTTTTATTTGAGTTTTATATCTATGTACAAATGATGGCATATTTCACAATTGCACTGGTATTACATCAGAGAGGATGAGAAACAAGCCAGGTAGGGGTCCATTTCCGTCCACTATTGGAACTGAACTGAATTACAAATGTAAAACAATCTAAATTACGACTAGGTTATCAAATTGTCTGTGATGCCATTGATGAAGTACATTTTGTGAAACCCTATGACTTCTGAAATTCGTTAATTAGGCCTATTCGGACACAATTCAAGTTCCTTGTTTTGTGTAAATTGTCATTTGCGCGCTGACAATAGACGAAACCTTGTCAGCGTGAGTTTCCTATAGAGTTCGTACAAGAGAACATGTTATTTATGCAACATATCGCTGATCCTTGCTGCCGTACCTCAAGGACTCGAATGTGTTGTAGTAGGGTGATAAGACGCCTTAGCCTATTGTTTGTAGTTCTACATTGTAAAGGGGATCCATTATATATAGTAGCATGGTAGCTTTTGTCTGTTTAACGACATTGTTTCGATAAAGTGGTTATAAGACCTATAGAATTGCTCTTACGATACTCGAGACGGAGTCAGGTGAAGTGGGTGGTACATTCCTCGATTAAAGGTCAAATTGGAAGCTGCATGTGACTATAAGGATTGAATCAAGGATAGAGGAGGCAAGTTACCACGGACATGGCATATAGCTTATTTTACAATCACGTGCGAAACATCTAGCATAGGATGTTCAGTATAGTAGATGTTAATGTGGCACTACTTAATTTTTTACTGCGATCCAATCTCTACATACGATCGGCTTAGATATGAATTCAGATATGAAAACGATTAATATTCACAAATTCGAATCTATTTTTAAATGTTCGTTCATCAATATCAGGAATATATCGAACTATTGCCCAAACAAGCATGCATGCGGAAACGTGTATTGTACTTGACTGAACCAGTTAGTACACGTTCTATAAACAACGATCCTTAGCCTACTCAGCGTAGCTGTTCAAATATCGCTTGCGCATTGGTAGAAGAGCGCCATTGTCATTATCACGTCACCTAACCAACCGAATATGTGCGCCGTGTGTGCTTAGTAAATGTTCCGTAAGTTTGCTAACAATTCCATTTTTATGTTGTTATCAGTGCATCGCCACCTTTCTTTTGGCCTTGATCAGAACTGCTTACCTCGGTATAAGTCACATGAAGACACTTCAAGCTACTTTTGTGCGTGTGTGTTTTGCAGTCATCCCAGAAGAAATTTGATCACGCAGCAGAAGTTCATACTTTTAGTCTTGCACAGGAATAATGTAGGCGCACTTTAACGCAATTGCAAAATAACCTAAACACTGTCTACAATGGCTGCTGCAGAAACAGCACTACCGCTGAGCTACTTCTATCCGAAGATTGAAGGATCAGAACATTTGTCTCAAAATCTAGCCTCTAATGAATTGTTCACGCCTCTCCAGCCAAGCAGAATCACTGTGAGCCAGTCAAAGTAAGATTATGGAACGATTTGAGAGAGCGGTTGATAACTGGATTTCTATTATTTTCGTCTCAGTTTCGAACGACATCGCGCAAGTATCGAAAAACAACCTCATTTGCCATGGGGCAGAGCCCGTGAGTACGGTGGATTGCAGAAAGTGCAGCTACCCAGCGAGTTTTTTAAACCAAAAACTTTTCCACCGGACGTTGTACAAAAGGTAGGAGATACCCAAAATTCATGATGAAACGTTCAGTGTCGCCCACGATTAACTATATGGTTCTGGCCCGTCCCATTCGGCGTGTATACCATCGCAACTGCTGCTTTAGCACTTGAATTTAATAATTTGGGTTGCGACATTCATTTTCGTAGTATCCTTGCCCTTTTCTGCCTTATAGAACAGAACTCGTATGCATTGGCCATAACAATTTGCACTGTCACTGGACCAATACTTCCTAGCTTATATCAGTTGGTTCGTGCCAGAGTTTTCATAAGTCGAAACGGTGATATCAAAGATACGGTGACGTAGTATCCGAGATACGTAACGTATTCAAATAAGTCTTCATTATTATTATTTTATACCATTGCTGATGCCAATCAACCCAATTGTAAATCGGGTACCGACGGAAACCCGAATCTGCGTTATTTTCAGGGACATAGACACTATGGATCCGGTGCCTCCGACCCCAGGGATTACAACGAGCAACAATTCTATGACATCACAAACCTGAAGAGGAGTGACGTTCGCTCCAACGACCAGCTGCTGCCTAATGCTCCTTCGAAGCAGATGAAGTAAGCATAGTATGCTATGCACAATTGCACATCTCTCTTACCGCATTTACGAATGATAACATTAATCATAATACATAAGAAATGCATGTGTCATCTATGTGCTTGATTTCTGACGACACTATTGTCGATTTATATTGCCTATCAAACCTAGCCAAAGGATACATATGATTTTCGGTCAATTCCTTCAACTTGAAATTGTGGTCCGATAAACATCTTTCAATTTTATAAAGTATAAACAGTTTGTTCCGTGTAACAGGTATGCATTGTTGTAGTCCGGTAGAATTATCCCACATATGTTACATACGGTATGCCGAATCCGTTCTCACTGCGTAGTTCCTCTAGCCTAGCGATATCCAAAACACAATTAAATTATACCGCGTGTATAATGTAATTCTCGTTGTGCCCAATCCTACACACGATATTTGAGCATCAGGCGCACTTGAAAATTTCAATTCGTTTCAGCGAAAAGCAAATCGATCTCCCTTTCCCTGCCGAGCACCCATACTATTCTCATACTTCACGATTAGCAGTCATACCAAAGTTCAACACTCCCGATGATCCGGCCGCTGGAGATCCGCATCGATCAGATTCGCCTTTACACGCAAACGCAGCTGCCAACGGCTACCGAGTTTTGATACTTAGTAAAACTAAAGGTTGGTGTTGATAGCCGAAATGGCAGTTTTTACACTGTCCAAGTGTCCAAGCTCATTCACTCATGATCGTGATTCGTACCGAAGTAGGCCTACTACTTTTTATGGGTATCAGAGGTGGCTAGTAATGACGTTCTGCAGTAGGGATGGTGTAAACGTGAGGTTCACGTTCGCGTTTTGTGTGTGAACCTCGGACATTTAGAGGTTCACGTTCACAAACGAACCTTGGTAGGTTCTGGACTGTGAACCTTTTTCATATATTACAATTTTCACTTCATTATAACATTTTTTGGTTGAAATTTATTGCATTTCAACTGCAGGCCACTCTATGCATGGCACTGGCAGCATAAAAAATCAACACTAAACAAGCATGCACCTTGACATTCTCAAAAGTTTTACTTGCTTTGTTTCAAAAGTTTGCTCGAAATATCCAGCTTTCCGTCTGTGAATACTTAGTGACTCTCTGATGTGAGCTTCACCCCCAATCACACAACACCAAGAGCGAAATACACTATACATGTGGGTAGTCAGCTAATGATGGTTATTCAACCAATCAATGAAATTGATATCGTTGTCTGATGTAAAAAATCTGGCAGAAGTAGGGGTCAATCTTGACTTTATATGTTTATTGTATCATAAAAACCAAATCCATGCGATTAGGGTGTTGGCTACTGCTGTATAACTTGTTAATGCGGTAATATCGGTAGCAAGTATAGAACCCGTTTTACACTCTGCTCAATATCAACGTAGCAATACTCAGACGCCGAATACATTGCCCGTTCTGGCTTAGACCGTTATGGCGTAAGCTTATATTCCCTTGCAAGTACTCGTCGAAATTGTTGGCAAAGCGACGGACGAGAGTGATTTTATGAGATTATTATATCATTTGATTGGCCCAGTTCATACATTTGGCGGCGTTTAAAATGTCCATATGTACTTCAGCATTGTGGAATTGTGTGGCCCGAGTCGTCGCTAGGTATCGTGTACATTAATATAGGCTATCACTTCACTGAAATGTAGGGTTGGAATTAGCAAAATGACGTCACGTTCGCGTTCACACAGAACCTTTCAAAAAGGTTCGCGTTCACACGAACCTGAACCTTTCAGAGGTTCACACCATCCCTATTCTTCAGGCTTTTTCGAAGTGTCTAAGTAGATATTACTGCTTACTATAACTTTCTTTATGTTTTAGACTACTCCAACCTATTCAGATAGCAAAGTGTTACGGAATGATGGCATACTGAGAGTATTTTCTATAATAGCGATGGTGATGGAATACTGCGTAGTAATTTCTTTGATTTAAAGATAGAAAGAAAGGGGAATTTGGTATTTCCATAAATGAACTATTATGTAGAGTCGAGATCACTGGTTTTTCAATGCGATCAGAAGGCGTTCGTCGATCGTCTTCCGCAATATCTTACCTCGAACCTAATGTTTGAGGTGCACCATATCGAAGAGAGATTCAAGAACATCCATTCGAGAGCGGAAAATACGCCCTAACTTGGAACGGAGAAAAAGACTTTTATCAGCTTATGAAGTCACCCGCAGGCGGACAGCAACCATACTATCCAAGCCCGCCAAAACTCGTACGTATATACAGTATAGGCCTACACATTTATCAAGTACACGATTGATGCTGGACATTCATCTATTGGACAGTTGATGTTAAAGACACAGGCCTGTTTACTTAGGCGTGACTATTTTAATGCGAGACTTATACTGACAGAGTTTCTTTCACGCTGGCCAGGTCCATCCTAACTTACGCCTGCGCGATGAAAGCCAAAGGCTGGAATTGAGAACTGTCAACTGCTTGAGAAACGTTGAACGCGAACAATGGAAGACGCACTACCAATATAATTACACAGGTATGCCCGTCACGTATTATTTAAATCGTGATGTTAGGTAATTTAATGCGTGAAACCGCGTCTAAAATGACTCCTACAATAAAATTATGTTGATTCAGGATATGGTGAATCAAACGCTATGCATTTGGATGACTACCATAAAAAATCAGTAGCGGAACTTACAGGCGGAAGGGACTCGAGAAATGATGAATTGGTAAATACGAAATCATATTTATGGGCTGAATAAGCATTCAGCTACAAAATATTTCACCAGCTTCCGAAATCAGTTCCTATACTGACCTCTCCAAGAGCGATGGAAGGGAGATACGGTCGATTGTATCAAGGCAGAAAGCCGATTGTTGCTCCTGTACGATATCCGGACGAAGAGCCCGAACCAGATTCACCGGATGTCATGGACTTCAAGCTATACTCATCTCTACCCGAGAAGTTAACCAAGTCAAGATACAAAGATGAATGGTAACTGATAATGATAACCAAATAATGGTTGATATTGAGATTATTGAGAATTATGTAGAGGTTATTATTATTATTATTATTATGAACACTTTACCACTATTCAGCGGACAGTCCTCCAAGTTTATAATCCGGTCCAGCTGTAGCAAGGCCCGCAAAAACTTTGAGCGCGAAACCAAGTAGTTTTCTCGTGTAATTGACGCTATATTAAACCAGAACTCTTTCCCTTCTGAGCGCGGAGTGGTCTCGAATCCGAACCAATAAAGCCATGCTCCGTATACGGGTCGCCTATGAACAGTGAACACTGTTATACTACGAGTTTTCCACGCGGGAATGCATCAATTGTGACTTTTTTTGACATTAACATCGAAATAATACCATTTCCACGTTACAGAATGCTGGATTCCTGTACTGGTCAAAATAGTTATCGATGGTACTAACTACAAATAACAATAGCGACTTCCAAGATATGTAAATATACTACTTAGAATAGCAGTAGAAAATGAAGATTTGAAAAGTACTCAATTAACTCCTTTCAAAAAGGTATAGATTTGGTCGAGACCTCGTAGCTATTATCACAACTGACGCCAGATGCAAAATGACTAAAGCCACTGCGAAATGGTGCTATTTTCCAAAATATATTCCATCACCGTCATACAGAGGCTATTTCACTCATAAACATGCTTGAAGTATATCCCGAAACTATACTTTCTACTTTACCAAGTCCAAAGTCTAAAACGTAAGCAGTAGAGAAAGCAGTTACAAAACATATAGCCACTTGAGTAAGTAGTACAAGATAGGCAAACCGACTTGAGCACTGCGGAAAAGTAGAAATATTTCGTTACTGATCAACTCTGCTGGATTTACACTACAATGGGGGTACCTACAACACCCCCACCCCCTCTTTTCTAATTGGTGGTAGTGATTCAAAGAAAAGATAGTCTTTCATTTCACGTCGCGATATCCTTATATTTAAATCTTTTACGATCGAGCATTATGCCACTTAAAGCTGGTGCATGACGATATTAAGTGCTTTTCGGTAACTGTGTTGTCGCATCTCCTAGGTATAATACTACAGATGATGGTTTGGAGAATATCAATACTTTCGAGTCCACTCGCCGCAGTAAATTGCAAGACGGCGAAAAATTTGACTGGAAGAAGTATCAGCTTTCTCAGCATCCTGACAGAGGTATTTACGAATTCCGAATACGATATATCGCCCCAAAATTAAAGCAAGTAATGCCTGATCATCTGAATAACTACTTGGGCCTATTCATTATCGTTTGCATCCATTGGTACATCCGCGGCCACGAATCGATTATGTAGATATTTTGCACGTTATTCATTATCAAATTCCTACTTTGTCCCGCCTCGTGGGTTGAGCTGAGTTGCGTCAGTCACATATCATATCGTATATGGGGAGATATTCATGTTAATATTGCTAATTGTTATCGGAGGCACAGTCAGTAACGAAGTACTTCTACTTTTTCGAGTGCTCAAGTAGGTTTGCTTACTCGTGCTACTTACTCGAGGTGTTATGATTGTAGCCTACTTTTTTGGCAAAACTACTAACTTTTTACACTTTGGATTTTGTAACGTAGAAGATAATTTTGGGTTAAGTTTACATCGCTTTTGTAATTGAAATGGTCACAAGAACTGCGTTAAATAACTCTTGTATCACCGAAAGTATTTTCTAAGATTTTACCTATCCGTCGTGTCGTTAGTCAATTGGCATACTCGAGTAGAAGCATCTTGTAATTTGGAAGTAGGTAACATATGATACTAATATATGGTGCTAAGATATGAGAACACTCGACCAAATCTAGTATATGCAGCTTATTTTGATTTTCCCACTTCCACTTGAAATAATTTTGGCATGTCTTGGAAATCGCTATTTCTGCTGGTAATTGAGTAGAATTTTACTACATTACTTTTACTTGCATTCGAGTATCATCGCTGGCCACTTGAACCACATCTGCTATGAATTCGGAGTGGCGCCTATCTCCGTCTGCAGTCGTGTCGGCCACGGACGAGAATAAGTTAAGCGTAAATGATGGAAATAATCGGAAAATAGCTTTGTGAGCTATTGAATTATGGAGTCATGATATGAGAACGGTTCAAATACATTAATGGTCGCTGTATGAAACTATGCATTTCGCGACTGGGAAAAATAGTCTCGGCTGTGTCGGTAGATTGTACTTACTAAACAAGACTTTTAGTATGGGAAATATGTGGAAATGTATTAATTATATTTAAGGTTAATAATACATGCCCCAAAAAGCAACGTACGGTCATGTTCATATCGACATTAAAAATTATTTATAATAACAGCGATTACTATTATGGGAAACACGAGCGATCTTCTATATCTGTGATTGCAGCTTGTTTTTATTCCACG
Source organism: Botryllus schlosseri (assembly GCF_051294905.1). Taxonomy (NCBI): domain Eukaryota; kingdom Metazoa; phylum Chordata; class Ascidiacea; order Stolidobranchia; family Styelidae; genus Botryllus; species Botryllus schlosseri. The sequence goes on from NC_137237.1 coordinate 17,479,074, forward strand.
TGTTGCTTGCCCGTTTGAATAGTCTTCGGGGAGCTTAAATCAATTCACTATTGGCAACTGTTTCTGTCACGTAGAACATTATCGCCACTGTAACTTGCCTTGAATGCAGTCATTAAATTGAACTGGGCTCTGACTTTCTCCTTCGGTCCAGGTTTAGACATTGTGAAGGACAAGAAGATGTCGGAACCGGACCCACTATCCATCGGTGCGTACAAGAATCTTCCTAAAAGAATAGAGGAGCAGGAGAACGCATCCGAAGCCAGGCAAACCTATTTGAAAGACTCCGGAGAGGAACGAAAAGAAAAGTTTGATGTAATAACACTATACTAGGGTTGCTATATAGGCCTATCTGTTAACGAAAAGTGTGTGTGTGTGTGTGTGTGTGTGTGTGTGTGTGTGTGTGTGTGTGTGTATACCCTAAATGTAATACACGAAAACAGAAGCTTTGAGAACCCGGTTTTCGGGGCGTCTTACAATTCTATACTTCTGCTTTTAGTTGAGTTTGAATTTACGGCATCATTTCTACTGTATTCGAGTATATAGACTAAACGATTACTTTGATCACCTCTGATACGTGCAAGTACTGGTGGATTAATACCAGAGCGTTTACATCGTTAATTTGCCGTTTAGAAAATCGATAAATTTCACGAGCTGCAGAGTTTGGAGATGCAATACCTTGCTGACCACGACCTTCACGCCCTAAGAAACAAAACCGACCAGATGGGAAACAGATTGGAGCCAAGCGCCCTCGACCAACACGCTATTCAGGTAAGGCAGATTTCAACTGAACCGGTTTAGATATGGGATATCTCTTACGTTCAGGCTATGATCGATGATACCCGAATGCAGATGCTACTTCGCGGCACTGGAAAGAAAGAGCGGTTCGACACAGGGCTGAAATACAGCACCGAAAAGATTTCGGACAACGATCTCCTCACAGATCTCCACGACAGGTTAGCGCGCGTGCGCACATTTTGATGAGAGTTACTGCTACTCGGCAAGGTCAATAACCAGAGGAGGAGGTGGTAGACTGGTAGTTGTGGTTGGTACTGAAGTAGAAGTAGAAGTAGCGATTTCGAAGACAAAACTACTCCAAGGGGAAGTGGAAAATGAATATTTGAAAAGGACTCAGTAATTAGTTTTAAAAAGTAGAATTAGTCTACAAGTCACACCTCTTTGGAGCCGTTCTAGTGACGAACATATCCACTTCACAAGATTAAGAGTCCTAAATGCGGTAGAGTTTGGGCAAAAACACTCGTAAGTAGAAGTAAACGTGGTCTAAACACACAACCACTTAAATAAGTACTGCCACCACTGTCAATAACGCCGCACATTTTCTCTTTGAACAAAAAGGCAGCTGGACGGGTACAAGACTTTTCAAAAGCACTGGCTAGAAGAAATACCCAAAGTGGAATCGCCGAGACAGAACCACGTAGGCGAACTGAGCGGTTACGTCAACAGAACCAATCCGTTTTCGCTCAGTCTGAACAGCGCGCGGGAACCGAAAACTGCGCGCGAAGGAAACGGCTCCAGCTTTCGAACTTCTTCAACCGGGAGTATTTTGAAAACGCCGGGATCCCCGCCCAGAACGGGTTCGAGCAAAAGCATAACATTCAATGAGGTGAGACGCGGTTCGACATTGGTATAGAACATAGAGAGGGCAATATGCTCTTGCGCAATCAAGCATCGGGTTTTTGACCGTGTGACGTCATGATTATTTGACACGCAACAGAATCTATTTGCGACGTCATGTCGTCGTTATAAAATTGTCTGCTTACACTTGAGGTATAGTGCTGATATGTCTTGGAAATCGTTTGAGTAGAAGTTGATGGAATTAGCCTACTTCCGCTTGTGCGAAAAATTATCGAGACGACAAATTTCGCGTCATCAGAAGGGGCCGCTCACACTTTCATCTGTGTGCCTTGGAGTCAACATTTATCAAAATACATCAGCCCGAGCTTTTTCTACAGAAGGAGTTCGTGCACCATCTTAAAATGGTACATTGAACGTTCTCATATTTGAGATTTCATTCCATGCTGGTAACGTCATATTTTGTGATACGATTGTTGTTATACAATGCTCTTCCCAATTCTCTACTAGTTGCTGGCGATAACGCCTGACGAGTCTCAGCCGAAAATATGCGGGTTCATTTGAATATGAATATACTATTCAATGGAATTACTTCTATTTCAAAGGTTTATTGCTTATTAAGGCCTAGCGCAGTATACAGTGCTGTGCTAATTCGGTCACAGGGCCTCCCAACACACCATGCAAATGTCATTTAGTCCTAAGCATGTCATATTCGCTTTGGTTCTGCAAAAGCATGGGAAAATCTTAACCCATAAATCGCGTCGGAGCCTTCGGGGCTTCGCCACCCTCTCGGGCAATTCATGGTCTATATCGCGGCCTTCGAGCATTGCGGTAAGTCGACTTGCTCCACATGATCTATTAGTGGAAGCCTCCTTCAAAAACGACGGCTGCGATTTCCCGGAGGTCCATGACTGTCATGCACACATATCTACTCAGTTCTTCCTCGCGCTTCCGACGTCCCATGATCCTCTCTAATCCAGCACTAGACCGGCGACACGTATCTCCTCCATCTTTTTTCGTGATGTTGCCCACTGCACTATATGTGGAGTCTGGTATTTCTGTACTTTAACTAATTTTATCACCTCTGCTTAGGCCAGGGACGTTGCCGGTACAAAAATATGGTCGGATCAACAATATTATCGCGATACATGGGCTATTTCACACAGTTTTTATGACCGTTTTGCTCTCAAAACTACTTTTCAAAATCGAAAATAGCTTTTGCCTACAGAAACTGTTCAAGTAGAAATGGAAGTAGTCTATACAATCATAACCACTTTAGTAATTCGTGCAAGCAGGTAAAACCGAATTGAGTACCCGGGAAAGGTAGCAATATTTCGTTACTGACCAGTGACCACATCTGCTTACAAGCAACGTGTGTTATTATTTCTAAAACACTTCAGGTTGTGCGAGTGGCGTCTTCGGAGTACGGCGACAAGTTCCGAATATCGACATCCTTGCTAACGAAGGCTGATGACGAAAGCGCGAAAAGAGAAAATAACAAGTATAGCAAGAGATCCCCCACCCCGCTACCGTCTCCTATTCGAGTTCGTCGCGAGCCGTCAATTCAGCAAGGTTAGTACGGAACACGCGGCCTTCTATTGATCAGAGAATCACCAGCGATCAGTTGGCATATGTGATCACTACGGGCAGTCGAATTCATCGTTTGGTACTAGACATTCGGCCTTTGAGATCGAAGAAGTCTATACTTGATTGTGATTATGCTAATTTGCCTTCTATAGTTACTTTTGCCCGGACGTCGTCAGTAAGGAAGTACTCAAATAGGCTTTGCCTATGCTTGCACTATTTGCTCTAGTGTCAGGGTGACCAGCCTGTGGCCCGCGAGCCGTATATGGCTCGCGAGAAGGTTCTGAGTGGCCCGAAATTAGTTATATTATTAAATGTTAATTACCCATTTAATTTATTATGAACTTGCAGGGTCAACCGAAACTTTAATTATGGCTGACAGCAAAATTTGGTATGTCGATGCCTAAAAAAGCAACATTTCCGACTTATTGGTAGGCATATACGTGAATCTGCGGTTTATTTATATGGAATATGGTGCTCTTTGATACGACTGATTCTCTTTCATCTTTTCATCCTTACTTCACCCGCAGGAGTGTCACCCAGAGGACCGGTTCTGCGAAGCACAAACGGATTTCCGCATCGCGACTCCACGCCCCAGCCACAACCCACCTGGAAGTGGAACTACGACAGCCGTTCTGAAGCTGAATTTGACCACCTTGCCTGGACCCCAAGGCCCCACTCAGCTATGCCGCAAACATCCCTACTCGATATTCAGAATAGTTGGACAAAGGTAAGACATCGACAGACTATCTTCGCAGTAATTCGAGAACGTCGTGTTTCAGAGTGACGCGCACAAGAGGCTGCACGAAAACTTCCCGGAGAACTCCCCGGATTATCGCGACAACTATAGGGATTACGAATTAGCTGACAAGTCCGCCGATTTGCGTTTCACGCGGTCGGCCGTGCATCGGGAAAAAAGACACCTATTTTACGGTTATAACGGATATCACTTTCACAATGGGAACCCCGTCGTTTAAGACCTGGAAACAGTATATTTGCGCACTTGCACATCATAACTAAGAATGCACTTAATAGTTTTCACGGCCTCGAGAGCTACTCTCAGTGATTCGTCCGTTCACATCTCCAGTTCGCATTAAATTCCTGACGTTGAAACCAGTGGCGGCTCGTGACAATATCGGGTGGTGGGGCAAGGGCTGCAAGCGACTTTTTATCAAGATGACGTCACTATGGCGTTTTCCAACGTAAACAAGTAACTTAATGATGGTACGGTAACATGAATTTCCCGGCAACAGTGATTTTAACGTATGTGCCACGAGAGGTCCGCTGGTGAGCTGTGACTTGAAGTGTGGTAACTGCGTAAACGGCGTACGGAACAAAGATTCAACACGGTTCATGTTCGCATTAGACCTGACTAATTATCTGCAGAAATGGAAATGACTATAACTCGAGAGATAGCGTAAGCCTAATTGGAAAGGTCAACGAATTCGGACAGATACGCAATTGTTATCTCATAGATTGGGCCTGTCCTATTGAATCCAAAACATCATTGTAAAGGACTAGGAATAGCAGCCTCGGAAATTTGGTCTCGGTACAGCATAAGAGATTTTGGCCTTGAAACTGGAGACTGTAACACGACACATACGTTTTTATTACTGTCTTATAGGTCTGCTGCGAAATCGCCTTTGAAAAATATATTACCGAATAAATACGTGGATGAAAGCCCTAAACTTGGTACACTGTTACATGACATTATCGAGAAGTGGCCTCATGGCCCTTTTCGGTATGGTACACTGTCAAAATTAATGCGAACAGACCAACACCGAATTTTGCGTAAAATTTACTGAGGAATAGGCTGATCAAGTGACGGGGGGGTTGTACGCAAATGGCTTGAAGGCCACAATTTCACGATGAAATTGACATTGGAGAATATACGATCAAAGTAAATATTTGAATGCAAACTGAGAATGATATCATCATCTCACTTAACGGTACCGCAGATACACCGGCTTTTGCGTGAAATCCGCAATGTGTTGTAGGCTAAAGTGTCAGATCGGAGCACATCTTTACCATACTCGACCTTGATAACGAAATTACTGCCCTAATCATTGAGTGTCAACCTTGAGACTTGGCACAGCGTTCGATACTAAAATCAAGACATACCGTGCAAAAGCTTATGACGGATCTAGGTAAGGAGCATCGTTAAAATCAATAGAGACCAATACCGGCTTTGCGTATAATCTGTTAGCGACAAATGACGAGTCAGCTCTCACTCGAATTAAGAAACGAAATTACCACTAACACAGTTCAGTGACAAACTTAAAACTTGGTACAGCGTTCGATACTAACATTAAGACTTACCGTGCCAAATGTCATAACCGATCTCAGTATTGAACACCGTCAAAACCAATGGATACCAATACCGGCTTTTGAGTAAAATCTGTTTGCGATACATGACGGATCAGCACACACTCAACTTCGGAAACGGAATTACTACCCTAAACTTTAAGTAGAAACCCTGAAACTTGGGGCAGTGTTAAATACCACCATCACGACATGACAGAACAAGTTTCAAGAGTTTTCATGGTGTGAAACCCCATTAAAATCGACCTATACCAGCAAAGGTCGACTAAACGCATATGACGGTAACAGAGTTCAGCCATAGATACGATTGTTACATCACACCTTAAGGGCACAGAGCTATCGTGCCCCGGTTGCTCGGTAATTTTATGAATAGGAGAGAGTAAATCACCGTTTCTTTATTGTGCGCGGTTTTGAGAGAATAGACAGTGAAAGCTTGTTATGAGCGCTACCGGGGTAAGCCCCGGCTAGGCATTCGCAAAGCGAAAACACAGAAGAGAATTCGATTTTCGCAAAGACTTCGCTATATATGGGCATTTACAAGCGAAAGGACAAGAAGTATACGATTTTCGCTGTGATTTCGGTTTATATAGATAGGTGTGCGTCTATAAATGGTAAAGAATTGTTATTGAACAGAATTTTAGGTGGGGCAATGCCCCAGTTGCCCTATAGGACGAGCCGCCACTGGTTGAAACTATTGTGTTACCACAGTGTCCGGGTTCTCAAGGAGTAGGAGTTACCCGAGTGATTTTAGTCCGAATCTAGTATTAACCGTAGCGTATTTGAGTATCACTCATAACGACGTCATAAAATCATGGAGGATGTGGAAGGTTAAAATATGTACCTTTCATGCGACCGCAAAGGAAATAACGCCAGGGCTACACACCACATAAATATAATAGGTATTTTTCGACCGCACCTATTTCGTTACACTTCACTCACTCCACTCTCATTTCTGTATTTTTCAAGACCCTGCAATTGCAGTGCGATCGAGGATGATGTATAGAGCCCTAGTTATTACCACTGATCGGTGTACTACGAGAAATGCACAAGACAGTTTTCCTTCCAACGTGGTCGCATTTATTTATGTTTCTCCAACGTAAAATGCTATCACGGTAATGATCAGATTACAAGACCCAGAAAACCATAGTGACAATTACCAACCCAACTTCTCGAATATAACGGAATCATTTGAGTAGTCGCTTTTGGTTTCAATTTCAACATGTTACGTACAACCAAGCGAAAACACTAAGACAGGGGTTCTTAAAGTATGGGTAGCGACAGCATCAGTGGGATCTTGTAATTTTAATATGTATTCAACATTTGTTGAATTTCTTGCAACAAATAATTTTCGTCGCGCTTCGCCCGATATCCTATGGATAAATTGTTCATTTTTTCGAAGATATTTGAGTTCTATTAGCAATAAGCGATGCACGTAGAAAAATCCTTACTACAATATGGCTTTATCATGAAAATATGCCGACCTTTGTAGTAGGCTACACAAATTGGAATGGATTCGTGATAAGTTTTGCCCGACATTGGCTTCTCTGTGAAACACCGCCGGAGACCGTAGGGCTGCATTAGTCCAGCGGTGTGCGTCGGGTGCGGGCATATTTTTTGCTCAGGTATTTCGAGACCAACCCCTTTCGCGTCGGGACACATGAAGACATGAAGTTTTGACCAACACGGCTTGGCCACGTGCGGCGCTAAAAACATCGGCGGCGATTAAACCTGAACCGACATTGACCGTCTCTGGTTGGCCAAAACCTTCGATATTGATATGTCCGGTCGGCGAAATGGTCGCTACGGAATAGTCCCCTCCTTGCAATCTGAGTAGACAGTAGTAGAAATGCGACCCACAGAAGAAAATAATTGAAATCGCGAGCGTCAGTCATGTTTCGTAGAGCTGCGTTGCGCACGACTGTTGTCTGCGCCTTCTATAACTAATAACTATATGTTATACATTTCCGTAAAAATGTAGCATACGTAAAAATGGATTATTTTTTATAAGTGAGGGTTGTGTCAGATTTGGGTCGCAGTCTAAAAAGTTTAAGAACCACTGCACTAAAACAATCAACTATCACCCAACGTTCATAGCAGAATTGGTTGTCCAATTTAAGATAACGCAGTGGGAAATGCGGCTGTTGGTCATCATCGTAAAGTTCGAGTTCGACATTGAAGTTATGATCTTCCCATGGAAACAAAATTAAAATCAGATATGTTTAAAAGGGTGAAGGAATTGTAGAATATTAATATACGCAAGCTGAGAAAATCCTCATCACAAGACATGAACGATTAAACATGAACATGGCAAACTACTTGCACTATATATTCAGTTATGCGCTGTGCAGACATGTAGCACTAGAACATAGCGCATATAAGTAACCTGAAGTTTCATGAACAATGATGGGACCGAGATATCTCTGTGCAGGGGCGGGCAACTTCTCCGGTCGGCAGGCCGGATATGGGAAAATGAAGCACTTGGCGGGCCGGATTAAAAGGAGTATATACATTAATGGCGTATTTATCCACCTTTACAAGGAATAAATCGTATTTAATGTAAACTTTAAGTTTATAGCATAGAGACCAAAAACAGTATTTAATGAATTTATTCACAGTAGCAGTTGCAGTCAATCAGACATCTATTATCGGTCAGAGTTGTCAATAAGTTCTTTGAACTCTGGCTGCATGTCGTATGTAGAAACCTTTAGTGAAGACTGCACGCTAACATCAGTTATATTGGAACGCAACCATTTATCGTTAATGTTCATGGTCGAAAATATATGTAGCCTACACCTTAACAGAGCAAGTAGTTTCATATCCATCTTTCTCACGTAGGCAAACTTGGATTCATTCTGTGACGCATAAAATTTGTCAATACTTTCAGAATATAATTTCACTTCCAGGGTCAAAACTCTCTGCGGGCCGGTCAAAATCCCTTCGCTGGCCGGATCCGGCCCGCGGGCCGTATGTTACCCGTCCCTGCTCATGCAGTCTACACATGCAGTGGCTTGATTCCTGAAATTGGATCGCAACAAAGCATGATGTCATTGGTGTGCATCACTCTTACTGTGAAGCAGGGGTGTCAAACATAAGGCGCGTGGTTCTGGAAAATGGTTGTATTATCCGGCACATTTCTAACAAACGTTGACATTTATGGTTATGAAATATCTTCATAAAATAATACCTCAAGACAGCAAATGTCGAGTATGTTCATAAGCCACGTACCACATAACCATCCGAAAGTGGTGTTGCTGGTACACTGCAGTCACCATCAGCAACAAGTAGCCAGACTTGGACAACTAGATAATTCTAGTTGTCTAATTTCACTAAATTAGATCGAAATGCCAGTAATCTAAATCTAATCTAATTTGGAAAAGCGGAAAATGTTCTAGTTGTCCAAGTCTGCAAGCAGCTGCCATTGACACCCAATTCCGAGAGGGCAAACAGTGCACAGTGAGTTCACCGCTTTATTGGAAATGGACCAAAAAGTAGTTATTTGCAGAAGTGAAAACGTCAGTAAGAACCAGGCACATGCAAAAATATATATCGTCAGTCTATAAAACTATTAAATCATCGTAATTTTGCCAATTCCGTTGTTTTCGAATAAGGTGCTGATATAACAGAACCCTATGGTTCGTGATATAGCGTATGTACATTGTACAAGTACAGGCTTGATAATTGAGTATTCATAAGGGGCATGGATTTTGAGGTAACATTTTGAAATCATTTGACTGGTCCGGCCCGCGAGTGCTCTGAAGGTTTGAATTCGGCCCGCGACGCAAGTTAGTTTGGCACCCCTGCTGTAAAGTATCCATAACGATAAGATAATGAGCCAAATCGTCACCTGCGAATCGCCGACTGATTGCATAATCATCAATATCAATAATGATACGACGTTCCTTTCAATGCAGAGAGGCTACCGCAATATAGGACTTGTTTCCAGACAGCGTCGTTTTATTCGACTCATTGAGATGTATTTCGCTGCATTTTAGAAATGGTGGCGTTTTCCAAAAGCTTTCGAATTCTCACAAATATTTGAATTCGGGCAAGTGAATATTGGAAACTTGACAGACTTTACCTTTTAGTGTAGCTTACTTCTCATCAAACACGGAATGTAAGAATCGGAGCATTGACTTATAAAAGCTTGTATAAATAGGAAAAGTCGACAATAAAACCACAGCACTACAAAATTTAAGCGTTAATTTTTAGACATCATCATGAAGGCTCAATTCGATTATCGCCTGATCGCATCGCTTTATAGCTCATGTTTGGCCCTTCGTTACGGTGATGCTATCGAGAAGTTTACCAGTCCGGGAGCAAAGTCGCGTCAAATGTTAATATTACTCCTTTTTGTGTTCCAGCGCATGCTCTTCCCAATAGACCTTGGAAAGGGACATTAAACTGTTCAATTCTTTCTGAATAGAGTTAATTTGTCGTTCTAATTCCTGTTGGTGGCGGACTTTCATCCTATCAACATCTTTACTGTGCTTCTCCACTTCATCCTTTTCTTTTTTCTGGTGCTCCTCATCCACTTGATGAATCTATTGTAGATATATATGAAATTTCTTAAGTACTGAATGGATTTCAAATAAAGATACGAAGGGTGATGAAAGGTTTGGATTTGGTGGGTGCGAAGAAACGTTCGTTCGTGATTCGCCGAATTATAACTCTTATTATATATTCAGTTGGGACAGGGATATCTACATATCTAGGCTACGGACGCCATTCACGGGATTAAAAATGATTTTTGTCAAATCGGTGTTCCAAGGAAGATGGCTTGATGCGAGAATGCAACAGAGGTGGTCAAAGAAGTCACCGTTGGTAATCATGCAAGTAGAAATTGAAGTAACGCCGTGAATTCCTATTCAAGTAGTAGAGAAGTAGCGTTTCACAAGTGAGTATAAATATAAGTATTCTAGGCCAAGTTTTGCCTAAGAAACTGAATACTATCAAACAGTAGAAGCAGTATAAATAATTCATAACCACTGTGAGTGGGCAACATATACTTGAAGCATTTCAAAAAATGAAGTATCGTTACTGACCACCTCTGGAATATAACACAGATATATATGCGCTACTAGTTAAAATTGGGATACTGGTTTTTAAAAAATAGTGGACACCTGTACATCGACTTGTTTTCGGAATTTCTCAACATCGCGATTATGTAGTTCTTTGATTGTTTTCATTTCCTGACGATGCGCTGCCCCAAGCCATAACACATCTAGAAAGGAAACGAATTCCGTTCCAGGTTTGCTATTATTATATTATCTGAGGTCACGCACCTGCAATCAGCAAAATGCACAGTATGCACACGGCGATAAATAATTCACAAACGGCTGGGGAATCCTTTCTCACTCTTTTGAAGCTTCTTCCTAGTCTCGATAAAACCCGTGGGCATCGACACCTCATGGACGGATGTGCCATGTTTTGATTTTTGATGCGTGTTTGTCACTGGGCTTTCTGCGTTAAAAGAAACTCCTGGTTGTGATATTTTCGGAGCACACAAACTCTGGTGTATCCCTCCCGATTATCTATTGGCTTTTACTTTAAATTTACTGCAACATCTAATTGAACAGACGCATTTGACCATATGTAGCGTACCAAGTGAACGAACATTCAGAATGGCCAAATTTAACCTTAACGTAACGACAATATATAGCCATTGGATTTATTGCAAGCATTGTTGATATAACATTATTCATCCGCCTTAGTATGGTATCAAATATAAACAGTATTGTAGTGCTCCATGAACTGAATATGAACATGTCGGATTTAACCAGGAGGTAAGTCCACATTTCAGTCATTTGACAAGTCACGATCAACTTTCAAGAATCCCATCCCATCTCCTTCACAGATCAAAGCCTGGTCGATATCACATCATAATAGAGTATAGTCAACCTAGAAAAACAATCTCCACAAGTCCAGACGCATGAACATTTTACAACATTGCTTAATTGGACTTTGCTACAAGATCAGTTAACTGTGACTGTATCGCCTCCGGCATAAAACCCATCCGCTTGAATGAATAAATCTGACGTGGAGTAAACTCTGGAATCAGCAATTTGATATCCAAATTATAAGCTAATGCTGGTGTATTGATAATGAAATATTATCTTATCCTCAATCCTCGTGTTTCCCGGTCCTGCGTTAGCATAGCTTGCAGTTACCATATTTTGAGATCCAGAAAATAGGACACTTTTTACAAATCAAAATATATGTAATAGAGGACGAGAAAAATGGTAATTTGAAAATCTTTACAGGAAATTCTGTAGTGTTGACTAAAAAAGGTCACTCTTCCGTCTCGACTCCTGAAAGACCCACTCGAGCGTCCCGATTCCACGTTTCGTGTCATTTAAATCGTTTTTAGTTGTGCCTGTACAATTGCCTGGCTCTGAATTATGCTATAAAGGAGGACGAATTGCCGAAAAGGAGGAAATGATTGGGCGTCCTCGGAGGACATTGTCGATTTCCTGAAAAACGAGCACAAATTCTCCTAAAGAAGGCAGTATAGTACATAACCATGATACAATTAGATCAATATTTACGATTGTCAATATTATTTGGAAAGTGACGCTTGTGAACCATTGATCTTTTGCACCACGTGTGTGCTGATAACTATACTTCAGAAAAGGGTTCAAAAAGTATCCCTCACAAGACGCATTCCACTATGGGGGTTATAATATCCTAGTTGCGGAGAGGTGAGAGCGTTTTCAAGGGAAAACACGATACCATAATAATTTCACGATTCAGCGAGAAATTGGCGGGTGAAAATCAAGTCGAGAACAATATAGCCTATTATAAAACGCGCCGTTTCTGGAGTTTGCGTTTTCCCAATACGTGATCTCCATGCATTTTAAATGTGATCTCGTACGGGAAAATGACCGGACCTTAGGTGGAATAAAATTCAATCGATGCTTGAGGCAGCACCATGGAGGTGTTTTGACGATGGAGATGCGAAGGAGCTGCAAGATTATTGAAACAGCTCAACCATCTTCCTCTGCATGCTACCACATTGGATCCGGTCTTGGAAAGCGATGGCGCTGACATCTCTACTCTACTACATATCAACAATCAATAATAATCGTCAAATTATATTTTCATCTGTAACACGCACAGCGCGATGTAATGAGCAGATGGGAGGATACCTAACGACCAGTTGCAGTCTCTTAAACTGCCCTACACCCCGACCTATTGCCTGATGTCTTGCTCTTTCCATGCGTTGTGAGTGCGCCCTTTCATCGGGTCTTTTTCAACGTAAAACAGCGAAACGGGGGGAGTGATGCACAGAATAACCTCCGTCTCGGAATCGAACCGGGTGGCCCGTGCAGCAGGTGATTATCGTCACCACTGGACTGCACCCGTTGTTGGTTACTTAAAGTTCTTGCGAGTCGTATTGGTGAAAAGTCCAATATAGTGATTTCGATGTCAAATAATTACACGGCATTCATCAAAACGCCAAAAGCCTAGCACTGGTTTACGTTAGTTATAGTTATAGTATAGATTACTAACCTTCGTAGGTTAGTAATCTATAGTTATAGTTGCCTGTTTAGCGACCAAAATATATTCCTATGAGACCGGATTCTCCGGTAATCTGCTTGGTTGTTCCGTTTGAGCAATTCGCAAAACAAACCGCAGAAGACAGAGACAGGAAAGAGGCATTTTACTCATCTTTAGATGGATAGCGTCATAGCGGGACGTGACTAATTGACTAAATTGCAATGTATCGTGGAATTATTTATGTCTTATGGCTTACTATACTAGACCCACGTTTGTTTTATATATTGAGCCAATTCACGACAAAAATCAGTTCCGTACCATCGCCGTTCTGGAGGTGACGTTGTTTTGTTAAATTTGATAGACTACAGATACAGAGGGAGTTTACTACGAAAGATATGAGGTCTAATTTTCGTGAAATCTTATACAGTTTCGCTGTTTCCAAATTTCGATATTATATAAGCTCTTCCTTTACTCCCCTATAATTATTGAATAACATTATCAATAATACTCAGACGCACTTGAGTCATGTTAACTAAGGTCGTTTTTCATACCGGTTCATTTTATGGAGTAACTCGAGATGTACACCAATGTTCCAGGCTTCAGGTAGCCCTTCAAAGCATTGCAGGTACAGAAAAGGATTTCCCGTAGTCTCATTTCATCAGTGTCTTGCAGTTGAGTTGTCATAGCCGATTTTGCAGTATCGTAATATCTTGACACTTGACGATTACCAGTGAACCCAGCCTCACAAACCCAGCCCTCGGTGAACCCAGCCCTCGGTGAACCCAGCCCTCGGTGAACTCGGCCCTCGGGGACTTTTGTAATTAAGTGTATTACCAAGTATTATTATAAATTATTAAACTAATAATGTTATTATCAACTGATTTGTCGATCTTGTAAGGAGGTCAGGGCATGCGTAGATCACGCAGTCATTGAAATGCGATGCGTGCAGCATGTGGTGCCACATTGATTGTGGGATTACCAGTGAACTCAGACCTCGGTGAACTCAACCCTAATATCCCACCTGCACCAACCCTAATATCCCACCTCCATCAACCCTAATATCTCACCTCCGGCAACGCTAATATCCCCCCTCCCCCAACCCTAATATTCCACCTCCGGCAACCCTAATATGTAATATCCCACCTCCGGCAACCCTAATATCCCACCCCCACCAACCCTAATATCCTACCTCCGCCAACCCTAATATCCCACCTCCATCAACCCTAATATCTCACCTCCGCCAACGCTAATATCCCCCTCCCCCAACCCTAATATTCCACCTCCGGCAACCCTAATATCCCACCTCCACCAACCCTAATATCCTACCTCCGCCAACCCTAATATCCCACCTCCGGCAACCCTAATATGCCACCTCCACCAACCCTAATATCCCCCCTTCCCCAACCCTAATATCCCACCTCCGGCAACCCTAATATCCCCCCTCCACCAACCCTAAGATCCCACCTACGGCAACCCTAATATCCCCCCTCCCTCAACCCTAATATCCCACCTCCGACAACCCTAATATCCTACCTCCACCAACCCGAATATCCAGGCCGTGTTATTTTTGGCATTTCAGGAGCCAGATGCCAAAACTGCCAAAAATAAAAATTTGAAAATGCCAAAAATAAGCAATTTTTGGCATATGCCAAAAATAACGCGGCCTGCCAAATAGTGTATTTCGTTCGTGGTGTTGTGTTAACAGGACCGCGTTACAAGCGAGAAGAGCGTTTGTGACAGGCAGGTTTCTTAATCTGGGTCCAGCCCACCCATTAGGGGTGAAAGCATGGTGTCCTAAATGGTGTGGGCACGGCGTGATTGAACGGCTGACTGCATTTGGTTTACGTCATACTTTCCATTTGTCCAAAGGCAATTTTACGACCATTTTTGACCGGCTTGTCGAGCACTAAATTTGATAAAACGGGCATCAATGAGAAGCTGCCGCAGTACTGATTATTAAAATATAAATTATATTCTGCTCATGGAGCTGGAACCCCTAAAATCAACCACGATTTTTGCATTGTGATCGAGTTGAACATTGTGACGCAACAAACTGTCTGGCTATTTCTGAGCTGCATAGTCTCGTTTTACAAGACAGTCTTGTTGCGTCAATGTTCTTAAACAAGATAATCTTCCCAGGACTCTTCCATGCAAGTTTGTAATATTAAAGCCACCTGAAGTGACAAAAGTCCTCCGAAAATATATCGGTAGACTGAAGGAGAAATGATAGTCGGGCTACTAAATGGAATGTGTTGAGAGACAACATAGGAAACTCCTGGAAAAGGATCAGGAAGAAAATTCTTTCCGCGATGAGATCGATGGCACTGGCGAAGTGATCTCTTTTCATGATGCATGGAAGCCGGTTCGGCCCTCCAAAGATTTTGAAGCTCGGAAAACCTTTTGTGGATGACTGGCAACATTCTTTCCCTCAACGGCTACTGTTGAAGCCGATATTTCCCAGATTCGCTGGGCGAGAAATGAATTTAGGAGAAACTTAGCTGACCTGAGTTTGGAAGCACTGTTACAGTGCAAACGATTTAAGTCTATTCAACAGCTGTAACAATCAGCTATTGAGCGTGTTTGTTAGGCTTTTTTTTTGCTTATTGGCACCGAGTCCGATGGATACTGCACATTTTGTGGTTTCGTTTGATATTATTAACCTATGAAATCGTTAGGTTTTTTCTTCTTATTGTTTGTTGGCACTGATTATACGTGGATGCTGCACATTTTGTGGTGTCTTTTGACAAACTAGCCCAAATAAAGCGTTTTTGTGACTAATTCGAGGCTGAAACTATCTATCTATTTAGAGGACGATGCCAAAACTGCCAAAATTAAAAATAGAAAAATGCCAAAAATAAGTTATTTTTGGCAGTTTTGGCATATGCCAAAAATAACACGGCCTGCGAATATCCCACCTCCACCAACCCTAATATCCTACCTCCGCCAACCCTAATATCCCAGCTCCCAGCTTTAATTCAAAATTGTTCGGGGGCGGAATTCACCGAGGTCCATAGTATTCGAGAAACACCATGAATACCACAAAACAAACACGTAGAGTATGTGAGCGTCGCGTTATCTCCCCCGCTTACTCAATCCGTGAATACAAAATTTTCCGAGGGCCGAGTTCACCGAGGGCCGAGTTCACCGAGGGCTGGGTTCACCGAGGGCTGGGTTTGTGAGGCTGGGTTCACCGGCAACCCACTTGACAGGCTGCGTATTACTATAATTCCCAATGCTTTGCTTGCATAAAAACAATATTCAAAGACTTTGCAGGTTCTCAAATTTGTATGAGCTTGGGCTGGAGATTTGTGTAAGGTATAATTTGGTCATTTCCATAATATTTCGAATCTAAATGAAGCATCTATGAACAAATCAATGTGAAAGTAAAATACATTATCTGGATTCCTGGATATATAGCTTGTTGCTGTATTAATCTCAAGGTGTTGTGTTCAGTTTTACATGTTGTACCGTACGTATCATTGAATTTTATCATAATCTATGGCAGAGGTCTCAAACTAAAATGTGCTCGCGGGCCAATTTCCTAATTTGCGATGACCCGCGGGCCGCAGCATCAATAGATAGGGGTATTCAATCTATAATATCCAACTAGGCCTTATTTAACGGCCCCTTGCAGACAGGCATTCCACAGCCATCGAGAAAATGTAATTTACTATTATACTATTCACCCTTGGCACGAACAAATCACATTTTCAAATATTTGAATAAAATAGTTTTTGTGCCGGGCATAATTTGTTCGAAATAATGAGTTTAGACATCATGCGAGAGGACGCATGAAGATATCGTAAAAGCTGTCGGGTTCTAATATTGCAGCTATTGGACCTTTGAAAAGCCACAATTTTATGTAGAATATTTTAGAATTCACTGCAGATTGATCTGATATCAGAGCATGTGAGCGGTGTAGCCTAATCGGGGTTTCTGATATAGGTACTCGTCTGCCAAAGTCAAATTAAACCAGCGTTAGGTTTTCTTCGATTAATATTGGAACAGATCAATAACAACTTAAATATAATCATTATTGTTCAGTAGTAATAGCATTGTTTCTTAACCGTTTTAGCGATCGTACCCCTTGTACTTTCAATTAGATTTCCACTGACCCCTGTCGATTTTCAACACAATTTCTGATGGGACCTATAAAAATCAGAAAGCCCATTCACATAAAACCGCGCGTAGCGCGAAGAATATTTTCCAGTTTAATAAATTAGCCCAGAAAATATTCCACAGCATATAGGCCAATTTCCACATTGCATCTGGTACCCTCTATGGTGCTTTGTACCACGAAGGGGATACGGACCCCTGGTTAAGAACCCCTGGAATAGAAATGACTAATCGCGGAAGAATCAATTGGTGTTACAGCTGTTGAGCGTACCACTACCTTACTCGCCACCGATAATGACATGGACAGAGAGAACAAACAACATCCAGGATGTAACCAAATATACGTCACAGAATGCCAATGGTTTCCATACGGACCTGATTAGATATCTATATTAAATATACCCTGCTCAACGCAAGCTACGGGCTTTTGATATTAGAATTCCCCACGACAGCTTCCCAGATTTTTGCGTCCGTAGGATTGCCAAGTCACTATTCCGAGAGGCAAGTCCTTCTCTGATTTTAGCGTTCGACCCTACTCAACTCGAGTCATTTTTAGTTTATCACTCAGTCAATCCAAAATCGAGTAATTTGACGAAAGGTCGCACCTAACAAAATCACAATTTTCAGTCACGAATCATCGACGGTTCATGTTTTGTCATCATGAACCTGAAATGTGACGTAATAGCGATCTTCCACTGCATGGTCGATTTTAGGAAGCGATGTGATAGTGAAGTTTGTTTAGATTTCAGGTATTTGTAGTAGTTTTAGAGTGAACTTTAAGTTCCTAAATCTGAAAAAAGATATATGACACTAGAATATATTGTCGAATACTTGAAATTGAAAAATGCATTTGTGGGCCGCACAAAATGTTCTCGAGGGCCGCATGCGGCCCGCGGGCCGCGTGTTTGAGACCTCTGATCTATGGTAACTTGCAAGGTTGTGCAAAATGTGCAGAGACAATATGCCCATTGCCCATGCATGCGTCACTTTTACAATATTTTCATCTTTAGCAGATGTTGCAGGTTTTGTGTGTTTTACAGTAGGCCTACCAGTGTTGCTAGTGTTAGCAACCAAGCTGTACTGTTAAATCAGTTTTTGCTTATTAGTCCAGTTCTGAAATTATGTTACTCTGTAATCTGTATTTGTATAACCATCATGTAATGGCATATTGATTGCCATTCATCAACAGGATCTCATTGTATCACGGTTATCAGCCGATCCACTGACCTAGATCTTGTCATGGTAAGGTGATCAAAAAAGACCTATCTATCATCAGTTCGGTAATCCGACGTGATGTTGATTTTGTTACAGGTATGATGAGCAACGGAGACTGGACTGTTCCATATTTATTTAGAGCTGTATGCGTGATCTGCATATTTCTCATATTCGGAGCAATACTCAATAGTAAGCCGAATTGGAACAGAATGTGTATGGTCCCAAATGTAACTGGAATGGCATTTTCAGGTGTGATACTGAAGCGGGACGTGTTGTTATTGGAAAAAGATCATCAAACGTCACTGAGAATCTCCCTACTCCGTTCGGACTATGAGCGTAAGATTGCTGACAATCGAGAAAACTATAAGCGCACCTGCGAAAAAAGTGTTCAAGAGGTATATTGGCCTGAGTGTGCATTGTGCACTGGCTGCTTTATTACCGTGATTACTATGAATTTGAATTGGTGGTATTAACATTTAATAGAATTTAAGACAAATTATCTTTCTACGGACTTATGGATTAAATTTCCAAATTACGATGACCCTTGGTCTCAATCTCAAAACATCAGCAGGAGTCGATGAAGCTCATAGGAGACAGTTTTCTCAAAGTTGCATCATTATGTATTTCTCTAATTTAGGCAGTGAAACGACTCAAGGAAACAGCCAAGTTGCAAGAACGCAAATCCTCCGCAGTTTTACGTTCGTACTATGCGGATATACTGAAAAATCATTCGCGTGAGTGCGCTGTTGTTGTGTGTCTTCTGAGCATCGATATTCATGCCTTGTTTTATGTTTAGTTTCTATTAAGCAAGTGGCGGATGAAGTCGAATACTTGTTGAAAGATGTGAGTTATTATATTTGATCTCATCAATTGACTGTAGATGAGGTCTTTTCAAGTTATTTTGTGTTCGCCTGCTACCTTTTTCCGGTTAAGAGAACAGGGGATAGTGAGCTGTTGGCTATTGCTAAGATGTGATGTCGCAATGTAACTGGTAGTTATTTATTATTTCTGACCGCCCTCTTTCTCGAGCACTCCCTTTACAGCGCATAGATATGTGGTTCTTAACCTTTCTTCCTCCGGCTCCCCTTTTCGAAAATTGCCTAGGTTTGGCGCCCTCCCCCTATTTTAAGGACCGGTGGTACAGTATCTCTACGATTTCGACACGCTGTGTGTTGCTGGATACGATACCTAGTTCGAACAATTTTGTGGAAAATAACCAGAGCAGCGGACGCGTTTTAACGGGGAATCGGCGATCTAAAAGTACGGTATGCGCAATGCCTTCACATGAATTACAATAAGCCACTGCGTTCATGGGAATATGTTGCAACCATAGTCTGGACATCTTTCGCACGCAGCGCGACGAAAAATTATGAGATTTGACAGATTTTGTCAAATGTCAATTTGCAATGGGAAGTCGGGGATGTTTAGAACTAACTATTGTTCTACTATTTATATTCGGTTAATCGTATCTATTCATATTACGTCCCTAGTACACCAACCATTGAAACAACATTTTTCTTCAGCGTCCCCCTATACCGCACCCCTGAGCTCAGGGCCCCCCATATTGCCCCTGAGCGTTTACGCCCCTCACGGGGCACTGGGGCAGAGGTTAAAAACCGCTGGTATAGGTGGACTTCATTTCAGATAAGGAGAGTATGTGATGTCCTTTTTAACATCGAGTATCTAAGCCTAAAGCTTTTAGTGACTGAAAATACCAGCAACATGCACAACGTAGTGACGCAATATATAGCGGAGCAGATTTGCACGGTATACCCTATAGCACTATAGCAGGGGTGTCAAACTCTAATCGCATAGCGGGCCGGATCAGTCAAAAGATTCCGCATTCCATGCCGTTGTTTTTCACTTGAGATCTTTATTATGTAAGGATCGGTTCGGTTTATTAGCAACAAGGGTTCTATTCTAGCGACACAGTTTTTTGCAAATAACGGAATTGGAAAAAATACCATGACTGGCCAGTTAATTTCAGTAGCTCTAACGACGTTATAATTTGACTTATTGCGATGCTCCCTTTGTTTTAGTCGTGAACTGGCGTTAGCCCTGCGTATGCGTTGTGAGGAATATAAGTGGTTTAACTGTAAACGCAATCTTGGGATTTGGTTCATTATCATTTAATCTCGATTCGGATTTCGGCCGAGGAGCTTCAGAAGTAATACAACAGTGCAACCACATATATTCCAGTTACATTTTCTGTATCCTTTGTAGTCTCCATGTAGCCTACATATAAAGGTTTCGCATTGGTGTTTCGCTTCTATAAATATCTACTTTTTGGTCCATATTTCCATAAAACTCAGAACTCGGGATGCACTTTTTGAGCCTCTCGGAATTGGGTGTCAATGTCACCGACTTATTCCTAATGGAGACTAGAGTAAAACCGCAACACCCCTGTCGGATGGTTATGATGCAATGAACATGTTCGACATTTGTTGTCTTGAGGGAGTATTGAATTAAAGTAGTTTTCACTACAGTACTTAAAATGTCAACAACTACTAAGAATTGTTTCTTGGGCTGGATGAAATCGTCTGGCAGGCCGGATGCGGGCCGTATTTTGACACCCTTTCCCTATAGTCATCAAGTTTCCAGCGCTCTTGGTAGCAATGGCCAGCTAAAATCTTCCAACATGCTTACAAAGTTTTCGGCTGCTCGAATCCCAAATTTTAAGGACTTTCGCAATCTGGAGTGTTCAGGAAATCTACCTGTTAACAGTCTCCGATAGTACGAGGTGTTTTGATGCGTTGGTTCTCTTTTGCAAGATCGGCGACGGCACGAAGAAATCCACTGTTGAAAATATTTTATTTCGTCTGAAGACCATCGAGACGCAAATAGCCGATATTGATAAAGTTGAGGACTCGAAAATGACTGCCAGGTGACAAACGGCAAAGACTCGGCCGCGCATTCTTTTCAACTCGGTGTGTGGCGGCTGGGTTAGTGCGAGCCAAGCCGTGCGGTCGTAGGCATAACGCGCTTAGCTCGCTTGGCTTTTATTACTTTATTGTCGTATTCTTCACGTGTCTCGTGTTTGATACGTAGAGTTCCTTACGATATCGATGTATTGCTTTGTGTATTTAGTTTGAATCGCCTCGCGTTTACGGCGAATTATTTGATCATTATCATCGTGGGATAACGGACGGAGTCTGTTATCCGCTTGAGTCATATTAACGCTGCGGAATACTAAGAAACACGCGAATGAATGAATCAATTCTCGAGTGTCGGAACGGTCCGGTACCCAATCGATTCACAAAATACTGTACTTCAAGCTATTGATATCGATTGGGCCTGCGTCACTTGGCTTGAATAGCCGGGATGTTCTTGCCGCAGCGGTTTTGGTTCTATTGTGAGGCGGGGAAGTGTCAATTCCAAGTGTGTCATGATTCTGTCGCGCTATCGAGCTTATTTTTTCTCGTAATCATATCGGCGTCGCAATCACATGTTTATCGGTATTTATTCGCACTTTGACATACTCTATTGAATGACGGCGTGCTCTCCAAGCGTATCTGCGTGACTGCTGCTGTTCTAATCAAGCATTTTCTACCTCTTTGAATACATTCGCTTCAACCCGAGACTACCTAGCTCTTGGATAGTCGAAGTTCATTCCTTGAACACGGCGGAAGACATACGCTCTTCGCGCCGATTTTCATTATGTATCATGTGCCAGATTGTGGTTGAAGTCTCCAATACCTAATCGCATTAGGAATATCATATTGTCAGTCGGTCCATATTTTGATTTCGTAATTTGTTTCCCCTGTTGGCCTAGTCATAGCCGATGCTACTTATCGATACTTAACATTGGACAAATGGTGAGCAAGACTCGGGAATCGGAACCGGCAAGCATCATCGTAACCCGACTCACACCCGCAGGCACTGTATTGAAACATCTGTATATCCAATGCTATCATATAAAATAAAATACATGATCATTTGTATTATCAAAGTACTTCATTTGCGTGGCCTACTGCCACCTTTACGTGCCATTTCATTTTCGCAAGTATGTACCAAAAATTGCTTCTATTATACACAATGCTAGCTAGCTACGTTGAGATGTTGACGTGCGTTGATCAGTTTGTTCGCCGATGGCCCCATGGGATCGCATAATAGTGCGTCTTGTCTTGCGATTAGTGGGAAATTCAATTGAAATATCATTGAACAAAAAACTGTATTTTCGCGACATGCTGCTGTGGGATTTTTGATGTTCCAATTTTTGTGGAACTTTCTGGAGTGCTGAAGGGTTCACGTAACCGGAATATCGGTCTTCATCAACAGAGCTAGTGTTGCTAGAGCGTTCAATATAATATTGGGGGTAAAGGTCTCGTTGTCGTGACATGAAGATAAGATGTTAGAGATGCTCGCTTAATTTCGGCACATTTGGATGCGTTGGTTCAAGGTGGAGTCAACTGCTTCTGCCAAAAGCAGCAATTATATATTGTCTTACTCCCGAGTCATGTGTAGTCGCTTCAAGACGGTAGCCGCGACAGCTGAACCTGTGAAAAGTTGATTTTATATTGAATGACCTCGACATTAACTCCGTACAAACGTTGCGGTGTAGGCTATAGAGAGCGACAGCTAATGACGAGCTGTCTTGTGTTTGACTGTTAGTGTGATATAAGCCTACGCTCAATTGCTCAGAACCTGCACGATTCTAACAATCTTATTTCAAACCGTGTCGTGAAATGGGATCCGAATATTTTCTGCTGACACTCGTCAGGGGTATAATCGTCAGCAACTAGTAGAGAATGGAAATGAACATCGTATATCAGCGATCGTATCACAAAATATGATGTTGCCAGCATGAATTTTCAAATACGAGAGCGTTCAATGTACTATTTTTTATGGTACTCTTTTCGTTGACACAGCCTTGGCCGGTGTATTTTGATAAGTCGACTCAAAGGCACACAAATGTTTGTTCTTAGGAGCAAGCACATATATGTGGTCGAGGTAGTCATCGTCTTTGGTACTCGAGTTAAGTAGCAGCAACGCCAAATGTTTTTATTCAATTACAAGTATTTTGCCATTTGCAATACATGTCAAAACTACTTAAAGAAGAAGTAGAAGATGAACTTCTGAAAAGTGCTCATGCTAAAAGTAGATACCGTCGAGGGTCGCATGCATCTCGCAGTAAATCAGAGGTGGCAACTTTCAAAATTGTTGGGTAGGCTACAACTTGTCAAGTTGTGGCAATTTCACTCGTAAAAATGATGCAAACATGTCCAAAACTACTTTCTACTTTATAAGATTCAAAGTTAGAAAAGTAAATACTGTTGCCTAAAACACTGCTGAGTATAGAAAATGGAGCAGTAGCCTACTTCGTGACCGACCATCCGTGGAAGTAAGGACATGTATTACAGACAAACGTGTCGAGTATCCTCTACATCGCCCAGGCCGAGGTGGGTGTCTGATTTCAAAGAGTACTCCAAGTCGTTTCGAGACCTTTCTTTTTTTTCATTATATCGCAATTTTGTAGAGTATTGAACTGATAAAAAATTGTTACTAAACCGGAGTCGAAGTACGCCTATATGCAGGCCGTGTTATTTTTGGCATATGCCAAAACTGCCAAAAATATTTTTGGCATTTTTTGATTTTTATTTTTGGCAGTTTTGGCATCGTCCTCTAAATAGATAGTTTCAGCCTCGAATTAGTCACAAAAACGCTTTATTTGGGCTAGTTTGTCAAAAGACACCACATAATGTGCAGCATCCACGTATAATCAATGCCAACAAACAATAAGAAGAAGAAAAAACCTAACGATTTCATAGGTTAATAATATCAAACGAAACCACAAAATGTGCAGTATCCATCGTAATCGGTGCCAATAAGCAAAAAAAGAGAAAGAAATGCCTAACAAACACGCTCAACAGCTGATTGTTACAGCTGTTGAATAGACTTAAATCGTTTGCACTGTAACAGTGCTTCCAAACTCAGGTCAGCTAAGTTTCTCCTAAATTCATTTCTCGCCCAGCGAATCTGGGAAATATCGGCTTCAAAAGAAGCCGTTGAGGGAAAGAATGTTGCCAGTCATCCACAAAAGGTTTTCAGAGCTTCAAAATCTTTGGAGGGCCGAACCGGCTTCCATGCATCATGAAAAGAGATCACTTCGCCAGTGCCATCGATCTCATCGCAGAAAGAATTTTCTTCCCGATCCTTTTCCAGGAGTTTCCTGTATTGTCTATCTCAACACATTCTATTTAGTAGCCCGACTATCATGTCTCCTTCAGTCTACCGATATATTTTCGGAGGACTTTTGTCACTTCAGGTGGCTTTAATATTACCAACTCGCATGGAAGAGTCCTGTGAAGGTTTGCTTGTTTAAGAACATTGACGCAACAAGACTGTCTGGCAAAACGAGACCATGCAGCTCAGAAATAGCCAGACAGTTTGTTGCGTCACAATGTTCAACTCGATCACAATGCAAAAATCGTGGTTGATTTTGGGGGATCCAGTTCCATGAGCAGAATATAATTTATATTTTAATAATCAGTACTGCGGCAGCTTCTCATTGATACCCGTTTTATCAAATTTAGCGCTCTACAAGCCGGTCAAAAATGGTCATAAAATTGCCCTTGGACAAATGGAAAGTATGACGTAAACCAAATGCAGTCAGCCGTTCAATCTCGCTGTGCCCTCACCATTTAGGACACCATGCTTTCACCCCTAATGGGTGGGCTGAACCCAGATTAAGAAACCTGCCTTTCACAAACGCTCTTCTCGCTTGTAACGCGGTCCTGTTAACACAACACCATGAACGAAATACACTATTTGGCAGGCCGTGTTATTTTTGGCATATGCCAAAAATTGCTTATTTTTGGCATTTTCAAAATTTTATTTTTGGCAGTTTTGGCATCTGGCTCCTGAAATGCCAAAAATAACACGGCCTGCCTATATGGCTACAACAAATGCCGAATGAACTATTTCGAAGGACCATACCTGTCAAATGCTCTCCGTATAACTTTGCGGTTGAATATCAGTTTCGAGTCGAACAGGAGAGCAGGATAGGTTATTTCGCAAACTCGATTTTTCCCAGCGTCTCGTCTTCGCCGCCTAAAACGCATATTGATGTGGACTGACTGTATTGACACAGTGCATGATAATTGTAGGATGCCGCTGTAATGTCACCATAAGCAGCTGTTGGCGATAATGGAGAGCTATAAAATATACCAATGCGTCAACATCACGTACGATAGCCATTCTGCATGCAGGGCTCATGCAGTCGCTTTCATTCCTGTCGTGCAGATGTCTGTTCTCCCAATCTTTGAGAATTGTCATCAACAACTTCCTTCTTTTCCGTTTCCTGTAAATTTATCGGTAGGATGATCCTTTGTTGGCAAAGGCGCGGTCAGAAACAATGAAATACTTATATTTCCGAATACTCAGGTAGGTTGTGCCTACTTGCACTACATGCTCAAGTGGTTATGTGTTTCCACTTCTAGTTATGGTTCTTAGGCACATTTGATAGTTTTTTCTTCATATTGGAATTTGAAGAGCTTCTTGGAGGTACAGAACTTCAATATACAATTAAATAGTATATTCATATTGAAATGAACCCGAATATTTTCGGCTGACACTCGTCAGGGGTAATCGTCAGCAACTAGTAGAGAATTGGAAAGAACATTGTAGATCAACAATCGTATCACAAAATATGACGTCACCAGCATGAAAGAGAGAGCGTTCAATGTACTATTTTTAGGTGGTACACGAACTCCTTTTGTTGACAGAGTTTTGGTTGGTGTATTTTGATAATAGTTGATTCCAAGGCACACAAATGGAATTGTGAGCGGCCTCGCCCTATGATGCCGCGGCATGGAGAGGAAATTAACGCAATTCAACGCAGAAAAACGAACAGAGCCCACCGCACGAACAATAAAAGATGTTTATATCCATCTACCTTGGATTGGCCCCATTTCCACCCGCTTTGAAAAACAATTGATTTCTGCTGTCAGTAAGTGTTACGACACAGTCAAAACCAATGTGATTTATACAACAACTCAACTGCTCCCTCCAACACGCAAAGACATGCTTCCTGCACTTCAACAAAGTAATGTAGTGTACGAATATAGGTGCCAGTGTGATTGTGGCTACGTGGGAAGAACGTCAAGACGTCTGCAGGACCACATAAACCAACATGTCCCCAGATTTATCAGAACACGCTCAGTGAAAAGCTCACCCTTAACTCATCCACTTAACATTGATGCTGATCGATCAAAGGCCATTAATTCTGCCATCGGCAAACATCTTATATAGGTGTGAAATTTTGGAACAATGTACCAGCTTTGTACCGTACTCTTCCTTATCATACATTTAAAGCTCGCTTTTGCAAATTTATATTATCCAAGTACTAAGAAGAACATATCTCATGACCACAGTAATGTTGTTTGTTGTTTTGGTTCATTTAATATGCTACAATAATATTACCACTGTGTACATGGGTCAAATTGTTATTTTCTGATCACACTGTTAACTATGGTAACCGTCCTTCACTAGTGTTGCTGTCTTTTATTTACTTTTGTTTATTTCGTTACTCTTTGCGGTGCTACTTGACTGAGAGAAAAAATTGATCCATATTATAATTAATACTGCCAATATGCTTGGGTGACTCCGGCCTAGAAGACTTCGGTCATATCGGGTCTCCCAGTCTATACCGTGCAAATTATAGTGAGGAAAAAATTTAAAAATGTATACTATTGGACGTGAATGTTTGTGGACATTGCCTTTACTATATTTCATGGTTGACGAATAAAAGAACTCTCTCTCTCTCTCTCTCTCTGTTGGATAATCCGATTTGTGCGAATAATTATCGAGACGACCGATTTCGAATCGTAGGGCGAGGCCGCTCACAATTCCATTTGTGTGCCTTGGAATCAACTTTTATCAAAATACACCAACCAAAACTCTGTCAACAAAAGGAGTTCGTGTACCACCTAAAAATAGTACATTGAACGCTCTCTCTTTCATGCTGGTGACGTCATATTTTGTGTTACGATTGTTGATATACAATGTTCTTTCCAATTCTCTACTAGTTGCTGACGATTACCCCTGACGAGTGTCAGCCGAAAATATTCGGGTTCATTTCAATATGAATATACTATTTAATTATATTGGAATTTGGAAATTTTTACGTAGAAAGTATATTGTTGGGATGTATTTCCATCTCGTTTGTGAGTGAAATTTCCAAAACGGTCCTGCATCATATTAGCTTACTATATTTACGAAAATTGCACCGTAATTTTTAGTGTCAATAGTCATATTGTCTTCGTAGATGAATATTACAATTTGAAAACTAGACTATACTTGGGTCAGTTGCATCGCACCTTTCAGATCTTCGTTGTTTACTTCCACTTGAAGTAGTTTTGACATGTCTTTGAAATCTATATAAACTTTGTAGCTGGGGTTGAGTATGTTCGCAGGTCTCACTATTTCATTGAATAATAACAATTAGACTCGTGCAGTTTGTAGAGTGGAACAGTATGCCTACAGTCTGCAGTATCAGGCGAAATCTGATGATCAAGAATATGAAACATACCTATATATGATTTGAAGACAAATTGGCACGCACTCGTTGCAAGTTACAATTTCAGACAACTGATTCGGTAAATCCGATAATTGTGAATCCACGTGCGTTCATGCATTATTGATCGTAATGATTGGAATCGAGCAAGTGAGAGTCGATTTTTACCAGCAGTAAAAAGATACACAATTTGTATCAGAGTCGATATTTTCTCGAGAGCCTTGAAACCTCGATTGGCGGTATCACAGCGTCCAAAGCGAGTGTAGCCCACATTCCGTATTGTAGGTACAAGGTTGCGGATTGCGCATGTTTGAGGAAACGAGGCAATAGTGTTCAATTTCCAAAGCGCTATGAAACTGTCATGTCCAAGCTATATCAAATTATAATTGCCGTGATGTAACTGGCATTTTTTATTGTATATCAAAATAAATGACAGGCTACTATCGACCAAACCAGAGGTCTCAAACACGCGGCCCGCCAGAACATTTTGTGCGGACCGCGACGAAATTTTAGATGTTTATTAATTTGACAATATCCAAGTGTCACATATATCTTTTCAGGTTATAAAGTGAAAATTCCTTTTTAAATTGTTCCGAAAGCCGGAAACTATTCATAAAACTTCACTAATATTACAAACGCTACCATGCAGTGGAAGATTCACTATTTCGCCACATTTCCATGATGACAAAACCTGACCCTTCGACGATTCGTGACTGAAATTTGTGAGTTGGACTTGGACGCGACCTTTCTTAGAATTACTCAGACTCGGGCTAACTCGATGGCAAAATGAAAATGACTCGAGTGGACTCGGAGTGATTAGGAATGCCGTGAATTTGTTAGAACCATATGGACGCAACAAACTAATCGCATATCAGGGAAATAGTAATAGATCGGAAAGTCGCAGCTTGGTATTTCGCTAACTAAGCAAGTAGTTATGGCAACCATTGTCAATCTGTTAGTTACATCTTTGGTCGCTACCATGTTATTAAGGCCATTTAAAGGTACCGAGTACCTTATTTAGTAGTACGCTCCAACGATGTAACAACAATGGGCCGTTCGGGATTCCGACATTTCAATCACTGGGACACATTCATTATTATATTAATATTTTTTCTGCTCCTATATTTGAAGATATTTGGCCATGAAGTTAATAGCCTACTTATCAGAAGTATACCCGAATCCTGGATTGGAATTACAATGCTCAACCTAAAATTGTTTTGATATCAGATCAGTCTCTATTATCAATCTGGTAAGTTTAAAATATTCATAGTAGCTGCAAAATTATAACCTGATAGCTTTTATGATGGCATCATACATTAGTCCAACCATATATGGTGTCTATATCTTAAATACATCAAGAACAACAACAATTATATTCAAATATTTATAAATGTGATGATTCTTTCCGTACCAGGCTCAAGTTGATACAAGAGCAAATCACATTTTGACGATGTGTGTTTACTGTCAGTCTGCTGGATCGGCTCACTTTCAATAGGACAAGTCATTCCCGCCAAATAAGGCCTACTTGGAAGGCATAGAATACGCCTATAAATGCTGCGGCCCGCGGCGTCGTCAAAACTGGAAAACTGGCCCGCGAGCACATTTGAGTTTGAGACCTCTGGACTAAACCAATGCCTGATTCTGAAGCTTATTACTTAAATATGCATCCAATCGAAACGATAACCCAACGCATAATCTTACCTCTGGCGCACATTGTTATGGTAAATTCTGCACCTCCGAAATTTCATTTACCGACTTATATCGTAAGGATGGTCATTGGTCATTGATAAATTGTTGGATTTTATATGGAAAGAACATGGTCATTGGATTTTGGATTGGATTGGACCAATGACCATGTTCTTTCCATATTAAAATCCAACAATTTATCAATACCACCTACCTGTTAGCGTCTGCGGTCTTGTATTCCTCAACATTAGTGCAGAAAGTCTTCGTCTCGTGCACGAAAATGGAATGCTGAGAGTTCACTTTTCCGAGATCGTTACCGACCAGAAATCCCTTGGCGGCAGCGATGTCACAAACCGGCGAAACCTCACGAGACCGATGCGTTAGACTTGCGCGGGCTTACGTGAAATCTCATAGACGTTACCGAGTTTTCGACGCTTTTTCCTATACCCGGGGAATCCCTGGACCGCATCTTCAGACGGCGTTTATTTCGCTTTCTTTCCGCGTCTTTCACTCGCTGGAAGCGAATCTCGAGTCGTCGAAGGTTTGCTTCTATCTCTGCGACTCCTTCGAAATAAAATCACGATTGTAAGTATTGATATTGACTCCCGGTATAGGCTTAAACGAAGATGACACGTCGGAGAAGTTGCTAATTTACAGAGTTGCTTCAAGTGTAAGTTTTGCGTCAGAAACTGTTAAGTGAAAGTGGAAGTGGTCTAAAAACAACCACTTGAGTAAGTATTGCACGTCAACTCCTACTTAGGCACTTCAAAGAAGTCCAAATTACTGCGTTACTGATAGAACACCTCAGCTGCTTTGGATCATGGTTCAGGGTGGGAATTTTGGACCGTTGATGTACGAAGCCCAGTTTTGTTCGAGTCCATCAGATTTGAGTACAAGACAAATATGCATAATAGCAATCTGAAAGGGCTCAAAAATTTGAAAACCATTCTACTAATATTGACATGTCCTTGATTTTGAACGATTGATGCGGCCAATACGTAGAAATATTTGCGTGTTAAGAAAATCTGATACGGTGGGGTTTTCACCCCGCACAAAACTTCGAGTCGAGTACACCATACATTTTCGCAACAATTGGGACAGATTTTCCAAATAAGCACAAATAGAACCAAAATGAAAGAATACCGTCGTTGGAGAGTGGTTGGTGTTCTTGTTCTCCTTGCGGTCGGAACCAACAGTCAGGAAACGGCTGAAGTACTAACGGCGTTGTCTGGAACATTATGCACGGATTGACCACCAAAAAATAACAAAGTGATAATAATATATTATAAGACACGTTGACTTGAACCCATTCGTATGTACCTTCATCGGAACTGGCGGCAATGACGTTGCGGTTGACAACTGGGAAGGTGGCTTTGTCATTTGAGGGATGTCTGCGAAAACATCCTCGTCATTGTATTTTTCCTCATCCCAAATTCGGGGCGAGTTTTCGCGAATGCAGTTCGGTAACTGTTCCTGGTATGCGAAAGATAATAATAGGATGAAATTCTCTTTATATTTCCAGTATAAAAACAAGTGACTACGAATCCGTGAGAAGCAATTTTCGAAGCGCAACCTGATATTCACTATATTGCGGAACCGTCCACTGAAAAGTAATAAGTGCCTGAGTTATTGAGTATATTTCCTAGTGCACTTATAATTCAAACGTCATCAATAAAAACTGATGATTTATGCTGAGACTGAAATATTTTGAGATCATGCATGGAATAGCTGACTTTTGTTTCATCCAATGGCCCGCTTCCGTGGTCATGCAACGGTGATTTCAAGCTTGAGTCTATGTATTTCTCTTCGTCTATTGCTTGCAAGCCATGTGCCACTGTATGATGGGAGGTGTTCATCCCCTCCGTGACTTCTTCGTAGAGAGTTTCCAGTGTTGAATCGGTTACCACCCTAAGTTCAAGACACATTTAGAGATCGCAATGGAAATATAATCTGCGAACTGCAGTGCGCTTATCGTCAAATACTTGAGTTGCACAAATGTGAAGTGAATTTTATAGTGAAACACAAAGAAAAACACCTAATTTTACCTCTGGTAGCATAAGCCGTGGAAATAAAGCCCAATGTCAAATCCCTACTTTTCCTATAGACCAGTGGTTCCCAACCTTTTTCGAATCATCGCCCCCTTTTCAAGTTCAACATCGATCATCGCCCCCCAAATTTTGTGAACCGAAAAATGGGCATACAAACTGGAATCACCGGCGGGTTGACTAAAAATAGATTTAAAAGAGTCATTTCTCCGCCTTGACTCCAAAATAGCCGTTATAACGCGTCATCGCCCCCTTCGCTATTTTCGCCCCCTATCGCCCCCTTCGTCATTCTCGCCCCCCTAAACCGCCAAATCGACCCCTGGGGGGCGATATCGCCCACGTTGGGAACCACTGCTATAGACCATCAATCAGGCGTAGGTACTGTTCTGTTTAAGTGCAAGCCTATACAACTGTAAATACCCCGTAGATATCATCAGAGCTTTTACATCGGAAGTGGCAACCATTGACGAAGGTTCTTTTTCAAAATAATCTGGATACCGCACAAGTTCCCTCTAAATACAAAGTTATTCGTCGGTTAATGAAGCATTTCGGAGTGTAACGAATAGCGCTTCTCCACCTTTGACGACTGCAAGTTTTGAACGGGCGTCTTCATTTTTTTCTTGAAAGCTATCGCGAACAGGAAACAAAGCAGCAGCAAGAACAACGCGATAGCGATCAGTGACGATATCATCCCTGCATCAGAAAGTCATCGGTTTTAATAGTAGGCCTTGGGATAAAAACAGATGAGATATATGCGCACTACCAGATATGGTCAGTAACGAATTTCATCCACTTTTTCGGAGTACTCAAGTAGGTCTTACCGACTTGCACTGTTTTTAGATTACTTGCAGTTATGTCGGAAAAGTTATATAGACAAAACAACTTGCTTATGCACTTTTGATTTTGAGAATTGGAAGGTCGTTTGGCGATAAGTTTGCTTTACATTTATGTGTGAAAGCATCGTAGGAACCGAGTAAAAATCCATCACAGTAGCTACTGTACATATTTTCGAAGATTTTACAGCTATTTGTAGCGTCATTGGTCATTTTGCGTCAGTCACGAACATGCAGATTGCAATTTCGAAAGTCTGCCATCGATTCACTGCCAAAAGTGTGCAAGGTCTCGACGGAATCTACTCACGGTACTTGAGTATTTTGCAGACCTCTAATTTTCTACCTCTACCTGAAATAGTTTTCACGCGCCTTAGAAATCGCTGCTTAATTGTAATTGAGTAGAAATTTGCGGCGTTACTACTACTTCTAATTAAGCAGCTACACTGACTATACTTTGATCACCTTTGCTCGTTACATATATATTAGTCTATACATGATTACAGTAGGCTATATCCGAATCTCGCCAACGGGACATGCAATGCATATTAGGGCTCTTCAAAAATGACTTTTTTTCTCAAATCGTACTGGCTACTTGATAAAATTGTTAGGTTACCTTATTTAAGCCTACACACAAAATTTGGTTCAATTCCAGCAAGTAACCACTTTGCTACAGGAGAAGAAAGTTTCTAATTATTATATAAAAATAAATAATAAAAAATTTGAAAATTTTCTGTTTATTTAGTTTATTTATTATAGTTGTGCTCACCGTAAATACTATTTTATTCGAATCCAAATTTTTCGACGGCAATATCTCCGCTTCCACTGGTTGGAATTGAACCAAATTCGGTGAGCATCGTTTCTATAGACAGCCTAACACTTTCATGGGGTGAACAGAAAATTTTCAAATTTTTTATTGTTTATTTTTATACAATAAATATAAACTTTCTTCTCCTGTAGCAAAGCGGTTACTGGCTGGAATTGAACCAAATTTTGTGTGTAGGCTTAAATTAGGTAACCTAACAATTTTATCAAGTAGCTAGTACGATTTGAGAAAAAAGGTCATTTTTGAAGAGCCCTAATGCATATACTTTTACACTTACAAGCTTTTGACAATCGCTCAGCTTCTGATGGAAAGACGGGAGATAGAACAGGGATACCGAGTATCTTTGACATCTCATCCAGAGGCATTACACTGGAAAAACAGGAACAGTGCGTGTTGAAAAATGTAGATAATGAGTTTTAAGTTGCGTGGCTCGTAGTCGTAATTCGTATACCGACTATTTCGTATATGCACTATTTCGGTCATTTTTAGGGCTGGGTAAAATTGAGTACCTAAGTGATTTGATTCCAAGGGAAGTATTTAGATTCAGACTGCGAGTCGGTCCGAGTATTCGCCGATAACAATTAGTATGGCGTCAAAACAGTAACAATGATTTAAAAGGAAATATATGGACCACAAAAGAATAAAATACCAGCCACACATTTTTAGTTGTATTTCTTCACCATGGCTATTTTCATATCGCACGTGAGAGTGCTGCGAACCTATTACTAATTCACACAAATGTTACTCCATGAAGATTCGTAGGCATGTGAAAGCATTTCGGACGACCAATCCATGTGTCAAGGCTTCCAGGGTCGGAAGGAAATAGTAAGCAAATTCCTCGTTGATAAAAAAAAAACTATCTGCGTGAAGGACGTATTATCTCGATGCTCAGCAGAACCACTCTATCTATAATCGTACTTCTCATAGCATGAAAATAAGAACCTCAAAATTTTCACCACATCTCCGCTCGGAATGTATTGTAGTTCCTTCTTGATAGCGAATTCGGCGAACACGGCATTAGAAGTGATTCGGTGTAAAGATGCTACTTCTGCCAGAAACTTGTAACAAACATGGCACCCATAAATCGCGTCAGGTCATTGTAATAGTGAAATCTCACCTCTGAATCTTCGATGCTATTTACAGCCAGAAGTTTCCTCAGAGAAACCACTTTTTCGTTTGCCTTTTCTACCTATTAATGAAAGTGAAGACGTGTTTGAATTCGAAACCTGGGTACGGTATATAAAATGAATTTAGTCCGTGTTACAGTTGAATCTTTGATATTGCTCAGAACGCAAACGCATGATGGTCAACGCCACGGCAGCATAAAAATATGCCAACGCATCGCGTCGTGGCCCGCGGGTGAGAGCCACTGGTTTAGTGGTTTATTACCGTGGTTGCATTTAAGACAAAAATGATTTTACAACAAACATGTTTGAAACATGGCCATGGTTTAAAAAAATGTTTTTTTCTTGTTTTTTTGTTTGTTTTTAGCCATGACGTTACGAATCTTTAATTGTGACGTCACAGTCGAGTGATGTTGACAATTGAAAATATGATGACTCATAACTTCTTGCTGTAACTGTTAAACCGACGACGATTTCGCGCGTTCCAGCCACTTCAAATCGTATACGTCGACTATATTGGATGTAAATCGTCCGTATATGCTCATACTACATGTTCTCGAAAGAATTTAAACGATTACGGCATGATTATACAACGTTTGAAAAAAACACTATTTATTTGAAGCCATTTGCATAAAACACTGTTTAATTTTTTTAAAACCAGTGTTTTAAAACATCCTTTGTTTTAAATGCTACCCCTAACTGTAACCCAGTTGTTCTCAGCCGGTGTGCCACTGCACACTGGGGCCAGATTTGACTGCGCAGGGGTGCCGCGAGAAAGTAAGGTCTATAGGCTTTTTAAAAAAGCGCCGCGGACCTATGTCATATCAGTTTTCAGCACCAGATGCCAATGGCGGTGACCAAAATAACTCATCACCGACAATGAGACCGTGACTGTGAGGCTTGGTCTAAAGTGCTAACATTTTCCTCGTCATCACCTTCCCAAATCTTGCATTCGGAGTACTCGTACTCGTAGTGCCAGGACTTTAACTGCTGTACCCAAACACCTGATACACGGGTGTGATTATACACCAATGGCTCACGAAACCAGAACCGACCTCTAACTTATACCGCGGTATAAATCGAGTACAACATTTTAATCCAAGTTATGCGTGAACGTCGGATTTATGACCGCGATGTGCAGTGTGCTACGCGTGCAGTGTGCGCGTTGGCGAATGGAATGTATAACGATTCGTGGCGAACTGGGCAGTGGTCTGTATAATAAAGGAGTCTGGGGGTTTCGCGCACCAGAACTATGTTCAATATCACTGGGCAGAAATTTTGAGCATGCAATCATCCGAGAATATTTCAGACACATATTTGACGCAGACTGCAGAAAATGACAAGAAAAATACATTATATTTACTATCAGCTAGGTGCAATCCCCCATTTAGCTTATCCATTGTAACTTGAAACTCTACGCTCGATAATTTAGATCCAGATGAAGATGTTAGGGATGGCAGGCCTAATGATGAAGATTTCGAAATCGAACATGATTCAGAACGTATAGTAGTCCATCAACACAAGTTGAATGGTCTGACATAGGCCTTGGAACTTGGAAAAGAAATATTCGGAACTTTTAGCATCATTTCTAAGTGAGAAAGGATTACTTGGCAAGAGAGCGAAGATAGCTCACTTTCGTATTGGGCGACTTTTGGTGGATTTGTGTATTATCGTGATACTGACATTGACATGATACTGCTACCGTTGGTTTCTGGATGAGATACCAATCCCGATTTACAACTCAAGTGAATGGCAAATATCTATTGGGAGCTCAAAACGGAACATAAGTTGTGACATTTTTGAAAATGGCAACGTCTTAGGTGCAGTAACAATTGCACACTCAGCCGTGAACAATAAATAAACATTGAATTGTTGCAATTCAGCGCCCAAAAGTTAATCGCAATCAATTGTCTGATCAAAGTCATCAAAAAATGTGTCTACCAGTGTATTCTATGGGCGCTCAATACCAACATTTTGGGAGCCTGACCAGGTTTCGTTTCGGTCCGGGTAGCACTAGAGCGCCGTTAACTATTTTTCACCCTTCAGGGGGGCCGCGAGGTCAAAAAGGTTGAGAACCACTGATATCTCCTAATCAATCGGCCAATCATTGTAATTTTACCAATTCCATTGTCTGCGTGTCAAGGTATTGCTATTCAATAGAGCCCTAATGATCCATTATTATATATATAAAATGTGTAGACTTAATAATGAAGCATCCCACTGGAAAAAGACGGCAAAATTTTTGCATCAATTGACTGGTCCGGCCTGCAAGCGATCAAAAGTTCTGAATCCGTCCGCGAAATTAATTAAGTTAAACAGGACAGATTTACGTGGATTGAATGACGACAAGGAGCCTATTCGTAGCTAGACGTTTAAGCCCTTTTAACATCCTCGTATAGCCTAGTTCATTACAATTCACACTACCTGTAAGGCTCTGGTGTACATCGATTCCAGACCTTCCTCCAAGTTATTCAATAAGGGTGGATTTGTAATATCGACAGAATTATTCAGCAACAACAACATTCTCGAAAGATATTTACGGTTGATAGTTTTAAAAGTCACGAGAGCTGCCTTGTCCCTTTGAGCGTTAGCTGTGCTTGTTATATTAGACAGGTCAGCATTGCTGTCCGATGCGGCGGTCGAATCACTTGTTTTGTATTCAGTTCTGGCGGTACTCGCGTGGCTGATGAGTGACATCCACTCGTCGGCCAATGACTTTGAATGTGTGGTGGTATATGAATGGATGTCAACCGGCTGAATGGTGGGAGACACGACAATTTCTTTACTTTCCTCCGGGTTGTCAGTTTCATCTTGGTACATGACAGTACTGGTGACGTTGTTGTAAGTACTGACGTCACTCGACCACGATGTATATGGAATACCATCGCCTAAAAAATCGTGTTTATCACGAATAGTTTTTCCTCCCTGTGTCGAGTTACTTCTCTCTTTCGTTAAATTTACCATAAAAAAAAAATCGATAAACGATGACGTTTCCGCTTGTGTCGTTGATATGCTTGTACCTGCGTATCCGATTGTCGCAACGGTAGCGCTAAGTCCTACAACTGTAGGTGGATCATACGGACCCGCTACGCTAGAATGTAGGAGGTCATCACCCCCACTACCACTAGCATCAATTCTATTATCAGTCACTTTATCATAATATGGGGTTGTTGGCGCATTGTTTGAGCTGCCACTACCACTCATGTCATCGAATACCATTGGATTCGTGCTGAGTACAGCTCGTGTCATAAGATTGTGTTCGGTGTGGTTATAGTCGGACGCTTCTGTGTCAAGGTAATGAATCGTAGTCAAGGCCAGTGTGCTTTGTTCAATTTCTCTCCCTGAACCTGGCGAGTCCATCTCATCAAACGGCCCCCCTCTGTCAGTTACATTCGCATGTTCAAAAGTTTCGATTCCTGATGTGGTTGACCGAAGCTCGCCGTAGGCGGAAATCTCGTAAAGATCACGCATTCCACTTGCCCGTGATTCTGTGGTGGATAATTCATCTTGCACATGCGTTGAACCGTACAAGAATTCTGAAGGCCTACTTTTCATATTGTTGCAATCCGTGGTCTTACAACAGACATATCTCCACATATACTTTTCAAATAATCTCTCATTTATTACATGCGTTATCGACGTTCCGTTCATATTGTATTTGGGTTCGTACGTGAAATTTGATGGGCAATCCGCAGCCACAGCAGTACCGCTGTTATTATCACCATTTGAATTAGGTGCACGAATTGTGCTCAAAAGGCCATTTTCACCTATTACCACCCTGTCATTGGAGCAAATCCTAATCATTGTCGGCATCATTTGCGTGTCCGCCCGTTGCGCTGTGTTCAAGTGAAAGAAATATCCAAATATACAGTTTCCAGTTTCACAGATAGATTCCTTACATTCATCAGAACCGCGAGCCGATGACAGACATCTGTAGCAATATATATCTTTCCGGTTGACTTCGGTATTAATTTCTATTGCTTTTGGTGAGACGGTTGGCGAGTCGCTGAAAATTGATTTATACTCCGTTTCATGGATGGTATTATCGATGATCCCCACATAGCTACTTCTCAATGATTGTTTGCTGGTTAATTTATCCATTTTAGTGGTTGATCGTTTCATGCGCGTCATCAATGAACTCATGTTACTTGTAACTGTGAGCAAAACTTCCGTCATTGCCCTGTCCGTTGTCGTGGTGTCCTTGATTACTATCGCCGGGGTGCTGTTTAATACTGCAGTTGTAAGGATGGCATTCGTCATTCCATTCGTAGTCACATTCACTCCAGGTCGTGTTTGAGAAATATCGAAGGCATCATCACCGTTCACTGACCAGGAAGGCGTGGTGTCTGTGGCAGCTGTGTCCGTCAGAGTTGCCGATTCGGGTTCCATGAATATTTCGTGACGAAAATCTATTCCATCCGGCAATCCGAGTTCTTCGGATGTCATGTTAGCTAATGAGGGATAGGCTCGTAAGTAATTCCTCATTAGTTCCACGTTCATCCACGCCGGAGTTGTTGGTCGTTGACTGTTGCCACCGCAACAAAGTAATATTATTACAAAAGAAGCTCTCATTTTATCAATATATGATACTACTATCTCCATCTGGATTCACCATTGATTTGATGGTATCGATTTACCCCCTTCCAAATTCCGGCACTGACAGCAACAACAAGATCAAGTAGTTAATATTTAGAACTACTAAAGTATAGGTAGGTAAAAAGTTACGCTTCTTATATTCATTGCTTCAACTAGGCCCTGCAGTTTTTAGTCAAGTTACGATATACTCCCCGTAATCGGGAAGGGTTCTGAAATTGTTGAGCAGATAAGTGCGCGAAGAGTTCTTTCATTCCAGCGTATCGACAATTATACGCAACTATGGAAACCAAATGTCCCAACATCTTGACAACTCGAGTAGATGGCTTGAGAACATTTGTTCCAAAGGTAAGCCTCTATTACAGAACGATCCCTGACTGAATTGGCTTGTGTGTGAAATGCAGTCCTTGAGAAATCGTTTTAAATGGCGTACTTGAATCAGCTGATTCACTGCGAATGTTCTCTTTGGTTTTGTAGTAATTAACAATGCCACAACATATACGTACATTGCACAATGTAAATGAAAATCTACTTGGTCCGCGGTGATATGATGTCAATTGGTGGTTGCAGCTAACAATTTTGCGTACAAGCCAATTAATGAGGAAAATGACCCTCTGGCCATGTCAAACTTTGGCCTATAATATAGATTGGAGATTAGAGTCGAAATGATGCGAGTATCAATCGTGCATTATTCAAGCAATTGGCAACATCTGAATTGGAAGCATCGGACACGGGATGAGACGACATAGGAAACAAATGAAGTTTATTTGGACCAGTGTCGCTGGTATAGCGTATAGGTTATCACGAGCCGATATGTACCTACGTTTTAATTCCAATTATGATATTCTATGTGATATCGCGATATTTGTTAATCTTGTTTATGCTCGATCAGTCTATCTGAAGATCGCCTGCCAAACTTCCACCAGAAGCTTTCGAAGGACTCTGTCACACGTCAAAAGGCAACTACAGTATGCGGTTATCCAAATTCAAAATATAGAAATAGTTTTGTTGCTGTTACATATTAATGACAGGTACACATAATAGCCGATATAACCAATATTCCCTCTAAGCTGCGCACGTGCGCAAATGCGCAGTGCTGACACGGTCTCTGCGCACCGAAAATCTACGTTGCGCACAAAAAAATCCAAAGTGATGGCCCTTTTTTTAGTCGTTACGCACTGTTGTCCAAGGGTCTGTGGAGTAAGTTGGTAAGTGTGCGCAGACTCGACGAAAATTAGAGGGAACATTGGTTATAACCATAGTATCCTATATGATGTGGACACAGCGAGATTGAACCGCTCACTACATTTGGGTTACGTCATACTTTTCATTTGGCCACATGCAATTTTACGGTCATTTTTGACCGGCTTGCCGAGTGGTAAATTTTATAAAACGGGTACCAATGGAGAGCTACTGCTGTACTGTTTACGAAAATATCAACTTTATTCTGCAAATGACCCTGGAACCGCCCAAAACAGCCTCGAATTTTACATTGTGATGGAGCTTGAGATTGTGACGCAACAATGCTGTCTGGCAAAACGAGACTGAAACTCAGGAGCAAGAGCCAGACAGCATTGTTGTGTGACGATGCCAAACTCCATCACAATGTAAAATTCGAGGCTGATTTTGGCGGGTTCCAGAGCCATGGGCAAAAAAATATCATGAAGGATAAATCTAAATGACATCAACCTCAGCGAACCAATGTTTTTTTGTAATGACTCATGTTTCGTAGAACTGCGAAGCGTAGAACATGGTTGTATGCACTCTGCACCCTCTCTATATTTCATACATGCACGTATAAACGTATAGCATACTACCAATAGAAATGAATTTCTTTCGCTGTGTCAGGCATTGGTCGTGGGATGGTAATAAAAAATTGATTTGGGTATTGCTATAAATAGTTTTAGAACCACTAACAGCACTTATAAGTTTTCACTCCTTTCGGACTAACTTTCAACAAAACTAAGGAAAATTGGTTCGTGAAAAGTAGAACGTGTTGACATAGAGGTAACCATAGACCGCATTGGGCCGTGCGTGACATTATAGCAGTGATTCCCAACCAGTGGTACGCGAAGGTCTTCCATGTGGTACGCGAGTAGATTCTGTTTTTTTTTCGACCGAAGGGAGTTATTAGTTCAGGTGAGGTTGAATTTGAGTTTTTTGAAGCCGTCATCTCACGCTATTCCACCGCTGCTAATTTTCCCTTGTACGTGGAATGCGAGCAAGGATTTTCATCCCTGATGACTATCAAGTCGAAGAAACGAAACCGACTTGTTGCGTCCATACATGACTTTCGATGCGCTGTAAGCAAACGTATGCCACGCATCGACAAGCTAGTTGAAAATAAACAAATGCAGCCATCGCATTAAATAAATTGACTTTTGTTGTGTGTTTTTATTTCATTATGTTGTTCTTCCTGTGACTGGTGGTGAAAAAACAATTCCATACAACCCATCAACCCTGGCTGATAATGCCTAGTTCAAGGGTGTCAAACTCAAATTGTATCGCGGGCCGGATCGAAGTCATGAAATCGCTTGCGGGCGGGACCAGTCAACGGAATTCAAAATGTTGCCTCGTGCCATTGCTTCTCGCCGGGATACTTTATTATCAAGCATATATAGATAATACACGGATCGTAGGGGTTTCATTCTAGCGAGTCGCAACACCATTATTTGCGAGCAATGAAATTGGCGAAAATACGATGTTTGTCTGGCTGAATACAGTTAAGAACCGCTAAAACAATGGCATTACCGGCGATACAAGTAGACATATTTCAGTGTTCCCTTTGCTTTAGTCCAGGGGTGGCCAACCTGCGGCCGTAAGAGGGAATTTGTGCGGCCGTCGACATGCAATTCTAATTTACGAATTGACTCCCGATTTCTTGAAAGATTTTGATTAATCTTGAAATTTTCTTCGCGCTGCGCGCGATTCAATGCAACTACATTTTTCGATTTTAATATAGTAGCCACCCTTTGCAATCAGAGCCCCACAATACAGATGCGAACATCAGTGAAAATGATGCGCGTCACATGGAAATATCAGCTTGGAATCGTGTGCTCCTCACTATACCAACAATCCTGATGGGAGGTCAAGAAATAATGGCATGCTACAAAGTGACTAATACCAATTGACCCACCCGAAGATGCATCATAATTTATAACTTGCTTTAAATTTTCGAAAACACCCCTACATCAACTCGATACCAGTGAATCTGATCACACGGGGTGAGAAAGGATAAATGTTTTATGGTAATATGTAAAACTACTAATATCAATTACGAAATTCATTGGTGAATCTGAATTTTTTTCGCGCATCGCGCGACTATGAGCACTTCCTCCCTTAACATAACCAGTGACCATTCGCGATTTTCGTGCGCATAGTAAGCCTATCATTAAATAGATTAGTCCGGAGTTCACCAGAAATGGACATAGACACTTTAACGTGGGTATTTGGCGTCCAGCTCGTTCATTACGACTATGCCCTGGA
This sequence comes from Botryllus schlosseri, assembly GCF_051294905.1. Classification (NCBI taxonomy): domain Eukaryota; kingdom Metazoa; phylum Chordata; class Ascidiacea; order Stolidobranchia; family Styelidae; genus Botryllus; species Botryllus schlosseri. The sequence goes on from NC_137237.1 coordinate 17,521,502, forward strand.
ATGCAGCCATAGGCTACACGAGTAGTCGAAATGAGGCCGTGAATGGCAAAAAGTTTGGCCACCCTTGCGTTAGTCATAACCTGGCGTTAGCCCTGTGTATGCGTTGTGATGAATCAGGGATTTCTAGATTCTAGATATCCCTGTGATGAATATGCGGACGTTGTAATTTGGTTTATTACTGTGGATGTGATGGATAATGTAATCTTTTTTCAATGTACTCAGAATAGTTATGCGGGCCGGATAACATCGTCTGGCGGGCCGGCTCCGGCCCACGAGCAGTATGTTTGACATCCCTGGCCTAGTTTAATAGAATTTGTTAATACACCTCGCATAGGTCAAATACGTGAGTATGACGTCATAAATGGTGGAAACGCGCGTAACTTATATAGGTGGTACGCGAGCACTGCATAAAACCTCAAAATGGTACGTGGGTTGAAAAAGGTTGGGAACCACTGCATTATAGAGTATGACGTGTGTCCCGCCGAGATCGAAGAGGGGTTTCACCTCGAGTAGCACAATTACATTTATGGCGTCATACAGTCTTCGTGATCGCCAGTAACGAATACTGAGAAGCGTGCAGGATTGTGCTCTTTCAAATGGTTACAAGTGTCCGACTGAACGTGCAACACGCGTGAGGATAATCAGACTTTAATTGTTAGCACGCACTCGTACATTCAATCAGTTACTACAGATCTGGATAATAACTTCAGCGACAGAGAAAATTGTTAGCTGATATCATTAGGTTGCTTTGCTACTACGCCTACTCAATTCTCTGATTCAGCGGCAACACAACATATGAGGTTTCGAAGAAAGCCTGTATTTTAACGGCAACAAACTATCTAACAATCCAGAATGAGGATGGCTAGGTTTATAATTTGAAATGTGACAGTCCGACCCCCTAGGTCTAAAACAGACCTGGGCAAAGGGTGGCCAGCGGGCTACATGCGGACCGCGGAGCTATTCTGTGCGGGCCACGAGAGGTTGCTTGAAATTCAAAACATAAAACCTGCTTTTGACTGTTGAATTGTTGAAAAACCATTCGCGGTACCAACGAAATTCGTTTAACTTTGAAGCCTGTTCATTAATATAGCACGATTACGCTGCCTATACGTACCTCGGATGCGTAATCCAGATTCAAAATAAAGTCAAAGTAGCAAAGTAAGAGTAGAAATTAAAGTCGCTCTTTCCATATAGTATATTATAGTTCAAACCTTCTTTGTTGCCTTTGTCACATTACGCATTATACCGTGTGTGTTTCAAGTTGTTACGTGATACGTTTCCGAATCTTTAATTCGTAAAACAAATCAATGAGTGCTCGCGATTATACTACATGACTCACCATATCTATCACCCATAAATGCTGAACGGACATGTAAAAAAAAAAGAAAAGCCACAGCTAAAATTCAAAGAAGGTTTGGAGCACTAAATATTTGTGTACTGGAGTCAGGATTGAACCTATCCTTTTAGTTTGCGCCAAGCATGTCGCCGAGATTAAGGATTTTAATTGAAGTCGGTCCTGACAAAAACTCGAAGTCAGACGCTCCGTCAAGGAACGGCGAATTTCATAAAAACTGCAAGCTTCGCTCAACATCAAGGCTATTTAAGCTGCACACTGCTCTGAAAGCAGCGACCAAGACAATGAGCTTCGTACTATCCCAAATGCATTTCAGCGCAGTGGTTCTCGAACTGGGTCGTGAAAACATCTGAAGGGGGCGCGAAGTCGCAGTTAAATGAATTTTTTTTCGCGCTATGCGCGATTTAACTTGCTCGTAGTTGTTGCTATGTCTGTTATTGTCCGACTTTGATATTTCATAATTCTCTCATCAACAGCCATAGCCTTCCATACCACCAAACTATCCGTTAGAATTGCTAGCACTCTGGTTGCTCTTTTCAATATTTTGTGATATCATCATAGAGGGCGCGAAATCTTTCACTATCACAGTGGCGGCTCGTGACAATATCGGGTGGTGGGGCAAGGGCTGCGAGCGACTTTTATCAAGATGACGTCACAATGGCGTTTTCCAACGTAAAAAAGTAACTTTATGATGGTCACATGAATTTCCCGACAACAGTGATTTTAACGTAGGTGCCGCGAGAGGTTTGCCGGTGAGCCGTGACTTGAAGTGTGGTAACAAATGTTTTATTCATTTATTTTTAATCAGGATTATTTTACAAAATGTACGTGAACTAAGAATCGTCCCTATGCCACGAATCAAGTATCAGGTCATCCTTAGTAGCATGCGTTTTGATTTCATGGTAGAGTTATAGATTACGCAAATCGATAGACCCTAAAATCCGACCGTCACCCCAAATTCGAAATCCGGATCCAGTCCGGCCAGGTAAAAAAACATTGAAATCCTGCTCCTGCTCCTGAACCGGACTGTGGCCATCTCTGGTTACGACCAGGTGATAATAGGCAACCAAAGCGGAGGCACCCGGCGTACGATCGGATCAATAGACTGGACAACTTCTAGACCTCTCATTTTCGCTCTAAAGGCAACTGCGTAAACTACGTACGGAATAAAGATTCAATACGATTCATGTTCGCACTTGACTTGACCTGACTAATTCCAATGACTAGAACTCGAGAGATTGCGTAAGCCTAACTGGAAAGGTCAACGAGTTCGGACACATACGCAATTGTTATCTCATAGATTGGGCCTGTCATATTGAATCCAGAACATCAATTTGAATGGTCTTTAAAGAACTAAGGACAGCAGCCTCGGAACTTCGGTCTCGGAACAACGTAGGACATTTTGGCCTGGAAACTGGAGACTGTGACACAACACATACGGCTCACTGTCTATAAGTCTGCTGCGAAATCGCCGTTGGAAAATATATTAATATATAAATACATGAATAAAAGCCGTAACTTAGTATACTGTTACAAGAAATCATCGAGAAGTAGCATACGTAATCTCATAACCCATTCCGGTATGGTACACTGTCAAAATCAATGCAAACAGACGACTTTGAGTAAAATAGATCGAGGAATAGGCTGATCGAATGATCAGCTGTTAGCCGACATCGAAAATGAAATAGCTATCGCAATTGACAGGGGATTGTAAGCAAATGGTTTGAAGGCCACAATTTCACAGTGAAATGGACATTGGCGAACATAAAATTATGCGAATACTTGAATGCAAACCGAGAATCTTGGTTAGCTGTTTCATGCGATCATCGAGATATACCATTGGAAATATCATCACCGATCTCGTTATGGAACGCAGACTATAGATTAGCACAGACCGACACCGGCTTTTGCGTGAGATCCGCAATGACGTAGGTAGGCTAAGTATCAGATCAGCGCGCATCTCTACCATACTCGACCTCGAAAACGAAATAACTGCCTCAATCATTGAGTGTCAACTTTAAGACTTGGCACCGCGTTCGATACTAAAATCAAGACATACCGTGTAAAAGCTCATGACAGATCTAGGTATGGAACATCGTTAAAATCAATAGAGACCAATAACGGCTTTTGCGTAAATTTGTTGGCGATAAATGAAGAGTCAGCTCTTACTCGACTTTGGAAACGAAATTACCACCCACATAGTTCAGTGACAAACTTAAAACTTGTTACATCGGTCGATACTAACACTTACCGTGCCAAATGTCATGACCGATCTCGGTATAGAACATCGTCAAAATCAATGGAGACCAATACCGGCTTTTGAGTAAAATCCGTTTGCTGTACTATGTACATGATAGATCAGCACACACTGAACTTCGGAAACGGAATTACTACCATTATCTTTAAGTAGCAAGCCTAAAACTTGGAGCAGTGTTAAATACTACCTTCACGACATATCATACCAAGTTTCAAGAATTATCATGGTGCGAAACACCGTCAAAATCGACCTATACCAGCAAAGGTCGACTCAACGCATATTACGGTAACCGAGTTCAGATATAGATACGATTGTTACATCACACCTTAGGGGCGAGTAGGCATATTTGCCCCGGTTGCTCGGCCATTTTACGAATAGGAGAGAGTAAATCACCGTTTCTTTATTGTGCGCGGCTTTGAGAGAATAGATAGTGAAAGCTTGTTATGAGCGATACCGGGGCAAGCCCCGGCTAGGCATTCACAAAGCGAAAACACAGAAGAGAATTCGATTTTCGCAGAGACTTCGCTATGTATGGGCGTTTGCAAGCGAAAGCACAAGAAGAACGCGGGTTTCGCTGTGATCTCGGTATATATTGATTGCTGTGCGTCTATAAATGGTTAAATTGTTATTGAACAGAATTTTAGGTGGGGCAATGCCCCAGTTGCCCTATAGGACGAGCCGCCACTGCACTATCATAAAGGGGAGCGGGCCTAAAAGAGTTTGAGAACCACTGTTTTAGTGTCTTAATAGAAGAACGTGGATAGGGGTTTAAAGAGAGTTCACAATGTATCATGTTTCACATTGTTCCGAATCATGACGGCAAATAGATATTTTTTAAATTAACCGTCACTTTCCCATTACCTAACATCAACACATTCACCGAGCAGCATTTATTAACAATGTAATTTAGAAATAAAATTAAAATACGCTTGATATTACAGCTAAAATTTTTCACTCGGCCCGCCAACATATTTTCTACTTCTCATTTGGCCCGCGGAGAAAAATAATTGCCCACCCCTAACCTAAAACCTCCCCTTGAATACGCTGCTCGTGCATAAGGTGTGGTGTAAGATGTGGTGTGGTGTCGTCGAAAATTTAAGCACAAAATTAATGATGATGTATCTTCCGGTTTTTATTAATCACTTTGTTGCATGTTGTTATTTCTTGACCTCTCATCAGGAAAAATCTCCGTTCGTGAGACACGCAAACGATTCCAACTTAGTATATTTTATTATGAGGCGCATCATTTTCCTCTGCGGTTTGCATTTGTACGGTGGAGCTCAGATTGCAAGAGCCTTATTATATTAAAAACGAAAAATCCAAGTCAGCCTGAATCGCGCCAAGCGCGAAGAATGTTGAATTGAAATCTCCCAAATATTTGGGAACATGATTCGGAAATTCAAATTGCATATTGACGGCCGCGAACATACGCTAAATTTAATGTGTAGACGGCCGCATAATCATGGTCTTACTATTGCATGCGGCCGTACGTCGCGGGTCGAGCACCCCTGGCCTAATCAAAATAAGGACGAGCATTTGCTAATCAGGGCTCGAGGTTATCGTAACACCATCTAATACAGTGGTTCACACACTTGACCCTCGAGACCTCCTGACTACGCCCGTGCAAGTCAATTTCAAGTCATCTGGTAAACAGTGTCGATTAAATCGCTGCATCTTTTTGATGTTCGGATTGTTCGCGATACGCCGGTGTGACTTGTGAGAGCAATCAGTCATTCAGTGATTGTACTTTTCACTGATCCTCCATTGTTACATCACAAATAAATTGACCGAAAACGAAATGAGCACAGCTTACATTTATGTAGGTAGGCCTACTAGCAGTAGAATAATCTAATAGCAACGTATCTCAGTGTTTTAGGCGGCTCAGTGCTTCCATCGCGAAGTGCCCACCTTAGCCAACCATCTTGTATGATTTGAATCGAACGAATATAGTTTATGCCTTTATAATCTCACGGATGTGTAGATAGGTAGTGTATATTGTACCATATCAATTTGTTTCAACTTCTCGGCGCTTCGTATTTGATGCTCTATTTTGGCTCACGTATTTCATTAGCAGCTCTAAGCGTGCGTGAGCGACACAACGCCTTTTTGCACGTATATTTAAGTTAATACTCGTTACTTGATTCAAGAGATATCACCAATCAATCTGTCATTCACACAGCTAGCAAAATGTAATGACCTTGAATCATCCCTAATACTTCGAAAATTCAATTTGACTTGAATTATGACTTGACTCGTGACTTGACTTGACTTGACTCGAGTCACTTCCAAAAAAAAAGTGACTTGACTTGACTCGAGTCACCTTCGAAAATCGATTGACTTGACTTGACTCGAGTTAAACTGTGCAATGACTCGAGATGACTCGTGACTCGAAGGTAGTGTCTTGATCCCAACACTGCCCTTTGGGCCCCTCTTGGCTACGCAAATCGGTATCAGTATAAGTTTATCAATATTTTCATAATTTCAAAACAGCACAAAACTGCGATACAATAAAGATATAGGAAGATGTCGAAACGACTTTAGGTAGTCTATGAGATCAGACACCCACCTTTGCCTAGGCGAAGTAGAGAAGCGAGGCATGCACAGTGCACACTAAATGAAGCAGATGATACAAAAGGCAAAAGCGACAAAATGAGGAGGCATGTGGCGGAGGCGAGATCGATCTGTTAGGTCGTGGCTGGTAATCCTGAAGGCTGACTAGTATTCATTTAGAAGAAATTGCTTGTATTTCAACTTGAATGCGGACATGCTCGACGACTGTCTAATAGCCGGCGAGATGCTGTTCCACAATTGGGGTCCGGACTTGATAGAGCAATGCGTTTTCTTGTATTCCGTCCTGATCATATGACAGTTGTTCTTCGTTGACGCGCGTGTGCCGCTTTTGACTCCGACGTGAAGTAGTCGTTGAAATTTGAGGGATAGCTAATCCTAGGGTTACCATATTTTGGAAATCTGAAAAGAGGGACACTTTTTCAGAATTTTCAGACATGCAAAACCGGAGGAAAATCCTGAAAAATGGTAAATTTTGCCACTTCGTGGTCGGTTGACTAAAAGAAAAGGTCAACTTTCTCGCTCAGTGCCAAAATACAGTTTTTCTTTCACGTTATCAAGTGGTTGACTAAAAAAAGGTCAAGGGCTCAGCTCCCGAAATACCCACCGGAGCGTACTTCCGTGCTGATTTACGGCATTTAGGTCGAATTCGGCCGTAAATTTGACCGAAATTTTCAAAAAAGAGGACGAAGGGCGTCCACCAAGGACGCTTTCAAAAAAGTCGAAAAAGAGGCCGAATCATCTTAAAAGAGGACTTATGGTAAACCTAGCTAATACGCGCTGGAACTGATACATATACTTGGCAATTTCTAGCTGCGTGATATATTCTATGTTTAGAACACCAAATCTTTTGAGTAGCGATTTATCAGTTGCACATCCAGGCTAAACAAAATCCATCCTATGAATTCGGTCGCTGCACGCGATTTCGATAAGAATGGCCCGTAATCAAATTCAGTGACTAAGCTTCGCCGTTACGAAATGAATAAACGATAAATCATCACGTACACATGCTGGCTGTATCAGCCTGACATAACAAAAAAGGGAATCTCTCGTAATCTCGCGTGTGACCTATTCTTGTGAATCACGTGAGAGGCCGACGCGCATGTTTTCTCACATTTCTCTCGTCTGCACGGTCCGCTTACCCACTGAAGGCGTCGTCGTCGACTGACAGAGTTAGTTATGGTGTTTTTTTGTCATGAAAGGCTTCGGCAGGATTGCTTTTACTCTTCAAGCGAGTGCAGTGAGCAACAGTAAAGTTGGATTAGCCACAGAAAAATGACGCATTATTAGATTTACCTACTGTTTTTTTTACGTTCGGACTAAGGAGACCAGTGTCATTGACATGATAATGTCAAAATGCTGGTGAGTGACGGATTGAATTGACACATGAGCTTGAGCATCTGTTCACGACGACTCCGTGGTTTATTCCAAAATTAGGTTTTCCGAACAGTGCTTGAAGTCTTTTTTTCTGAGTTTTAGGAGGACTAAGAATCTTGATACCAAAATACACCAAAGTAGTATTACTCAATCATGTTTTTAAATCTTGATGATTTTTTATCGGTTTGTTGTGGCAGTGTGCTTTTGATGTTGATGGGAGTTATTGAATTTTTAAGGCACGAATCCTATCATGAGTAGCAGAGAGGGGAGCTGTCAAATATACCATCAGGTGAAGAGCTGAACTCGACCTAATAATCATGCTGGAAAATGTAGACTATGAATTTGCAATGATATGACTTTCCTCATTTTGCCAGTGCTCCTAGCTGAATGTCTTTAAAATGAGCTTAAAAGCACTAATAGATGCAGCACAGTATGTTGATAAAGATGAAATGACATCTGAGGAGTCCAACCCTCCATCAGAGTCGAGTGAATCGCCTTCGTCGGCTACAAGTCAAAGAAAACTGTCTGGAGATGCAACAATAACGCATTGGAGGAAGCGAGCTGTGGCTCAATCTGTCTTGGGTAAAAATATTTGAATTTATTTAATATTCTTAAATCGGAATATTCGTTCTTGACATTTATATGTCATCTTCTTTTCAGTGATAATATTTTTCTATTTGTTGATAAGGCACATCGACATGTTATATTTCGTATGAGTTATCACCAGTTTACCACCTAGTCCTATAAATTGATGACATATTTCTGAAATGATGTGATGCAATATAGTTACTAAGCTAGAAATTACGGAGTTTTGAAACTCTGATTGTTCTCAACAATAACGATTTCAACTTTTTTGCGCCAAGTAAGAAGAAGTTGTCAGCCTACTAAATGCAGTGGTTAGGGCTTAAACCACCATGCCTTTCCATTGCTGGATGATGTAATGATTGAGCTTTTGCATCGCAATGTAATGTTACTCGCCTCAACTATAAGTTTATGTTTCTCTACAGCCGCAGTGATGAAAGTCAAGGCCTACTGTAGATGGTTGCCAGTAAACTTGGCACAACTAATATTAATACGTGCAATACTGACAAATCACTTGATAATAATATAGTTAGTTAGTTTATTAATTCATAATAATAGTTGTTAATACATTTTAATACAAAATTCTCCAAGGGTCGAATTTACCAAGTGCCGAGTTAACTGGTAATCCTGTAGATATTAGATTAGCTCAACCAGGACCAGTGTCACTTGCTCGTTGTGAATATGGTTTGATTAGCAGAAGTGGTCGAAGTAGTCAAGAAAGCTACTCTAGTGGAAGTGAAAGTAGTGCCACAAAAATCCACTCAAGAATGAGTATTGAGTAGGCCTATAAGTACTACTTTTAAAGCAACCTAAAACTACTTCAAGTATCTGCAGAACTAATTAGTTGAGATAGATAGGTAGAAATAAAGTCAATACTGACACTACACTTTGTTTTGAACTTCAGTAGGAATGTTCTGATAAAAGAACTGAAATTAATTAGAAGAAATCAAAGTAATGGTACTGTGAAAGAGAAATACAAATACTATTTCTAAAACACGGAAAATATATTTTGTGTCTATTGTCCAGAAAGCTTCAACAGTAGTCTGCTAAAACAGTTCTAACACTAAAAAAGGCAAAGATCACTTTTCCACACTAGGTCACCTCCTGTGCTGCTAGATTGCAGAACGGTAGTTCCAAACGTTTTGATTAGCCATAGGCCTTTTTTCTGTGATTAAACATGTGTCATATGAACGAGAAAGTGGTGTGAACAGAACCATGCAGCCCGTTACCTTAATTATATTCACCGATACATGCGTGAAAACGTATGTCGGTCTATATCTACTTTTGCACGAAGAGCATCGAAAATTCTGTGCTTTACTGGACTTTTGTGAAACTTAAATCCTCAGTGAAAACAGCGCCGAAATTCCTCAGTCTTTTTCTCTCTAATTGGAGGAATATAATACTTCTACTTGACAAACTGAAAATAGCGAAAAGTAAGGAAGTAAATCATAGAATATTAGAAAGTAGAAGTAGCGTAACATTAAATTTACTCAAATGGGTACTGCAATAGGCGGAAAGCTACTTGTGTACTTCAAAAAAGTAGAAGTAGCCTACTTCATTATTGACCACCTCTATTGATTAGTGCAATTTCATTATTCAGTGTTTTGCTTGCGTACAATGATAAGCATAATTTATGGGACTTCCACAGTTCCATGATCACAGTGAAGTGAATTTTCTGAGAAACTGATTCTGCATTGTACCGTATCAGGGTCACTCGCCAGGCCACTAAGACTATATACATCTGTTATGATTAAGATATAATAATATAATGTTATAAGGTAACGGAAATATGAGAATAATATAAGATATAAGGAAAATTCATGCAAAGATTGTGTCCTCCATCAGGCGCATAACCAGCCAAGATACAAGGCGGGAGAGGTGAAACAAAAGCGGAAGAGTAGGACATTTTGAAAACGGAGAATGTTCTAAATTTTAAAGGATCAATCGGGTTAAATCTATCTACAAATGCCAATGTAACAAGGATCAGATAATCTTGCTCATGTTAACGTCTCTAAACGCATAGATGCCAGTTACGTAATACTAAAATATAGATTTGGAGACATTTTATTCAATTCAGGTCCAATATGTGAATAATGACTTAGGCCTACTCATATCCCTTATTCGCTTTAGGGAATCAAACAAATTTCAGTGCGCTATTGATGACTGAATGTTAGGACATAATATTGTATGAAGAATGATATAAGTATTTAGGTCGTTAAGACAATGTACAACAAATGCATGAATATGAACAATACACGAATGCATTCAGAATAAGTGATAAGCAGATTGCTCTCCCGAGAAAGCAATAATGGATTTTAAGAGGCTGAAGTCAAGCTTGGAAAGGGGGTGAAGGGTTCGCCGATTCTGCCCCTGTCCACACCACTATCCCCCATTCTAAGTGACGGAAATTATTATGACTCAAGTTTTTTCTTTGCAGTTAGACCTAGTTATGGCTTCAAACCCTAAAATGAGACTTTACGGACAATCGTACTTTGACTTTGGATAGAAATTCTTGGCAAGGGGTACACCATCCATATATGCATGTACTGTACATCGTAAAGGGTTCACAGCTAAAAAAAATACTTGAGCACCCCTAGAATATACCTATGTTCTATACGTCTTAATAATCATGACTTTGTCGACTAAAGAACAGCTTGTGGATAGATTTGCATGTTTTGAGTGAGATGGTCAATTGGTCACATTTGCCATTCGTTCATTCATCGATCCAAAATACCACAAAATTAGGAAGTAGTCTATCAATCAAGCACCCATCCACCTACCTTTCCCAATTGGCATATCTTACCTGACATATATGAGTTGAGTGGAATGTTCAATTCAATGGTTCTGTTGAATGATTACTGAAATTTTCTACGTAAGCACTCATTAATGCTATGGTGTATGGCATAGCAAGAGAAATGTTAGGTGTGTAGACCTTTTTTACGTGTATTCTGTGCAGGCAGAGATGTCTGATTGTCTTCAAGACATCATGGAACCTGTCAGAAATTGGCAGAATTCAATGAAACAATGATATTGTAAGTTTTACTCTGGATCGCATCGCGCCCTGAGGCAAGAGTTGAAACAGACAGAATATCATTGAATCGGGCTGCTGCGACAAATATCTTATAAATTCTAAATCTGTTACATATAACAGCAGATAGTATAATTACATTAGTGGAGCATTTAAATTCCAGGGTTTATTGCGTATATTGTATATGGACTTATTGTGCCATCATGTCAGTACATATATAATCCTAATTACCAAATAGCCACCAGCCTCTGACCAAATTCGGTTAGTCCGAAGGTACTGCATCTGAAAATATGAGACGAAGTTTTGTTTTATCCCCCTTCACCTACAGCCCAAGGCATTGAAGTACAGGACTTACTTGTGCGTGCATCCAATACCGTTGTTGCGGTCATTTTTATCATCGAGTATATTGCGTATGCCGGTAAAGTAATATTATCAAAGATTGCTGGCATATTCAGTTTCATGAGTTACATAATGTCAGTTTCTGAATGCTATCATCTCAGGCGGCTTGATTGCCTAACCTTTCTCTCCTATTTCAGAGTTGAATAACAAGACACCAGATCAGGCGTCTAGCAATGGGAGCTTCAAGGTATCTGTTTTTCAGTTCTCTCATATCGCAGCTGGGGACAGTTCTCTCTCTTAATGCTCTGGCCTCTTACTAAATAATATGCTTTGCCAATATATCAAAAAATATAAAATCAGGTGGAATTGAGTTTGTCATGTGATATAACATTGTTCAAAAGTTTATTGTCGATTAGCTATCAAATAATATATGTTTTTCTTCCCAGGATAATATATGTATTTATTACAATATAAGTGATATTTCTGTTCTAGGGATCTGGTGGCAGCACAAGCTCAATTTCAGATGATATTGACCCAAGCGAATGGCCAAGAACATCTCATCCAGAGAATAACGCTGAAGAATCAGATGCCGGTTTGGAATTATTCTACATTTTCATTTAGTCCGAAATTTATTAGTTTCCCATACATTCTTTGTTTAATGTTTGGACTTTTCTATTACTTAGTCTTGCTACAGATGATATCCCACAAGCAACTGATCAATACTAGAATCCTCGATCACTCCATTCATTACAGGCACAACCAGTGATGGAGGTCGAACTGTTTTGTCGTGCCTATTGGTGAGGGACCAAACTCGTGACCAACCTTGTCACTACAACCCTCTCACGATAAACAGCGAAGATGCCGTTACCATGTCAGCCCATCACCATTCGTCGCTGTCTCCCGTGTCTAGTGCAACTGCGTCTTCGCCTACTGGATCAGTGTCAAACACGGGTGCTGTGCTGCCAGACTCTCCTAAACTGCCACATGGCCATACGTCTTTGGTGCCACTCCGCAAAGATAGGCCTGCCATTAACGGTACGTGTGACTTGTAGTTGTGCGATGATGATTTTGTGATGCCAATGTTCGAGCCCTATAGCCAGGGTTGCCTTACCGTCCTTATTTCTAAGATTTGTCCTAATTTGAAAGGCGATGTCTTGTAAAATTACGATTTCATAACAAGATTTGTCCGTGTTAACTTGTATCCTTAGTTTGTCTTGTTTTAAGCAATGAGGCCGTGATTGAGATCGGGTGAAAGTGACGACCTTTTCAAATTTAGAAATTTCAGACTTGTACTACTCAGAATTTTTGGCTGTCTTTAGCTTTTGATCCATATCGATGATAATCCTGCCTGTAGCAAATTTTTTGGTTTTGACAGTTACAGGAGGTTTATATTTATTTTCAGGGGATTTACCGTGGGAAGGAATCTTTGGACTATCCTCTCTCGACTCGCCCAACAAGCGACACGGGTATTGCGATATATTCCTGTTTTCCAAAGTTGCAGTAAAACCTATATATCCCGTATTGCGAGTATTAGGCTTCGACTGTTCCAGTTCTGCTCCTTATGACGCCATACCAGTATGGATGATGTGGAAATTTCAGATATGCAAGATTGCAAAGAAAATAGTGCTAGTGACACTCAGGGATATCTAGATACGGTAGTAGTTCTATATATCCCTGGTTACACTTGAAATAATTGTTAACCATAACTATGTGATGATGCTCTGCTTCCAAAAATGCCGGGTTTTCACGAACATGTATAACGTCATGCTGCATGTTTCAAATGATATCATGAAGCCAATGATAGTATCAAGGCGGAGGTGCATAATAGGTGCTGGAAACATTGATTCCTACTACTCGAATCGAATCATTGTGCTCATCCCTAATTGCCCTACGGCTACCTACAATTCTATTGAAATTATTTGTTGTTTTGCTTCCATCTTTTGCGCGAGAAGTTCAAGAGGATTGAAATATGGTGTAATGTAGATATAGCTTCCAGTTCTGCTTTTCAACTTCTTGGCGAAGGCGATACAAACAAGAATATATAACGATAACAAATGCTGTGCTCTCTTTAAACAGAAGAATGTTAAAACAAGACGGTAAATGTTGTGAACAGCATTCATCGTTTAAAATATTTGTATTGATCTGTGCTTGCGACCTGGTACTTACTGTCACAAACCAAAGTAATTTATGGTCAAAGTGTCGCCTTGCAAGATCAGGTGATGTTTCGACTAGCACTAATATTTCTTGAAACCTCGCACATGAGACGACTGTTGCAATGCTGTTTTTTCATCACCAGAACGAATGCCCGCGAAACTCACAACCAATTGGAAAAAAGCAGGTATTGACACCTCCTGAATATATCCATTGTCGGAAGTTGTCTATCCCGGTTGAATTTCAGACGAAGGTACTTGAAGCAGTGTTACGAAAGGCTCAGAAGCAGCATGCCCAAGCTGGGACCGAAGACTTCCCATCTGACGATACTGAGGGAAGCTATAAAGACGGTGCAGGTAACTGTGGCATTCGTCAGATGATTATGTTCATTGATTTGATTATAAATGGTTGTGCTGCAATTGTTCTTAATATATTTCGTTTTGAGTATATCATCTTAGTGAGACAGTTCACAAGGTTTCATGAGAGGGAGAGAATATATTTATCATTGCGAATAATTTCAATGTGGATATGGATGCAGTAAGCAAAATGCAGTTCATGACGAATTGTGATGCGAAATTTGGACGAGAGTGACTCTGGATACACCAGCGTAGGGATATACGCTATGTTGTGGCCTTCAGAAAACTTGGAAAAGAAAATCCGATCGCACCCGAGACCGGCCTCCCAAAGAGTCGCCTTCACATCAACCGATTGTTATAACAGTGGTAGAGTGTTTACGGTACAACGCGATCGTGCCAATGTTATCGGCAGCGTTGAGCCAATGGGATCGACAATATGGTGGAACATGACGTGTACTGGCACGTCGTTAAGTAAATATGGCTTGGCCGCCAGAATACAGTTCGAGATCACTGATTCTTTCGCGCCCGCACCTGATTGCTCGCTGTGAAGGGTCCGCGGTACAGCGATCACCTGACTGACGATGGTGCCAATCATCGCGACAGTACTGGATGTCTTGAAGTACAGCGATGCACGTACCGACGTACTTTCATAATACGCAGTTACTGCACTAATCAGTAGGCAACTAGTCAATAGTCGTAGACGGCGTCACATTACACACACGCACACAGCACACTGGTTACGAGTGGTTAGCAGTGACCATTGATTTGATAATGCATTCGACATCACTAGATAGCTGTTCGATATATGTGAAGAGAGACACCCTATGTGGCTGCAAGAATGCTCGCTTTATTCCAGCCGTCATTGAAGTTTAAATTGCGAGTGTCGAGTTGGAACTTGGAAGTGTGCTATTGTGCGTCTTCGATTGATAATGACGGTGTAATTTTGCGTTTCCTAGTGAACTTAATTGCTTCAGAATTGGAAACGCTTTTATTGAAGATAGGTCCAAATACCACACAAATTGCGATACCGTGAAAAAAGAACGACTTCGTGTAGCATGAGAATGAAGGCCTTCTCTAAAACGAATAGTCCAACATAGAGTTCCTGCTTTGAAAAAATCAGAATCTGTTGAAAGGATGTGAACTCAGGATGGATGGATCGACTGAATAAGTAGTGTGTTGTGTACCGGTCGGACGGGAAGCAAGCTGATGAAACGAAGGTTAGTCACGCGTGACTGCCAAACAAGACCTCAGACGAGGATACGCCAGCCAAATATAATAAAGCGAGAGAGACTACGGCGAGTCGTCGATGATGCCTGCGCGATATAAATGCTTAGCTACTTTCGTACACAGACGAGCGGCGTACTGCGTGCTCGTGACGCGATGCACGCGTGTCATGCGTGCGACGCGTGCCAATCACGCCTTCCGTTTGCATAGGCCTATAGGCTATAGCGCTGGTGATTAGGCCTTGTCAAGCGCGATCGATGTAAATTTTGTACGAACGCTTGCCGCCATATTGCTCCTGTACACTGGCACACTACGCGATTATCACTGACTTCTTCGTGGAATTCGACACTTGGCGGACCCTAATCCTGACCTGAATACTAGGGCTCTTCAAAAATGACTTTTTTTCAAATCGCACTGGCTACATGATAAAATTGTTAGGTTACCTAATTTAAGCCTACACACCAAATTTGGTTCAATTCCAACCAGTAGCCGCATTGCTACGGTAGAAGAAAGTTTATATTTATTACATGAAAATAAATAAAAAAAAAATTTGAAAATTTCCTGTTCACCCCATGAAAGTGTTAGGATGTCTATAGAAACCAAATTTGGTTCAATTCCAACCAGTGGAAGCGGATTTATCGCCGTCAAAAATTTGGATTTTGAATAAAATAGTATTTACGGTGACCAATTCTTTAATTATTTATTTAGTGGTGCCCACCGTAAATACTATTTTATTCAAATCCAAATTTTTAGACGGCAATAACTCCGCTTGTACTGGTTGGAATGCTACCAAATTGGGTGAACATCATTTCTATAGACAACCTAACACTTTCATGGGGTGAACAGAAAATTTTCAAATTTTTTGTAGTTTATTTTTATATAATAAATAGAAACTTTCTTCTCCCGTAGCAATGCGGCTAATGGTTGGAATTGTACCAAATTTTGTGTGTAGGCTTAAATTAGGTAATCAAACAATTTTATCAAGTAGCCAGTGCGATTTGAGAAAAAGTCATTTTTGAAGAGCCCTACTGAATACCCTTCATGCCGAGTGCCGTCGCACAATTCACGCTCATATTCAGTGAAACATCCATATTCAAATTTACTAATACTATATTGATGTGGTACTGTTATAATAATAATAGTGATATAACTTACATTCACCAAATGCCGAATTCCTTGGAAACCCATCAGATCAGATAGGGCCAACACTTCGAGTGAGAGATCATATCATTGCATTGCTGTTAACAATAATAATAAAGTTTTAGTTTATTAAGAATTTTCATCAATTCAAAACACCACAAGACTGCGATACAATGAAAAGATAGGAAGGTGTCGATTTTTTGGCAACTTGCATTATCACCTGGTATGGATCGTTGAGCTCCAAACATGAATTATTGCTCTTTCCCGGGGAAAATTAGCACCGTCCAATTCTTTTGGATTATAATTTCACTCAATTCCCACACTTCAACTTCACAATTAGCGGTCACAACTTGAGTGACAATCGCATGACATTATGCAAATCTTCCCTCCAGCTAAGTTGTATCTGTTCCCAAATATCAATCCCTTTGCAATAACGTACAGTCCATCCTTGACTCTGTTCAATGTATCATCCAATTATTTTAAATCTAGAATTTCAATTGTTATCTTTCAACACATTTTCTTGTATTTGCCAAGGTTCTGGAGCGAAGAGAGCAGATGCTGAAAAAAGAACTGGCGCATTTAACGGAGGAAAATAAGGCAAGAATGCAAAGGCTGAAGCGGGCCAAGGATGTCGGCTCGAGATATTTCGAGCCTGCGGAAATGGAGAGCATGCTACGGAAGGCTTGCGAGCAAATTCAGAAAAGTAAGAGTTTGATATTTATTGGATGATAGGTACTCGTGTACCGTAAATCGTTTAGCGCCAGTAGTTTGCCATTTATTGAACAAACAATCTTCATGTACTGTAAACCTTCTAGAACCCGTAGCGACTGCAGAATCCAGAGGTACGAATAATTCCAGCCAGAATACCTCCACGTCTCAAACTACAATGGAAAACACCACACACAAATCGCCCAGCGAATGGCCTCAAAATGGTCAAGGGTCTGTCACCGTGAATGGGTTTCTGCAAGTACCCGCAGACAGCGTGTTCCCGCCCTTGTCTTCCACTATGAATTTGGTGAATGAAGCGAGACGCCTATGTACAATGCTACCCGCGATGCGCGTACTCGCTAGTTCTGCGGTGCAGCGAAATGCTCAGCCCAACACCACCGGCAGCCAACGGAACCATACCATGCAGCGTGCCGTGCAGTTTCCTATGCCGGTGGGACCCACAAACACTCAATTCAGACCGTATTCAAACGTGCGAGCGTACACGGGTTTTAGCATGCCACAAGGCGGCGGCACCTTCATGCAGAGCAACCCGTTGAAAATCGTGGTCAAGCAGGTGGACAGCGCTAAGCAACAAGCAAGGGCCATAAAGCCTGGGTCCGGGTTTGCCGTTTCGAGCTCACCAGTATCGGCAGCGGCGCCAGTGCGGAATAAACAGGTGGTTACGCCTTCCAATGCCGAGTCTGAGTTTGGCGTGTTTCCGTTCAATTCTGCCGGCAGTCCGCCACTTTTGAGCGCCGGTAGTTTGCAACGTGATTCGTTCAGAAAAGGTGAGGTTTTACGGTGTTGTTGTGCCGTATCTGTTGCTTTTGGTCATGTGTGATCAATACATATTAATATTAAATATCCATTAAATAATAAATATACATATTAATGATATTGATGGCCGCGTTTCTCGATTCTGTGTGACATTGGCACCCGACAAAAATCGATATGTAGTAACCTAGTTTGTGCACGGTCATACGCAGGGTTGCTATACTGTACTTATTTCTCATATTGGCGACGAATTTGTTTTTTCACCAACGAGGCCATGACGACCTTTTTTTGATAGTTAGCTTACCGAAAAGGTTTAAGAAAAGTGTGTTGACCTTGTTTTAGTCATAATTTCACTAATTTCGTCGTTTGTTTGGCTGTCCTTTTTTACTTATCCTTTTTAATGACCCGGGGTGTATGGATGATTTCGGTGTTCGTTTGTATACTTGGACTTGAACTCAACTCTTTGAGTATTCTGCCACTATCTGTAGTACCCAACATTGGTACTCAAGTAGAAGTAGAAATAACGTTAATTTCTACTCAGTAAAAGTGCGAGTAGGGGTATGTAAGTAGGTGTTATAGGCGTAAATATGAAAACCTGTTGAGTAGAAGTGGTAGTAGGCACTTAAGCACTCTGAAAAAGTAAAATTACTTGGTTACTGACCACCTCTAGCGTTTTGCTATTTCGTTCAACATCAAATAAATGAGTTTGAGAGACGGTCATCTCCAGATGAAATGTCATTGCAATGGTATAGGGAAACGTACCTGAAAGCAAACTTGTATGGCATTGATTTGGTTGAATTTCTTTATCACTGCCAGGATCTTTGGGCGGCACGGACGGACTACTGATTGAGAGTAATCGCGCACATCGTCGTCCGCGGTCCAAGTCAGATATTGAAGATCTTTACGACGATCCTGAGGTCGGTCTTCTTCGTTTGTACACGTATATTTTAGTAGGCCTACTCTTCTGTATGCGATGCGGTGACCTGCAGCATTTGTGTGGACCGCCTATTTGTGAAGGTGCCTCGACCTGTACTCTGATCTTAGATATCCGGTTCGCAGCTCGTTCGGTCAAGTCAAATCTGACTTTTGTGTGAAAGACATCCTGCCAGAAAAACAGACCGACATGATTTTCCAAATTCAACATTGACACGATACTCCGGCAATTACTAAACAGGTAATGTCCTATTCCAGTTGCATAGTCCTCCGCGAAAGCGAAAGAGCAACAGCTCAGCAGAGACATTCCCAGCAAAACTGCGAAAACCTGGATCTTGGAGAAAATTGCCAGGTAAATTTGCGCTGTTGAATGTGTCGTTGGACATCTCCCTACGACTCTGGTGATATTTAGATCCCTTCTCCAAGCCAGTGCATTCCAGGCAGAACAGTGTCAAGTCGCCAGGCTATGAATCTTCTGTCAACAGTGAAAATGGTAAGATGTTCATAGTAATCGGGCCCAGTTATAGTTACGTTCCGTCCTTTAAATCTGAGCTGCCACCTTGCAATCTTACCTCAGGCAGGCACTGAGAATTATTTCACCAGTGTCGTGATACAAGTGAATGATCTAAAACCATTGTTAACATTACGACATGAATTCTCTATGTAAGTACTTGCGAGTGTGGTGGGTACGGGAGTCGAAGTGATAGAGTAAGTTGCAGAGCACACCTCCCTGAAAATTGGCTTGTGCCACCTGGTTAAGAACCACTGCACTGGTGTCAAGTATACAAAGTTCTGTTTTCACGATTGCTCAGCATAACTACATTACCATTGATGAAGAAGCGGTACATTAAACTCTTTCAAGTCGATGCTCGTCACGTTGCACGAAGGATCATTTGTCGGTGGGACCTAAATTCACTTTTGCTGAGTATAAATTCCGATTCCATCCACGGCTACTGCCAACGCCAACCGATAATATTAGATAAACGGGTAAGAGTGAGATCTGTCGATTTTGTTATCTAGAACGGTATAAAATGGTGACGCCTTCCTCATCTGTGGGCGCTTCTGCTGGCACGCTTCCATCTGTATCGGCTCGTATTAATCCAAGCAAATCGATAACGCAGGTAAGTCGTGATTCTCTTAACGATAGTGAGGTACGTTATGTGACGTAGTAAAGTTGGACGGGGCTAATTTAATAAGATTGAAATCGAAAATTCACTACAGTTCCAGGGAGTAGAAGCCCCTGCACTGTTGTTTACAGACGGCTTAGATCGTGGACTTTTTCAATTTGCAATCAGTTCCAGTCTGCTGAGATAACCCAGCGAGTAAAGGCCGCTTTTTTAGACTTTAAACTAAAAATCGCAAATTCCGTTCCATAGGCCACGGTGGATAGCGCTGTGATGTGGTAATTATGGCAGAAACACGTTGTCAGTAATTAGAGTGTGGATTTGGGGGTTATGGGTGATGAGTGTTATGAAGCCAGAACTGATCTTCGAGTGACCGAAAACTGGCACCATACGGTATGGAAGTTTGTGATTTCAAGATACACAATCTGTAGCTTCAAGCGACTAATGGACGATTTGATATAGGGCGAATAATTTCATCAGTAGTTCGTCACCGGGGTTCCTTGGAGGTCAAGACACACTAAACTTAAACATATGATTCGTGATAAATGTCATGTTGTTGCGTTTTAACCGAACAAAACATAGGTACTTTTTAAGGCACAGCCTCGCATATCAAGTTAGTCTCTGAAAGGGGATCGCAGAAGTCGTAGTGATTTGCAATAAATGGTCATTATGGCATTTTCATGAAATTTTGCGTAGTCATATTTTAAATGTTTTGTTCTTTTAACACTGTTGATTCACACTGCACAGTTCATAATCGAAGAAAATTCAACATGTGTCAAACAGTGTTGGGATGACTCGAGTCATGACTTGACTCGAGTCACCTTTTTCGCATGGCTTGACTTGACTCGAGTCACTTTGCTAAAATGACTCGACTTGACTTGACTCGGTGTATCAGAAATGTGGATTGACTCGTGACTCGGAGCAAAATTCACGAGTCAATTTCAAGTCATCAACTAATCGGTGTCGTTAAAAATCACTGTATCTTGCATATGTTCGGATTGTTCGCAAAACGCTGGTATAAGCCGTGAGAGCGACCAATCATTCAATGATCGTGCGTTTCACTGAGCCTCGATTGTTCTCTCACAAATAAATTGACCGCAAACGAAGTGATCGAAGCTTACAGCTTACGTTGTTGTAATTCTAGTAGTAAAGTAATAAAATAGCAAAATGTATATTTCCGTTCTCTGTTCTTACCTTAACTAAACCTATTGTTTTATTGAAATTGACTTCGAATATAGTTTAGTCCTCAGCCATTGGCGCAGGCTCGAATTGTATCATATCTATTTGTAAATGGGTAATATATAGAATCTTATCAATTTGTTTCTCCATTCTCTATTCCGGCTGGTAACTATAAACTGTGGCTATGCAATTACGTAGTTTAACAGCTCTACGTATATGTGAGTGGTACAGCGCCTTCGTGTGTGTATATTTAACTCTATATTCGGTCATCCGTTCGGAATCAATAAACACTCAAACTGTATTTCAGACAGCTAGCAAATTGCAATGACGTAATCATACCTCATACATACTTCGAAAAGGCAACTTGACTTGAAATGTGACTTGACTCGTGACTTGACTTGACTTGACTCGACTTGACTCGAGTCACCTCCAAAAATCGAGTGACTTGACTTGACTCGAGTCACCTCCAAAAATCGATTGACTTGACTTGACTCGAGTCAAAATGTGCAATGACTCGTGACTCGAAGGTAGTGACTTGATCCCAACACTGGTGTCAAATAAGCCACTAGGTAGTTCGAAGTTCCGGTAGTTCTAGTGTTAACACTGTTGATTCACACTGCACGGTTCATTTAGTGCACCAGTAATCTATTATAATGTACAAGATGTGTATTGCTGTAGATTTTTGTTTTTGTGGCTCACAAAAAGTTGGCGTCTCCAAAAAGGTTGCAGATTGCCGTAAGGGTTCCCCAGGCTACTAAAGTTTAAGGACCACTGAATTACATGAAAAATATTTTCCGAATTTCCGAGACGTCAATCTTCCAGGTGTGCTTCACGACGCTGAACAACACGAAACCGGCCATTCCGAAATCAATGGGCTTCCGCGAAAACCTTGGGCCGGAGTCAGAAAAATCTTCTGGCATGGACTCGACCGCCGGCGCCCGCATGCAGCCCATGATGACCGGGTTTCCCGGCGCGGCAGGCGGCATGATGCAAATGATGCCGATGCCCATGCAGCAAAATATGATACCCGTTATGATGCCCATGCTGGCGTCGCCATCGATGGGCTTTATGATGGCGCCGAAGTCCGCGGTAGCGTACACGTCGGCGTCTTCGGAACCAGCGGTCACGCAGACCACGGCGGAAGCCACGCAGGTGTGCAGGTCTAACATGCAAAATCAAACACAAGGCGTCAATGGCATGGCGCAATTTCCTTGTATGATGCCGATGGCTTTTTCCGGCATGATGGCGTCAAACTGTTCTCCCATGATGATGCAAACGCCTATGAACGGGTTTATGCCAATGATGCCGCAAGGGCAGAACTGGGGCTTTGTAATGCCGCAAAGCATGATGATGATGCCGCCGGGCGATCGTAAATTGCAGCAGCCTAAAAGCGAATGCGACACGAAAACTAGCGTGAAAGGCGGCTCAGACTCGGATGTTAATCATACTGTGTCGGCCGGCGGCCAATCGCAGGACACGTCTGCCGTTTGGCATGATAAGGCGGTCATCGGGACGCGCGCGCCGCAGTTTCAGATGGTGCCCGCGGGATTCCCGGGTCAGAGTCAGTATATGATGCCCATGCAGGCTGGTCAGGGTGGCGGGTATTATTTTGGCGGTGCGCCGGCGATGATGCCGACGAACGGGCAGCCGTTTGGGTATCAGATGCCGATGAATGTCATGGGTTTCCCTATGCAATTCGGAGCGGCCAGCGGTTTTCAGGGCGGGTTTACAGATCCTTCAGTACGGATGGTAAGAGATGTGAATAGTCACTTGTTTAACAATATCGCAAATTTTACGATATTTGCAGTGCTCGACTACGCGGCCGTCTTCGTCCGACGAAACAAAGGCGAACGTGAAAGGTGGAACGCAAGATAAATGATGCTGGGTAGGGTTGCTAGTCAATTCATCATTTTGTGTATTTAGCGTTAAAAATGAGTATTATTATTGCTATGAAAGCGATGCATCAATGTTGTATTGATAAATTCAAAGATGAATATGAGCGTGAATTGTGAATTACTGCACTTGACCGCCCCCAATCCTAACCTACTACTCTTATCGCTAACCTGAATACGATGATACGTACATACGGAGTGCCGAATTCACCAAGTGCCGTATATCACAATTCATGCTACTATGCAGTGAAATGTTAGTTTTCGAAATTAATGATACGATAATGATGCATGATAGTCATTACATTTCTAATTCCAAGATCACCAAGTGTTAAATTCAGTGGTCAGACTCGACGGAGGGATTGCCCGACATTTGAGCATGCATCACAATGAAGAACGACAGCTGAGCATGTCACTTTATAACCCCCAAACTAACCCTAATCCTAGAATTAGCCCTACCCACATGCACAAGTGCCGCATGCTCATATGTCCGCACAAGAGTTGAAGGTCTGATATAGACGTAGAAAGTAGTTTTGGGATGGATAAGTTGGTGTCACTTTTTTTTATGCAGTGCAGTCGTCATAAGAACCGCGTGAAATTATCATCCGCGCTAACTGCCGGATATGTTTTCGAATGTTGTACCTATCTGTAGCGTTGATAGTGAATATTTCGTCAGTTGCAAAGATGCGTCTTGCAATTTCGAAAGTCGCGACCTCTGATCAGCTGCCAAAACTACGCCAACCCGCGACCGAATCTACTCTTCAAAACTACTTCTCTGCTTTTCATACCTTCTATTTACAACTTCCGCTTGAAGTAGTTTCGACAATAATTGGAAATAACTGCTTACTCTTGACATACTCAATGACTTGAATACTGATCTGCTACTTGATTGAGTAGAAATCTACATTTACAACGTGATGTCAGCTTGCATTGCAACTTTGACCACTCCTGGATCATTGTGAAAACCTCAGAATGACTGCTACCGCCTTCCTATTCTTTGTTATCTGTCTGTGGGCTCGCCGGAGATACGTGTTGCCAATAGATGCCAGAACCACCCTTAACTTAACAAGATGGGATAATTACTAGTTGATACCCGAAAACCGCCGAAATAGGGAGTTGTAGAAGCAGTCTAATGACAACTATTAGAGTGGGCTAAGTAACGCGAGGAGACAAAAGGTACTGGACTGCTCTCAAAAAGCAGAAATTGACAGTACTTCCTTGCTTATCACCCCTGCGTACGGTTTGTGTTTGCAGTCGTTTGCTAACTTCACTGAATAATTTGTTAGGTGTACGCTTACAGAAGGATTCTTGTCTCTTCAATTATTGGCAGTCGATCATCGCGTTGCTCAGTGTATTAAACTTCAATGCGTAAGGTGCAGCAAGATCCAACCGCCTGTGTAGAATACGCAAACTTAAAATATGACTGCCAGTAATCCTAAATTTAGGATTTTACTCAATCCCATGAAGTGCCAGCGATCCTATATTTAGAATATTTTTCGAATGTGTACAGTATAGTACGGAACTGGTTTTATCCCCTGATTACGGCTGTATTCGAGGCTACTCAATAGGCTTGTTGTAATATACAACCATTTTGTTGCGGGATGTGTTCTTTTAAATCACATCTGTATTCAATAGGTCAACCTTTTTTGGTTTGACCACTAGGTGGCTTTTCACAAAATGAGCAGCAAAAAAAATTCATAAGATGCACAAGTTTTACACTTATCAGCACGCCCGATTCCAGCCAAATATCCAACTAGTCGAGAATTCATTGTTTGCTGGCGTTTACTGGTAATTTCCATTATAGGCCTTAGCAGCGAAAGTAGTGCAGGACGTTGTTGTAGTTCATATTTCTCGAACGCAGACCGTTATTTGATATCAATCTCACATTATTGTTAATGCGCAGAGCTCTGTTGTTCGCATCGTTGGCATCCAATACCTTTCATAGAAACTTTGTATACTCCACTAAGAGCAACTAATGTGACGTGCATAAGAATTGGCTTAATTTCTGTATCGGCGTGGTCACGGGGTGCGAAAAACTATTGTATTTTTGATTTCAATAATGTATGATCGCCTTCATTTTGCATTTTGGTGATTTAACTGACCAACGTATAACCTTGTGCGTTTGTACCTTCTTTGTGTTTCATGTACTCACTCACCTACCTTTGTTTCTACTCTAGATCGACCCACGACTCTTTCCAAAACTTGACCGTAACGATTCGGACCACGAAATACGACGGAAGAGCTACTGACCGTGCCCGGTGGCTGAAACCTGCACTTCTAGCTATTTAGAATTGCCCCTTCTCAGGAAATTCTTTCGCGATAGAATTCGTCGGGAATACATACATACGTTCTTACTCACTATATCGTTCATTTGCAGTTCCATGAACATGAACATTGAACATTCTACCAATAAAGTACTTGTTTGAAGCGTCTTGTTGAACATACGTCGCGCACGTGCAATATGCAATATACGTACATTGCAATCAGCGGGCCCATACAATATATAGCCTATACCAGGGGCGGGCAACATACGGCCCGCGAAGGGATTTTGACCGGCCCGCAGAGAGTTTCTACCCTCATGGTGAAATTCCATTCTGAAAGTATTGACAGATTTTATGCGTCACAGAATAAATACAAGTTTGCCAACCACTGAAGGATGGCCATGAAACTACTGGCTCTGTTCGGGTCTACATGTATTTTCGACCATTAACATTAACGAGACAAGGCTGCGTTCCAATACAACTGATGTTCACGTGCAGTCTTTACTAAGGGTTTCTACATACTACATGCAGCCAGAGTTCAAAGAACTATTGTTGGCAACTTTGACCAACCACACATAACTGATTGACTTCAAGAGCACTTGTTAATAAATTCATTAAATACTGATTTGGCCTCTATGCTTTAAACTTAAAGTTTACATTAAATAAGATTTGTCCCTCGTATAGGTGGATAAATACACGATTGTATGATGTATATATTCTGTAATCCGACCCGCC
Organism: Botryllus schlosseri; assembly: GCF_051294905.1. Lineage (NCBI taxonomy): Eukaryota > Metazoa > Chordata > Ascidiacea > Stolidobranchia > Styelidae > Botryllus > Botryllus schlosseri. The sequence goes on from NC_137237.1 coordinate 17,547,481, forward strand.
AAGTACTTCATTTTCCCATAACCGGCCCGCCGACCGAAGAAGTTGCCCGCCCCTGCCCTATACATTATACGTGTCAGTCGGTCACAAAATCGACGGTTTATCGTGCTTTCGTGATCATTTTCATGTTGTTATATTTATTTGGTGGACAAACACGAGGTGGAAACGAGCTACTGACCAGTATAGCTAACACTAACAGTTGCTTCGCGTACTGCAGGCGTTGTAGGCTATGATATATAGTAATTCAATAGCTTCCTCTGTTATACCTGGGATGTAGTATAGGTAAGCAATCATTTCAAAACACCACAAAACTGCTATACAATGAAAAGATGGGAAGGTGTCGAAATGACTTGGAGTAGTCTTTTAAATCAGACACTCACCTGGGCCTAGGCGATGTAGAGAAGAGGCATGCACTGCACACTGAATGAAGTAAAGCAGAGAATATAAAAGGCAAGCGACAAAATGACGTGGCGTAAGGCGAGATCGATATGTTTAGGACTCAGGGGTGGCCAACCTTTTTGCCATACACGGCCGCGTTTCGATTACTTATTCAGCCTACAGCCGCATTCCAGGGCGTAGGCTATAGCAATAAACTAACAGCTGGACGCCAAATAGGCTACCCAGTACCCATGTTAAACTGTCCAACGTGCCCAATTCCGGTGACCTCCGGTCCGGACTAATCTACTTTTTCATATCGGCTTAATATACGCACTGAAATCAGGAGTGTTCACTGTTCATTTTATGAATAGTTACTGGGATTGGTCACGGTCGCGTCAAGCGCGTACTTTTTTTAAGATTCAAGAATGATTTTCTTCATTAATATTAGAAGTTTCACACTATCAAATATTTATCCTTTCTCAGCTGATGTGATCAGATTCACCGGTTGAATTGACGGAGGGAGTGTTTTCGAAAATTTAGAGCAGGATATATGATGATACATCTTCTGGTGACCCGATTATTTTAGTCACTTTGTTGCATGCTGTTATTTCTTGACCTCCCATCAGGATTGTCGGTCTAATGGAAAGATATTGGAATCGGCCAAACCTACGAGAATCAATTTTTTTTTCGTGAGGCGCACGCGACCCTAAGATTGTATTCCTCTGCTGTACGCATCTGTACTGCGGGGCTCAGACTACAAAGGGCGCTGTTATATTAACATCGAAAAATGAAGTTGCATTGAATCGCGCGTAGTGCGAAGAAAATTTCAAGAGAAATTAAATTCTCTCATATATTTGGCAGTCAATTCGTAAAATTCAATTTGCATGTCGACGGCCGCCAACATAAACTAATTGAATTACGTGTCCACTGTCCATGGCCGCACAAATTACCTTCTGCGGTCACATGCGGCCGCAGGTTGCCCAGTGCCCACCCCTGTTAAGGTCGTGGTCCGGTAATCATAAGGGCTGACTATAGTATTCATTTAGAAGAAATTGCTTGTATTTCGACTTGAATGCAGACGTGCTCGACGACTGTCAGTAGCCGGCGAGATGCTATATTCCACCATTGGGATCCGGCATACTTGACAGAGCAATGCGTTTTCTTGTATTACGTCCAGATCATGTATAGTTGTTCTTCGTGACGTGCGTATGTGGCGTAGGCTACTTGTGCGCTTTTGACTCCGAGGTGGAGTAGTCGTTGAAATTTGAGGGACAGTGACCGCACTGTAACTGATACATCAACTTGTCAATTTCTAGCTTCCTCATGTCTTCTATGTTTAACACACCAAATCGTTTGAGAAGCGATTCATCAGCTGCGCATGCAGGCCCCCGCGGGGCTTTGGCAATGATACGGACGAACCGATGTTGTAGTTTTTGCAGTGGGTAAATCGTACGTATTCTTGCAGGTAGCACCCCCGCAAAGAATTCCGTATTGTTACTTTGGAAGCAATAAGTGAGGAGCAGCGCAAACCGCAAGCGTATTGGCCATTGTTGTGCAAGCGATGAGCATTCACACTCTCACTCTCAGTCTCTCACTGCGCAATGCGCATTTGCTCCGAGCTCGACTGCTTATTCCAGACGGCATTTGCGTCACAATGAAAAACTGATTTTTAGGGGTTCCAGGAACACCAGCACAATACAATTGATATTATCGTAATCAATACCCCGGTGGCTTTCGATTGATAACAATTTCATAAAATTACCGTCGGTCAAAAATTACCGTCAAATTGCCTTTAGCCCTGGGGTGGCCAACCTTTTCGGCCGGAGGGCCACATGCAATTGACGAACCATTGCGAGTGCCACTAGCCGCGCCAAGCGCGAAAATTTTCCGAAGTTTATAGGTCAATAATATTGTTACTTGAGTAAATTGCGGGTCTGCTGTAGCGTGTATATCTCTGGGCTCGGTTTGCAAGGACTGGACTATTTGGCACCTGGACATATCGATATCGAGAGGTTCGGCCAACATGCGTCAAACACTTTGTCCAGAAATCCAGTGACAACATATTGTGCGAAGGGTGAAGCGCAAATTATTTTGCTTTATTGTAATGTACGAAGATCGACCAAAATGTGACTGGTCCGTGGATCTGCCAATGCGACGGAACTGATGTTTTAGTGATCACTAGGGCAAGTTTTTGTCGCGCTGAAATCGCGAGAAAGTTGCACTTAATTTTAACAAAAGTTACAGTAACAAGTTGCATTTATAATTTTGTTGAATTATTATGGTATAAGATACTCCAAAGGTTCCATTGTATTCCTGCAGAGCTATCAAATTTGTTACTTCGCTATTTAACGACGTTCTGGCGAATCGGCTAAAAATTACATTTTCCCCGGCACACAGCAAGAAAATCACGCAGTGTGGGAATAATCCCCCCCCCCCCAAAAAAAAAAATAGTCAAACAGCATAGCGATAATAAGGAACAAGAACTTGTATTAAGTCGGTGGTTATAACCTGTGGTTCAAAGCAGCCCCAGGGGTTCGCTGAGCCATCCAGTCTCAGGGGTAGGCCTACTCCGGAGGTCAAGACTATAGAATGTTCTACATTCTTGACTTGACTTGACTCGATGAGTCATTTTCTCAAAATTAGGAGATGACTCGACTCGTTTCAATCAATCAATCAATCAATCAATCAGGTTTATTAATATTTTCATCGTTTCAAAACATCACAAGACTGCGATACAATGAAAAGATAGGAAGGTGTCGAAACAACTTGGAGTAGCCATTTAAGATCAGACACCCACCTTAGCCTAGGCGAAGTAAATAAGAGGCATGCACACTGAATGAAAAGTAATGCAGAGAATATAAGACGCAAGCGACAAAATGAGGTGGCATGTGGCGGAGGGCGAGGTCGGTGTTAGGTCGTGGTCCGGTAATCCTGAAGGCTGGCTAGTATTGATTTAGAAGAAATTGCTTGTATTTCGACTTGAATGCGGACATGCTCGACGACTGTCGGACAGTGTTGGGATGACTCGAGTCATGACTTGACTCGAGTCAGACTCGAGTCACCTTTTTCGCATGGCTTGACTTGACTCGAGTCACTTTGCTAAAATGACTTGACTTGACTTGACTTGACTCGGCGTATCAGAAATGTGGATTGACTCGTGACTCGGAGCAAAATTCACGAGTCAATTTCAAGTCATCAATTAATCGGTATCGATAAAAATCACTGTATCTTGCATATGTTCGGATTGTTCGCGAAGCGCTGGTGTAACCCGTGAAAGCGACCAATCATTCAATGATCGTGCGTTTTACTGAGCCTCCATTGTTCTCTCACAAATAAATTGATCGCAAACGAAGTGATCGAAGCTCACAGCTTACGTTGTCGTAAACTAGTAGTAAAGTAATATAATAGAAAATTATCTACCTTAACCAAACCTCTTGTTTTATTGATTTTGAATTGTAATATAGTTCATATAGGCTACTCCTCAACCATTGGCGCAGGCTCGAATTGTATCATATCAAAATGTAAATGGGTAAAGTGTAATGTTTTGCATCTTATCAATTCGTTTCTCTATTCTCTATTTCGGTTGGTAACTATGAACTGAGGCTACGTATATGTGAGCGATACAGCGCATTCTTGGGTGTATATTCAACTCGATATACGTTTAAAGCTCGCTATTGCAAATTTATATCATCCAAGTACTAAGAAGAACATTTCTCATGACCACAGTGATGTTGTTTGTTGTTTTGTTTCATTTTATATGTTACAATAATATTACCACTGTGTACATGGGTCAAATTGTCTCATCACACTGTTAACTATGATAACCGTCCTTCACTAGTGTTGCTGTCTTTTATTTACTTTTGTTTATTTCGTTACTCTTTGCGGTGCTACTCGACTGAGAGAAGAAATTGATTCATAATATTATTAATACTGCCAATATGCTTGGGTGACTCCGGCCTAGAAGACTTCGGTCATATCGGGTCTCCCAGTCTATACCATGTAAAATATAGTAGGAAAAAATGTATACTATTGGACGTGAATTGTTTGTGGACATTGACTTGACTATATTTCATGGTTGACGAATAAAAGAATTCTCTCTCTCTCTCTCTTCTCTCTCATCGGTTCAAAATCAATAAGCCCATTTACATGGCCGTTTGGGTCAGCTTCGAAGCTGACTCGTCAATCCGACTCTCTCGTTTTTGAAAAAGAGAAAAAGGCAGACGGCTTCAATCCGTCTTGAGCTCAATCCGTTCCGCAGAGTCGCTTGGAGACGACTTGAACAGTGCCGGTACTTGAAAACGAATCCAGACTGCAGCAACATACCAACATTTCATGTTCATATTTCACGAAACCGGCGCGTATTTCAACTTGGTGAATGTGAAAGCTCTATCAGTACATGATACTGCTTTTATAATATGCACGTGGTCTTATTTGTTCAGCGTCACAACTTATGAAGCGAGTACAGCCAACAATATAACTTGCACAACTCACTATCAGAAAGAATATATACACGATGTATTTGGTCATTCTAGAATTGTGATGAAGTATTTCTGGATATCTCAACTGCTATAGCATATTCCCGAGCTGAATCCCAAAGTGCTGTGTATCACTCGAGCTGCGATAAATATGACCATGTAAACTCGATCACTTTGGCAAGCCGTCTCATGACGTCACTCCAAGACGACTTGACTTCAAGACGACTTGACCATGTAAATGGGCTTATTGACCACTCAATCTGTATTTCAGACAGCTAGCAAAATGTAATGACGTAATCATGCCTCATACTACGAAAAGGCAACTTGACTGGAATTTTGACTTGACTCGTGACTTGACTTGACTTGACTCGACTTGACTCGAGTCACCTCCAAAAATCGAGTGACTTGACTTGACTCGAGTCACCTTCGAAAACCGATTGACTTGACTTGACTCGAGTCAAAATGTGAAATGACTCGAAATGACTCGTGACTCGAAGGTAGTGACTTGATCCCAACACTGCTGTCGGATAGCCGGCGAGATGCTGTTCCACAATTGGGGTCCGGCATACTTGATAGAGCAATGCGTTTTCTTGTATTCAGTCCTGATCATATGGTAGTTGTTCTTCGATGACGCGCGTGTGCTGTACTTGTGCGCTTTTGTCTCCGAGGTGAAGTAGTCGTTGAAATTTGAGGGACATTGACCGCAATGGAACTGATACATAAACTGTGTATTGAATCGACTTGGACTCGAGCTATTGCGCATGACTCGAACCAATAAGTCATATGACATTATGACTCGAGACTCAGACGGCCAAGACCGACATTTCATTATAATTTCGAAGAATAGTTAAGTAATGACACTATTAGGATTTCGTCTATTTGGTACTGGTACTTGAAAAGGCGACCAGAAACTGCTAAAAGTGAGGAAAATTGGTGCATTATAAATGGAAACCATTCGATATCACCAAACAGTTATAAAAAGTGGATTTAACAAGACTTTAACTGGAAACTGAGCAGTCAACACAAGGACTTTGACTCGGATTCGAGTCACATAATTCCATGACTCGGACTTGACCCTCTGATCGTTGACTTGGACTCGGAGTTAATTCGGTTGTGTATTGAAAATGACTCGACTAGATTCGAGTCAAAACTAGAAAAGTGAGATTGACTTGTGACTTGGAGCCTAGTGACTCGGTTGCGACCCTGACGTTTACACTCGATTCGATAAAGACACCCACCCAACCCAACTCATGTGATTCGTGATGTCAACGTGATGTTGTACTATTTTTAATATTCATGTTGTAATTATGGTCAAATACGAAGCGCACTGTACCAATATAGAGATTACTACGTACCAATCATAGTTTGCTAAAGGCTACGGTAATAATCTATTCTTATCACCGGGTGATGATAAATGACCATCTGGTGGCGCGATTGCAGTATTTTCTTTCGATCATTGAGAATTTGGATCAGACAAAAGCGGTCCTGGTAAGCCAAACCCTAAAACCCTGTCTTTTTTGGGTTCCTCTCGGAAAAATTCAAATAAATTTTTTGGATCAATACAGAATACCTGGATAATTCAATTTAACTCAAGTGCGAACGAGGTAGATTTCATTCCACTGTAGAAATTATTCAATGACCACCAATTTGGATAAAATGTTGCATTATTATTCATTTCTATCTCCGGCTCTCGCTCGCCAAGACGTTATCGTAGTCGTCTCAGTTGAGTTGGATTATCGTTTACGCTTTGGGCGATAGTTTACAGACGCGGCCGACAGACGTCTCATGCGGGAATCTGTATAAAGATATGTTTATGTACTTCTGTAGCACTTTATTGCACTGTTCACTCATTTCCATAGGATTGATAATCTAAAGATACCGTTGTATTGAATGAGATTTTAGGATATAATTAAATGAGGTAGCGAAGGACATATACTATACGATATATTTATCAACTGCAGTATATCCCTGGAATGCTATAACTGATGTTAGCATAACACAATGCTCGTGGTTGGGACACCAAAAACGTTTATTTCGTCACAGATGTCTGATTAGCATAATCCGCAGTGCAGCAATCGCCCATCGGCAATTATGTCAGTATAAAGTTCCTTCAAACAGTTGAAGATGACCATTATTCCACTTGTAGTCGTTTATTTCCTTTGTGCTTATCATTTTATCGATGCTCAGTAGTATAGGCTCTTCCAATTTTTCAGCCTTCATTCCAGTGTAGGAATATAGTTAACACAAATTATTGCAACAACTTTATTCCATTTCATTAGGCAGTTGCAAAGTAGCACTGTGAGTCGAATCTATTCTCTTATTAATTGAATGGTGGTATGTTCCAAGTTTGTATTGATTTGGTATTACAAAGGAGATATGAGGTATGTGTAAGAAACCATACAATTTAGCCTTATTGGTGTAGCCGTTGTGGCGAAAGGAGCGAGTGCCTCTCCAATTTTTTTCAACTTTGGCAATATGGTAGGGTTACCATACGTCCTCTTTTAAGAGGATTTGCCCTCTTTTTTGAGAGTGTCGTCAGAGGACGCCCAAATGTCCTCTTTTTTGAGATTTTTAGTTAAATATTGGTCAAAATTCGACTGAGATACAGTAAATCAGCTCTGAAGTAACGATCCGGCGGCTATTTCAGGAGCCAAGCCGGAAACTTGACCTTTTTTTTAATCAACCGACCACGAAGTGCAAAAAATTGACCATTTTTTCAGGATTTGCCACCGGTATTGCTAGTCGGAAAATTTTGAAAAAGTGTCCTTCGGATTTCCAAAATATGGTAACCCTACAACAATATGGCATCCGGCATCATTTGTTGTGATTGAGTCACAATAGATATTCGTGACATGTCATTATATAAAATATTACGCCCCCTCCCGATTTTTCATCCTGGCTATGCCTGTACCCTTGTACGGTTCTGAAACCTTGTCATCTGCAAGTCGAACGAAGCCAATACTTTTGAAAGCACGGTTTCAAAGCTGAACTGTAGGGGTGAGGGTGATAAATAGTGAACTGTTTCCAACTGTTTTTCATGGCTATAACTGCATATATTTCCTCGCATATACAGCTCTGTTGATAAATACATATGTTTTAAAATGGACACGTCTAAATCGAATGAGCAGCGTGGTACGGCTGAAGTCGTTCGTGGCCAAGTATTTGAAGTAGGGCCAAGATATCATACCCTGTCATACATTGGAGAAGGGGCTTACGGAATGGTTGTGTGAGTATCCGTTGCATGAATTCATTTTGATATAGGTCTTTGGTACGAATTTTATTGCTCTGGTCAATGGGCAAGATTTTTTTCAACTTTGTATATATTTTAGAATCAGTATTATCAGTAATCTGGGAATTATTGGTTGAGCACAGGTACTGGCCATTGATGGTCTAATGACGTTGGTGGTAATTGTGCAGAGGTAGAGTGCTTGCTTGGCTTCTAGATCGGTATGTTGTGCGTTATGGTAGCTTATACATTTTATGACATTCCTAGATGATAGTAGATAATGCTTTCTGAATCGTTGTATGTTTTTCACATGCATGCTTTGATTTCAGATCTGGACAAGACACATTTCACGACTACAAAGTTGCCATCAAGAAGATCAGTCCCTTCGAGCACCAAACATACTGTCAGCGTACACTTCGCGAAATAAAGATCCTGCTGAGTTTCAATCATGAAAATATCATTCAAATCAAGGATATCATCAGAGCACCGAGCATCGATGACATGAAAGATGTGTGAGTCGAAACTTTTCTGATCGAAATGATTAAATTGCTGTTTGAGAAATAATAATAATGTTTACATGATTACATCCATCATTCCATCTGATTATAATAATCTTGGTGTGCTATTGGGTGCGTTAGAAAATCGCGGTGGCCAATAGCCTATATGCTGACATAACCATTACGTACAAGTGTTTGCCATATGCCTTCGTCTTGATATTGGATCTTGTCATGTTTTATTTTGATGCTTTTGTTGGTATCATGTAGCTTGAAGCAATTATCTAGGTTAAGATTTTAGCACTTGGTTGCTAATGAATGTCTGCATCGTTCTAGACGTATTGTACGCATCAAGGTTTTTCGTTTTACTGATGATTTAATATTTTCAAAACGACATACGATTTCGATAAAATGAAAAGATTGGAGGGTGTCAAAACTACTAGGAGTAATTTTTTAATCAGACACCCCAATGTCCCTAATATACACTGATTATAATCTATGACTATAGCTAGTTCAAAATCGGAATCTGATGTAATCTGCTCTTCAAGTCTTCCCTTTATGCAGTTGAAACAAGATGAACTGCGATTTCAGGTTTTTAGACCGCATCCGGAAATTATAATTGAATATCTGAAATTATACTCGATACCCACACCTCTGCTAGTTTCAAATATATAAGGATGCCATGTTGTCTTATGTTTGATGTTTGATGATCAATAATCAATTCCAACGCTTGCATATTCTTTGATAATTATCAGTCCCATCCCATGACTGGATAGGATGCACTTCTTGCAGTGTCCTGACCACTGACCAGTTCGGAGACAATTCGACAATATATTTAATCATGTGCCTTTGTATCAATCATTTGCCTTTATGCAAGAGTTTTTATATCAGGCATGAAGTCTCCACCAAGGTGAATTTATGAATTGATGGGCGATTGGATTTAACACATTAACTTGCATTATAAAGCAATATGCCTGATTACTTCATACTTTAGTGCTCATTTCGACAGTAAATGCAAATTTTACACCAAGTTTTTCATGAAATCTCCAACTAAAAATCCTATAATAACCCATAGCCTATCAGATATTATACGTATCACATCAGATACACTTTTTGGGTGGCAATTGTTATTCTCTTGCCTATACCTGAAGTTGTGCCAGGACTTCATTGACGATATAAAATTCAAGCAAACGCAAATTTTGTTTACCATGCGTATTATTACTAATATGAACTTTCATAGGGCTGCAAATTACATTCGCATGACATGTGCTGGATCTTATCGACAGCGGTGTGATCTTGCGAACAGTCACAAGGGATGCTGTTATTATGTTTTGTAAATGAGATATAGTAGTTCTCCTCTTAATTGGAAGTGATAATGAGTGACAGGGTGGATGTATTCCAATTAAACCATTCATGTTTATCCAAATAATAAACTTCGATATTGACAATACTCCTCTGATAAAAAGCTTTGGATATCCTCCATAATATCTGGATTTTCCCCCTCATGTTGCGTCAACTCTAGTCGTATTTCACAATTTTTTAAAATCAAGTCTGGCTCTAACCTTGAGAAGCTACAACCATTTAAATTAGATCCACTGTGAGCACGTTATATCAAAACATGGTGAAATACCATTTTTGGTGCTATGTGTCAAGGTCTGTCGGCATTATCATGTTCCTAGATCAATCCACAGTGTCTCTAATTTTGATGTATAAAAACTCAGCTGGTCTGCTTTAGAGAGCCACAAAACTGAAAATTCATTAATATTATATCCCCAGACTCGCCTCTTGGGACTGATTCAAAGTAAGGCAAATTATGCGTTCCTTTCTTGCTTCTAATTTGCAAGAGCCATTAATATGCATTGCGACTATCCATTTGCATGCATGGTCAGTCACTTGACTGGCAGCTTTCCGAACGTTATTTTTCGCAGCTCCAAAAGCGGTTCGAATTAATCTTTGCAACACTTTTTTCGATCGTTTTCCAGTTTGATCGTACAAGACTTGATGGAAACCGATCTTTACAAGCTTCTGAAAACGCAACATCTCAGCAACGACCACATTTGTTACTTCCTGTACCAGATTTTGAGAGGTTTGAAGTACATCCATTCCGCCAACGTCATTCACAGAGACCTCAAGCCGAGCAATCTTCTCCTCAACACCACTTGCGACTTGAAGGTAGGTTGAAACCAGGTAATTCCAATAGTCCGGTGCATCTCAAATATGGAGATGAGGTGTGTGAGCTTCTCGAGATCTTATTATTGTTATTGTTTTGAGTAATACGGTGTGAGAGGCAGTCATAATAGTTAGCGTTGCTACTCAAGCAGAAGCAGAAGTCTCGCCATCAATTTTTACTCAATTGCAAGTAGAAATAGCAATTTCCAAGACTACTTCGAGTGGAGGTGAAAATGAGAAGTATGAAAAAGGCTCGAAAAGTAGATTTGGTTGAGTACTTTGAGCAGTCAATCGGTGGTTGTGTTACAGTAATGCTTTAACTATTGTCCCATGTATCCTGTATCTTGTCCATTCTGCTTTACCTCGCTGACATTATTGTTTGTTTATTTGAGTGGATTATGCGTGGTCGGTGAATGCCTTCTGTCCTGGACAGTATTTTCCATTGTAATAGCTCCAAAGAACATTGATTTGAAATGAGAAGTTGGTAGATTGACACACTGTGTAGCTTTAAAACGTTAGTTCTTTATCTTTCGTAGTTGGTGTCGCATTTTAGAGACCTATACCCCATTTTATACAGTTACAGGAATGCTGCCAGCCAAAACGAATTTATTATCTAGCTATAAATTTACCTACTTCAAACCAAATTATCAAACAGTTTTACAGAATTTTCAATCGTATCTGTTTTAACAACAGCATTTTCCAGTTAATATCGATATTGAATGTTGGTTGGTTCTATTTTTGGCTGACCTTGTGCAGTGTATCAATATTGATACCGTTACCGTTATTATTAGTTATTTTACCATATTGGTGTCGGTGTCGCAATAAATGTTTATTCCGGCAATTATCCGACATATTGCTGAGGAATTTTGAAAATATTCAGCAGCTGTTGTCTGTTGATAGTTGGCATCTACTAGCACCTTTGCGTTGTGCCTTCTGATCTATTTTGAGCGGAATGGTACACACTTAGGAGCCGACAGATCTATCCGTTGCTTTACTTATCTCCCTTTGTAAAATACCACCGAATCAAAAAGCAAGATCTATGAAAATTACATTTAATTTTTCTATTCCGATCTATTCGGCGGGTTGTATTTATTTTCCAGTTCTAGAAATGATCGGTATCAGATAAACTACAGAACTGAAATCCCTTTCCGGACGTGAATATGTGTCGGCACAATGTAACCCGCAGATGATTTCAGCTAGTTAAGAGCTAAGATCCCACCAGTTACTATGAAGACTGTTGTTAGCGAGACAACACAATGTCAATTTGTGTGAATGCAGCCAATTGCGTTTATTTCCCCCGGGCTGCGCTTTTTTCCATGACGGGCTTTATAATATCAAGTACCTGTATGATTCTATTCTGAGTCGAGTATCATTCGAGTACTACCTAATATGTCTTCATGAAAGGAATAATGACAATTAAAGTTCAAAAAATGCATCTTATTTCCGAACCCTGTTAAATGTCACGAATATTAGCTTGTATTTCTTGCCCATGACTATTTCATAGCGCTCTGCGACAATGCCACGTGTCAGTCAGAGGTTCCCACAATGGGAATATATCATAAGATATCTCTGAGTGTGAAGGGTGGATGTTTTTGTTACTCAAAATATTTTAATACCACTACTCAATTCAGGTTTGAGTACCATACTCGAATCTTTGTGCTCAGCCCTACTGACGAGTGATCAGTTACCTAACAACCAAACAGCACATGCGTGCAGCCATACGTTCTGATATCGCCACGTTGTAGAATGCACCTCTCTAAAGTATGGGTTCTTAGTTCTTACTCATTTTTGAAGACGGACCCTCTATTGTGACTTAATCTGAGAACCTAACCTGGAAATTTGGGAAGGTGATGGCATATAAAATAAAGAGTCGTCACTTTCACCCAGCCCTCGTAACGGCCTGTTTACAAGTTGGTGTGGATGTACAATTATTAGTGTTCATATCGTGGCATAAGCCGAAACTGAGGACAGATCTTAAAGACAGATATTTCAAATTAGACCTTTCATGGACCCTGTGATATTAGTCCGGGAACTGCCAAGGTGTCCACTGTCCATGGACCCCAGTTTAAGAAACGCTGCTATAACGATTCTGATCTTGCTTTGAAGATATGTGACTTTGGCCTCGCCAGAGTCGCAGACCCGGTTCATGACCACACTGGGTTCCTGACCGAATATGTCGCCACGAGATGGTACCGGGCACCGGAAATCATGCTTAATTCGAAGGGATATACCAAGTCTATCGACATCTGGTCAGTGGGATGCATCCTGGCCGAAATGCTGTCGAATCGGCCGCTCTTCCCCGGGAAGCATTACTTGGATCAGCTGAACCACATTCTCGGTATGTGCTTTCGTAATTTTTTTGCCGGAAGTTGTGTGAAATTTCCTCCGTTGCCAGTGACAGGATTATTTTTCTTGCCAATCTCGAGCCAACCGCGTGCTATTCTGGTACGACAAACTGAGACCTTTGTACAATGTGTTTGACCAATGGTTTCAAAACATTTTTTTTGCAGTATTGCATATATCTTGCAATGGATAGCCCATAGCCTGTCTAATTTTCACATAAATTTAAATCATTATTAGATGCTACCTACCTAGATATTCCATAAAGCAAACACTACAGATTAAGTAAACTACAAGTTACTCTTGTCACGGATGAAATGTTGCAGTTGTCAGTCGCATACATGTCAGTCTCCTCCTTGTTTTGGAAGTATGCCTCCATTCAATCTTCTTGCAATTATCTCGGGAACGCTTGATGGTAATCTTCCAAGGCTTCGGGCTGCATTGGTCTCAAAAGTTTTTCCCTGTTACTTCGTAATGGCATTTGCGGCAGATTTCATTGATTATGAGCCAACCTTGAAAGACTTTCCCTGTGTGCTCCCATGGAGATCGTTGAAACGGTGGATCTTGTTTAGAATTTCACGGTCTGCTCACACTTGGTATCGATCCGAGTTGTCAGTATTCAATTTTCTTTTCCAATGCAAACAGCGATACATCTATTTTCGTATCGTTAGCGTCTGGGTTGTCGGAAATCTTGATGGCCGTAACTGTGGCTCAGCAATATGTGCGACTGGGTAATTTGATTCAGAGTCATCCGGTATCACTTGAACTGCAATATGTACTTATCATACAACCACATAAAATTTGGCCAGTTCAACTTGATGTAGAATAGTTTGGTTTGAGTCTGTCATAATATGACTCAACACAATGATCACCACTTCTAAGAAATATTCTTGTTTTGAAAGGTACTTCGGATTTGGTGCCTTACTCTAAAAATATTGACTCTCACCGCCCGAATTGAATCATATAAATCAATACCCTACTGGGATTCAGGCAATCGACTCGTGCCTGTTCCCTATCTATGAGCAAAATTTAATCCGCGCTCCGAAATTTAAGGTTCTGACACTTTGAATAATCTGCTGGTGTTCACAGGAATATTGGGTTCTCCTTCCGAGGAAGACCTAAATTGCATTATCAACGACAAGGCTAGAGCGTATCTTCTGTCGTTGCCCGTAAAGCCTAAAGTCGCGTGGAGTCGGCTGTATCCCAAGGCAGATCCAAAAGGTAACTGTTATGCTCGTGCGTTTACATTGGTATCCATTGATTGTTATTTGTATAGGACTAATAATTAGTGCCGACTGCCAACCATTCTATCACAGTGTGCCTTGTTTTGGTATATTTACACCATCTGGTCTGTGTTCTATCACTCTCACGTCTAGATGATCTCTGTATGGTAATCCTATAGCGGTCAACTGTTTCGACTGTTGTGATTCTTCTGTTGAAGAATAAATATATTGGATTCATATTGAAAGTTTATCGAAATAATTACTGTTCTATAAACAATGCAACAGTAACAATTCGGATGCGTCGTCGCGTTACCGCATTTCTAGCATTCCTAACCTTTGTACTTTTTAGCTCTGGACCTGCTTGACAAGATGCTGACATTCAACCCGCACAAGAGGATCACGGTCGAGAACGCTTTGGGACACCCCTACCTGGACCAGTATTACGATCCGGAGGACGAGCCAGAGGCCGAGAAGCCGTTCACTTTCGAGGAAGAGTTTGACGATTACCCGAAAGAGAAATTGAAGCAGCTTATCTACGAGGTGAGGAACTTGTTTTCTTTGTATGTTTTCGTCTGTGCCGTCGAGGTACTGGAATGATCGCGATGAGAAGGAACTGTAAGGTTATCGAGAACGCACCACCGATTCTTGCTCTCCATTCTATACCGGTCGCTAGCCACCAAGTTCCTATGTCAGCCAAACAATGATAAGCAGTAAAGGTCATAATTTTGGTAGCTTTAATCTCCATTATAAATTGATATACGCAATGGTTCAATTTTGTCGGTTCAAACGGACATGCCATTCTCTTGAAACTCGCAATCACCGCACCGGATAACGTATGTAAGCATCTGGTTTTGTCGCCATCTATTTTGGAACGCATCAATTGTCACAATCTTGCCAGTTCCCACACAAATATTACTTTTTGTGGTACGATCTACGACATTTATTACTAATCTCGTAGCAACCAGCCCACACTGAGCAAACACAAGAGTCTCGACAATGTAAATCCGATACTTTTGTGTCCATGGCGTAGTTATGGCCCAGTTCCGTGTTCCAATGGAACAGTTTATGTATGACGCGTAATGCGTGCTTGTCACTAATGGAATGCACTCTTGCATGCACTGCACGTTACATTCGTGTTGGAATATTATCGACTTGTTCATAGAAAGTGTAACGTTTACAGCGGCGGACTTGAATTTGGCAATAATGAGCTTGGCAGGTTCCGTGCCCTTTCCTAGATTTGCGTACACTATCATCGATCACGTGCATGTGTTTTTGTTCGACGCAAAGCCATAACTGCAGACACTTTCTATCCGGTGATGAGTGATGTGAATGACTGATGCTGGTTTAGTCACTTTTTCCATGACAATATTCAGTCATTATCTCGCTAATTCACCGTATCATGTATCGATTCGAGGCTTCTTACTATGTTGCACTATGCTGCAATGCCATGCGACTTGTGATATTTTATATATATACCATCACCGTGCATTATTGCAGCTGTTTTGCATACGTAAGCCTTTTTCCTGTTAGCAAACGCGCGGCTGCTGCAGTAATTGCTAGAAATATGTCACTACTTATTGCGATATATGATGGACTGCCCTTATTGTTTGCAGGCTACGGATCCCGCTAAATTCCCTGGTCCACACCGTACTTAGTGAAAGTACCTTGGATGATTCTAAGGTAGGTGTTTGTGATTATCCGTCTTGGATCTGTTACGTAACCTAATATACGTTTCCTCTCTTTTTAGAATACTTTGTTCTCGTGACATAACAAGTGATACATCACTGCCTTATATACGATGTTTCATAGCGGTGTCATTATTTACGTTATTTGATAATGTGCACAATTTACTGTAATTTTGCCATGCCTTCCAATCTCTTATTTCTACCGAAGTATATATTGAGCCGTTTCGTGATTTTCTGGTTCCATATCCCATTGGTATCGTGCTACTTACCACTTGATGGTGCATGCCATTCGATATGTTTGTATCGGCCCATGTTCCAAAGTTTGGACTTACGAAGTTAGGTATAAGAACTATCTGCATTGATTGGGTATGTGAACCCAATGACCTTCATTGTTCAATGAAGATTCGGGGTTACTGGAATGTACAACGTACATTGTACAATGCTCATGCTGCACGGTGTAACTATTTTGTAGTCCTCGCTATTGCATTGACGAAGATCAATGCCGAATATCAATGCTCAACTTTTTATAACAGTGATCTTCCTTTATCGTGACTTCATATTCAGATGTACGAAGTTTCCAATAATTATACGAAGATCATGTCCCGTTGTTTCTTTCTGATTCTTTGTGATTACCAAGCGTTTATTTTGTGCTCGATGTGTAAAATTCCTATACAGAGATCAGAGTATATAGTTTCCATTTTGCGTTTAAAAGTGATCAGACCTTGCTTCTGTAGTGTGCTCATGGCGATGCCTACGTGAATAATAACAAAATCTCAACGTCTAAATGTCAACATTCCAATTTTGAAGTTGCCTGCATTTAATGAGACACTAATTCAGCCGGAATCGCATCTATGATTTCCATGTATATAGCTCAGCATTTGTAGTGAAAACGATTAACTCGTGTTATGGGCACGAGATTACTTTTTTTGCTCATGTATATGGTACATTTTATGTGCAGTAGATATAGATTTTTTATTTCAAACTGAAATAAAAAAAAGTACGTATTAGTAGTTTTTTTTAAAGGTTATGTTGCTGGTAGATGCCCTGATATCCCAAGCCCCACTTTTGAATCGCCACTGCATCTTGTTGCCCTGTGTCCATTTACAAACCCAAATACTATTCTACCGTCTGAGTTCCAAATGTGGACTTGTGACATTTCATTGTATTCTCCTATATCGTAAGTTTGGTGCCCCTGAAAATGGCTGTTGCCACCCCCCTCCTTCTATATGGTTTCTTCTTGTGTAAATACTCGAGTATGGTTATCTGCTGGCTATGAAAAATACAATCGAAACATTCAATTTCTCTTCTGGTGTGGTCTTGTCTCGTGTACTATGCAGAGTCTGCCTTGTGAGTGATATTTTTACAGAGTTGTTTTTCGAAAGCTGTATCTAAATTAGCCTATTGATGGAGTTCAGGATTAAATGCAATTGCAAGATTTGACCACGACCAGCATCAAAATGTAGGCTACTTTAAAGGGGCACTGCACTCTAAAAATGATGTGGTCTCAACTTGAAGGGCGAAAGGAAAAATAATTTTGGGCTGCAGCCGTTTTCTTCAGAACGCCACCGTAATGGAGCTGCAATTCATTGAAATTTCCACAAGAACTTCCCGCTCCGGCAGTCACGCAGAGATCGAACTTTATATAGTTGTCAGCCAATATTATGAAGGAAATATGACGTACACGCCAAGGTGGTTTAGATACCGCGTTCAATGGAAGATGTTCAGTCAGGAGATTTATGGCAAAATTGGGCCTAGTGTATATTTTGGCTGCGGCCAAATTTTTTTTTTGTTTTGCCCTTCAATTTGAGACCACATCATTTTTAGAGTGCAGTGCCCCTTTAATAGCCATGAGGTGGTTTCTGTTCTGCTGTACGGAGTTTGCATAGGCCTACTGAAAACATTTTTATAGCTGACCATTTCCTTGTCAGACTATTGTCTCCAATCTCCCACAAAAAAATTCTATAATATATCTTGATTTGTGAAACAATTTTAGGCCACATCGGAGTGTTCCCCCTGCCAATTGGGGTTCGGCAGTTATGGCCCTGATCTCACAAGCTGTGTAGTGTGTATCGGCCCTGTATTGAGGTTTATTCACCAACCGTTGTTTCATAAGGTATTCAATTATATTATTACATGTGTTGGGGTCGGTGAAATATGTCGAGACTCTCTCAAGGCACATTCATCATTTTAGTAATTGTGCAGAACGCTCATTTCACCCGAAGCCGTGTCATAGCATCATGCAGGGTCCTTTCTAGTGATCAGGATTACTTTTATTTCCGAGATTTACTGTTGACCTTGTCATGTTTACAATGATTAGGTCATAAATTATGGCAACCTTGGATCATAAATTACGGCAACTTATTTCAGTACAGTTTAACAAGAATCTTGACATATAAACAAACCAGCAGCTTTATGACTTGGCTCTATGATGCAGACAGGGCTATGAGTAATTGCTGTTACTGTACAGCAATCGGTTTCATGAAAAAATCGACCGATCCTTACGAGCAAGAATCTAGTAAGATGCCTATGAGAATTCATGTGAAAGGTGCGAGATTATATCACGGTTGAACTTGTAACCTAGACAAGTGAATTCAACCTCTGGTGAATAGGTAAGAGTTAGGGGTCAGGCTCGATTGCTTCAACCATACGTGTCGCTTGAACAACCTTTTCGGCAACCCTTTGCCCTCAAAATAATATTTATCGCAGACCAGTAACGAACTCCTCACGGACCGGCAGTGGTTCGCTGACCACTGACTGAAATGATTGAAACAACAGTTTTCAGTCGAGAACTAACGAATGCTAAATTACTAAGCGAACTTGAACCTTATCAATTTTTGCCGTAAAGTTGACTCCGTGTGCCCACTGTGCGCTGAAGTACAATGCATATTTCGCACAGAACTAATTCAAATTAATTTCACTTGATCAATAACCCTGCGATATTCCTACAATGGAATTTTCACCACAGAACAATTGTAAATATCAATCGACATCCAACTCAAATAAGTAACGTGGACAATCGTAATTATGACATGTGGAGAAACATTGTCACCATGGCTAAATTAACTCAAGTCAATTATGCTCGCTTGAACCCTACACCCTGCAGTTATCTCGAGACAATCTTGATTTTACAACAATGTATTGTTTCAAATATATCTGTACACTACTCCTGCAATAGATGGGTCCACTACGACGCTTCAGTCGTGATCATGTGACGGAATTCGATTTCGAACGCCGCCTATCGATCAAGCTTTTGATAAAGAATTCCCCGGCTTTGTAGGACGACCGTACTAACGGACCGCTTGCCGTGTATAAAAATCCGAGCTCGCGTCCCATGTCTTCCCAGTGCTTGAACTTTTCTGGAGTGACGTATTCCTGTACCTTTGTGTGCCTTTTCGTGGGTTGCATGTACTGTCCCAGGGTCACACAGTCCACATCGTTAGCTCTGAGGTCTGAAGATGGCAACAGGGTTACAGGTCATGCAGAGCCATCGCAACTAAACACGGAAATTTCAGGGTTAAATAGACTTGAATACGGCTAAAGACTATTCCTGGAGGAACGTCGGAGGAAATTTGATTTAGTCTTCTTATTGTTTTATTAATCAACGGTATTTCTCAAGGTTCTAAAGTTATTTGATGCTTTTACAGCTAAATGGACTTGAATACAGCAAAAATGAAAGTCTTTCAGTGACATCGCAAAATTGTGATTTGTATTATTATTGCTTGATCATTTCTAGAGGTAACAGCATTCAACTACCGTAAACCGGGGTAGCTTTGGACTTAAGGGTTACTTTGGACATTAAGCAGTAAAAGATTTAAATGGTTATTGATGGAAAAGGGTTACCGCTGGATGTCCAATTCTTTTTCATGAGGCAAGAGTACCACAAGTAGTCTCAATAAAAGGTGGATTCATTTCACTACCAGATAGACTTGACCCAACATTGATAAATTAATGGCGGGGGTCAATTTCATTAAAATTGATGGCCATTAAACTTCTTACAACCAAACATAGATAGCATGTGATTCATAAATTCAAAACTTGGCAGCAGATACCTCTAAATAGTCTTAAGCCATGGCAAAAATCTCAGTGGGCTCACCCTTAGATCAATACAATAAAATGTGATGTCCAAAGTTACCCCGTCAAATTTTATCAGAACGGGATAACTTTGGACAGTGGAAAATGTGATATTTAGAGCTCTGGAAAGTGGCTGCTTCATCTGTGTCAGAGTGTAACGTCAACTATATTCCTTATTACCGGCCTGATGACTTTTTAAAATGGAATGAGAAGGTTATAAAATTAAGAGTTTAACAAAATATGAAAAAATGGGTAGGCAATGAGCTGAGAGATTGTAATCGGGTGTAAGCTACTTGAAAAACTAATCACATACTCCTAAAGATGCGCCTGCTGAATATGGGATATCGTAAATTACGACAAATATATCCATCAGAGGACATAAGAAAGGGAAAGTGTATCTTTTAAAGAACAGTAATATATTTGAAATCGGCAATAAATCACGGTAACATGCTTAATGTTTGCTGACGATTGCTGACACTGCCAGTGGGATACCCCTTATCACCATGTGTTATCTATAAGTCCCAATTGGTGAAGGCATGAGGGAAAATTGAGATAAGGGATGAATAAGGGGGCATTAGCCTTCATAAACTACCTAATTTTTTTGGGGGGGGGGAGGGGATTAGGTAAAAATCAAGCAATAGGCAAGACATATACTATTTTGTTTCAGTTTTAACCACTGCTCTCATCAAATCTTACCAAATAAGCCTCATTTACGAGGTTTCATAAACAATAGAGTGTAAAGGCATACAAAAAAATACATTGTCCAAAGTTACCCCACATGCAGGGGTAAGTTTGGACACGGATAATTTACAAAAATAAGGTACTTATTTATGACCATGAAGATTTTGGATTAGGTAATTCTAATCTTTGCTCCATGACCCCTGAAAGACACAAAACTTGCCTCCCCTACACCCTAGCATTTCCAAGATACAAAGCGGAATTGTTGAAATTTGTCCAAAGTCACCCCGGTTTACGGTATCAATATCACAAAAAAACTTTCGCTTTATCGCGTATACATTAACATAAGTTATAAAACTGCATTCGATTCGAATTCAATGTATAATTTGTGTACTATTCCACAGCCAAATACAGTTGGCCGCAATATATTATTTGTAGCGCCCAATGGTTTGAAAATATATTGACAAATTGGTCGTGAAATGCCATCCTTGCTCAATGCTCAGCACCACAATAACACAAAGCATCGCTGGATTGGTGTGTATCGTAGGCTACATTTAACACAGGACTGAAGAGGAGATTTGAATATTTCCATATACTTACCTTTCATGGCTTGCAAAACCTCCTCGTCAGACTCTCCGAATCCGAGCATGATTGATGATTTGGTCAAAATATCGGGATTCGATTCCTTTGCGTGTTTCAAAACAGCCAGAGATTGATCGTAGGTCGCACGGGGGTCACGGACTAGCCTGTCGAAACATGTGTACAGCGGTTGAAATGTATACGGTATGAAAGTATACCACAATTAGCACCAAGGCTACCGCAATAGGAGCTAAGCTTGGAATGGAAGGTTTAAAAGGTACCGAGTATGAGTTTGTAAAGTAAGACTGAAGGGTCAGACTGTTACTAGAAGATTGCTGGTGAGAGCAGGGTGTGGCAAGAAAGAAGCATTTCTAATTTTTCGTATTCGACTACTTTCACTTTACTGCTACTTGACTTTGCAAAATAGAAAGCAGTTTTGGGATAAGTTTATTGAAATTGGCATTACAAAGGAGCAAACTATCCCCCGTATAAATGAACTCAATATATTTTCGAAAGTTACGGTATTTAGTGTCCTCAGTCATTTTGCATCAGTCGCAAAGATGCCTTATGCAATTCAGAATGTAGCCACCTGCGAATAACAATACACATTTTGAAACCGCTTTTCAGATCTTTCATTTTGCACTTCACTTCCACTTGAAGTAGTTTTGACACGTCTTAGCAGATAGCAAAGCTGACTACTTTGACCACCTCAGGTGACAACTGCAAATGGAGACAAATGAGGGAATGTCTAATGGCGCAGCAATCAGGCACAACATAGTACCGTAAATGTGAACTGCAACGCCAGACTGCTACTCACAAACATGATGCAAATTTATCTATCTGATGACAAAATCGAAAAAGTAAAAGATTTTTGCTTCAAAAATAAAAGCATGAGCGGAAGCAGTCTAAAACATAACCACTCGCTGACCATCTCTGACGTACATCTGAGCAATGTGCAATGGTCACAACAACAATCAGCAGTTCTATCACTGTCATCCACTCACGACGAATAATATGATGTAATGAATAGAGAGAAGGTCCGGTCTATCAATGTATGTTCCATCTCGGCCCACTGGTGTTTCACTAGTATTAATGCTCGATGTAACAGTGTTCGATCATAATCTTTGCGGCTGTCTTTCAATTCCTTGCAAAATAGGGCTGTTCAATAAGTTCAAATATAACTTTTTTTTTTGAAACTTTACAGGCTACTTGATAAAATTGTTAGTTTACCTAGAAAAGAACGCTGCACACGAATTTTGGCTCAATTCCAACCAGTGGATGTGAAGTTATTGTAGTAGAAAATTCTGGGTTCATTTATTAAAAATAGATATAAAAATTTTTCAAATTTTACTAGATACCCCAAATTGATAGGTTATCTACAACAAATTTGGCTCAATTTCAACCAGTAGAAGCCAAGTTATTGGAGTACAAAATTTTGGATTTGAAAAAAATAGTATTTACGGCGGCAAATTCTTCAATAATTTATTATAGATCTACCAACCGTAAATACTATGATTTGAAATCTTAAATTTTGAACATCAATAACTTTGCTTCTACTGGTTGGGATCGAGCCAAATTTGTCCTGCATCGTTTTGTCAGACAACCTAGGGTAGCCACTGCCCACTAGCCAGTAAAATAAAATAAAATATATATTTATGTTTATCAACTGAATCCAGAATTTTCTACAACATAAAACTCCACTTCCACTGGTTGGAAATGAACCAAAATTGGTGTGCAGCATTTTTTTATGTAATCCAACATTTTATCAAGTAGCCAGTAAAATTTGAAAAAAAGCTATTTTTGAACAGCCCTATTGCTCATTCATTGTGACGTGTTCAATTATAATGACGCAGAACACTTACCACGTCAGGCTCCGTACGCATTCAATGTTGTGGGCGTATACGTCCAGACCAGACGTCGCGAGCCTTTCAACGGAACGCATGTTTCCGTGGAAGTCCGGCGTCAGGCATTCGACCAAAATGGTTTTCAACGACTTCTTGATGTTGATCACAGTGTTTCGAAAATGTTCCGCCCCACCGTCCGGCATATCTGCCAACATCGAAGGGGTGATGTTACAACATTTTAACGATACTGGGCGAGATAGTGTAATGGTTATGCGTCCGGCTTCTCGATCGATAGGTCGTGGGTTCGATCCTCGGCCGGGTCATACCAAAGACTCGAAAATTGGTATCCACAGCTATCCTGCTAGGCACTCAGCAATCACAGATAGCATGGAGGAGAAAAAAAAACAGGGGTGCAGACTAGATGACGTCACGGCCGTATCGCAACTCCGTCGTCATAGCATCTCGATGGTGCAGGCGAAAAAGAATATCATATCTCTCTGGTGACAGGGTTGCCTTTTGGCTGTTTTCACAGAAATCATTAAAAACTGGCTGCATTCTCCGACGGTTGTCAGTGAATAGATGTAGGCCTGCATTACAGTTCCAACTATATTTTGCCATGAAAATGAGTAGACTTTATGGTAAAATAGTCTGGCAAGTAACAAGTGCAAGTAGGTACCATGCCACGAACAGGCTCCATTGCGATTGATTGAACATATTTTCGTGACCAATCTGACCATTAAATGCACAAACACCCGTTGCAGAATTTGGTGTTTGTAGGGAAGTTGACCAACACAATAATTCCCCGTGGGTACTTCTTCACGGACCACACCGAGAATGGGCTCCCATAACAACCAATCAACCTATTTTAGCTGCGCTACCCTTATAATCCGTCAATGCGCTGCGCATCACTAAGAGCTAAGAAATTACCCTGTGACGTGGGCTCCACTCCTATGCACACCCTGTTTACCCTCTTCCAGAGACAGCGATGGACATCAACATAGTATCATGGAAATTGTTGTTCACCGACAAGATAGCGTAATGGTGAAGTGTGCGGCTTCTTGATCGGTAGGTCATGGGTTCGATCCCCGTCGGGTCAGACCAAAGACCTGATTAGCAACATTGGTATCCATGACTTTCCTGATTGGCGCTCATGCATTACTGGGATAGCATGGAGGGTTGGTGCAAGACTTGGAATGCCATACATGGCTATATCTGCACCTTCCTTGTCCAGCGGCATATGCACAGATTGTGTGTATATATATCGCGAGTCGGTGTACTTGCGGCAAAACATCAAGGACAAAAATAAACTACGTCATTTCCTTTCCTTAATCATAGTGTAAACAATGATAATGGGGAGCACTCCTGGATGTGGTGTGTGTGTCGAAGTAGTCCCTAATTAGGCCTACCAAACGTTATTGACCAGCATCTTCAAGAACCTGACTGTACCAAGACCAAAATGTCGCCAGTGATAGAAAACCCGCCCCATTTTTCTTCAGGATTCATTTTACTGGTCAACACATATTTTTAGGCAGACAAAGTAAGAGTGGGTTTGGGGGTTCTGAAGGGCACTGATTCCAAATATGACCTTAGATTTTTTAAACTGGCCCTATTTTTGGAGATAGTCCACGGGGCTATTTTGACAAAAATCTCATATTTTCGCTGTATGGGCTGGACAAAAAATCAGCTCCGTCGTACTATAAAGTTCAGAAATTCAACCTACTTGTTATTTGGACACGCTGAAGACTGTTTTAAATCAAAATACATCAACAGAATTATATTTTGGGG
This sequence comes from Botryllus schlosseri, assembly GCF_051294905.1. Lineage (NCBI taxonomy): Eukaryota > Metazoa > Chordata > Ascidiacea > Stolidobranchia > Styelidae > Botryllus > Botryllus schlosseri. The sequence goes on from NC_137237.1 coordinate 17,572,425, forward strand.
TGTTAGATTTATCATTACTGGAGACTGTCACGGATATCATGTACATAAATAAACTTCAATCATGTATATAAGTTGTCCTTGTTAATGACACAATCAGTCCTTCACAGAGACTGATACAACTCGACGGCGAGTTGGACTGGAGCAATCGCTGCGAGTATAACTGACTTCGATTCCTAACTGACTGCATATAGTCCGGACACTATAAGTTTCCCTTTGTGTGTATTGTAGAATGGCGATCAAACAACCCAGACTATAGCGTATCGTTAAAAAATACGTTGGCAAATACTCTAAATGAGAAATTACATTAATTAGAGTCCGATTCAGAGCGTCGTGGAAGCCCTGTTTACGGCACGACCGCTTTCGGAAAGAATGGTTCGTGATTGCACTTCTTCTCGCATCCAACGAGGTGACTCGAGCGTGACCAACCATAGATACAGACCAAACCACCGTGACATAAGTATTTACCTAAAAACTCAAATAACGTTGCATTAATTGAATCAGTTTTATGTCAACCACCTATTTTAAATTCAAAATAATCAGTTGGAATATAATATTAATAACTTATCCTAAAGCAAAATTGGTTCTTGTACTCTTTTCGGTTGTAAGCAATTTAGTGCAGTTTTTTCGAAAGGTTCCAGCAATAGCCTGTCATATGTTTGTCGCATCTGCACTGATATCTTTCTTTTGGTGTATTGGTGGAACCTTTCCCCTTTTTATTCCCTCTGATCAACGATATTATCAGAAAATATGTCAAGATGACTGAACTGGAAGTGAGATTTAATGCTCATGTTTGCTCCAAGGTTTCCATATGCAGATACGAATTCCCGGACCGACTATTTGTAGTCGGGTGCTTTGTGATCTTCCAAAAAGTTTCATTTACTACATTCTAGAAGGGATTCCATGCAGTGACCAGTCTGACCACCTTTCTCAGTGAACCACTTGCTAAACTGTCATTGACCCACAAAATCAGACTTGGAAACTCTCACCATCTCTGTCCACGGATGTTAAAACAACATAATCCAAACCCCAGCTGGCGATGGCGTGCGCGGTGTTCTCGGGTTCCATGGGATCGGGAGGCGGAGGGTTTTTCGCAGTCTTCACTGAACAAAACCTACATCCCCGGGTGCACGTATCTCCCATCAACTGCGTCACGAAAGCGGACTTTGACAGTAGCGAGCCAAGCAGTAAAATTTGAAGACGCAACTTACCATAATGGTAGCCGTAGCCGTACCATGTTCACCACCTCCCCAGCATTCGCCAATGTTGGGGCACCTCGCCTCCTCACACACTGTGCTTAAATTCAACTTTCGCAAATCAGATTTCAGTCTTTTGTAATTGTCGCCTTCGGGAAATTTGGTCTTTAGCCACGGAGGAAGCCTGAGTCTGCAGTAGAACGGAGTGTTGAAGTTGATGTAAGAAAACTATATATGGCGTCATCAGGTAGTGAACGCTGCTACTCAAATATAAGCCGAAGTAGAGGTTCCTACTTGAGGTAGAAGGAGAAAATGAAAGATCTGAAAAGTACTGAAGTAAGTATAGTTTCAGAAACTATACATTTGGTTCAGGGGTTTAGCAGTTACTTGGAGATGGGTACATTTGAGACTACATCTTCAACAATAACGCAAAATGCCAGATCATGCGCTACAAATTGGCCCAATCTTCAAAAATATATTCAGGTGTCGTCATACAGGACCTATTTCATGTGCACATTATGACAATGTGATGCAAGCTTATTAAAATAAAAATTGTAAAATGCAAGTAATTTCGCCTCAATCTTGTCGAAATGGAAGTGGAAATATTTCAACAACATAACCCACTTCAGTAGTGATGCAAGTAGAAAAAACTTACTTGAACAATCTGAAAAAGTAGAAGTATTCCGTTACAGATGCTGACCACATCTGACGGAAACACGTACTGCATTCTATCAAGGATTTATCGGCTTACCGTTTAACACCTTTTGTTCTGACTAGTTTTTCCGAGTAGTTCTGCCAGCTGTCCTCTTCAACTACGTCCCCAACAACAAACTCTTCTAACGATGGCCCGTTGGCTATCGCATTTTTCTGATCGGAACTGAACAATCTTGAAGCGGACCGGATCAATCGATGTTCATATACCTTAAATCAAAATAGCCACATTCAAGTCGACATTATTGTGTTGTTACCATTTTATGCACACTGTCGGGGGCCTCCTCTGGTATAGCACATGATCGGTCTGTTCTCTGTAATTTCAGTCCTGTTCATGTTGCAACCAACCATACTATTAGATATTCTGGAACAGCGGTTCTCAACCGGGGGTCCGCGAAGCAATTTCAGGGGGTCCGCGAAGCAATTTCAGGGGGTCCGCGAGACCTCTAAATTTTTAAAAACCTAATTTTTATTATATTTTTTAATTTGATAAAGCATGAGGCAGTTTCGCACCACAGCTGCTAAAACCTCATGACTCATATCATCATAATAATCGTCTGACATGGACTATCGAAGTGTTGAAACTCATTTCCATTGCCAGTTTTCCAATAACCCGCTGATATTGCTGTTTATAGACGTTTTATTGGGGTTTGTGGAAAAAATTAAGATATGGGAATAGTAACGTCAATCAGGGTGACTTCGTAATGTCTGCGAAAACTTCTCGATTTGAAGTTGACAGTCTCATCAAATTAGTGAACAGTCGTTTGAAATAAAAATTTCCGAAGTATTTCAATAATTGCCCAATGCAGGGAACAGCTTCTTGGAAGTACAGAACTTTATTATAAAATTGAATAGTATATTCATATTGAAATGAACCCGAATATTTTCGGCTGACAATCGTCATAAATCGGACAATGATATACCTGCTCTTAAAGCTCGGATATCAGATTTTGCGCATTCTTATTGCGGATGCCCTATCGACGAGGCTGATTTTTTGATGAACAAGGAGTGTTTCGTTGCTATCAAGGCATTACGCTCCAGCCCTGAAATTCATATCACCAGTTATATTGGTATAAAGCCTTGTCTTGTTAATGTTCAATTGTTCGTGGTCGAAAATGTTTGCTCGTAAATATATATGTAAACCAGAACAGAACAAGTCGTTTCATGACAGTCTTTCTCTGGTTGGAAAACTTGGATCCGTTCTTTGGAGCATAAAATTTCTCCATACTTTTAGCTTAGGATTTCACTTCGAGTGTAGAAACTCTCTGCGGACCGATCAAAATGCCGTCGCGGGCCGAATCCGGCCAGCGGTCCGTATGTTTCCCGCCCCTGCGGTAGATGCTGGACGTGATATGTTCATAAAATATGTGTTTCTTCATTTTGGTGCCATAAATATTGCGATCACACCAAAAGTATCGTCGGAGCCGTTATGTGTTAATATTGCATTAGCTTCCACCTATCTTTGCTGAAATGGTTTTCGGCACTCCTCGTTCATATCAAAACGAAGACGCGGATTTTCAAGACACGACCACGTACTTCAAGAAATACAGCAGCAAAATTAGCTTTTAAATAATAAAAGTCCACCAATTTCTACATAAATGGTATGATGTTATCTTCAAGAAAATTCACTATTTTGCTGTTTATCACAAGCCTACAGTTCATATTTGCACAAGACAGTTGCCCCATAATAGAGCTAAAATTGAACTAAAACTTGAGGGGGTCCGCGAGGGTCCGTGACGGTCAAAAGGGGTCCGCGAAGCCAAAAAGGTTGAGAACCACTGTTCTGGAATGTTGACAGCTGCCAAAACGGCTCAGGTTTAATCTGTAGCCTAATATGTTAATTGAACACAAATGGAAAACAAGACAGACTTAAAGTAAACATAATGCCGATATGATCCATGTTGATGATCGATCAATCTTTTCTAATTAATGTCTCATCACTGCATGAAAACACAAGAGGAGTCAACACAATCGGACAGGCATCGTAAAGAAAGGTGTTGAATTGAAACGTGTGATAATACCAAAGACACAAATTCATACATGCATACTGTATAGTAAAGTAAACTAACCTGGCAGAATGGCAGACGCCGCAGCATTTCACTATTTTCAATTGATGTCACACAGCGATAAATACCCTGTTTATCGCATAAAAATATGGTAGTACTATAGAGTATACTCTATAGTATAGTAGTAGCAAGTTTCCTATTCCCAAATGTTATCGAACCCTTGACATTTATATGATTGACAGCTGAATTGTTTTGAATGCCCCAGGCGAAATGCTAAAATACGAACTCGAAATTTTTCCAGGTACGTAATGTCTAATTTTTATCCTAAAATCCAGACCCGGACATATGTGGTCAGTTATCATCAACAACAACAATCTTTGGGTTATAATTTTCATCTGAACAAGTTACACACAACGTACACTGCGATAAGACACAATGCGATGTAACGAACAGATAGGAGGATGTCGAATGACACGCATCAGCAGCGATCCTTTACTCTAACTGTAGATAACTAACATTAGAGGTGGTCAAAGTAGTCAACAAAGCTACTGTAGTAGAAGTAGAAGTAGCGACGAAAAAAATCTACTCAAGTACGAGTAGAAGTACTTCTTCCATAAGCAACCTAAAACTACTTGAAGTAGAAGTAGAATTGACTGACTTTAAAAGTACTCAATTAAGTAAGTAGTTGTGAAAACGATCCTAATTCGTTCACATGGATTGTAAAAAGCTGCAAATTGGGATATGCGAAAGGTGACTAGCTTGATTCATATTGATGCATACCAAGAGGTATCCAATTTTCGATATATTTTCCGGAAATTAAAGGCATTACTACACTTGCTTTTATGCTTCAACATGTATGTTATCTAAGCAAAAGAACTGATATTAATTCTCAAAGTATATGATACTGGGAATTAACAGTAAAATGTAAATACTACTTCTAAAAGTGGAGCATGTATTTCATGCCTTTAGTCAGGGTTGTAATGACTCGAGTCAGACTCGAGTCACGATTTTTTGATGACTCGACTTGACTCAAGTCATTTTCTTAAGAATGAAAAATGACTCGACTCGACTCGAGTCGATTTGTTTATTGACTCGACTTGTACTCGAGTCATTGCGCATGACTCGGAGTCCGAGTCTCGGACCAAGTCATATGACTCGTGACTGGGTCTACATTTGTGTATGGGCATTTCATTGTAATTTCGAATTAAATAGTATATTCATATTGAAATGAACCCGAATATTTTCGGCTGACACTCGTCAGGGGTAATCGTCAGCAACTAGTAGAGAATTGGAAAGAACATTGTATATCAACAATCGTATCACAAAATATGACGTCACCAGCATGAAATTTCGAATGAGAGAGCGTTCAATGTACTATTTTTAGGTGATACACGAACTCCTTTTGTTGACAGAGTTTTGGTTGATGTATTTTGATAAAAGTTGATTCCAAGGCACACAAATGGAATTGTGAACGGCCTCGACCTACGATTCGAAATCGGTCGTCTCGATAATTATTCGCACAAATCGGATTATCCAACAGATGTTTGCCGATGGCAGAATTAATGGCCTTTGATCGATCAGCATCAATCTTAAGTGGATGAGTTAAGGGTGAGCTTTTCACATCGCGTGACGCACGTGTTCTGATAAATCTGGGGACATGTTGGTTTATGCGGTCCTGCAGACGTCTTGACGTTCTTCCCACGTAGCCACAATCACAGTGGCACCTATATTCGTACACTACATTACTTTGTTGAAGTGCAGGAAGCACGTCTTTGCGTGTTGAAGGGAGCAGTTGTGTTGTTGTAAAAATCACATTGGTTTTGACTGTATCGTAACATTTACCGACAGCAGAAATCAATTGTTTTTCGAAGCGGGTGGAAATGGGGCCAATCCAAGGTAGATGAATATAGACATCTTTTATTGTTCGTGCGGTGGGCTCTGTTCGTTTTTCTGCGTTGAATTGTGTTAATTTCCTCTCCATGCCGCGGCTGATGACGTGTTCAGGGTAACCGTTATCAAGTAAGATTTTTCGGATGTAATCAAGTTCTAAACTCAGTTTGTTACCCGAACATATCATCAACGCTCTATGCACGAGTGTGCCTATGAGGTTAATTTTTCTGCGTCTAGGACTGAATGAATTCCAGCGAAGGTATTGGCCTGTGAATGTCGGTTTTCTGAAAACAGACGTTTCAAATTTGTTGGTATTGCGCTTTTCAACTAATACGTCCAGAAATGATAATGAGTTATTGCGTTCTTTTTCTAAGAATTTCGAAGAATAGTAAATTAAGTTATCACACTATAATTATTTTGTCTGTCAGTACCAGAGGGGGTCAGTAACGAAGTACTTCTACTTTTTCGAAGTACTCAAGTAGTTTCCTCTACTTCTGGTACTTACTCAAGTAGATCTGATTTCCGTTACTTCTACTTCTACTTCGTAATATTTTGTGATCTACTTACTTACTTTTCGCTATTTTCAGTTTGTCAAGTAGAAGTAGTTCAATCTTCCAATCAGGAAGATAGCCTGAGGAATTTTGGGGCTGTTTTCACGGAGCATCAACATTTAATTTTCATAAAAGTTGAGTAAAGCCCAGAATTTTCGTCGCGCTTCGCGCGCAGTGGATACGGAGTTACCAGTATGTTTCACGAAAGTATCGATGAATATAATTTAGGTAGCGGGTTGGCGTGATTCTGTTCACACCACATTGTCGCCCTTCGCCCATATGAAATAATTCATCACAGTATATATGGCTCATCATATCGTTTGAAACTGATGTTTCGCAATCTATCATTTCCTTGTCATATCGTAATCTAGCATGTCCATGGCACGTCCTAACCTGGAAAAGTGGACTCTGACTTTTTTGTTAGTTTTAGTGCTGTTTTAGCATACCGCCTTTGAAATTTTCTGGACTGAAGGCATGAAAATTGTGTTCTGCTTTTAGAAGTAGTATTTATGTTTTATTTTCAATTCCCAGTATCATATACTTTGAGTTATAATTAATATCAGTTCTTTTGTCTGGATAAAATACATGTTGAAGTATAAAAGCAAGTGTAGTAATGCCTTTAATTTCCGGAAATAAAGCTACACAATATGGCATTTTCACGGTCCATATATTTTTATTAACGTTTACTAATCGCGAAAAGTGTTTTCACCGTATCCTATACAACTTCTCCGTATTGCTCTTCGACTAAACTACGGACCTGATAATATGGGGGATGGCGCCATACCATGCTATTTTCTAAAACGTGCTGTTCGAGAAAACAGAGGATAAGTATCACATTTCCATAATAATACTATCATTTTTATCCTATGATGTGCTGGACGAATGCTTATTCTATCGAAAATTGGATACCTGCTGGTATGCATCAATGCGAATCAAGCTCGTTACCTTTCGCATATATAGCTCAATTTGCACCTTTTTACAATCCGTGTGAACGAATTAGGATCGTTTTCACAACTACTTACTTACTTGAGTACTTTTAAAGTCAGTAAAATCTACTTCTACTTCAAGTAGCTTTAGGTTGCTTATGGAAGAAGTACTTCTACTCGTACTTGAGTAGATTTTTTCGTCGCTACTTCTACTTCTACTTGAGTAGCTTTCTTGACTACTTTGACCACCTCTCTCAGTACTAATGCTTGAAAATGCTACCAGAAACTGTTAAAAGTGAGGAAAATTAGCATATTATAAATGCGAACCATTCAACATCACCAAACAGAGTAATAAAAAGTGGGTTTAGCAAGACTTTAACTGGAAACAGAGCTGTCAACACAATGACTTGGACTCGGACTCGAGTCAAAACACTATGACTCGGACTCGACACTCTACTCCAGGGTTGTAACCAAGTCACAAGGCTCCAAGTCACAAGTCAATCTCACTTTTATCTTTTTGACTCGAGTCAAGTCGAGTCATTTTCAATTCCCACCGAGTCAAGTCCGAGTCCAAGTCAGTGAACAGAGGATCGAGTCCGAGTCATTGTGTTCACTGCTCAGTTTCCAGTTAAACTCTTCCTAAACCCACTTTTTTAACTCTGTTTGGTGATATTGAATAGTTCGCATTTATAATATATCAATTTTCCTTACTTTTAGCAGTTTCTGGTCGCTTTCAAGCACCAGTACCAATAAACGAAATCCCAAGAGTGTGTTGGCTTCGAAATTTAAATGAAATGTTATCAGTCTTCGCCGTCTGAATCTCGAGTCAATGACTTGCTTCGAGTCATGCGCAATGACTCGAGTCCAAGTCGAGTCAATACACAGATTGACTCGAGTCGAGTCGAGTCGAGTCATTTCCGTATTTTGAGAAAATGACTCGAGTCGAGTCGAGTCATCCGAAAATCGTGACTCGAGTCTGACTCGAGTCGAGTCATGACTCGAGTCATTACAACTCTGCTCTACTCCGTGACTTGGACTCGGACTTGACTCGGTATGGAATTGAAAATGACTCGACTTGACTTGAGTCAAAACTATAAAAGTGATATTGACTTGTGACTCGAAACCTTGTGACTTGGTTACAATCCTGCGCGTTAGTCCAGAAAGTTTCAAAGGTGATATGCTAAAACAGCTCTAAAACTAAAAAAAGTCAGAGTCCCCTTTTCCAGATTAGGACACGCCATGGACATGCTGGATTACGATATGACAAGGAAATGATAGATTGCGAAACATCAGTTTCAAACTTCATGATCAGCCATATATACTGTGATGAATTATTTCATATGGGCGAAGGACGACAATGTGGTGTAAACGGAACCACGCCAACCCGCGACCTAAATTATATTCACTGATACTTTCGTGAAATCATACTGGTCACTCCGTATCCACTGCGCGCGAAGTGCGACGAAAATTCTTCGCTTTACTCAACTTTTATGAAAATGAAATGTTGATACTCTGTGAAAACAGCCCCGAAATTTCTCAGGCTATCTTCCTGATTGGAAGATTGAACTACTTCTACTTGACAAACTGAAAATAGCGAAAAGTAAGTAAGTAGATCACAAAATATTACGAAGTAGAAGTAGAAGTAGCGAAAATCAGATCTACTTGAGTAAGTACCAGAAATAGAGGGAAACTACTTGAGTACTTCGAAAAAGTAGAAGTACTTCGTTACTGACCACCTCTGCTAACATACATAGGTTAGTTATCTATGCTCTAACATCCACCTCGGCCTAGAGTGCCCGATGTCACAGTTCTTTTCGATGTTGATCTTTTTTGAAGCCGCGGTCCTTTCTACTAGTTCTTTCCATTCCTTGTGAGTGCTTTCTTTCTTCGGGTCTTTTTTCTGGGCTTTTTTTTTGTCGCCGTAAGAACGGCGACAGCGGGGGAAGAGGAGCCCAGATGAACCTCCGATTGGAATAGATGAACTTCCGATGTGAAACATCACAGAATGAACATTGAAGATGAAACCAACCGAGCAATCGATGACTGATAAATCATTTCTTTGCCTATGAAAGGGGATGAACCACCCTCGTCCACCCGTAAGCCGTAATATGAGATTTATTTTATTTCTGTACTGTAAGCAGAGGATCATTCGAAGCCTTCGGTTTCGGGTATTCGTGATGATACAGTTCGGCTGCTGATACATACCTTTATTAACTTCCGAGGACGTCGAAAAGGAATTCAGAAGTTTTCGTCACCCAGAAACCGAAGCCGAAACGATTTTATCAGCACCAGCCTACATTTTGTATAATTATTTCCGCTAGACGATGCTAGATAGCCGGAAGTTTTATTCAAAACAATACCTACTTCCTGGTTTTGCTTGCTTGCTCCCCGTTCTCTGCATTTGCCATCGTTTCTGCACGCTTGTTTCTATTACCTTTCGTGTTCATTCGTGTATTTGTTTCTGTATCTGTTTCGAATGTTATTTGGATGCTATATTAGGTAATTTTCGTGGGTGGATACCATGTGGGTTGCTGCTCTGCCTTTAGATGGGATTTTGATGAATGGACTTTGCCATGTTTGGCAAGTCACACAACATAATCATGATCAAATCACTGAATCAGCTGTCAGTTCAGTTTATTAAGAATTTTCATCTATTCAAAACACCACAAGACTGCGATACAATGAAAATATAGGAAGGTGTCGAAACGACTTGGAGTAGTATTTGAAATCAGACACCTACCCGGGCCTAGGCGATGTAAAGAGGAGACATGCACACTGAATGCAAAGTTAAAGAAGATAGTACAAAAAAACAAGCAACAAAATGAGGCGGCATGTGACGGAAGGCGAGATCGATATGTTAATTCGTGGTCCGTTAAACTTGAATGCTGGGCTGACTGTCCCCTCCTTTCTTTTCCACTTTCGTTGTATTCCGAGTGCTGTGATATTTGAGTCGATGAAATTTCCCATGCAAATGATTCTGATCACCATTCGTCATGTTGATTTCGAGTACCGGCGGCGCCAGATGCCGTGTATTCATTTTCATTTCTTGTCCATCTTATTACTCTTAACTTAATTGTAACCATTCGTTGTAGCCTACTTGCGGTAGGCTATTTCATTTTCATTTATTTTAAGCCAAGATGGCTGTTTGGTTGACTATTCTATGTCGCTTCGTCGTCTTCATATCTGTTCGTTGTACACAATCTTGTGGTACTCTCATCTCGTTCAAGTCTAAATACATGCAATTTCTACTAAATGATCACTATAGTCAGCCCACAAGTTTACCGGACCCCGACCTGACATATCGATCTCGCCTGACTCCTTGGGTCACGTGCCACCTCATTTTGTCGCTTGTCCTTTTGTATTATGCTCTCTTAGTTTTCATTCGGTGTGTATGCCTCCTTTTTTACATCGCCAAGGTGTTTTATCGCAGTCTTCTGGTATATTGAAATGAGGAAATAGGTAAAATAAATTGATTGATTGAAGTAACTGAACTGATACACACAACGGGATTGCCTATCACTACCACTTTGCAGACTAATTCTTCCTCCATTTAATATATATAGTTTTGATTAGAATTGAATACCAGTATTGGCCTAGCTCATAAAAATCATGACGTTGCGGATTGGCATTGTACTGCTATTTCTGGCTACTATAATCAACGAAGCATCGTCTCAAGCAAAGAATAGCAAATCAGCGCGGAAGATAATAGTATGTTTCGTTGATCCTTCAATATTCAATGTTGTTCCTTTCTTCATGTTGGTTGGGATTTTGTGACATAAGAGAGAAAAAAATGATGTGTATTTTCATCAGAAAATAACGATTCTTCTCTTAACTAGAACCTTAATGTTCAACTTTTTTACTTGAAACTTTACCCAATCATCCCATACCTAATTCATAACCGTCTTGTGCAGGTACAAAATGTGAAGATCGATGATAAAACTCGAATATCGATATACGACGGTGTAATCGGTGCTGAAAAAATTACTGTGCTTTCGGAATATGCTCAAAATGGGAATTTACAATTTGTACAAGAGGTAGGTCAATCATTTACTGTATCTCAATTGCAACAGAGACGACTGGTTTTGCCCAGCATGGGTAATGGGTACTTGGGTAGGCCTACTCAATAATTTTGTGTGATTGGCATATTTCTGTCAGTAGCGTGTAAGGCAGAACCTTTTTTCCAATCTTATGCTCGCTTTTATGCGGAATTATTATCTTTTACCATTTTTATATGAATAAATTGATGTTGATTGTTTCATCGCAAATAGGCTACAATTACACTATGTAACATTTTTTTTCCTTGGTAAATAATTACCGTACTATGTTTTTTTGTGCCATAAAAACATGAAAAATCTTAGTTATACCACAATAACTTCGGGCACATGTTACTCAGAGTACTTTAAATCTGTATTTTTGGATCATTTCATGTCTTATCAACCTAAAAATAGATTGGGTCTACATCAAGTTTCAGATGACCTTCCCGCTGTTTATCAATGGATTTCTCCACTTCAGCTGTACTTTTGTAGTGAAGCCCACTGCAATTCCTCTTCCTCTTTATTTGCTTTTCAAGTTCACAAGTTTTTTTTTTCGGTAGCCTACCATAAAGGAAGGCTAAAAATAGTACTTTTATTCTCTATCCCATATATTGTCACTTTATGACTAAATTACATCCAACCGCTTCAGCAATGTTCATTCCGTAGCCTACTGCTTACATTTATGACTAGTGCGAGATCGCGAGTCTATGAATCACAAAAAAGGAGATGGATTCCAATGGAGACGGCATTCTAACCAACAAGCAATATATCGTTAGATTCAGAATTTCAACACGTAGCCAACTACGCCACGAAGCTAGATCATTTATTAATATTTTTATGAAATCAATACACCACACGATTGCAATATAATGAAAAGATAGGAGGGTGCCAAAACGACTTGGAGTACTGTAGTCTTTTAATCAGACACCCGCCTTGGCCTACAGCATGTAAATAAGAGGCAATGCACACTGGATAAGAGAAAGGATAAAATATAAGTAGGCGACAAAAATGAATGCTGCAGGTGTTGGTAGGCGAGGTCGATATCGGTGTTGGGATGACTCGAGTCATGACGTGACTCGAGTCACTTTTTACGTATGACTTGACTTGCCTCGAGTCACTTTGCTCAAATGACTTGACTTGACTTGGCGTATCAGAAATGTGGATTGACTCGTGACTCGGAGCAAAATTCACGAGTCAATTTCAAGTCATCAAGTAATCGGTGACGATAAAAATCACTGTGTCTTACATATGTTCGGATTGTTCGCGAAGCGCTGATGTAACCCGCAAGAGCGACCAATCATTCAATGATCGTTTGTCCTACTGAGCCTCCATTGTTCTCTCACAAATAAATTGAGCGCAAACGAAGTGATTGAAGCTTACCGCTTACGTTGTCGTAAACTAGTATAGTAAAGTAATTTGATAGCAGAATGTATAATTCTGTTCTCTGTTCTTACCTTAACCAAACCTCTTGTTTTATTGAAATTGAATTCGAATATAGGTTATGTAGTTCTCAACCATTAGCGCAGGCTCGAATAGTATCAATATGTTAATGGGCAATGTATTGCATCTCATCAATTCGTTTCTCTATTCTCTATTTTGGCTGATAACTATAAACGGAGGCTATGCAATTGCTTACGTAGTTTAGCAGTTCTACGTATAGGGCTATGTGAGCGATATAGCGCTTTCTTCTGCGTATATTTAACTCTGTATTCGTTCATCGGTTCAAAATCTATGACCATTCTATTTGTATTTCAGACAGCTAGCAAAATGCAATGACGTAATCATGCCTCATACTTCGAGAAGGCAACTTGACTTGAATTGTGACTTGACTCGTGACTTGACTCGACTTGACTCGAGTCACCTCCAAAATCGATTGACTTGACTCGACTCGAGTCACCTTCGAAAATCGATTGACTTGACTTGACTCGAGTCAAAATGTGCAATGACTCGAAATGACTCGTGACTCGAAAGTAGTGACTTGATCCCAACACTGGTCGATATGTCATATTGTGGTCCGGTAATCTTGAAGGCAACCTAGAATAAGTTCGTGCTGTTGATATCTTCTTTCAAACAAGCCGTGAGTGGACCGCTTTTGCTAACTAATTTGATCGATACTATCAATAGATGGTAGAGCTACTAAAGCGTTCCACCATAAATACCTGTATAATAATGATATATTACTTGTTGGGTTCGCATCCCATTGAGGTCGTGTTTTACAGTTTTGAAAAGCGAAGCAAAAATTTTCGGCAAAATACCGCCGGTTTCAGCTGGTAAAATGCAGACGCACGCCGTACAATGAGCATATTTATATTTCAGAACTTTGACTATGCCATGGATAACGGACTGACGCCTTTCTTGTCCGTACTGGATAGAGAGGAGTTCAGCAAGTCAAAGGCAAACGACGTTATCAAGAGCTTGGTGAAAAAATCTATCGGCGCAGATGTTAGTTTGTGTTGTTTTTTTGTTCTATTTTATCCTTCCAAAGTGTTGTAGATTTCCTTTATATCGATATGCTTGTCAGTTAGATGGGTCAATCATATTGAAAGTATACTATCTAATAGTCCATACTTTAATTACCCTTAAGCATGAACTGTATGTACGTTTTATCTCGATATCTGGAAATAACGATATTGCATGTATCCATTTTCCAATACCGGTTGCGTCTGTAATTGTGGTTATGAACATTCGCACCAATGGGTACTGTTGCTCTTTGTTAAATGATATAGTCGTAGTTTCCGAATCTACTTCTCCCATGCTTGGATCATACAACTTTTAAAAAATTGCATTTGCTTGTATTTTAGTTTTTTCAAGTTATGTGATGCCTTTGTGTTTTCGTCGGTGTGAATTAATGCACATTCATCAGTCACAAAGTGTGAACTTGGTTGTATCCTTCAGGTGAAATTTACAAACGCCTATATGGAGCTGCTGCATTCGTTAGATCCCAAGCCGCCTGTGGTTCAGTTTTGCCGCGAAAACGTTTACTACGCTACGATTTTCTTGCCTAACAAGTGGGGACACAATATGTATGGACAGGTACCCGTTTTCTTCCATTCGTCGTGATTCAATGTACAAACAGCGTTGTGTAGGACTGGGAAAAATGGAGTATCTGAGTGTCAAGTATTGAAGTTCGAGTCAACTTTTCCGGTATAACTCATCATTACGTCCTAAATACAGGAAAATTTCAGAAGCTGAAACACGCTCTTTTCTGTCGACTGCAAACGAAGCATTGTCAGATCATCTCGAGCAGAAATAAATTTCTTTTGTGCACATTGTGAGAACTGACAACGTTGCAGATTGATGACTATTTAAAAGAAAGGTCGTTTTTATCGACATGCATAGCCACTTGTTTTTGATGCTTTAGCGTGTATGAATTATCCAAGTTTTCTTTAAAGTTACTTGCGACATTCTTCAATGTCTCTCGCTCGCTTTATTGTAGCTGTCATACTAGATAACATAGCGATCAGTGGCACCATCTGGTTTTACAGGAAGTGGTGTCATATCCTGATACGACTATGATTTTCCCACTCTGTAAATGATTTGCGGAAAGTCTGGCAATTCCGTATGCCAGCCTTATGTTAACTATCAGTAGATTAATCCGAGATATCTGTGATTTTTAGCTGTCATTTTACACTATTTCGACCAATAACAATGTGAGTTCGACGCCAAGAGAGGAAATCGTTCACACCGTACACCCAAAACCAGGCAGGATTGTGGTGTGGCCGTCCTGCGCACTTCAAGCCGCACACCCACCTGCGGTCAATTATTTCGCTAATCTCATGATGCTGAGATTGGTGTATACAAAAGCGGATGCAGAGGGTGAGTGCTTTAGTTGATGCTGAAATCAACTGATACACGAAAATAAGACGTAATACGTTCACTGAGAAATATACTTCCTGTACAGGGATGATCATAGTAGTACTTGCTGATACCAGTATTCAACTAGAAGTAGCATTTTCCAAGTCAATAAAAAAATAAGTATCGTCGGCCTAGTTTTTGCCTTAAAAACTGAAAACTGTTACTAGAAGTGGAACTGGTCTAAAAATCATTACCACTTGAGTAGGCTAAGTACTACAAGTAGGCGAAACCTACTTCATTACTCTGAAAAAGTAGAAGTGGTTTGTTGCTGACCAGTGACCACCTCTGCTCACTCCTACGTCACCCAAAACGCTTTGAGATATTGGGAGATTTGAGGAATAATTAGACCAAGTCGTTGCGGTTGCTGCGATAGCAATGGCGACTCTGTTACCGCGACACTCTTTGTGAGATTTCCGGTTCGTTTGAAGAAAGAACGATTGCCCTTTTCAGAGACAGTGAGCGAGAAATTTTTGATGAAAGATCCCGAGAAGCCAAAACTCGGAGACTGGACTTTCACGAATGCTGACTCGAAGCGAGAGATCGACTATGCTAGTCATTTAAAACGAAGTTATTTCGACAGCAAACGGAGGTTTGTCAATTTTACTGCTCCGGCATTCGGCTGCATGTTGAGATTTTGCACCGTTACGGAAGGTTATCCTCGACAAATGTTAGGCCGTGTTAAGCCGAGTAACAACACGCAACAAGATAGTATATGGCGTTACCAATAACAACTATTGTAGGTTTAATTGGTGTCTCGGGTCACGGAAATAGGATCAATAGCATGATCATGTTTACGTGTTGTATCGACATCCTATCTGTTCGTTACATCACATCATGTCTTGATTGTCGCATTGTACCTTGTTTGTCATGAGCGCATGGAAATAATAGAACCGCTGACAATGACTATTATGACTATTACTACGATATAATCACCACTTGCGGAGAAAATTTGTAAAGGGGTTAAAAGTGGTATTGAATTGAAGTACAAATACTATAATGCTGTGGTTCAGTGCAGTGATCAAAGTCATCGCCCACTGTCGCTTTGAAATATTTCGATGACCCACTTCTCACGGTTGAACTCGAAATATATAATGCTGGCAGTAATTCTAGCCTTGTGATGTAGCCTAGCCTAATCATGACCATTGAACAGACTGGTCAAGAACATATTGGAATTATGAGTATTATGACTCGAGAATGTATCATTATGTCTTGATGGTTATTGTATGACCGTTTTCAAACCCCGAACCCTGTTTATTGTGTGTAGAAAATAGCGATTCCGAAGTCAATTAACTTGTCAGGATGAATGTCCTTACCTAGGCCTACTATATTTCGCATTCGGTTTGCTCCCAATGACTGTCAGCTGAAAAGCATGGAGTGTAATATATTTGCCGAGGCTGTAATGAATGAATGAAACCAAGTTTTCATTTCACAATTTCCAATTAGCTACATGGCTCACCCCGAAATGTTCCTATGGCACGCCCCTTAAGAACCACTCATAATATAATGTAACATGACCGATATCAATTTTTTGTATTTACGACAGAGGCATATATGTACTGGATGACTTATATACCCCGGCTGAATTGAAGCAGTTTCGTAACATCTTGCTGGAAACAAGTTCGCTTCGCGTTTCCGAATATGACGGCTTCGCCTTGGAAGACAACGATAACGTTCAGTGGATTGCGTCGTATGACGTACGTTGTCACTAATTAAATATATGTTCGTCGATGCGTGGATTAAATCGTCAGTGTATTGACCAGAGTATGGATCAAGTCACTACCTTCGAGTCACAACTCATTTCGAGTCATTGCACATTGACTTTGAATCATGCCTTCTACTTCAAAAATTAAACTCGACTTGACTAGTGACTTTACTAGACTTGACTCGAGTCACCTCGAAAAATCGAGTGACTTGACTTTACTCAAGTATGCTTAGAAAATCAATTGACTTGACTCGAGACAAGTCAAGTCAGTCGTTTTTGGCGGTGACTCGAGTCAAGTCAAGTTGGATTTTTGAAGTAGAAGGCATGATTCAAAGTCATTGCATTTAGATTAGATTTAGATTGAGTCCCCATATTCTGAATTGAGGAACAAATATAGAGTTGAAAATATACGCAAAAAGGCGTTGAATCGTTAGATCATATGTAGAACTGCTAAAGTACGTAATTAACGGTATAGCCCCAGTCTATAATCATCAGCCAAGCCAGAAATAGAAGATAGAAAACGATACCATGATATACAATTTCAGCCTGATGCAATTGTTGACGAATAATATCAACGTATGGAGGATATTCGTTCGATCTAAATCATACAAGAGGGTTGGTTATATGAGCACAGGGCAATGTGACCAGTTTATACAACAGTGATACATTGCTATTGGATGACTTAACTACTAGTTTTCGACAATGTTGCATAAGCCGTAACCTCCGATCATTGTGTTTGCGATCAATATATTTGTGATATAACAATAGAGTCTCAGTAAAACGCATAATCATTATGTGATTGGGTGCTTTCACAGGTTACACCAACCAGCATATAGCTAAAAATCCAGATAAAGCGATATAGACAACACCGATTACTCGATGGCTTGAAATTGACTCGTAAATTTTGCTTCGAGTCACAAGTCAATCCTCATGTATGAAACGTCGAGTCATTTTTATAAATTGACAGGCCTGAATGCACTTCAAATTGAGTTTGTTACAGCAAATGTGATTACGGCCGTTGCATGCAGTGCTTAATCTGGTAAATGCCAGTCCGATAATGTCATACGCTGAAAACATTTTTGTCGAAAACTACCGAGATTGTGTCTCAGCTGTGGTTTCTTCCGTTATCCAGGTGGAGGAATTTGTGAAGACTCCAGTCTGGACCAGAATGCAAGAACTGCTGTTCTTCTTGACCCAGGAAAACGAATGGTATCCATATGACGTCGCCATGAACTATATTCGTCCGGCGGATCATACAAGGATCCATCCTGATGCTGAGCCCCATCAGGTTTGGTCGTTTGATACGAGACATGGATTTTGTTTGTTAAAGAACGAATTCGTTAGCTACCATGTTCAATGAATAGTGTTCATACAGCCAGGGCCATGGCGAGATCCAAGATGGATGAAATACAAAGGACAGACAAATAAACCATGAAATTTTTCCGGTCCTAATGTCACCTGTTCAGGGCATTTTTGGTAAACTGATGACCAGGGCAATTTTTTTACCTAAAAATCAAAATTTTGACATTTTTTTACCTTAAAAAACTGAATTTTGACCTCATGTATGCGAATTAGGTGTTTCCGCACATAATGACATAACAACATTGTTGGGTTATATTTTTCATCTGAACATGTCACACACAATGTACAATGCGATAAGACATAATGCGATGTCATGAACAGATAGGAGGATGTCGAACGACACGCATCAGTAGCGATCCTTTACTCTAACATCCACCTCGGCCTAGAGTGCCCGATGTCACAGTTCTTTTCGATGTTGATCTTTTTTTGTAGCCGCCGCCCTTTCTACTAGTTCTTTCCATTCCTTGTGAGTGCTTTCTTTCGTCGGGTCTTTTACTGGGCTTTTTTATCGCCGTAAGAATGGTAACGGCGGGGGAAGAGGAGCCCAGATAAACCTCCGACAGGAAACGAACCCAGTCCGTCTGATTGGTGGGCGCTTATCGTAACCACTACACTATCTCCCCCTGTCTGAATTGTACTACTTATCTTCATTTCTGGTTTCAACTGTCTGTCTGTTTGAAGTAGTTTAGCCTGTAAAAACTTTTTTGACTTCAAATCTGACTAATTTTTACATGAAACAACTTAATTTTAACGAAATCTGGACCTATGAAGAATTCCAGTAGTGACATCACACATAATGGTACAACTAATTAAAATTTGTTGTATTGCAACGAAAGAAACTTTCCTACATTCTCAGGTAGAACCACAAAGTAGCTTGCCAAGAATGGAGAAAGAACGTTCAACAGCAGCAGTTGTTGGCTACCAACACTGAAGTTGTGCATACACTGCTGGTGACACACCGTGTTGCTTCATTCTGACGATGTTGCCTACATCACAATTTTTCATCATGCACTTCTGGATATAAGAACCAATGCCCACGCAGATTGCTTCAGTTAGGATATTGCGGCACGTTAAGCATAACACCACATGTCAACCTATTTGTCTCATTTGACCGTTTATGATTCACAATGAGCCGACAATTGGCCGTCTACAACGGTAGGCCTTTAAAGTAGGCTACATGCTGCAAAATTTCAAATGATAAGATCACTGACAGTGCAAACATCTACAATACAAACGAAATGCAGGTTGCAAAAATATTTTGACTTTGTAAACAATTTTGAATATTTTTGACATAACGCTACAATTTTGATAACATTTTGACATGTCAAAAAAACTGATGCCCAAAAATAAAATAAAGTCACTTTCGCCACCCTTAATCAGGGCCTCATTGACACAAATAAGGACACAATTCAAAAATAAGGACTACAAATAAGGATTTTATGGCAACCATGCCGACCACTTAATTGTTAAATCTTTATTAATACTGATTTATTTGATAGTTGTTTAAGTGGTAGTTATGAAATGTTGTGCTTGATACAGAGTACTTGCAACACCATTCGAGTCCTGTTGCTATTGATCTAACAAACACCTACACTTCTCACCTGATCTAATCTATTGATGCAGCCAACTGACGTATCGTCATCTTACAGGTGGAATACACCTTTCTTTTGTACTTGACCGAGAACGTCACTCGAACCGATTTTGGCGAAACCGTTTTTGTGGAGCGAGAGAAGCGAAAATCGGACGGAATTCACGCCTTCACAAATCCAGGCGGAGAAGAGTACGAGCCCATTGCCGCCGTTTGGCCCAAATACGGGAGGGTTGTTATTTTCAGAAGTAAGGTCACCCACAATTCTGACAGCTGCTGTAGCTCGGCAGGCTCGAAAAACCGGAGTGATTCAATTCGGAATTTAGTATTGGGCTTCGAGTCGAGTTTTCCAGTATGGATATTATGAAAATTTCAAATATTTACCTTTTATGCTATTTATACATGTTTTGGATGCTGTGGTACGACCAATCGAGGGTTTCAAAGTTTCCACAGTAGGAAAAAGTGTTGGAACCATAATTGAGTTAATATAACTCGCAGTGGAAAGGAGCGTACAATTTTAGTACTCACAATAATCGTTTCGCTATACTCAACTCGAATTATTACAATTAAAAAGCCTACTTATCAACGAGAATGATACTTCATCATCATCATCATCATCATTGGTTTATTAGCAATTTTATCAGTTCAATACACCACAAAAATGCGATACAATGAAAAGACAGGAAGATGTCGAAGCGACAAGGAGTAGTCTATGGAATCTGACACCCACCTTGGCCTAGGCGATGTAAAGAGGAGGCATGCACACTGAATGAAAGTAAAGAAGATAGTATAGAAAAAGAATGCGACAAGAAATAGGGCGGCATGTCATGGGAAGCGAGATCGATAGGTCAGTCGTGGTCCGGTAATCTTGAGGATGTACTGTATTTATTTAGTAGTAATTGCTTGTATTTCGACTTGAATGTGGACATGCTCGTCGACTGTCGGATGGCCGGCGGGATACTGTTCCACACATCAGGTCCGGCATATTTGATGGAGCGATGATCTTTTCGGTCGATCATATGATATTTGGACGACGTGGACGCGCGTGTGTTGTACTTGTGCGCTTCGGTACTTTTTTCCCAACCTGGAAGCCTTGAAACTTCAATTGATCGTATAACATCTTCCAAAAGTAGTACAAGTACAAGGCACACGTACGTTAGTTGAAATGACATTTGTGTGAAGTCATGTCCACCCACAGCATTGTATTGTCACGAGGTGCAATGAAATCAGTAGGATCGAGAAAAATAACACATTATCTTTGTGTGGTATATAAGTGATATTGTTTTTCGCGGTCACATAATTGGTACGGTACATATGTCAACTTTCCACGTCATCCTTACTTATGGGATGTCATAACGAGTGATACTCAACTCGAAGCGTAATGCTCTATTCGGAATCGAGCCACTCAGATACTCGATTTTACCCAACCCTAGTGACAGCAGGGGCGGGCAACTTCTTCAGTGGGATATGGTCGAGTGAAGATCAATATCCTTGTTGTTTGTCCGGCATTGACCTGTTTTCAGCAAAACCCTGTTGGACAGTAATACCAGAGGTGGGCATTTGTAGATTGCTTTGACCGCCATTGGTTTACGTGGCATACTGCTCGCTGGTGTCTTGGCTGGCCTGGGGCGAATCTTTCCCCGACCAATGTCAGTAATCACAGCCAGTCGAATATGTGGTAGTCTTGTGACAAAAACACTCTTGGTTTTAAATATATGATGGCCTATTCTGTTCAATGAAACACTTTTCGTTTCTGCTTACGGCGCAACATTTATAATTGTGTTTAGATGTGATAGAACATTCCGCGAGACCGCTCAGCACGTCACATTTGGCTTGCCGGTATACGTTTGCTTGCAAGGCAAGTCGAAGCAAACGTCTGTCACTTATAAAGCAAGTGTACGAAAAGATGGAAGCCATCGATGACGGGACTAAGGAATTTGCAAAGCTCAACCAGTGAGTCGATTAGTTTTTTATTGAATGCGAGAGCGCATTTGCATTCTTCGGTCTGCTACACATTGTTAGCTTGTATCTCTAAGGCAGAGAAAAGTTCTGTGTCGGCAGGTTGTAGGGGAGAGGAGGCCAAGATGAGACACTTTTCTGATAATTCAACGCCACTCGAAGAGTAATGCCTTCTGAGGATTAATTTTGGTACCAATGGAAAGCCTGTGATCTGTACTATTTATGACTATGGCTTGAGTTATATTGAACAACATACTGATGGATTACTTGGCCCTCAAAAATTCTTGCTCAAATGTCTCAACTTACCCCCAGGTGAGAGTAAGATGAGACACCAAGCAGTTCTTGCTCATTACACCACCAATTCATCCCAAATGATGAATCAACTAGCAGCATCGTGAATAAAATATAATAATCATGAAATAATTCACTTTTAAAAAGAATTTGTACATCATATACAAATTTAAATGACATCGAAAACCAATTATCCATGAGATCCAGCAACAATAAGAGTTTCGTTAATATTTTGTCTTGTAATGTCACATCTGGTAAACTACTAGATAAATGATACATTTTGTGTGCCTTCAACAGTAAATTTTGAATCTTGCGAGGCCTTCAATAGAAAAGCCCTCTGATACCCACGTCTCAACTTACCCCCATGGTTTTGTCTCATCTTACCCCCACACCTCAATTATTGTATAAACTTGAATAAAAAAATTTTTGTCTATTAGTTTTCAGAGGTAAGTGCATGCTTACACTGCTAATATTGCACTCAGCCAGCTCCAGTAATGTTGTTTTATAATATGGAGTACTATGATAGGTAGGTATGCCCTTACAAACATGTATTCACATAACTGACATCGACTGTGAAAATATAGTTTTTGGCATTTTTCTCCCCAACCTCAAATCTGTTTGCCTTGTTAATATGGTAGAACTATAGAATGACATTATGGGAACAGCATAGTTGAAGGAATCTGTCCATCAGAAAATTTTTCTATGAAAAAATTGCATGTCTCATCTTGGCCTCCTCTCCCCTATTTATCAATAGAGGATATCAGTACGGTACTTGAGTACTTGCTTTTACGCAAAACCTACTGACGACACTGCCATTCGATGGGTTTTTGAAAATACAGTCTCCGTGACCATTTTGCCCCATCGGTCGAATTTTACTCGCTGAAATTAGTGCAAACATATCCCGACACTATTTCCCACATTGTAAAATCCTAATTGGAAACATCAAGCAGTTTCGCCTGAAAACTGTTACCACTTGAGTAAATAGCACAAGTAGAAAAAACATGTTTGCCGTATACTGACCATCATATAACCTGGTATTGATTTTTTTCCGTGTCCTTGAGTACAAGCTGTCAGCCGAGTCTAGTTCGCTCACTATATACAACGTCTTTTGTACCAACAGAGACCTGTCAACAGGCCGTCACGATAACCCGGCCAAATCAAAGCTTTCCACGGAACAGTTGCAGGAGAAATTTGACGATATCAAGGCCAAAATATCCCAGCAAATGGCGGATGGCCTCCGGGATGTAGCCAGCAATTTGTGACAGTCTCTCCAATTCATCTCTTGATTCCATCAGATCGGGTAGAGTTCCGCTTTGGACATAATGCCGCGCGTGTTTGTAGTGTCGTTTTAAGACAACTCTGTCTATACGAACTTGATATTCGGATGCAAAAAAATATTTTGCTTGGGTCAATAGAAGTATGTGCTACTGTGTATCAACTTATTCCTAATTACAAGGGTATTAAACCTACCAGTATGGATTTTATGACTAGGAATGCATTTTTTATGGATAATTTTGCCAACTCCTGACAAATCCCACTATTGCATATGCAATGCACACAAGTAAACTGTCCAACATTAGTTGATATGTCAATTTTGTATATATTGCACCTTGCCAAGGTTTTTCACTGGAATGTTTTTGCACATTTTATCTCGATTTATCGATGCCTTCTTTTCAATCATTGTTACTATTATATGCAGAATTTTATCAGATCAATAAATTTTTCAGAAATCGATCACTCGGGTTTGTAATAAAAATACTAATTCCGTATACAGATGGTACCATTGCCTTCAGCGGACACTATTGGCATCAAAGGTGCCATATCAGGGAGAAATATAGGCCCATTTAGCTTTTGGATGATTGGTATTTAGCCCCAGCCAGAAGGAAGAGTACAACTATCGGAAATATGTTCCTGCATGTTATGTTTCTGCATTTGATTTCATGACGGCACCCAATGATTAGATGCAATATGTCAATTCATCTCATCAAATGGTAGTACACTTTATTGATATCATGTATAACATTGTCTCGATATTGTGATCTCACACGATCAATTCATATATATATATAGGCCTATTCCATTGCACAATAACTCGAAACGGTACACAAGGACGACCAACAAAATGCATACAAATACAAGTCTCTAGCGCAATAAGCAGGAGATTCAGTAGTGAACAAACCGAAATAAACACATCAACATCGCAAGCAGGATATCATCGAACAGTGTATGCTTGCAAGGACCGATTCACTCTCCACTGCCACAAGCTGAAGATGAACACGATAACATAAATCCCAGCAGCAATATAGCAGTTCTTAGCGGCGTCATCGTAATGTTGATACACGACGTCTTTGTTGGAGATATCAGTCTCGTTCAACTTTGCTATGTCCGCGTATAACGCTGGGCTTTTGATGGTGAAGAAAACACCCATCAGACTGAGCATGATCATGGCCCATATACTGATGAGGTTGCAGCAGATTGAGCATTTAGGTCCCAGAAGTTTCATCGCGCAGGCGGCAGATTAGATTTGGCCCTATATAGCCTGATAATTTGGTTTACACTGTACCAAGAGTAAAACGATAATTGTTACTATACGAACCTCCCGTCTGTTGTCTGACTGTCGACAGTAGGCAGAGGATGGTAACAAATGGTAGGCATGAAGGCATGGACACTGGACAGCAGTCACTACTTGATTGGCAATGATAACCGTGGATATTTTACAGCGTTTGCCTGGAACCTTGATACGTGACCTCCATTGGTTGACCTACTATCTGGTCAGGACCAGAGGCTATACACTCCCCTGAGCCAGGCACTAGGAGAGGCGATCAGGACAAGATTGTTCGCCAAGTCTTGCTGGCGCTAAACGTGAACATGTGATATTATTCGAAAATTTGAAATAGGCTATGTATGTGCTATTCTGCGAAAGGTTAACGATGAGAAACTAGATTCATCATAAAAACTTAATTACATTATCCATCACAGGACGAAATATGTTTTGTTCAACGTAACTCGAACCTCAACTCAAATTCAAAAGCACACAACGATACGGGGCAGGTGACTATCTTTCTTAACGTATCGATACAACAGTTACAGTATACTGGGCAAACAAACTATTTTGTTAAAAGAGGGTGGCCATTTATTTGTGAAAAATTAAGATCGTTCATCCACAATAAATTCAGATGTGTCACTATTTTGAAATGGTATCCTGACTCAGTGGGTCTTCAACTTTTTCGGCCCCTACATCCCTTGACACATTCCAGAAAACAATTAGAAAATATATATATGAGCTATGGTAGCCTATATTTCTCATGACAGACCTCTCCCACTCCATATGGAATATACTATGGTAAGAAGAGTGGGTGTAGTTCCTGGACAATTTTGTATCCCTTAACAGCGCACCCATTTATCATCCTTTTCCATCGATATCTTTTTAATTACCGTATTTCATTTCTTGTATAGATTATGTTATAATAACAAAATAAACTAGAGTGAAATAACCCGGATTACATCCAATCATAATCAGTTTGGGCGAAGTATGATCAAATTGTTTTGTGCATCATGAAAGCGAGTATCGATAACAACGTACAACCACATTGCATTAATAACTTGATTGAGTGAAAATTAAAATAAATAATGTAGAAAGCTTGTTATTTAATGACTAATCGTCTCAAGACAACCCAAAGTAGTCAGTAAATCAAACTAACAACTACCAACCTTAAAATGTACTGCACCACCTCTCTCGCATCATGCGAAAGGTTGTACCAAAGGAGCCACGTTAAGACACATTTTCTCAAACTGTGTGGAGTAATTCAGGGCTTGATTGGACAGTACCGGTAGACCTACAATTTGAATGGATTTTTCATGTTTTGAATTCTTGTAGAGAATAAATGAACTATTGATCTGTAAATCACATTTTACAAACGCAAATACAAAAGTAATGGCCGGGTAACTTGATGTAGGCCTATAGTTTCCAGCCACCAGCGAGAACGAACCTGCAGAAAGGCATTCTGGGATTGTGTGTAGGCCGGGCAAACCGTTCCATAGGCGCAACCAATTTTTGGATTATGTGGCGAAATTCATCAACCTTGTTATTAAATCTAGGATTAGAATTTCAAAAATGGGATTCTATCCCAAGCCACTTTATCCCCTATACTTGGATGGATTTGAAGAGCGTACAATACAATATCCAATATATAGTTTTCAGAAATTGTAACGGATAACTCAACTGCAATGTATGAATACAAACACGAAAATATAAAATCCAATGGATTTTCGCGAGTTTAGGCTATACTTCGAAAGTCACGAAATTCTCACTCTGTGGAAATTCTTTCATGGTTGGGAACCGCTGTCCTAACTCGACATCAAAACAACCTCATTGTAACTGTGTAACTCAAGACCGTATGATCGGTTGCAAAATCGCGCTTTGGAAATATATAGTCACCATCTCAATACAGACGATATGGAAAACGGTCTCTAATGGCATGAAAATGAGCCAACAGCAACGTGCGACATCAAGTGATGAACCTCTCAGGTCTTGTGATTGTCAAATCTCAATCACCAAATCGATCGATTCCCAGTGAAGTCACTAGTGGGCGATTGTATTGGTGCCCTGTCATAGCTATGGTCATGGTATAGATCAGAGGTCTCAAACACGCGGCCCGCGAGAGCATTTTGTGCGGCCCGCGACGGCATCTTGGAATTTCAAGTATTCGACAATATATTCCAGTGGCACATATCTTTTAAAGATGTAAGAACTTGATGTTCAACCTAAAACTGCTATAAAAACACTGAAATCTCAACAAACTACGTTATCACATCACTTTTAAAAGCTACCATGCGGTAGAAGATCAGCTATTATGTCACATTTTTAGTTCATGAGGATAAAGCATGACCCGTTGATGATTCATGACTGAAAATATTGTGATTTGGTTTTGTGCGATCTTTCGTAAAATTACTCGATTTCGGATTGACTGGGTGACTAAATCAAAATGACTCGAGTAGAGTCGAGTCAAACGTTAAAATTGGAGAAGGACTTGCGACGTGGAACGGTGACTTGGCAATCCTACGGACGTAACAATCTATGAAATTCTCATGGGGAATAGTAATATATCAAAATGTGGTAGCTTGAGTTGCGCGGGGTATGTATAGCTATCTAATCAGGTCAGTATGGCAACCATTGGCATTATGTGACCCCCTTGACGTATAGTTCGTTACATGCTAGGTGTTGTCTGATCTCTTTGTTATTATCGATGACGAGTAAGGTAGTAGTACGCTCTACAGCTGTAACACCAATTAATATATCGGTGATTGGACATTTCTATTCTTAACCTGGGTCCGTAGGCTACACCCCTTCGGGGTACGGAGCACCACATCATGGCGTACGAGATGCATTGTGGAATTAGGCCAACATGCTGGGGAATATTTTCTTGACCAATTTACTCAACTAGAAAATGGCCATCGCGCTACGCGCGAGTTTACGAGTATGGGCTTTCTAATTTTAATATAGGACTATAGGTACAATCAGAAATTGTGTTGAAAATGAACAGGGGCTACGAGATATCTTATTGGAAGCACGAGGGGTACGATCTCTAAGGTTGATAAACAATGCTATTACTATGGCTCAATAATGATTATATTCAAGTTATTTTCGATATGTTCCAATAATAATCGAATGCGAAATCTGACGCTGATTTAATTTGACTTATTTGGTAATGACATAGTAACAAAAGCCTACTTATCACGACTATATCATAACCCGGATTAGGCTACAACGCTCAAATATCAGATCAATCTTCAGTAGATTTTAAAATATTCTACATAAATTGTGGCACGTCATAGGTCCACTATAGCTGCAATATTATAACCCGACAGTTTGACGATGTCATGATCAGTGCTCCCTCTAATTTTTGATGCATCAGCCCAGACTCACCAAATCACTGCGCAGACCCTTGGACAACAGTGCATGACGAAAAAAAGGTCAGCACTTCAGATTTTTTGTGCGCAACTTGGATTTTCTGTGCGCGGAGACCTTGTCTGCGCTGCGCATTTGCACACGTGCGCAGCTCAGAGGCAGCATTGGTCATGATGCATCCTCTCGCATGATGTCTATAACTCATTATTTGAACAAATAATGCCCGGCATAAAATCAATTTTATTCAAATATTTGAAAATATGATTTTTTCCGTGTCAAGCGCGAATAGTACAATGATGTTTCTGGAATGCCTGTCCTCAGGCTCCCGTCAGAAAAGGCCTACTTGGAAAGTCTGGTTTGAATATCCCTATTATTGGTGGTGCGGCCCGCGGCGTCATCAAAACTAAGAAATTGGCCCGCGAACACATTTGAGTTTAAGACCTCTGGTATAGATAATAACTAACCTAGGGATGTTAGTAATCTATAGTTAGAGCCATCGAACTGAAACCGCTGGACGAATTCGCCAAAATCACGATCCGCTCATCACCTATTCAGTTCAGTTCAGTTCGGTTAATTAGCAATTTTTATCAGTTCAATATAGGTCTAGCACTGTCTGCGTTCAGACCAAGGTGATGGAAGTATCCATCAAAAAAGAGAGCATCAAAGATTTAAATTATAAATTAAATTTCCCTTGAAAGTGCTGCTTTTGAGAATGTCCTGATGTCGGTGTCGTTCCAATTGAGGACATTGTTCATCAGCGTTGCGGAGGGTCTTCCTTTTTTCGTTCTCCTTTCATCTTCAAATGTAATTGACTTCACGACACTGTCATTAGGTGTGCAAGAAATTTAGCTTGTTGGTGATCAATGAATGCTGAGAGGTCTTCAGTGCGACAGATTCTATGAAGATTCTGATTGCTAATTTTGAATGCGTGATCGGTTCCCCTTCGAGTGTAGCCTCCGTGTACCATTTTTCGCAAAAATTGTCTGTAGCAGACATCCAGGACGCTTCTTTGATTTTCCGAAAGAGACCATACACTGCAGCCATATGTGAGTCGACTTCGCACAAAGGCATTCAAAAATTTTATTCTTGTACCAATCCAAATTCTGAAGTTTCGAAGCAGGTATATATAGATTTGGAAAGCTGCATGAGCCGAGCTGATCCTATTGTTGATTTCAGATATCCCCACATTCGTTTCGTTATAGTGAATCATGCACCCAAGGTATTTGAAAACTTTCACGTTTTCAATATCATGATTATGCAGAGAGCAGATTGAAGTCGGGTAAGTCAGTTCTTCATTGTGGTTAAATATCATAGTTTTTGTTTTCGACTGATTAATTTGTAATGCAAACTCAGTAAGAGCTTCTAATAGTAGTTTTAGACCTTCCTGAAGAGAAGTTTGGTCTTTAAAAAAGAATTCCAGATCGTCCGCATAGCCTGAGCCCATGTTGATAGCGATTCCTTGGTAGTTCTTCTCCCTTTTATTTTCTTGTGCATAGTCCGGTGTGCGAAAATGATACTGGCTGAAAGCGATATCGGCTAGTTTCGATCTGTGTAGGAAAACTCTCACGGCATAGTCCATATAAAGATTGAAGTCGGCACCACCAAAATGCGATTCAATGAAGAGACAAGAGATAGGAAGATGTTGAAACGATTTGGAGTAGTCTTTGGAATCAGGTAGCCACCTTGGCCTGGGCGATGTAAAGAGGAGGCATGCACAGCACACTGAATGAAAAGTATAAGAAGATAGTATAATAAAAAGCAAGCGACCAATTCAGTTCTTCCGTAGTTTTGTGGATCAACACCATGTGTTAGACTGCGACTTTTATCTTTCATTTGCTACTTGAACCGGTAATCCTGTAGCTGGCGACTGCGGCACTGATCCCGAAAGTATATCCATAGGTTATATTCGGTTCCGGGCACTGAACACCCCATCCCCAATTCACCTTCAAAGTCAGAAGTAGGGATTGCCCAATGCAGACCAAGACAGGGTTGTGGGCAACTATTTGCCCGGCGGGCCAAATGTGAAGCAGAAAGTACGTGGGTGGGCCGAGAGAAAAGCTTAGATTATGTTTTGCGGCTTGCAGTTTTATTTCTAATTTGAAAGCAGTGGATGCGTTAAACTAGGCTGCATCCTATCTCTGTGTGGCTTGATATAATAACCCTGCCGTTTTGCTAGCTTCGCTAGCTAGCAGGTCCGCATCAGCCGGGTGTATATATTAACTGCATGGTTTTTCTGGCAATGCCGACTCAAATTATGTTCTATATACATGGAGACGTGCTCGGCACTCGATATGAACTAAAAAAGACAGATTTACGGCTGACTTCATGAAACAAATATGTACTGTAGTGCTCCGAATCTTGTTGAAATGTCGGCCTTCAGCCACATCTTTCATTGCGTTACACAACATCGTTTGTGAGCGAGGATGACCGCTAATCACGAGCACAAAGCCAAGGTCTGATATTAGACCATGCCAAGAAGACCACTGGTCATGGTCAGGTTTACCTGATGCTACGAAATAAGTCCATCCATTCGCTCAACACTTGGTGAGGTCAACTAGATACCATTTCAAAAATTGATATGCGTAGCATTGCGTGAATTATAAAAACTATACTTTCAGGGTCAATCTACAGAATGTACTCTCGCGACCATTCCGAGCATCAAGGATTCAGACAATGGGGCTTAATCGTTTTCGGGTAGTCAGACTGCATTGTGATTATGCCAGTGTCTGAATTTCACAACAGATATTTCAAAATCAGGATATTCTTTCACGGCATATACCTTCTAAAACTATTACAAGACTCAAAGGTACACCAATATCATTTATTGAATAAGATATTGTTAATTGAGAGGCTCTGTTGGCTTCAGCAGAATCGTCGTGCGATTAGTGATGGCAAGTGGCATTCGAAGAGAAACCTCAGATCTACATGCGTGTAGAACTGTAGATTGGCACATCAGTTGATCGCATTGCGACGAGGCAATTTTCAAGAGAAAATTTCGAACACAGAACGCCATCAGTAATCAACCGCCAAATTGTCAGTATATATCTACACAAAAATGATAAGTATATTGCATGATTAATCGTTGCATTGCGGCGCCAGTTCCCAAGTCCTTTGGATTTCCGACGAATTGATTCGCTTTCAGCGCGCCGTTCTCTCGTAAACAAGTGGAAAGGGCGTGTGCGGCTGCAACCTGGAATAGCGAGACATTGAAAGCAATGATCCGGAAACGAATTGTCAATCGGTTCCGGGTTGCGCGACTATGATTGCGGTACTCGGTCATCAATGTGACCAAAACAGTTTTCTTGAAGTTGTGGCACTTTCCGAAAGATGGATTGCAACATTGTTCAATGAGTCATTTATGAACGAAAAATGAATACGGATATGCAGTACCGCGTATACTGCCTCTGCAACGACTGATATGTTAACGGAGATAACCGAGTTATATACCAGGGGTGGTGTGGGTTGTGTACGTGTAACAGCTTTGTGTGTGTCTCTCTTGAAGTGGCCAGAGGTGGTCAAAGTAGTCATCGATGGTAGCCGAGTAGAAGAAACGTAAATTTATGCTCAAGCGCAAGTAGAGATACCGGGTATATTTTAGGTCCAGCTTTGCATAAAAACCGAAAACTGTTAAGAAAAAGCAATTTAAAAGACAACCAATCGACTAAGTGGTGCAAGTAGGGGGAATCTTCAACGTACTTGTGTAATCTATGTAAGTAGAACTGCTTTCTCCTTACTACATCTGGCGTTGGTACACAGAAACATAGCCTATACCACCCGCGCGATGTATCGCCATACCAATTGGTGTATTCGAATAGTTTCACCCATTGGAATGGGTGTGGAAGCAATATTTGGTACAGGAATGTGGTTTACTGGATATGCACCACGCTATGGCCAATATCGCCGAAACACACACGATTATCGTGTACAGTGTATGTTAAAAATCCTTATTCGAACACATACCAATTTCGTTGGCTCCACTCTGATTCGTGAGTCTCCGTCACATGGAAGGTGTAGATATGTCGGGACTTGTCGGATACGTTTTTGGCGCTCATATGCTGCACCTGGGCAAGTACATATTTACATATTGATTAATATTAATGGAATCTGTATATTCGACTTCTGTACCCCAAAAATTATCTATATTTACTTCTTTACTGATCGCCTCCACATATAACGACCGATATCTCGTTAATGTGTGTATAATATATCACGCACACAAAATATTAGTATTTTATACGGTTGCAGTATATATTATTCGCAACGCAACGCACCTTCCCATCAATAATAATCATCGATCCTTTTTTCACGGGAACGGGCACAAATTTTTCGTCACCTAACGCGTGGAACTCTCCTTCGAAGAGAAGCGTTTGCTTGGCATTCTTGTCGGGGTTTCGAACCATTCTGTACGTCACCTCGGCTGAAAGTAGACAGCCGCGATGTAAGGGGGAACCAGAGGTGGACAAAGTACAGTCAGCGTTTCTACACCAGTGAAAGTAACGCCGAAAGTCTTTACTCAAGTACGAGTACAAGTAGCGATATCGAACTAAGTAACTACGTAAGTGTTCTGAGCCTCATTTTGCCTAAATTATTGAAAACTGTTAAGCAGACGTAGAAAATAATAATAACCAGTTGAGCAAGTAGTGAAAGTATGCAAAACCTACTTGAGAAATATTGAGAACATAGAAAAAGTAAACGAACTTCATTACTGACGATCTCCGACTGAAATACAGTTGGTGGGTATATTATCTATAGCTAATCACTGAATGAAATACGAAAGCGAACGTTTACCATCTCTGTGGGAGCCGGGAGCGAAATGCAGGCATCCGTTCTCCAGCGTCGCGTCTTCCAACGCGACCCAGAATCCAGTCAGTTTCGACGGCGTCGACTCCAAAAAGGTGGCGTCGATGTGCTTGGTAACTGTGGCGCGAAGGGTGGAGAGATTTCGCGAGGCGAGTAACATTCAAGGCGACTTACCCGTTCCTCCGATGCGAGGTTGCTGCGAAAGTACAATGCGATGAAGTTGGACTGTCGATGTCTAACGACTGATTAATCCTGCGTTTACGGCAACATATACAGCCGATTTGCAATGAACTAATTGCGGACAAAGACTATGTCTTTCCCTTCTAGAAGACTAGAGCGAACCGCATAAACAGATTACATATCAGTGATTAGCAGATGTAATCACAGATGGTCAAAGTAACCAACGTTACTACCCAGGTAGATGTAGTACACTTCTAGCCTAGTACAAGTATTATTGGCAATTTATGAGTAAGGGTAAGTAAGTATTCTATATAGACCCACTGACCCAGTAAAAACTGAAAACTGTTAGAAGTTTGTTTGTTTGTTTTGTGGTATTCATGGTGTTTGTCGACTACTATGGTCATTTACACCAGGCCGATATTGTTCATTATTTTCCGTAACAGCCGACTTATAGCACGGCCCACCTCTAGGCTTTTTGTAAGACACCGCTTACGCGGATGAGGTGGCGAGGAGGAGCCTAGGCAAACCTCCAACACTTGGGTATCGGAATTCTGAAGTCGACCTCGGTCGGACTCGAACCTGCACCCATTGGTGTTAGTAGAAGTGGAAGTACTCTAAAGTCAGTGCTGGTAGGCAATATCTACTCGAGTACTCCACCTATGACAGGGGCGGGCAACATCCGGCCCGCGAAGGGATTTTGAGCGGCCCGCAGAGAGTTTCCGGTCTCACATGATAATGCAGCCTGAGGTCGGAGAAAAGTCGACAGGAAACTTTTTGTTCTGATCTACATACATTTGCGAGCAAACATTTTCGACCATGAAATTGAACAGACAAAGCTTCGTTCCAATCTAACTGATGTTCACGAGAAGTCTTTACCAAGGGTTTCTATACGTCCGACATGGCGCTAGAGTTCAAATAACAAAATAACTTGTCGACAACTTTGATCGACCACAGATCTCATTGACTTCAAGAGCTATTGAAGTATATTACGTCAATAAATTCAGTAAATACTGTTTTTGGCCTCAATGCTTTCAACTTAAAATTCACATTACACGATTTATTCCTTGTACAGGTGGATAAATACGCGTTTAATGTATCGATTTAGGAATCCGGCCCGCCAAGTACTTCATTTTCTTGTATCCGGCCCGCCGACTTGAGAAGATGCCCGCCTCTGACCTATGACATTCACACCTAGGGTTGCATTTAAAACAAACGTGGTTTTAAACAAAAGCCTTTAAAAAAATGTTGTTGTTTTTTAAATTGTAAAATTATGCCATAATTGTGTAAATACTTTCCAAAAAACATGTTGTATGAGCCTACGGACAATTACCACGGGATATAGCCGACGTATATCGATACGGGATGGTTGGAACCCTCAAAATAGTCGGTTCAACAACAATAGTACAGATATTTACCCTATATGTTCAATTGTCAATACCAATCCACTATGACGTCACAATTGAAAATTCGTGGCGTCATGACTTAAAAATAACATGTTTTAAACAAGGGTCATGTTTTTTTTTTAATTGATTTTTGTTTTAAATGCAACCCTATTCTAATTTCTCACTCAAATCCGCCATTTTTCCTGTCTAGATTTTATATTGTGTCAGAGACTGCATCTATCATACTGTGTATAGTTAATGTTCCACCTGCAACAGCATGTTTAGCATGTATATGTTTACCTTGAAAATATACATGCTCTGAGGAATGGCCGGTTTCTTGAACTGAAGTTTGCGGAGAATCGCCTCCAGTTCAGGTGTGAAGGTCGCTTTCTCAAATTCCGGATTTAGAAAATGAAGTGCTGAAACAGGAGATACCCTCACTGAATGGCGCAATCCAACTGTAACGTGAACGAGAGCTGGCGCTTTACCGTGTCCGATTTTGTTCAAGGCCTTGTGTTTCGGTCTGTTCAGTTCCCCGTTGTCGTCCGTTGCCTCGGCTTCCCAGAAATACCGAATCTTGTCCCCGCTAGTCAGAAAGTAATCTTCTTTCATCTGCATTACAAATCATGTCATTCGGATAAAAGCAATAATCTACAACACTTTATAGTCCTTGTCAAACCCAAAGGCAAAGTTCCAACAACGTGGGGTGTAGCGCCTGCGTCTCAGTGCCGTCACTAGGGTTGCATATAAGATAAAAATCCATTGAAAACAAACATGTTTAAAAACAAGGCCCTAATTTAAAACATGTTTTTAATTGTGTTTTTTAAGCCATGGCGTCACGAACATTCAATTGTGACGTCATAATGGATTGACATTGACAATTGAAAATACACGGTAAATATAGCTCCTTTGACGAAATATCTGTGTTATAACGGTTGAACCGACTATTTTGAGGGTTCCAACCACCCTATGTCGATATACGTCTGCTAAATCGGGTGGTAATTGTCCGTAGGCTCATGCAACATGTTTTTTGGAAAGTATTTACAAAATTTTGGCATAATTTTTACAACTTAATTTTTTTTAAGGCGTTTGTTTAAAACTCGTTTTAAACAAAGTTTTTTAAAACCCCGTTTGTTTTAAATGCAATCCTAGCCATCAACATGAACTGGGAGCATGATTTCACACTCCGCCAATCCTAAGATTAGCGATTTACAAAGCGGGTGCATACCAATTCAGGTCGAGATTTGGAATGTAAGATTCTACCGACAGTTGAATTTGCTGAATGCATGAAATTCGAAATATGTTCAGTTGCCATTGTTAAAATGCAGGACGTCGGAGCGTTTCAAGGGTCTACCAAAATTCTTTCAATTTTATCAGAAAAAGCTTCTAATTACGAGAATAGTTGTACCGAGTGAATAGCGCGAATGCGAAACGCTAATACAGACTATGTCGACTGTCGAGGTCACCAAGCATGCTGTCATTGCAGTGCTTTGATACTCCGCAATAGTAATAAGCCAAAGTAAAACACTAAAAGTTCTTTATAGCCAAAGGTGGCCAAAGTGGTCCGTAATTTCTACGAACATGCAAGTACAATTAGCGATTTCCAACATGTTTACAAAGTACTTCGACTTCGAGTGGAAGAGAATGATAAAAATGAAAATTATCTGGGAAGTTCTGAAGTGAGCAGGTTCAAATAGTAGATTTGGTTAAAGGGTCGCACACTTTTAGAAGTTGCAGCAATTGCAGGATGTGTCTTCGTGAATCGCGACTAATTCAAAATGACAACGACGGAATAGATCCGTGCAATCTTCGGACAATTTTCCTCATAAAAGTGGTGCAAACTTATTCTAAAAGTGTTTTCTAATTTTCAAAATCCAAATTGCAAAAAGTTAGAAGCATTGGAAAACAGTTTTTAAGTAGAAGTGAAAATAGTCTTAATAAGTAGTGCGCGTATAGGCGAAAACGTAATCGAGTATCTGGCTTTGCTTGTAGTACACCAACCTGTTCGTGATCCTGCGTCGAAAAGACGGTGCGATGATCAGCGGGATTCATGTCGTCGATCAATCGAGAGCATTCTTGGCGCAGTCTGTCGCATGTTTCCGGCGAATAGAAGCCCTCGATCACGAGATACCCGTCCTCCAGAAACTGCGATCAAAATTAACAGCGGATGGTACCGTGCCGCAATTATTTGCCATGGTCGCCGAGTTCATTATTTCATGTGGTAAATCGTTTTCGATTAATTATCCTCACTGGCCAGCAGGGTTGTAACCAGGGCTTTGGAGCCGGAGCCCCGGAGCCGTGCATTTTCACCGGAGCTGGAGACGGAGCTCTACTTAAAGTTCAGCCGGAGCCGGAGCTGGAGCTCGTTATTTGAGTAGCTCCGGCTTCGACGTATTTCATGAGATGCTATTATATATGCAACAACCACAGCTGCTGATTAATCATAATTGAACAGCAGGCCTGAATTTTAATGCTATGCGCAACAATGGCATAGAGTAACTAGCCACTAGTTACGGCTAGTCCACTAGCCGCGCCAAGCGGGTAAATTTACAAAGTTTATATGTAAACTAGGTCAATAATATTATTACTTGAATATATTGCGGGTCTACTGTATACCGCCCGCATAGGCTCAGTTTGCAAGGACACGACTATTCGGCGTCTGGCCACATCGATATCGACGGTCTCCGATAATATGCGACAATAATTTTGTGCCTACTTTTCACCGTCGACGGTCCTTATGCAAGCGCAAACGCGAAAAGACTTTCTCCCGTAATTGCGAATACAGTTAGACTCAATCGGGTAAATTAGGCGTTTTTTTCATTTTCAGTAGGGTAGGCTACCAAGCAAGAAATCGTGGGATAATTAAACACGCAAAGTGTAAAGAAATATTTCACTACTATTTTAGTTTATTGTAATGTACGACGATTTACTGCAAATGTGACTGGACCCTGGATCTGCCAATGCGTCGGAACTGATATTTTAGTTATCAACATCCCAAGTGTCGCAGCCAGAATTGTAATTTTTGGTTGGCATTGCAATTTCACAATCTGAGCATTTCATTTTCGATAATATAATAGGAAATTACCTCGCGGGCCACATTTGCCCCGCGGGTTGGCCACCCCTGATATTGACAGGCCCATTCGATAATTTCAGAGCCGGAGCTGGAGCTGGAGCCGGAGCAGTGGTAATAATGCGGCTCCGGAGCCGGAGCTAATGTATGATAGAAGAATGCTCCGGAGCCGGAGCTGGAACTGCTGTGACCATAACATTTATTTAAACAGTTCAACTGTTTCAGCACGATGGCGATCGACTCGATAGCATCTATAGTATTTTAGCGATTTAATACTTAACAGTCATGTGGCATTGTATTTGAGGTTTTGTGAATCTCATTATCGTCGAGAAAACATTTAGGAAAATATTTTCTGCGAAATGGATTTGTCGACGAAGTAGCAAACTCGAAACAATAAACCAATTTTTGTCAGACTCGATCAATATTGACGCGATTCCGCGAGGGCAATGTTTATTTAAATCCGCTGCCCGAGTAGTCGGAATACCGATTGCACAATGATGTATCCAGGTCACGGCAGTGAGTTTATGGCGCAATGTTCGATTGATGCACACAATTGCACAATGCACATCCGCCACCAATAACATCTTCATGAGCGATCCGATATGCTGACGTCGCCATATACAGTAAAAGTGCTTGCTAAGTCAGATCGACCAAAGCGCGGTGTAAATGTAAAACAAATGCTGTATATCACAACAAAATCAACCGCGGAGAGAATCAGAAACTACAACGCCATGAGAATCCCACCAAACACGAACATTTGGCGTGATTAGCTGTCGCCGTTGACAAAAAAGCCCAGAAAAAGAGCCGAAAAGAAAGCACTCACAAGCAATGGAAAGTACTAGTAGAAGGGACGTGGCTTCAAAAAAAGATCAACATCGAAAAAAAGAACCGTGAGATCGGGCACTCTAGGCCGAGATGGATGTTAGAGTAAAGGATCGCTACTGATGCGTGTCGTTCGACATCCTCCTATCTGTTCGTTACATCGCATTGTGTCATATCGCATTGTACATTGTGTGTAAGTTGTTCAGATGAAAATTATATCCCAACGATTATTGATACTAGCTATCTGCAGTCTGTACGCATCAGCGATCGAGCAACGACCGTCGTTTACATCGATTATTTCACCACAGTTAGTGCAGTACACCACTCAACTGGCCACCTAATCCCCAAGTGTTCCGAGAAACAGTGCGCATTGCTCAAGATGAAATATATCGACGAAGACAAGTGGGAGGAACAAAACCTAGTTTTGCCAACCCATTTCTGACAATTGGAATGTCGTTACGTCGTGGTATTTGTGGCCTCATAAAGTTTGCAGATCAACATCAGCCGAAAATATTCGGGTCAATTTCAATATGAATATACTATCCAATTGTATACTGAAGTTCTGCACCTCCAAGAATCTCTTCAGATAAACATCTGAAACGCAGTCGTTCAATGAAATAATGTGAGCACTGCACAACTGTTCATGAGCCAATCACGAATTAAGCAGCTACATTCTGTATATCGTACACGCAAAGAAAATGCTTTACTGCACATTGCTCATAAATGCATTAGAATTGCACTCAGACCGAAGCGAGCGTGCTTAGGAAACTGATTTTTATTGATTACGAAACAATAGATCTATGACAAATGCGATCCTGTTCTATTACGTCGAACCAACTAACCTTATTCAATCTGTCCCCTGTAAAATCGAATGTATCCATGATGACTCGACTGCAATAACGAAGAGAACGCTTGTTCCAGCCAGGTTCTCGGCATATAGAGATTACAAACAGCAATGTAGATTATTTTCGACTCACATGAACACCTCGCAGGGTTCAAAATCAGACCAATTTTATGAGAGATGCGTTCGTTTTTCGATCCGTCAGTGGGCGCTGACCTTTTTACAATGTTGCTCTCATCTCGTTTTCATGACAGACGGAGTCAGAGTCATTTTATTGAAATTTTCATCTGATCAAAATAGCAAAAGATTGAGATGGACAGACTGTTATTTCAATGGACAATTCGCAGAGGTATATCAGTGATATCACCTCACAATTCACATAGTAGCCTACATCTGATCACCTGATCCAAAGACTGACTTACAGGCATTCTGCAATTGTGCAATGTGCAATGTGCATGTTATGTGGGGGTGGGCCATGGAGTCATCACAAAAATGCCTGATTTGTTTTGGACTGGAGGCTGGAGACTAGAAGTCAGTGTCGTCAGCTAATGGGAACCAGGCGCGTGAATTGCTCAATCTACGGCCGTGTGTGAAAATTCGGCGACAGAGCATGCGATTCATATTACGGTGTACGGATGATGTGTACGGATTACAGAATAATATAAAATCCCAATCACTGACAAAGTTCGTTATTATCTGGAATATTTGGTTTCAGACGAAATTCTGTATGGTATTAACTCATTTTAAACTCTTTACCTAGTTGTCAAGCCTATACAGCCTACCTGTCACTGTGATTAATAACGGTTCTAGCCACCATCGCTTTGTTCACTGTGGTTTTAGGGCTTTAGTTATCCCAACAGATCGTGATTAAACATTTTCGACTTTAATTTATTTACTTCATGTTTTTTTTCTTCGCGAAATCGCGCGAATTGGTCTACTCTAGTACTGCTATGAGCTATCGTTGTCATTTCGGGTTATTTAACATGGGCGAGTTCTAGTAGCAGAGTTTCCACACTTTGACGCGGGCCCATTTCAATCTTCTGAATTCCAAACAAGTTTGTCTGGTCTAAAGTCATAAGTACTGTTCATTTTCCACTTAACACTGCACAATATTTCATCGCGCTATGGAATTTTCATTCGATAATTGCACTATAGGCCAACAAAGACCCTTCCGTCAATCAGCTCAGCAACTGTAAAAATGTATAGAGTTTAGTGAAGTCTCTCAAACGCTGTCAATAACAAGCGGCCCCGGGAAAATATCCATGGGAGGGGGGCATTTGTGCCCGAGTAAGCTAACGCCCAGTTTGGATGAAGACTAGGACGATGTTTTTTGACATGTCCGTATCCGAACTGAAGCAAGACTGCGTGAGTGCGTGGGCATTGGATCTTATATCAAGAAGCACAAGATGAAAAATTGTGATGTAGACAACATTGTCAGAATGAACAACGCGCTGTGTTACCAGCAGTGTACGCACCGCACAAGTGGTACAACTTCAATGTTGCCAGCTAGCCAACAACTGCTGCCGTTAAACGTTATTTTCCCATTCTTGGCAACTACTTAGTAAGGACAGACTACAGACAATTTCTACCCGAGAATGTAGGAAAGTATCTTTCGTTGTACTACAACAAATTTTCAATATTTCTAATGCGTGGAGACGCCTGGTATCACCACACAATAATAAACTGCATTCGATAGCCTACATTTCATATTGCCGTCATAAATTCGATTTTTTTCTTTGAATTTTTGTGTTGTGATTCTTTCAAGCAAAGATTTTTGATATGCGACTCGCGCATGAAGCAGGTATGCCCACCCCTGAAAGTAATCGTTATGCGACCTGATTAATAACCATAAACAGAATATATCCTTAAACCACCTACACAACGTAGCAGTAGTCCCCAACCTTTTTCGTCATGTGGACTCCTTGGCCGATATTTGAACTAAAATCCCCCCCTAATGAAAAAGTTGCCCGTGACTAAAAAATGGTGCTTTTTAACGCACAACCAGTTGTTGACTGAGCAATAAATGGCCAAATATATTTAGATATGTTTGAACTATGTCGAATGCGGACCGCAGAACACTTCGGTAAAGTACAGCTAAATTGGACCTGTTTTTACAGGTCGGGTAGCCACTGACGAAAAATAAATCACCAAGTTCGCTTGCCATGGCCTTGAGTCGAATCGATGAATTTGGTATGTTTTTAACGTTAGCTCATATGTTGGCT
This sequence comes from Botryllus schlosseri, assembly GCF_051294905.1. NCBI lineage: Eukaryota > Metazoa > Chordata > Ascidiacea > Stolidobranchia > Styelidae > Botryllus > Botryllus schlosseri. Next base: position 17,613,718 of record NC_137237.1, read on the forward strand.
TACAAAGGTAAACATTTTGACCAGCGGCCTTGTGATGAATTCGGATTGACTTTTTCCTGCTTAGTACCAATTTGGTCGAGAGGCTGTCACGGGTCCGACCAACTCGTCTCGCGAGCCTCACTTTATCAGGGGGTGTGATATCCACAGAAGGCATTTAAACATACATCTATAACTTAAAATCCGCCAAAGAAAAATCTAAAAACCTTGTGATCCCCGTGTATCTTTCGATACAATCCCAAAGCCAGATTTTCCCTAAAAATTTCAAAATCCCCCCCCCCGGTTGGGAACCACTGACGTAAGGTGTTGGATTATTTCAGCAACTTCTGTTATTACTAATACAACGTAAGAAATACTAATATACTCAAGAAATGTCACAAGACATCATTGCCACTGCCACACGACTCGTCAAAATATGACGTATTTGCAGACTCCGATCATAGCCCCGCAAAAAAAGCATTTTGACCGTCACTCAGCATAAACGATGATTTACGTCAGTCAGTTTTCGCGGTGCAGCTGCTGATTTAACATCAGATGTCCGGTATCCACCCTATGTATACAGATGACACGGGCTGATTTAACAATCCAAGCAATTCAACATTTTAATAAGTAAAAGTAATAAATAAGTAATACTACTCCTGTAATTTATATATAACTACAGATTTATTGTTAACTTGATATTTTTGAAGCGTTCCTTCCTTCTTGAATTGCAACTTCTATTCCATCATTATTCGGATAAGTAATATTGCAATCAATATTTAATTGAAGGCCAAACAAACTTAACGAGGCTGTTAATTTTAGGCCTACTAAATCGTTACCTGCTTTATAGCTTGGGTAAATCTATAAAAACATTATTGAGCATGTACAGCACTCTAGATTTAAGACTTTAAATGCAGTGAATTTAGATTTTATTACTCTTGTGTTTGTTGTTGGCTCAGGTCCTTGTATTCTAAGATATTGGTACAACTCCGGTGTTATCGTATACGAAAAAACGATCAACATGTAATCGTATATCAACGACAAATATTTTGACGTATTTTTCTAGCGCCAAGCCTCTAATAAAATAAGTATTTGTCGTAACATAGTATATATACGTCTGTTTTACTGAAGTATCATCAAGTTCAACAAGAGAGTTGATTGCGCTATATTATATAGAACTAATACAGTCGTCCGTTTGTGGATTTTTGAAGCGCGCCGATATCCATATCCGCAATCATTGGACAAACGCAGTAATGCATAAACTATTGTTGGTATTGTGCACGGGTTACTTCATGCAGTCTGGATTTTCAAATCCTGTCGGCTTCCTTTCAGAGGTGAGTACATAATTTATATATAATATTCGGGTAAACCTCCAATGAACATAATTATGTCGTATTTGAGCAGACTCTCTGAGGTACAGAACTTCAATATACATTTCAATTGATATATTAATATCGATATAAACCCGAATATTTTCGGCTGACACTCGTCGGGGGAAATTATTAGCAACTGGCTCAAAATTCCAAAGAACGTTGTATATAAACGGTGCACCAAGCGGGGAGATGTGGTACCGATGAGTCCCAGGGACCGAAAATACTTTAAAAATTATCTATGATGATCCCATGATCACAGTACGCGACTTTGTCTACAATAGCATGCTGGCAGAATCTTTCCTCACATGCAAAAAACTTCGACCTGCGTGAGTTATGGAGTCTGTGACAAATGATTTACGTTTTAGGGGGTGCAAAGTAAATTTGAATCGACATATACATTTTTCTATATTACCTTCCAGACTAACAAACCCGCAATAATTTTTGATGTGAATTATAGGGCATGTATTAGGGTATATAATGCCACATATTTTTTGAATAAATACCATCTTCGAGTGGGCTATTTTAAATCCAATTACAATATTTATAGGGTGGGGGACGTATGGTACCATAGCCGAATCCAGCAAAATAGTTGGATCAACTAATCACTAACAACAGTAACACGCCTACATATATAGAGGCTTTAAATCATAGTTACCAGTGGTATTTTATCGCTATTGCGAGGTATTTGAAAGTCAAAATGTCGATTTTTTAAGTTTAGGCGGAAATCAAAACGTGATGTTATCCCAGCATTTGAGTTGATATAATCTATTTTATTCTTGTAGGTGTCGACGAAACATTCCTCATTGGCATGTTGTAGCTTAGATTGTGGCACACAACAAAACAAGTTGAAAAATTTGAGTTTTGAGCGTATGTCTCATAGGTCCCATGGTCGTGTGCCATTGGACCCACCGGGTGGGGACCGATGATACGTTCGAGCCACAAATTTTAAACGTTTATAAATATTTTTGAAAAGGAGGATATGTAAATGCCCGCGATCGTTAGAGCTTGCATCAAGGTGTTGAGACAGCAGAATATCCGCTATTCTCGGCTGAAGATTTGAGGGCCAGATATCATTTTGCAATTTTTTACCCATCGGTACCACATCCTCTATACATGTGACGTCAAATTTGATTATACAGCTGTCGATATACAAAAATAAATTTGAATAATTTTTCAACTTCGACTTGCTAAAGATTAATATTCCTGACGAGTGGCAACCGAAAAAATTTGGGTTCATTTCAATATGAATATATTATTCAATTGTATGAGCTATATTACTGTTTTCTAGGTTCCGAAGAAAGATCCTCTGATTGTAGGTAAGTTTATGTGACATAAACACACACAGCGCATATTTAGCCTAAGAATCTAAGATATATGCAATAAATTGACTTCTACTTCAGCAACATGAATTTTTTCTCATCGATTAGGGGTGTTCAATCTTTTTGACAAACGGGCCCGTTATAAATAGAAATAAATATGTTATACATGAGGGTATTTTGGGCCATTTCTTGGCGATTCGAGCTCAGCTCAACTGTATTAAACCATACTAACTTGGGAATCCCTATTGCGGGCCTCACATCATACAAAATGACATCTCTTCGCCGGAAACATTTTTCTCTGCGGGCTACATGGTACACTCTCTCGGATTAGGATATTTGGCCTATACTGCGAAAGGCAGAACATATGCTGTTACAGCATGGGTCGCCAACTCAAAACGGGTCGCGGGCCACTTTTCAAATTTCGCAGCGGCCGCTAGCCGCATGAATTCAATATAGGTATAAACTAGGCAACCATCGTTTTGAAACTCTACGTCAGTACAACGCCGTGCTACTTAATTTAGGCAATGGGCGTAGTGACCACAAAAGAAGTAATATTTTATCAAAGGAATACAAATACAACAAAAAATCATTATCATTAATTTCATTTTATTTTGAAGTCTGAACTGTGCACGATACTGGAAACGCTTTTCAGTGAATAAGGTCTCGATATTGGGGCTAGCGAGATACGTTACTAGCAGAAAGACCATCTCCACGTAAAGCTTGATCTTGTGGGCAAGCCCTAAGCCAGCGGTTCTCAAACATTTTTAGACCCCAGATGTAAATCGCGCGGAGCGCGAAAAATTTTTCAGTTGACCGCAGCCCGCTTCAGATACTTTCACGCCCCCACAAGAGGGGCGCACCCCCCAGTGAACCGCTGCCGTATGCCGTTTTATAGGCGTCTCGATCTTGGCAGTGTTTTGGCCATTGCACGTCAAGGCAATATGCCCAGCCCATTCATTTCAGCAGATTATTCTTCCTCGATGGAATGCTGTTGCCATCTCCAAAGCCGTTTTAGCTGGTGACGAATAGTGATGTTGGGCACAGGAGAATAGCTTATTTCGAAACAACAACAACAACAACAACAACAATAATACTTGAAACTGCATTTCAAAAAGGTTTTCTCAGCTTTCTTCTGAAATCTCAAATCACGTCGCGGGCCGCAAAATATGACCACGCGGGCCGCGTGTTGGTGACCCCGTGTTACAGTGTTACAAGAACAGTTACTTTCGGATCAGATTATAGTTGTACATTGGCATCTATATATTGTGTCAACACATCATCTATTAGTATATAATAATGTATGGCCTGCCCGTCTTTGCAAATCTTTTCATGACCAGCTATACAAAAAATGTTAATAATACTTTTATACCAAAAATTCTTCCAGCAAAGTCATTTGAAGAGATTCTGGCCATCAATGAAGAAAGGGGAGACTTGTTCGAAGGAGATATTGTTATCAGTCATCAAAGAAACGCCATTGCTGACAAAACGACCAGGTATAGCAAGCCTATCTTATCTCAAAACCATGCTATACAAATTAATTTCAGAACTCTAGACCTCTATACGGCCTCACAAACAAACAGCCCTGCTTTCTGGCATGTGTGAGCTAGAGTCTACAGTGGCACGTTATACAGTTCTATATGAGAACGAGAGAGAGGGAGAGAGAGGGGGAGAGAGGAAGGGAAGGAGAGAAAGAGAGAGAGAGAGAGAAATAGAGAGAGAGAAAGAGAGAGGGGGGCACATAGTTGATAGATAAAAGCGTTATGAAGTATAGTCTCCTTTTGTTATATTCCTATAGCCTACATTTCGCAAACTGAAAGGAAATGACGTTTGGAAAGGACGTTACGCATTAGTGTGCTTGATGTTTTTGCACCGACTCATGAAATACATACACACGATTTTTGCATATGCCGCTAGACAAGGAAGGTGCAAATATATAGCCTAGTAAGACTTTCTAAGTCTTGCACTACCCTCCATGCTTTCCCGGTAATGCTGAGCACCAAGCGGGAATAAGTCTTTGGTCTGACCCGGCCGGGTATTGAACCCACGACCTACCGATCAAGAAGCCGGACGCTTCACCATTGCGCTATCTTGCCAGCTAACTGAAAAATTCGAATGCGAGAAATTATTGAAATTTCCTATTACCAGTACGGGTCTGGAACTATATATAAGTCATAGCCATACAGTTGCCGATAGCATTCGCAAGGTATCAATAATTGAAATTCTTAGAAACACTATCCCGTTATGAAAGACGTCATCGAAAGTATCCAGACGCACCTGGATCCCAGCTAACGATATTCACTCTATAGATTCGCACTTAGACGATTATTGAACCATCACGCTTTAGGTGGGGGTCAACAGTACCTTACCTACTGACCGGAGAATACAGCCACCAGAAGAAAGCAACAATTATCGCTGCGTTAAATGAGCTCGAAATTCGGACGTGTTTTCAATTTATCGAAAGAACAACCGAAGTTGACTACCTCATCTTTGAAGTAAAAAACGGGTAAACCGACGACTTTTGTTCATCTCGGTATAGCTTCGAATTCGAGCGAATGATCCATTTACCCCGGATAGTGATACGAATGTGGGGTACACACTATTTCAGATGCTTTTCAAATGTCGGGAGAGCTGGAGGAAGACAGACTGTCTCTATTGGTAACGGCTGCGAAAATCATAGGACGGTAATCCACGAAATGCTTCATGCCCTTGGTTTCTGGCATGAGCAATCCAGGTAAATAGCAATCATATCAATCAAATAGTTTTATCGGTCACTGGCGAGCAATAGAGCTAATAAACTTTACATTACAATCACTGTCCTCGGGGTCAGAGGCAATATAATCGAGGTTCCTTCAGTTTGTTTAGCGTATAGTTCTAAAAGGTGAATATCCGGTCAAGATCTTTTGTCGAACTTTTTAGCCGGAATCCATGGCGTTGGGCCAGGTCTGCCGATTTCGTAATGAAACATAGTAAAGTCAACGTAACCAATCGTACCAGCGGGCCTATATAATAATTTAGGCCTGTACTGCATATCAAAACGTTTGCTGTAAAACACGTTTATTTACACATCATGAGTGGACTTGCTATGTGACCAAAAGCATTATTGCGCTCGAGACTCGTTTCTGATCCGAGGTGGATGCTAGACCTCATTTGTTTTCAAACGTGCATGAGGCCATATCTGCATTGAGCGGCAATTGCACTTTCGTAACAAAAATCGCGCCGGTGGGAATAGAGATATATATGGTCCAGAATAGACGAAGATAGCACAATAGGCAACTAGTCAAAATGAAAAAAGAAATCCACACTATAGGTATCTATCGCCTAGCCTTAATTGATACTACAGGCCTAGTACATAGTAGCCTATGTCAATTGCGCCGAAAAGAACTATGGGGCGCGATTTACCACAAACTTTCCGAATTATTCCCGCTCTTCCCTTATACTTTCAGAACCGATCGGGACGACTACGTGTCAATCGTTTGGGATGTAATTTCGGAAGGACACGAATCAAATTTCAACAAGTACGAGAGTGATCAAGTGAGGAAATCATCTTCATCTGCATCACCTGGACATCGTGGTAAAATATTATATGTCTACTCCATATCAATATAGTTGGATACGCAAGGAGCGCCGTACGACTACGACTCCATCATGCACTATCACGACACAGCTTTCAGCAAAAACGGTAGCAAAACGATCATTGCGCCAGACGACAAGACAGAAACGATGGGGAAAATTGACGCTATGTCTAAAATCGACGTGGATGAATTAAATTTACTTTATCAATGCGAAGGTAAGTCTTTGTAGTTTGTATATTAGGGCTCTTCAAAAATGACTTTTTTTCTCAAATCGTGCTAGCTACTTGATAAAATTGTTAGGTTACCTAATTTAAGCCTACACACAAAATTTGTTTCAATTCCAGCCAGCAACCGCTTTGCTACAGGAGAAGAAAGTTTCTATTTATTATATAAAAATAAATAATAAAAAATTTGAAAATTTTCTGTTCACCCCATGAAAGTGTTAGGTTGTCTATAGAAACGATGCTCACCAAATTTGGTTCAATTCCAACCAGTGGAAGCGGGGTTATTGCCGTCGAAAAATTTGGATTTGAATAAAATAGCATTTGCGGTGACCGATTATTTGTTTATTTATTATAGTTGTGCTCAACGTAAATCCAAATTTTTCGACGGCAATAGCTCCGCCGCTTCCACAGGTCGGAATTGAACCAAATTTGGCGAGCATCGTTTCTATAGACAGCCTAACACTTTCATGGGGTGAACAGAAAATTTTCAAATTTTTTATTATTTATTTTTATATAATAAACAGAAACTTACTTCTCCTGTATAGCAAAGCGGTTAGTCGGTTACTAGCTGGAATTGAACCAAATTTTGTGTGTAGGCTTAAATTAGGTAACCTAACAATTTTATCAAGTAGCCAGTACGATTTGAGAAAAAAATTCATTTTTGAAGAGCCCTATTGTATATATTTATTGAGCCCTACGTATGTCAAAGTGAACCTTCTTGCGATGACATACGGACGCACGCGACTTTTTTGGCCGAATGCAGAAGAACCAGGTGTACATTACAGACGTTTTAATTAAATTATGTTACATGGGTAGATTGCATAAAACCTAATATATCGTTTCTCAGTCGATATCGACGGCAGCGGATATACACAGTGGAGCGACTGGGGTCTTTGCGATCAGAATTGTAACAAGGTGAGACAGCGGTTTTGTGATGGTGATCAATGCTCAATGTGGGGCGCTATTGAGACAGAGACAACGACTTGCGATGCGTCATCTTGTGAAGGTAGGAGTCTTAACAGTCGATAGCCAACCTCAACCGTAAATAGGCCCTACATTTGATGGCGCAACTATGCAACGTATATTAAACTGTTTCCCCGCGTTACGTTCGTTCAATGACGTTGGTATCATGCAGGACTAGCAGTTAGTGCCAATAATTATTTCCTCATTCGCCTTTCTTTGCATTTAAACCATGTGTTCTTTGATCTAATCGCCTTTGTGTCTCTGCCCGTATCGAACTCTTCTGTGTTAAAGTAATTCTGCTGCATGTACTGTACACTGTATAGAGGGTTGAATATCTTGAATTCTTATTTGAAGATCGTCGTAAGTGTTATTGTTCTACAAAGAAAGACCATATAAAAAACGTAACAATCCCGGCCTCAGGTCGCAATTTTATTTTTCACAGCGGGTGTGGATCCGGATTGTGGCTTAGCCACAGTGACAGGCAACTTAGGATTTGCGACGTCACCACTATACCCCTACCCTTACAAATCTAATGCTGATTGCACGCAAACGATTCACACACCGGCCGGTACCAGAATTCGATTGGAGTTTCAAGATATGGATATTGAGGATTACAACGGGGAATGTCATTACGACTTTTTACATGTACGCAGAGTCGCATTCTAAATATAACGCGTTTTGAACACACCTGTTTGAAACAGGTCTTAATTTATTTGAAACAAGATTCTTTAACAACTAATCATTCTTTTTCAAAATCGTAATGATTATGTCTAAATTGCTGCACTAATGGCCTGTGAAAAGCGAGTGGAACAATCTAGACATAGTTCAGTGGTTCCCAACCGGGGTGCCACGTGGAATGCCCAATGGTGCCACGAGATCATGAGGTATGACATCTCTCTATACTTTGTTAAGCTTGCACCCGTAAGATACGGATTTATTCATATCAAACCCTGTCACACTGGGGTGCATGTGATTGGTTATAGAAACAGTGACGCCAAAGCATTACAACGTTACATTCTCCAAAAGGCACCGGGACACGGGTTAACTTGATCTATAGCAGTGTTTCTTAACCTCTACTAACCTGGTGAACTCTAATACGGATCGGCAAGCCGTCAGGAAACCCCAAATGATCGCTGAGTCAAAAAAAGAACATCGACCACATTACTATACAATGTCAGAGCACAAAATGAACTGTTCAGTGTTCATAAACAACGGTGTTAAAAGAACAAAAATTATTAGAACATGATTTGCACACAAAATAAAAATATTGCAATGGATATTTACTGCAAATCAGAAAATCACGGTGACATCTGCTCGTGAGTCGGATGTGTGTCTTGACCTCCGCCGAACCCATGAGACCGGCTCATCGAACCCCTGCGGCTCATATGAATCCCGATTGAACCACTGATCTATAGTAATACACATTGTTATGACACCATCGCCAGCGCATTATTTTGCTGCGCTGTGATTGGTCGGAAGAATGACGATTTTCATAATACAACGAGATCTTGGGGTGTTTTGATGCCCTAGAAATTATATCTACATTTTCCGAGCAATGGCTAATCAAGCTATTTGCTTCACTTTGAGGCCATTATAATGGCCTGTAGGCCTATAAAGTACCAATAATCTTTTCGTGGGATGATGAAATACAGATCGTGGCAAAACACACTAGATGCACGGTAATATTTCCAAAAGACGGTTCTAACAATAGTGGATTTTTAGGTGTACGACGGTCCCACCGACTCTTCGACAAAGATCGGCACCTATTGTGGTTCAAGCATGCCTTCCACTATATACACAAGTACCAACTCGGTTACCATTAAATTTACGAGCGATTATTCCGTTGTGCGAAATGGATTTTACGCGAATTACTACGCTGTCCGTAAGTGAGAGTAAAATTTACATGCAGCGAGCAAGACGGCAACACTGATTTTTGTTTACAATTTCATCAATAGTGTACGCGGACAGCTTGCACGTATGTGCCTTCGAGCACGACGTTGATTATTGTGGATGGTCGACAGACGGGTCTGTGGAATTGTCCTTTCAACCACTTCAAGGCGCGACTGCGTCGCTTGATACCGGACCTTCATCAGATCATACGTTTGGAGATAATCAAAATGGTGAGCAATAAGTTATGAAACAACCTGAATGCCCCCTCCTCTTGTGAGAGGGAGAGCGTGAGACGTGGTGTCACAATATATTTTATGGAACAATGGTAGCGGTGCAATTGCATAATGCAACTATTTTGTCAAGGTCAATATTTATATCTTGAATCATCATCTCCCGCTATGTTCGGCCAGCGTGCAAGAATTATCAGCCCCTTGTTCTACGCAATTGGCGACACCAAGTACTGTTTCAGTATCTGGTACCATATGTACGGCGTAAACACCGGCTCACTATCAGTATATGAGGTAAGATATATGCAATATGCATTTAACGGATGTTCATCCGAAGGCGAGTCGAGACTCGAGACACATTGTGTTTGCATTGAACAGGTTTACGATGATGTTATCAGCTCGTCGTCACTGATTACAATTACGGGAGATAAAGGAAATCAATGGAATCGGTTGGCTGTGTCGATTTCGAGTTCGACGCCATTCAAGGTATGCTATACACACTTTACACAGGTTAAACTCACATTCCGCGAAATGTTTGAATGTAAACGAATTTAGATTGCTGTTGAGGCTACCCGGGGAAATGGATACAGAGGCGACATCGGCATTGATGACGCTTATTTGGACTTAGGAGAATGTACATAAACTGTATTTATGCATCACCCAAAATGTTATGTTGCCTTTGCCTTATTAATTACCAACAATACTTAGCATTTTACATAGAATAGCCTATTATAAAAATGTTACATGTTACAAATATATATATCTATTGTGAATCAAGTACATCGTGATATGATATGAGAACTTTACTTTGTCCGGAGAGCGGATTGTTTTTAAGGCACTGAATAGGCCTATAATAACTACACCTCATCATCATCATTTTTTAAAAATATTTATCAAATCAATGCACCACAAGATTGCGAGATCATGAAAAGATAGGAAGATGCCGAAACGACTTGGAGTATAGTCATTTCCTCAAACATCCAGCTATGCCCACATCTTGTAAATAGGAGGCCTGCACACAGTGTACACTGGATTTAAGAAAGGATAACATAAAAGTAAGCGACAAAATATGAATGCTGCATGTGTCGGTAGGCGAGGCCCATAAGTCAGATTGTGGTCCGGTAATGTCGAGAACGTGAGGTTCACGTTCGCGTTCTGTGGGTGAACCTCAGAAATTTAGAGGTTCACGCTCACACCTTGCTCGGTTTTGCACAGTGAACCTTTGTCTTATATTACAATTTTCACTTTATTATAACATCTTTGATTGAAATTTATTGCGTTACAACTGCAGGTCACTCTATGCATGGCGCTGGCACGATAAAAAATCAACACTAAACGAGCATACACCTTGTCAATCCCAAGAAATTTACTTGCCATGTTGCAAAGGTTTGCACGAAATATTCATCTTTACGGTTGTGAATATTCAGTGACTCTCTGCTGTGTGCTTGATCCGCAATCTCATAACATCAAGAACGAAATACAATACAAGTAGGTAGGTAGGTAGTCAGCGAATGATGCTTATTCAACCAATCATGAAATTGATATAAAGTATACGTCGTTGTCTAATGTAGAAAATCAAACAGGCGTACGGGATTCATCTGCTTAATATCAATGTCGCAATAGTCGACGTCGAATACATTGTCCATTGTCCATGTCTGGCCTCGATCGTTAAGGCGTATAAGCTTACATTCCCTTGCAAGCCCACGACGAAATTGTTGGCAAAGCAACGGAACATATTGATTTCATGGGATTATTATAGCATTTCATTGCTTCAGTTGATACATTTTGTGACGTTTGAAAAGTTAGCATGTGGCTTACTTCGGTATTGAGGCATGATGTGACGTATTGTGTACAATATACATTAATATATCACTTCACTGACATGTAGGGTTTGAATTTAGCAATATGACGTCACGTGACGTCATGAGGTTCGCGTTCACACAGAACCTTTCAAAAAGGTTCGCGTTCACACGAATCTGAACCTTTCAGGGTTTGCACCATCCCTATAGTTGCTAGGCCATGGTAGTAACCCGCATCGAACAATGTAGTTCATATTTGGCAACTCCTGATGACAAATTCTATTGTTTGCCTTTCATCTTTTTTGATGTCATCATCATTTTATATGTGCGTTCGCGAATAGAATAATCCATTCTGGGGTGGATCACTGAAATCATTCGATTTTGATACTAAGAATTTTCTGAATTTCTCATGATGTATGCAGTCATATTTCCAGTGTAGAAATGCGTCGTCAAGGTAGCGGTAACAACGCCATAAATTATGCACCACAGTGAGAAAATAGCGACTCGAGTTTCTTACACCTGTAACCGACTACTCCCTTATGTTTCTCGTGCGAAAGCATAGTTGTAGCAGCATTTTCAGGCTCAACACAATAACGCAAGTATTGCGAAGCGAATAGTAGAATGTGAAATCAGTATTTTACAGTTGTTCAGGTGTAGGCACATACGACGATTTAGGCTAATTGAAAATGACAGAAACTAGCAGTAGTAGCTCAGTGTATCGACGATTCCCGTTCCGAAAGAAACGTCCAGCAAGCGCAAGTACTAAATCCAACGAGTCGAACCAGAATATTAGCAAGAAGATATCTCATAGTAACTTGGAGTCCAATGCGGAAGATTTGCTGGAACCGTTTCAGGAATTAGTAGACGAAATCAATTGGGACAGTCTCGATGGTATGAGCTGGGAAGTTTGTGATGTGTCTTTTGTTGAATTTTACTTATATTCCATAAAAGTTGTAAGACATAAAAGAGGAAAAATACCACTCATGTAATCCGATCATGCATTTACAATGATGATGTTGTAATAGCCAAACCCACTGCAAGGGTGAAGTCACTTCCATATTACCGACCTTATCTTGCATACGCTACGGCTATATCCTATAACTCTCTGTCGGTAATTAATTGAAAAACAACCACGGCATAAACGATCAAGAAGACAGATCGATGGCCTACTCCATGTGTAGCACTCAGTCGAAGTATGGTGTTCATCGTACACTCAATATATGTCTCAATTTCATTGAAACAAAGGTCTCCGGAACACCCATATTATATAACACTTCCGTTTCCTTCAAGTTTATGAGAAAGCGTGCGGTCATGGCTGTGTTCATGCCAATTACCAAATTACTTTATTGTTTAATTAACTGAGGTTGACAGTATACCAGGTCGATTCATGTGTAGGGCTGGGCAAAATCGAGTACCTGAGTGCTTCGATTCTGAATCACGTATTATGCTTCGGGTCGAATCGAGTAATCGAGTATCACTCATTATAACGTCATATTTGAAGAGCTTCTTGGAGGTACAGAACTTCAATATACAATTGAATAGTATATTCATATTGAAACGAACCCGAATATTTTCGGCTGACACTCGCCAGGGGTAATCGTCAGCAACTAGTAGAGAATTGGAAAGAACATTGTAGGCCTATAATATATCAACAATCGTATCACAAAATATGACGTCACCAGCATGAAATTTCGAATGAGAGAGCATTCAATGTACTATTTTTAGGTGGTACACGAACTCCTTTTGTTGACAGAGTTTTGGTTGGTGTATTTTGATAAAAGTCGACTCCAAGGCACACAAATGGAATTGTGAGCGGCCCCTACCAACGATTCGAAATGACGTCATAGCAGAATACGATATGTCCAAGTTCAAATACGTACCTTTAATGCCACCACACAGAATATAATGCCTGTTATGCGTTACATCAAAGATACTGTATAATTTTTTCGACTACACCGATTTTTGCACTTCGTGACAATGTTGCATGATGATAATGACTTCGTAAATGTGTTATTTTCAGTAGCGTTCGTGACTTTGTAGTGTACAGGTTTCAGGGCCTTCACAGGGGAAAATAGAACCGAAACCACAATTCTCGTCGATAAATTAACTTGCAATGGCGAGGAGCGTATAATTTCAGTACTCGAAAAATCGTCTTTTACTACTCGACTCGATTTTTTACTACTTACTCGATTCAGATTCGAGTACTCGAATCATTGTGCCAAGCCCTACTTATGTGTAGGCCTATGGCAACTGTTGAAGGCAGATGTTGCGATATAGCTGACGATAAGATCCAGTTGATTGTCTATGGGCATTTTCCGCATGCTTTCGTCAGTATAGCCTACTACAGCAGCAGGGTGCCGCTGAATTTTAGTAAATTTTGCAACTTCTGTATTCAACGTAAGTTAGGCTAACCGAAGTAACGGAATTTTATGTTACAGCGGATATTGTTTGTCATTCGGCAATTACATTTCTGCGAAATGTTATATCACTGGTGAACAATCAATCAATCGATCAATCAGGTTTATTAATATTTTCATCGTTTCAAAACATCACAAGACTGCGATACAATGAAAAGATAGCAAGGTGTCGAAACAACTTGGAGTAGCCATTCGGATCAGACACCCACCTTAGCCATGCACACTGAATGAAAAGTAATGCAGAGAATATAAGACGCAAGCGACAATATGGGGTGGCCTGTGGCGAAGGGCGAGGTCGATGCTACATCGTGGTCCGGTAATCCTGAAGACTGGCTAGTATTGATTTAGAAGAAATTGCAGTAGTTCCCAACCTTTTTTGACTCATCGCCCCCTTTTCAAGCTCAACGCCGATCATCGCCCCCCAGATTTTGCGAACCGAAAAATCGGTATACAATCTGTAATCTTCGGCGGGTTGACTAAAAAAAAAAAGGTCAACTTTTCGGCTCGTTGTCGAATTTTGCACTTTTGCAACGAAATTTCCGTGGGTTGACTAAAAAAAAGGTCATTCCAACGACTTGACTCCAATATAGCCGTTTTAACGGGTCATCGCCCCCCTATCGCCCCCTTCGCTATTTCGCCCCCTTTGTCCATTTTCGCCCCCCTATCGCCCCCTTCGTCATTTTCGCCCCCCTAGGCAGTCAAATCGCTCCCTGGGGGACGATATCGCCCACGTTGGGAACCACTGATTTAGAGTCTAAACTCGAATTTGTTCAACGCCAAAAATCATTCAACTTCAAATCTGATTCAGGCAGCGCCTTTCCGATGCAAGACGTCAGTGTCGACAAGCCAATTGCTTCTGAAGCTGTCGCATTTGTCATTCGAGCTTCCCGCAGAGGGGTGGTTCCTTTGTGCGCCGAGGTCGCCAATTTGCTGAAAGAAAATTCAAGGTGGGTACCTTATATCTCACGAATAGTGATTTTGTGTTACTAGTTCGTCGGAGGACTTTTTCCATTAGGTTTGCTTTACTTCAATACAAATGCTCATGCTCAGCTCTTGGCTGGACGAATACTTCATTTTGTTCAAATGATCGACACCTTCCTTATACAAAAGATTGGAAGAAACTGTGAATGAACAAAGCACCAGACTAGAGCATCTAACCGAGGAAATTGAATTCTTGCGCGACAAAGTAAGCGGCCCTCGTCCGACCACACGAGAATGCGGTCTGCAGACGATACAAGAAAGTGATTGTCAGACTATGACAGTCGAGGACTCATTTGTACAAACTGATGTAAGTTGAAGACAATTGTGAGTGCTTAGGCGCACGCGACGAAATATAGTTACCTTAGCTAGGCGATGTAAATATAATATTTACAACCAGAATAGCACGATATATCAAGAAAAGTTCTTATGAACCACTACGATTTCCGACGATACAATAAGGTTTATCTCAATTCGCTGTGTAATTTCCTTCCTTTCTGTACCCTGATGTAGCGATTCTATAGTGGCAGGATGTTAAAAGTCAAGGAATTTTAATAAAAATTGTTGGGATAACAGTAAAATCCTGATATTTCACAAACAGCTGTCAGGGTAGAACGCGAACCCCTGCATTACTGCACTACGAATACGAATGTGAACCGAACCTTCGCAACATCCTTATATCATATACTTCTGCTTCCATTCAGACACTAATTCAACCATTAAATTCGTAAATTAAATTCGTTTCGTAAGTTTTCGACAGCATCGATTGCAAATATCTCAAACGACATCAGAGATAACGTTAAACTCCAATCTTACGACGACTCGAGTGAAGTCCTACTTCGAAACTACAATCAGCAGCTTCGCCTGATAATTGATAAGCACTCTCCACCGATCACGAAATCAATTGTCTTGCGCTGCTCACCCTGGTTTAGCAATGACATCAGGACCGCGAAAAGACTGCGGAGAAAACTTGAACGTAAGTGGAGAGCTTCTAAACTAGTCGTACATAGACAGATGTACCAAGAACAATGCACTCGGGTGATCAGAATGATAGTCAAAGCAAAATCTAGCTACTACAACAACTTGATAATGGAATGCAAGGATAACAAGAAGAAACTTTTCAGCGTAACGAAGAACCTCCTCGCAGAATCGAGCTCGGTCAAACTACCATCGAATCATCCATCGTCACTAAGTCTGGCAAACTCATTTAACACGTTTTTCTGTGACAAGGTGGGCTCTATCAGACAATTTTTGCTTGCTCAGCAAGGCAACCGACACCGATCAGAAGGACAAACAAACGATGAAAATTTCAACGGTGCCGGTCTGGATAATCTATCGCCTACTAATGTTGACGAGATTAAAGAGCTCATATCTGGTACACGAACAAAGACATGCGATCTTGATCCTATACCAACTTGGATTCTCAAGGAATGTTTCTCCGACTTGGCGATTCTGGTCGTCGAAATCATAAATCGGTCGCTGTTAGACGGCGTGGTACCGCAATGCTTTAAGCGAGCTGTGGTGACCCCACTCCTGAAGAAGAACACTCTGGACCCCGATCTGATGCAAAACTATCGACCGATATCGCAGCTTCCGCATCTCTCAAAGCTTCTGGAAAAGGTTGTCGCCAAACGTATTGTGGACCATGTGACCGAGTACGATCTTCACGACATGAATCAGTCGGCATATCGTGCCGGACACTCGACTGAAACAGCAACGTTACGCGTCCACAATGACATTGCTTCTGCCCTCGACAACGGAAACATGGTCGCTCTGATCATGCTGGATCTCTCCGCTGCCTTCAATGTAATCGACCACGTTCTATTGGTGGAACGGCTCCATCATGTATTCGGAATCTCCGGCGTGGCATTAGAATGGGTAAAATCTTATTTGAAAGATTGAATGCAGTGCGTATCTGTGGGCGGTGTCCGTTCGTCAGAGATTCAAATCGAATCAGGCGTACCACAGGGTTCTGTTCTCGGCCCATTGCTCTACCTCATGTACACGAAGCCAGTCGGAGATATTTGCCGTCGCCATGGTTTCTTCCACCATTGCTACGCGGATGATACACAGGTCTACGGTCTTATGAGAAATAGCAATGAATGGGAGAGCGTGTCATCCAAGTTACAGCGATGTCTTATTGATATTGAGCTCTGGATGACACAAAATCTTCTCAAGTTAAACAAAGAGAAAACTGAACTCATCATTTTTACGCCAACCAGACGCCCCATCGACCACAATCAATTCACCATCAGATTCGGACCAGACACCATCCAAGGCAAGACCTGTGTACGTAACCTAGGTATTCACTTTGACGGCATGCTCTCAATGGAAAAACATATCGACTATACATCAAAGATCTGTTTCATGTATATCCACAAGATCAGTCGAATCAGGAACTACCTATCTGAGGATGCATGCAAAGCCATAATACTGTCGCTGGTGATATCACGGCTTGACTATGGAAATGCTCTGCTTTACGGGGTAAACCAAAATTGCATCGACAAGCTACAAAAGATCCAAAACATCGCTGCTCGTTTGATAACTCGGTCAAGGAAGCGTGATCACGTAACACCGATTCTTAGATCCCTTCATTGGTTACCCGTGAAATTTAGGTCTGAATACAAGCTTCTTCTGTACGTCTTCAAATGCATGGAGGGAAGTGCACCAGCGTATCTTCGTGAGCTAGTGACAATGTATAATCCCGGAAGAGCGCTACGTTCTCAGTCGCAAAAGCTCTTGTCCGTTCCAAGAGTCAGAACATCGACCTATACGGCGAGAGAATCTTTTCTTCCTCGGCCGCCATTCTGTGGAACAATCTTCCAATTTCTATCAGACTATGTGACTCGCTATATGTTTTCAAACGCAAAATCAAGACCGTTTTATTCACACGAGCGTTCGAGCTAGAGTAGTGTTCATTCCGCCCTACAACTATGCGCTTCGTCTTTTATACATATCCTTTACTTTTATATTTTATTGCCTTTTATGTACAGCGCCCTAGTGTAGTAATGATATATTGTTATATTCGGCGCTCTATAAATTATTATATTATTATTAGTATTATTATAAATTCAACCAGCAATTGCACCCAGACTTAAGATTACGATGTTTACCGTGAGACGAAGCTGTTTACAAGTATTATGGGTTTATCGGTGGTGCGAGCGTGCATCGGACAACACAGGCTCGCCGCGTGGTATTAATAGTACCTGGTCGCTCGCCCAATAAATACACTAATAATGCTTGTATTCGTCTCATGGTGACAAATATCCGATATTGAATAAGAAAGAGAGAAAGAATCTTTATTCGTATACATTAGATATAGACATTACACTACAAAAATGTAACAGTGAAATGCGACATGCAAGGTAGACGGGAGGCTCGATATGACAAAGTCTTCAGAGCCGAGCCACCCAGGACAGGAGCCATTTTCACAGTCGATAGCTCATAAATAAAAATAAAATAAAATAAACTAACGATCGAAAAGAAAAACAAGACACAGTATCATAGACCAATTCGAAATACAATGCAAATACAATTTAGCGGTAGTTAGAGATAAGAGAATGAAAACATTGCTCTTTAAGATCACAAGAGTCTAAATTACGGAGATAAGTTACGAATGTTACACAACCACATTATAGTTTCGTTGCAACAGATGATCCGAATATCTTGCATAAGGGAAGAAGACATTCAGCTTCTGAAGTTAAACATTTCAACTGAAGAATTGCGGTCAGGCCGATATCGCGAAGACCATGATCACGAGGTTGGCATCGTATGGAATAGTGCAAGTTAATGAGTGTAGTATGATGGCTCATGTTGAACAATATGCTGGTGTGTTTGCTGAATTCTATAAATGCGAATTTATGACCTATGACTAGTCTAGATTGGTTAAATCACTTCATTTTTGACAGCCATGTAGGATGAAATTTGTTGGAGTTACATCAAGCTGTGGTGGAGATGTAATTCTAACTTGCTCCTGTTCCCATCTCGCAAGCACGTCGACTCAAAGCCCGGTTACTATTTCTATCGGCGTTAACACGGTTAGCGAAGAATGGTAAGCGACCTAATATATTTGATGTCGATATAAAGCTACACGACCTAAGATCGTATAGTAATTAACGATCATATTTGATAACGAAATCTTCGAAATATAAAAGTGAATGCTGTGACCAGGATTCGAACCTGGGTTATCACGGCCACAGCGTGAGGTACTAACCACTATACGATCACAGCGCTTTCGTAGCAGAGGATGGTTTCGATCCATCGACCTCTGGGTTATGAGCCCAGCACGCTTCCGCTGCGCCACTCTGCTGACACTGTAAACGCCTTCCTTACATTCAGTTCCAATCAGTACTACACGTCGTGTAACTAATAATGGATGAATATCCCTGTAACTAATTTCGTAGCCTATTCTGTCAGATAAACGCGATTATCACGCCCTTGACAAAACGTGATAAGATGTGTTAAATTTAGTTGAGCCTCCTGTCTCATAAAAACGAAAAACGCATTCCCTGTAGTCAGTTAATACATTTAATTCAGGATTGTTGAATACAATTTAATGGTACTCGCCGACGCTGAATAGATTTCTTCCTTATCCCATAAGTAACAACTCTACTTTTGACCCATCGACACGCCCGTGATATGTTGGTCTATGCAGCATGGATTCGACGTTGGGATATTTTGAGCACATGAGCCTCGAGAAATGCCATAGAGACCTCAAGCAAGAGCATGAAAATCTCACCTCAAAGTACGAAGACATCGGCAAAATCAAAGAAGAATTTGGCGTTGAGCTGAAATCCGCGAAAGAAGAAATTGTCGCGTTGCAAAAGACGATTCAAGATTTCCAAGTAAGAACACAGGAAACGATTTTCCATCATGATCACCGAATACCCCTGGACTGGATATGTCGTCTCATTTGCCGACAAAAAATGAGGGTATCCAACCAAAAGTTCGGATACTTCTGTGTATGCGGTATGGGCGCTGTCAGGGTAATGCTTCTGAATTTTCTGGAATCGAGATGCGATATAAAACACATCGCCATTCCCGATGTACAGGAGTCAACCTAACTAGGCAGAGTCGGAATCGCAATTTCAATCCAAAGTCGGAGTTGTCACATAGGAGCCACAGCACTTCAATTTTCAATTGAATTCTTCAGACTCACCTCTGGGTGTGCGTGAGTATATGGAATACTTCGTCAGAACTTCATACGGTCAATATTTTCCCAATCGTATGAGATATTGTCACCAGAGTCACACCAGCAAACTCGATCGTTCCTTGATGGCGCCATCGTAATAGTTTGCAATATATATGCAAAAACTACAAAGTATAAATAGTCTCAATGAAGTAAACTTATTGGCATAACTGTTCATTATTAGAATAAAGAGTACGAAAAGGAGCTCGAAGAAGATATGCTCAGAAGACATGAAAACTACAGCGTTGACGTTCAGGACACGAATGAATCTCTGGGAGAGTGGGACTGTACTATCCAGCGCGTGGTGAATAGTGCATTGGGCCCAAAACGAGGGAAAAGTCTTTTGCCGATTTTGGCACCAAAAGGTGGTAAAAGGTATTACATGTATATTGCATAATCTCGTTACACGTGCTTCGGT
Source organism: Botryllus schlosseri (assembly GCF_051294905.1). NCBI lineage: Eukaryota > Metazoa > Chordata > Ascidiacea > Stolidobranchia > Styelidae > Botryllus > Botryllus schlosseri. The sequence continues at coordinate 17,634,062 of NC_137237.1, forward strand.
GCTTCAGATAATGCTGTGGTCCTCGATCTATGGTATACGCGTGCCACTATAGTGAGATGTCGGTATTTCTCTCACTACCGTTAATTCTGTTAACATACGCTGGCATTTCGCTAAACTGCATCGTCAATTTCTTTCTGCCTGGCGAGTGTACTAGCATGACGAAGTTTGTTACGTTATTATTACGCAGCAATTGATTCCTGCGATCTATAGTGCATATTTGTTCAAAATGGTCCAAGCACTGCTACTAAGGGGGGGGGGGGGGGCTATTAGGTGCCATGACATACCCAGGCTTATCCAGTTTAGGCTAACATGCGACGCCGTAAAGTGAGGTGTGCAAACCTGCCAATACTACCTGAACTCAAAACACCGGCTCTATAAACGTTGGCGCAAATGATCACAGCATATGCTGACGGAATCCCTCAATCTCTATAATATTCTGGCGCCGCAATTGCTGTGAATGAGACCAAAAACTCGGCTACCAATAATATAATTAATGTAATTACATGAGCTTATACAATATGGTTCCGCAAATGTGATGTAGTTTGGTGTTGTTATTATTATTGTTGTTTTTGTTTATTATTTCCTTTTATCAGATCGACCTCATACCCGGGACCCATCGTGGGTTGCAAATGTCAGATGTGTACGGCGTTCTTCCGCAGCAGCGGTCTTCTAGGGTTTGCCTGCAGTCCTTACATCACCGATGTTGTCGGAAAGAATCCCGTCCTGCGTGACTTGAAGAAATTGGTCTGGCTTCAAAAGTAATTTATACCGTGATATTATTGCTTTTTTGTGAGAATACAATACAGATTTTCAGTTCCAAGCTTCAGATCAAGCCGAACGACCAGGTCATGACGCGGAGTAACCGAGTCGGAACCGTACGATACGTGGGCCACCTCGATGGAGTTGGGAACCAGAGCGTTGTATACGTTGGGTTAGAACTGGAGTATCAAGGTAACAGAAGAGTGCATCATAGGCATAGTTACGAAGTCCCAGTTGAAATTGGCTGAGATCATGAGAGTCATAAAACTCAATACAGTTCCGTATACGATACGTAGTACAATCAGTGATATAAATCTACTTTGAAATGGAACTGGAAGGAGATGTATCTAATCACTGCTATGATTGTTTCATCTAGCAATTATAGCTAATTTGATTTCAAGTTTGGCTTTTACTCTCCAAGAGACATCATTTGTAACAGCACAAAATCAGTGATATTATGCTACTGTAATATCTTTTCTGCGACTCTTGCAGACGGCCGTCACGATGGATATCACAACGGAAAGCGATACTTCGTGTGTCGTCATAAGCACGGCATATTCATTCCTTTGGAAGACGTGCTATGCATTCTGGATGGAAAATTACAGGTCGGCATAATGCAATGAAATTGCTTCAACAACGGTTGCGTTGGAAAGCCCAGACAACTAGAACTCTCGCTTCGGTGATAATTATATAGGTATAGTTTTACGACGGCATGCATTCAAATCGCGAGGGAGCACTGATCAATTTCCATTACGCCCAAGATAATGCCACAGCCACATACTTTCCGCGTACATTCACTGCATTCAACCTAATCACCCCACAATATTAGCTATGCCCGTGGTTGCAGTAGGCCATTCTTATCGGACCCTATTACCAATTCGCTCGAATTCACGATTCTGTATTTTGACTTCGATTCAATGTGATAATACACTGTTACATAATTATCCAAACCTCACTCTCCTAAGCTACAATATTGCGGACTCTCCAACCATCTTTTGCTGTTAAGACACGCACTTCGGTCAACGATGTACATTCTGCTAGTTCACTAGTAAAAAGAAACAAAAGTACCGGCTTGGCAAGCGCGAAGAAACTCACCAGTCATCGGAGCGGTGCGAGCTATATTTCCGCGGCATTCTCAACTTCAAGCTCGGCATCTACAACTGGCAGTGTCATATCTCGAACCAGCTCATCATACCGCAATGACCAGTCCTAGATTTCGTCATCGCTGCAGGTTGCATCACTAATGTAGCCGAACGGAGGGAGGGCGAAGGACGCCGTTGCCCGCCAAATTTTCGAACTGTCCACAATGACGCCATATACATAGGCGTAGTCAGGGGCAAAGGGGCCATGCTCCCCTCCCAATTTTTGTAAATTAACATAAGGTGAAGCGTTATTAAGCATAAATATTCAACTTCAATTTGTTTGATGTATAGTGTGATATCTGGTATGTGTCAGTAGATTTTTTAATCGTTGCGCACCTTTCTCCCGATGAATATAAATTAAAAAATAAGGCTAAATAAAAATACGCATGATGTACAGAATTGAATCTAACTGTGTTCTGCGGGACTATTAGGCAAAAGCCCCTCGGCAAGGGCTTTGAAGCAGCCGTAAATGTTGAATTGCTCCGGCTCCGGAGCTTTCTTCTATCATACATTAGCTCCGGCTCTAGCTCCGGAGCCGCATTATTATCACTGCTCCGGCTCCAGCTCCGGCTATGAAAACTATTGAATGGGTATGTATATATCAAGGTTGGCCAACCCGTGATCCGCGGGCCAGATGTGGCCCGCGAGAAGGTTTTGAGTGGCGCGCGAAGTAATTTCTCAGTATATTATCGAAATCCTGTTATATTATCGAAAATGAATTGCCCAGATTGTGAACTTGCAAGGCCAACCAAAAATATGATTAGTCTGGCAGCGACAAAGGGTACGTTGATGATGGCAATATCAGTTCCGACCCATTGGCAGATCAAGGGTTCAGTCACATTTTAGTAAATCGTCGTACATTACAATAAAATAAAATGGTAGTAAAATTTTTCTCCACGCTTTGCGTGATTAATTGTCACACGATTTCTTGCTCGGTAGCCTACCCCCATCCGAAAATGAAAAAAACGCCTTATTTAGCCGATTGAGTCTAACTCTATTCGCAATTACGAGAGAAAGTCTTTTCGCGTTTGCGCTCGCAGAAAGATCGTCGACGATGAAATGTAGGCACCAAATGATTATCATAAAATGTCACATATAAGCGGAAACTTTCGATATCGATATGTCTATGCCGAATTGTTCTGTCCTTGCATACTGAGCCCATCGGGCGTTATACAGTAGACCCTCAATATACTCAAGTAATAATATTATTGACCTATAGTTCATTTATAAACTTAGAAAATTTTACGCGCTTGATGCGGCTAGTGGACAGCGCACTCGTTCGTCAATTGCATGTAGCCCTTTAGCCGAAAAGGATGGCACCCCTGGTCCATAATGATTACTAATCTATCGGTAGGTTAGTTATCTATAGTAATCTAGAGTCTGTCAGCCGTCAGTAACATCGGATGCAGCAACAAAGACATTGGTGCCGCCGTGTCGGCCTGTGACGTCATAATGAATACTTGTCAATTGCCGATAACATCATAGACATACAGTTGCACTAGAACGCACTTTACTCAATGCCATTGCTGTACGTGTACACGGCATTAAAATTCTGATGCGGCGTTTTAACACTGGTACTGTACTCGTTAACATTTAGCCATACAGCTGAATTCAATCTTTAAATGTACGATTATTATTCGACCGTTACTGCAGTAATTTGAACAAGTGATTTGTGGTACAGAACTTCAGAATAACGCGAAACAATAACTTCATATTGTTAATTTATTCGCTAAAAGCTTTTCGACTAACTCTCATCAGTAGCGAACGTTAGTGATGGGGTGAATCAAATTCGAAATGTAAGAACTATTTTGTCTGTATGACGTAATAATAACAAAAACAAACAACTAGTAGACGGGCTAGATACGGTAGTAACGGTACAAAACAAACGTTAACGAGTACATATTCGGTTACAAATAACCGAAAACACAACACATAACATTAATGAAATATTCCAAGAGTGTAGAGGCGTTCCTTCTGGCGACAGAGAATCGGCTTTCGTAGCTTTATGATCGTAGATTCCAGGACCTTTAAATGAAAAAGAGAACGGCCACGAGCGAGTATAGAAAATTGACTGTCATTGTAATGATCAGCACATTCTGGATGGGATAAGAGATGCTGTCCAATAGCCGAATTACAAGCAGTAACTTGATCATAATCACGCAGTGTGTCAACAGACTGCGATGAAGGAGTTGGAGAAACATTATTTATTCTAATTTGCCGTGGGACATGCTGGCGAATTCTTTGCTGCAAGCGCTGAGACGTGCGCTGAGACGTGTTCTTACTGCAGTAAGAACAATATGGGCGGATATCACGATCTGATCAATAGAAATCCGATTTGTACCAAATAGCCAATGGTTTGTAGTTAGATATTGGAGCACTCGTTTCCAGTCCATCCGGTGTCGATCATGTTTATCGGAATATAATATTTTTCCGTTGAAACGAATCGAATAATCGAATTAAACACTGCGCCATGCAGATTGCGCCGTGCCCGTAACGAAACTATGCACATTTACAAGTCACAGTGCGCGATAATTCGGGAATACTAGAGTATCCAGCAGACATCAAGAATGAATACACGAAACAGATGATTGCAAATTGGAAATCGCGTATCAAATCAGTTTGTCTCCAACATGAAATACCATCGGGTTCTGACATCGCATTGAGCAGCTGGCACGCGACAATTGTTTGCTGAGTGTAAGGGCGTTTTGAGCTACTCTTCTGCCATCCCTATTTACGCTCGAAAATCCTTATTGGAGTGAATGACAATCATGCGCAGTAATGAATTACAAGTCGCATGCACAGCTGCATACACAATAACACTGTCCAATTTCGTGGCCCGATTGAAAAACTATCACGTAAGAACGAGTATTTGCTTATCCGATTCAGAGCAACGATGAGATGGAATTTCTCGGCGCGTGCTCGTCATATCGACATGCGCAACGAATTCACGTTTTTATTCTCTGTCCCATTTCGCGTAATACATAGTGATCATTATTTGCGAACCGTGCAATTGGCCAGCAATGTCGCGTTGATGATTAAATTGCGGGTATTCCGAATACCCACAATATTCACAGGCATATCTAGCATACCGAGGTTCGGCGCTCATGTATGAAAATTGAACATTGAACATATGACTGCTCTGCTGTTAAATCCCCAGCAACGTGGTTAGTCGGAAAAGGTAGCGCCAAAGAGGCAAATTTACTTCATTTCGCGAAGGCCTGCTGTTGAATTATGTGAAATGGAATAACACCATGCTTCAACAAAGCGATTATATGACAATTGACCCGCCTGACTCTCACCCTCGGGAAACTCGTGAATAGTCTTACCGTATGACATGAAGATACAGCTCTCTGAAGAAACCGCTTTTATCAGCCCTACCGGTATATCTGATGATGATAACTAGGGCGATTTTTTACCTAAAAAACGGAAGATTTTGACCTGAAATAACTAAATTTTGACTTTTTTTTACCTAAAAAAAATGAATTCTGACCAAATTTTGACCTCACGTATGCAAATTAGGTGTTTTTGCACATAATGTTAAAATTGTACTACTTATCTTCATTTCTGGCTGGAACTGTCTGTCTTTACGAAGTAGTTTGGCCTGAAAAAACGTTTTTGGCTCAAAAACTGACAAATTTTTACATGAAAAAACTAGTATTTTAACTGAAGAGTTCCAGTAGTTACATCACGTATTATGGTAGAAATAATTAAAATTTGTTGTAGTACAACGAAAGATACTTTCTACATTCTCGGGTAGAAAGTGTCTGTCCTTACTGAGTAGCTTGCCAAGAATGGAGAAAGAACGTTCAACAGCAGCAATGCTATCTACATCACAATTTTTCAGCTTGCGCTTCTTGATATAAAAACCATGCAATGCCCAAGCAGTCTTGCTTCAGATAGGATATTGCGGTACGTCGACCATAAAACAGGGGCGGGCAACATACGGCACGCGGGCCGAATCCGGCCGCGATTTTGTCCTGCCCGCGGACAGTTTCCCGTCTTACATGATAATGTGACCGCGGCCCCAGTCTGCCGAGATTCCCCACTACTTTCTTAAACGTCAAATTTTAGTCACTGTATGTCATTATATACGTGTGTGCGAAGCGTGCGAGTGCAGAGCTTACGCGTAAGTTCGTCGAAGCGAGAAGACTTGAATCAATATCGGCATTTACCATGTACTCAACCCTAATGAATTGATATCTTGGTAAATTTGGGGTACCGGGCTTATCGAACGCCTTGGAATCTTAACTAAGGATTGCGCCATGGTGTGGACACAAGCACGCACGCGGCTCAGTGAAATTGGTCTGCGTCACACTTTCCATTTGGCTAAATGCAATTTGATGGTGATTTTTGACCGGCTTGCCGAGCATTAAATTTGATAAAACTGGTATCAATCGAAAGCTACCGCGGTACTGATTGCGAAAATATAAATTTTATTCTGCTCGCGGCAAAGGAACCCCCCAAAATCGGCCCCGAATGTTACATTGTAACGGAGATTGGTGTTGTGACGCAACCATGCCGTCTGAGCATCTCAAGCGCAAGTGCGCACGAGAGTTGCGCAACAATGCCCAATACGCTTCCGGTTTGCGCTGCTCTCACTTGCTCCCAGACGGCATCGTTGCGTCACAATACCAAATTCCGTTACAATGCAACATTCGAGGCTGATTTTGGGGGGTTCCAGGGCCACGAGCAGAATAAAATTTACATTTGCACAATCAGTACCGCGGTAGCTTTCGATTGATACCGGTGTTATCAAATTTCGCGCTCGGCAAGCCGGTCACTATAGGACGCTATGATTACACCGTGTGTTAAATGTTAATTGATCAGAGAGAAGCAAACATGGCGGGGCCTGTATGACAATGCTGTTCTCAAATCCAGATTGTCTTCGTTATTACCGACGAGAAATGGCTTTGAAGTGACATTGCTGTCGTTAAAATACATTCAATAAATACGATTTATTCTGTGTATATGTGTATAAAAGGGCGAATAATGTATCGATTCAGCAATCCGGCCCGTCAAGTAGGCCTACTCAATTTTCCTATATCCGGCCCGCCGACTGAAGAAGTTGCCCGCCCCTGCCATAAAACCATTTCAATCTATTTGTTTCATCTGACCGTTTATGATTCACAATGAGCAGACAATGGGCCGTTTACAACCGTAGGCCTATAAAGCTACAAGCTGTAAAATATCAAATGATAAGTTCACCGACAGTGCAAAATCTACAATACAAACGAAATGCAGAGGTCAAACATTTTTTGACTTTGTAAACAATTTTGACAAATTTTGACCTAACGCCACAATTTTGACAAAATTTTAACAAATTCTGACATGTCAAAAAATCGCCCTAATGATAACGTATATGCAATACGCAAGTAACAATACTATTGACCAATTTCATTCATTACCTTTCAAAAATTTTCGCGTTTTGCGTGGAAGTTATGCCACGTCCTTGGCCATATGAACTCGTTACGTCACAATGAGTCATTTTCGTCGCGTCTGGTAAAAATATCGCCTCCCACCCGGTCACACGTACAATGTTCAGACGCGGCGCCACTCGTGCATAGATTTATTCTTTGTTAACCTATATTCCCACTTCATGATGACGTTATACACTCGTATTAGTGAAAAAGTGAGAATTCCGCGAGCGGTGTCGCGTCTGAACTCTGAATATTGCACGTGTGACCCCGCCCTTTACTTTTCACCGCTTCGCTTACGTCACGCATCCTGGATAGAAATGCTGGGTACTGGGTATGCAGTATCGATACGACAGAACCGCAGAAAGATGCTAGAATTAGAATGATTAAAATTAAATGTCATTGTTTGTTACATGTTGTGAGTAGGACTGGGCAAAATCGAGTACCTGAGTGATTCGATTCTGAATCAAGTATTATGCGTCGATTCGAGTATCACTCGTTGTGACGTAGGCCTAATAGCGGTATGTAAGATGTCCACCGTCCATGTTCAAATATGTATCTTTCATGCTGCTACAAAGAATACAATGCCTGTTCTCCATCACATTTATGATACTTTGGGATTTTTTCGACCATACCGATTTCATCGCACTTTGTGACATGTTGTCGGTTGATCATGACATCAGAAATATGGTATTTCCAGTAACGTTAGTAGCTTTGTACTATGTGTTTCGTATGCTGCGCTACCACGGCCAATCAAGGTTTCAAGGCTTCCAGATGCAGTGGAAACAAAATATCAAAACTATGATTCTCATTGATCAATTCACATTCAGTGGCGAGGAGCGTAAATTTTCAGTACTCGAAAAATCGTGTTTTACTATTCGACTCGAATCATTAGAATTGATACTTGATTCAGAATCGAGTACTCGAATCATTCTGCCCAGCTCTGGTTGCGAGTCATTATGACTGCTTCGTGCTCTTGCTTGAGGTCTCTATGATATTTCTCAAGGCTCGTGTGCTCAAAATATCCCAACGTCGAATCCATACTGTTTTTATAGGAAGTTGTGTTAAGTACCTGCGCAAATTCCCAAATCGGAACAGTCTGATGCAAAACTGCATATTACGATGGAAATCTGTTGATAAATTTGCTCTCCGTTACTCTCACAATTAAATATAATTGGACGGTGACCAATGAACAATGCACATTGATTATAATGCGACAACCGACAGTCATCTAGCTCTAGCATTCAAGTTGAAATACAAGCAATTTTTTCTAACTGATATACTAGTCTGCCTACAGGATTAGCGGACCACGACCTAACATATCGATCTCGCCTTCCGCCACATGCCACCTCATTTTGTCGCTTGCCTTTTACATTCTCATCTTTACTTTTCATTCAGTGTGCATGTGCATTGTGCATGCCTCTTCTCTACTTCGCCTAGGCCAAGGTGGGTGTCTGATTTCAAAGACTGCTCCAAGTCGTTTCGACACCTTCCTATCTTTTCATTGTATCGCAGTTTTGTGGTGTTTTAAAATGATGAAAATAATAATTAAAAATGACACCAACCAATTGTATATATTATATAGTTAGGGGGATATATATCCAGAGGTGGTCAAAGTAGTCAAGAAAGCTACTCAAGTAGAAGTAGAAGTAGCGACGAAAAAAATCCACTCAAGTACGAGTAGAAGTACTGCTTCCATGAACCACCTAAAACTACTTGAAGTAGAAGCAGAATTGACTGACTTTAAATCTACTCAAGTAAGTAAGTACGGTAGTTGTGAAAACATCACATGGCTTGTCAAAAGGTGCAAATTGAGCTATGCGAAAGGTGTCGAGCTTGATTCATATTGATACATACCAGGAGGTATCCACTTTTCGACAGTATAAGCATTCGTCCGCATCATGGAATGAAAATGATAGTATTGATATGGAAATGCGATACTAATCCTCTGTTTTCTCGAACAGCACGTTTTAGAAAATATCATAGTATGACGCCCTCCCCATATTATAAGGCTCGTAGTTTAGTCGAATAGCGATACAGAGCAGTTGTATCGGATACGGTGTAAGCACTTTGCGCGATTAGTAAACGTTAATAAAAATATGGTGGACCGTGAAAATGTCATATTGTGTAGCTTTATTTCCGGAAATTAAAGGCATTTCTACACTTGCTTTTATACTTCAACATGTATGTTATCCAGACAAGAGAGTTGATATTAATCAGAAGTCAAAGTATATAATACTGGGAATTGAAAGTGAAATGCACATACCGGTACTACTTCTAAAAGCGGAACATATATTTAATGTCTTTAGTCCAGAAAGTTTCAAAGGATGGTATACTAATACTAGTAATACAGCTCAAAAACTGAAAAAAGTCAGAGTCCACCTACCAGATTAGGTTAGGACACGCTATGAACATCAGTTTCAAACGTTAAGATGAACCATATATACTGCGAGGAATTATTTCATATGGGCGAAGGGCGACAATGTGGTGTGAACGGAACCACGCCATCCCGCTACCTAAATTATATTCATCTATACTTTTGTGAAATGATACTGGTTACTCTGTATCCACTGCGCGCGAAGCGCGACGAAAATTCTGGGCTTTATTCAACTTTTATGAAAATTAAATGTTGATACTCCGTTAAAACAGCCCCTAAATTCCTCAGGCTATCTTCCTGATTGGAAGATTGAACTACTTCTACTTGACAAACTGAAAATAGCGGAAAGTAGGTAAGTACATCACAAAATATTACGAAGTACAAGTAGAAGCAGCGAAAATCAGGTCTACTTGAGTAAGTACCAGAAGTAGAGGAAAATTACTTGAGTACTTCGAAAAAGTAGAAGTACTTCGTTACTGACCACCTCTGTATATATCCCTGCTTAGTTTCACGAGTTGAATTACTGGAAGGGGCTTGCACACCGAGCGTCAGCAGAGTGGCGCAGCGGAAGCGTGCTGGGCTCATAACCCAGAGGTCGATGGATCGAAACCATCCTCTGCTACAGAGGCGCTGTGATCGTATAGTGGTTAGTACCTCACGTTGTGGCCGTGATAACCCAGGTTCGAATCCTGGTCACAGCAGTACTTTTTATATAACGATATATCGTTGCCAAATATAATCACTAGGGCGATTATTTTTTGACCTAAAAAAGTTCATTTTTTGACCTTAAAAATCTTGATTTTGACCTAAGGTATGCAAATTAGGTGTTTTCCCACATAATGTCAGAATAGTACTAAATATCTTCATTTCTGGTTGGAACCGTATGTCCTTACGAAGTAGTTTGGCCTGAAAAAAAAACTTTTTTTGCCTCAAAAACTGACAAATTTTTACATGAAAAACTTCATTTTAACGAAATCTGGCCCTATGAAGAATTCCAGTTGTTACATGACGCATTATGGTAGGAATAATTTTTAAAAAAATTGTAGTACAACGAAAGATGCTTTCCTACATTCTCGAGTAGAAAGTGTTTGTCCTTACTAAGTAACCTGTCAAAAATGGAGAAAGAACGTTCAACAGCAGCAGTTGTCGGCTGACAACACTGAAGTTGTGTGTACACTGCTGATGACAAACCGTGTTGCTTCCGGCAATGGTTTCTACATCACAATTTTTCATAATGCGCTTCTTGATATAAGAACCATGCAATGCCTACGCAGTCTTCTTTAGTTGGGATATTGCGGCCCGTTGAGCATAACACCATGTCAACCTATTTGTTTCATTTGACCGTTTATGATTCACAATAACCAGACGATGGGCAGTCTACAACGACAGGCCTGTAAAGTAAGCTACAAACTGTAAAATGTCAAATGACAGGGCAAAATCTACGATACAAACGAAATGCAGGTTGCAAAAAAGTTTTAACTTTGTACAAAATTTGACATTTTTTGACCTAACGCTACAATTTTGAACCTAATTTTGACTTTTTCTCGACATGTCAAAAAAAATCACCTTAATGATCACTAATTACTGTACGACAGGGGTTCTTAGAGTATGGGTCGCGACGGCACCAGAGCAATATTTTTTCAGGCATGTAATATTTGTTGAATTCCTTGCAACGAAAAAAGTTTATCGCGCCTCGCGCGATTTCCTGTGGATAGTTTTTACATGTCCGAGGGCATTATAGTCAATAAGCGATGTTACCAGATATCCTGCCATACCTGAGTATCAGAGGTGGTCAGTAACGAAGTACTTATACTTTTTCGAAGTACTCAAGTAGTTTGCCTCTACTTCTGGCACTTACTCAAGTAGATCGAATTTTCGCTACTTCTAGTTCGTAATATTCTGTGATCTACTCACTTACTTTTCGCTATTTTCAGTTTGTCAAGTAGAAATAGTATAATCATCCAATTCGAAAGAGAGATTGAGGAATTTCGGGGCTGTTTTCATGGAGTACTAACATATAATTTTCATAAAAGTTAAGTAAAGCCCAGAATTTTCATCGCGCTTCGCGCAAAGTAGATATGGAGTGACAAGTATGTTTTCACGAAAGTATTGGAGAAGAGGCTACAATTTACGTAGCGGTAGCGTGGCTCGCTTTACTCCCACCGTATTGTCGTCCATATGAAATAGTTCATCACAGTAAATATGGCCCATCATAACGTTTAAAACTAGTAGTTTCACAATCTAGCATTTACCACAATCATATCGTGATCTAGCAGCCCAGCATGGCGTGTCCTAATCTGGAGAAGTGGTATCTGACTTTTTGAGCGTCAGACCTATTTTAGCAGACCACTGTTGAAGCTATCTGGACAAGAGACATGGAACACATTTTCTTCTTTTAATTCACAGTATCATTAGTTTGAGTTCTAATGAGTTTCAGTTCCTTTGTCTGGATCTGCATGGGGAACTTACATGTTGAAGTTTAAAAGCTAGTGTAATAATGCCTCCATTTTCCGAAAATATAATTTCACTGTAGTATGGCATTTTACGATCCGTCATATTTTTTATTACCGTATACTGATCTCGCAAAGTCTTAACACCGTATCCGATACAGCTTCTTGGTATTGCTCTTCGATTAAACTATGGACCTTATAATATGGGGGAGGGCGCCGAGGACGTTTTCTAAGACGTGGTGTTTGGGTAAACAAAGATTAGCGTCCATAGCGATTTCCATAGCGATACTATGATTTGCATCCCATGATGCAGACGAATGCTTATGCTCTCGAAAATTGATACCTCATGTGATGCATCAATATGCTCAAGCTCTCTGAACCCTCCGTATAGCTCAATTTGCAACTTTTGACAGTACATGCGAACGTATTATGACCGTTTTCAAAACTACTTACTTACTTGAGTAGATTTTATGCCAGGAAATTCTACTTCTACTTCAAGCAGTTTTAGGTTGCTTTTGAAAAAAGTACTTCTACTTGTACTTGAGTAGATTTTCGCGCCGCTACTTCTACTTCTACTTGAGTAGCCTTCTTGACTACTTTGACTACCTCTGCTGAGTATACAGGGCCGGTGGGGGACTGTGAGACACAGGTATTTCGAGGTCAACCCTTTTCGCGCCGGAAGACGCGATGTCACTAAAAGTAAGATTTGGGTCGCGGTCTAAAACGTTTTACAGCTACTCCTTTAAGCTTACTGAACTGCTATGAACTTTCAAGTTAACAATTAGTTGGTTTGTGCGGACACTATTCAATGCTATGATTCCAATAGAAGGGCCTAGGGTATACGTCCTACTCTATACTGCAGTGCAGTGATTTTCAACCTTTTTTAGCACAATCCGCAATTGTTTTGTCAACTAAATTTCATCCGCACAAACTAACCGACAATTGCTGTACAAAACGTAAGTTCTTAACAATATTTGTTCACATGTGCAGCAAGTAAAGGCTACTGGTTTAGGCCATCAAATGTATCAATAAAACAATTTTTCCTCTCGTTTTGATTTCAACCATAGCGCAATAAAACCCTTTTTGGTCAAATAAGTTGATGGGTTTTGTACTAGACCGCCTAGTGCTTGGAAGGCTTGGTCTTCATAAGAACCATCCCGCACTATTATCCAATATATACAGTGTGTTTCCGAGAGTGAAAAATTCTTGCTGGCAGAAATCGTTTTAAGAGTACGACGCGAAGGTCCCGGAGGCTTCAGTTCGTCGAAGCGGTGGAAAACTCACAAGTTTGTTTTGATGCTTCTGCCTGAGGGCTTGGAAAATAAGTTCCAAAACTATCAAGGCAAGTAGGCACATCAGAGATCGCTACCTTGTGATACGCTGCTCCAACTTGTGTTCTGCTGTGTTCAATAACATTTAAGCACTTGTTCTTAAACATTTCAGACCGCAGCCAAATTTTAGTTTTCGTGGCATCTCGAGACCCAACCCTCACACATAAAAAAGAATGCATTGATAAAATTAGGATAGGAGGCCTACTGCGATTTTTCGGGCATGTATGACACAGAGAACGCGCACACAATGTGTACGCAACACAACTCTACGAAACATGTCTGAGGCACGCGATTCCAAATTGGGGTGAATTATATTCCTCTGGGCGTCGCATTTGTACTCACTAGCCAGAGGTGGTCAAAGTAGTCAAGAAAGCTACTCAAGTAGAAGTAGAAGTAGCGATGAAAAAATACACTCAAGTACAAGTAGAAGTACTTCTTTCATAAGCCACCTAAAACTACTTGAAGTAGAAGTAGAATTTACTGACTTTTAATCTACTCAAGTAAGTAAGTAGTTTTGAAAGCAGTCCTAATTCGTTCGCATGGACTGTCAAAAGCTGCAAATTGAGCTATGCGGAAGGTGCAGAGATTCGTATTGATGCATCCTGAGAGGTATCAATTTTCGACAGAATAAGCATTCTTTCGTATAATGGGATGCAAATTATAGTATTGATATGGAAATGCGATACTAACCCTTTGTTTACTAGAAGACCCCGTTTTAGAGAATATCATGACACGGCGCCCTCCCCCATATTGTAAGGCCCCAAGTTTAGGCGAGAGCAATACGGAGAAGTTGTATCGGATACGGTTTCAACACTTTGCGCGATTAGTATACGTTAATAACAAATATTGTGGATCGAAAAATTTATATTTAGGGTAGCTTTATTTTTGGAAAATAGAGGCATTACTACACTTGCTTTTATGCTTCAACATGTATGTTCTGCATACAAAAGAACTGAAAGTAATTAGAACTCAAAGTATGATACTCGATCGGAATTGAAAGTGAAATACAAATACTACTTCTAAAAAGCGTAAAATAAATTTCATGTTTTTTGTCCATAAAGCTTCAAAGGTGCTCTGCTAAAACAGGTGTAACGTTAAAAATATCCGGATTTTCCAGATTAGCAGGACATGACATGGGCTGCTAGATTACGATATGATAGGTAATTGCTAGATTCCGAATCGGTAGTTTCAAACGTTATGGTGGGCCATATTTACTGTGATGAAATATTTGATATGGGCGACAGTGCGGTGTGAGCGGAACCAAGCAATCCGGTACCTAAATTATAGTCACTGATACTTTCGTGAAACATATTTGTCACTCCATAGCTACTGTGCGCGAAACGCAACAAAATTTCTGGGCTTTACTTGACTTTTATCAATATGAAATGTTGGTACTCGGTGAAAACAACCCCGTAATTCCTCAGGCTATCTTTCGTATTAGGGATTAAACTACTTCTACTTGACAAACTGAAAATAGCGAAAAGTAAGTAAGTAGATCCCAAAATATTACGAAGTAGAAGTAGAGAAAATCAGATCTACTTGAGTAAGTACCAGAAGTAGAGGAAAACTACTTGATTACTTCCAAAAAGTAGAAGTACTTCGTTACTGACCACCTCTGCTCACTACTCACTACTTGTAATCCAGTGTTGGGATGACTCGAGTCATGACTTGACTCGAGTCAGACTCGAGTCACCTTTTTCGTATGACTTGACTTGACTCGAGTCACTTTGCAAAAATGACTTGACTTGACTTGACTCGGCGCATCAAAAGTGTGGATTGACTCGTGACTCGGAGCAAAATTCACGAGTCAATTTCAAGTCATCAAGTAATCGGTGTCGATAAAAATCACTGTATCTTCCATATGTTCGGATTGTTCGCGAAACGCTGGTGTAACCCGTGAGAGCGACAAATCACTCAATGATCGTGTGTTTCACTGAGCCACCATTGTCTTACATGAATAAAATGACCACACACGTAGTAATTGAAGCGTACAGCTTAGGTTGTCGTAAACTAGTAGTGAGGTATTTAGCATAATATTCATTTTCTGTTTTCTGTTCTTATACCTTAACCAAACATCTTGTTTCATTGAAATTGAATTCGAATATAGTTTATATACTCCTCAACCATTGGTGTAGGCTCGAATGGTATCATATCAACGTGTAAATGAGTAATGTATTGCATCTTATCAATTCGTTTTTCAAGTTTGGCTGGTAACTATAAACTGAGGCTATGCAATTACTTACGTAGTTGAACAGTTCTACGTATATGCCTATGTGAGCGATACAGTGCCTTCTTGCGTCTATATTTAACTTTATATTCGTTCATCGGTTCAGAATCAATGACCACATCAATCTGTTAATCAGACAGCTAGCAAAATTCAATGACGTAATCATGCCTCATACTTCGAAAAGGCGATTTGACTTGAATTGTGACTTGACTCGTGACTTGACTTGACTTGACTCGACTTGACTCGAGTCACCTCCAAAAATCGAGTGACTTGACTTGACTCGAGTCACCTTCGAAAATCGATTGACTTGACTTGACTCGAGTCAAAATGTGCAATGACTCGAAATGACTCGTGACTCGAAGGTAGTGACTTGATCCCAACACTGTTGTAATCACCGCAAGTCATACAAGGTTTCGAGTCACAAGTCAATCTCACTTTTATAGTTTTGACTCGAGTCACTTTCAATTCACCGCTGAGTCAAAACCTAGTCCAAGTCAGTGAATAGAGGGTCGAGTCCTAGTCAGAGGTGGTCAAAGTAGTCAAGAAAGCTACTCAAGTAGAAGTAGCGACGAAAAAATTACTCAAGTACGAGTAGAAGTAATTCTTCCATAAGCAACCTAAAACGACTTGAAGTAGAATTGACCCACTTTAAACCTACTCAAGTAAGTAAGTAGTTTTGAAAACAGTCTTAATTCGTTCGCATGGACTGTCAAAAGCTGTAAATTGAGCTATACGGAGGGTTCAGAGAGCTTGAGCATATTGATGCATCACATGAGGTATCAATTTTCGAGAGCATAAGCATTCGTCTGCATCATGGGATGCAAATCATAGTATCGCTATGGAAATCGCTATGGACGATAATTTTTGTTTACCCAAACACCACGTCTTAGAAAACGTCCTCGGCGCCCTCCCCCATATTATAAGGTCCATAGTTTAGTAGAAGAGCAATACCAAGAAGCTATATCGGATACGGTGTTAAGACTTTGCGAGATCAGTATACGGTAATAAAAAATATGACGGATCGTAAAAATGCCATACTACAGTGAAATTATATTTTCGGAAAATGGAGGCATTATTACACTAGCTTTTATACTTCAACATGTATGTTATCCAGACAAAATAACTGATTTTAATTATAACCCAAAGTATATGATACTGGAAATTGAAAATGAAACATAAATACTACTTCTAAAAGCGGAACACGTTTTTCATGCCTTTGGTCTAGAAAGTTTCAATGGTGGTATGCTAAATCAGCTCTAAAACTAACAAAAAATGTTACAGTCCACTTTGCCAGGTTAGTACGCGCCATGGACAATTGGACATGCTAGATTACGATATGACAAGTAAATGCTACATTGCGAAACATCAGTTTCAAACGTTTGGATGATCCATATATACCGTCATGAATTATTTCATATGGGCGAAGGGGGGACAATGTGGTGTGAATGCAGGGATATCTAGATATCTGATTCTAGATATCCCTGTGTGAACGGAACCACGCCAACCCGCTACCTAAATTATATTCATCGATACTTCCGTGAAATCATACTGGTAACTCCGTATTCACTGCGCGCGAAGCGCGACGAAAATTCTGGGCTTTACTCAATTCTTATGAAAATGTTGATTCTCCGTGAAAACAGCCCCGAAATTCCTCAGGCTGTCTTCCTGATTGAAAGATTGAACTACTTCTACTTGACAAACTGAAAATAGCGAGAAGTAAGTAAGTAGATCACAAAATATTACGAAGTAGAAGTAGCGAAAATCAGATCTACTTGAGTAAGTACCAAAAGTAGAGGATAAATACTTGAGTACTTCGAAAAAGTAGAAGTACTTCGTTACTGACCACCTCTGAATATGACAAGGTTCAAATATGTAGGCCTACCTCTTATGTCACCGCAAAAATACGATGTCTGTTATCCATCACATTAAAGATATACTTTGGTAGTTTTCGCAATACCGATTTCATTGAGCTAAGTGAAAATGTTGTGGAATGATCGGGACTTCGTAAATGTGTTATTTCTAGTAAAGGTCTTAGCTTTTTACTATGTTTTGTGAGCTATGATGCGGCCTATCAAGGTTTCAAAGCTACCATGCACATTGCACAGTGGAGAATAGTATCGTGACTTTAATTCCCGTTGATGAATTACACTCAGTGGCGAAAAGTGTATGATTTCAGTCCCCGAAAAATCGTCTTTCACTACTCGACTCGGATCATTACAATTAATACTCGATTTAGATTCGAGTACTAGAATCATTGTGCCCAGTCGTAGTCGCATGCTAAGTGTTGCCACTTGCCATGGATGTTCCACCATTCACCGTCCTTCCAGTTTCCACGTGCGGAAGTGTCTTGATGCGCTAGAGAGAGAGAGAGAGAGTCTTTATTTTCATCGAACCAAAATACATAACGTAATGAGCAGCATGATCGTATGCCACAAACTGATTATTACTAAACTTCCACCCAACGATGTGTCGCAAGTTGACAGGATACTACCATGTCGCGGAATGATCAGGCAACTATTGCTGGTTTCGTTCCTTTCGAGATGTTTCCGTACATTTCAGCGGGCTACTTACACTGACTACGCGAGGCCACCGAAACATATAATGTTGAAGAGTATCATTCGTAACTGCATGTATACTCCCACTATAAATCGGTTGAAGTTACGCCGGTTGAGTCACTGTAACCACGTATGAGAATGTTTTAATTTGTTTTTATATTGCGGAATGGAGTCACTCCTAGGTCGTTATGGTATATTACTCAATAGAGCGATAGTTTTAATGCGATGCGAGGTATAGTAAAAGCAGTTCCAGGGAGCTACACTCCATCTGACAATATGAGTTCGACATCTCTCGTAAGACATGTTACGACTGAAGAAACGCAATCAGACACCGAAAATAGCAAGATAACCGAGAGCGTAACTGCGAATGCGAATGCTAGTTTTAACCACTATTCGGCCGCGTGGACTGATGCCGTACTTATGGTATTTGAAACTATAAATGTTGTTATTATCGTACTCACTTTATGGCTACTACTCAGTTTGATTGCATATGGCTTTAAAACGAGGCGCTTTGCGAAAAGCCCGCAATCCTCAAGTCTCAGCAACGGAAAGAAATATCTGTCTTGCGTCTTCGCGGTTACGTGCCTTCTTCCGAGATTGATCGTGACCGAGATCATGCACGTACTCCATCGCCAGGGTAGCAACGACTGCGAAAAACTCGGCGATATTGCAAAGCTATGTAATGCGATCAGCTTCTATGGCATATACACGTTTCTATGGTATCGCCAAAGGGTGATCTTCAGTCATCCGTTTGTCAAAGACAAGGTCAGTCAACTGATGAACTACCTCAGTAAAGCATATGTGGTTTTTCTAACTGCTCTAGTGATAGCGCTTATGTTGACAATGACGTTGCGCGAAACATATGACGAGAGTTCTTCTGCGTGCTATGAAAGCCGACCTCCATTGACTGGATACATCTTCGTCGCATCATTGTTTGTCACTCAAGTACTGATGCTGTGCCTTATTATATACCCAGCAACACGAGTAACGATTCAAGCGAGTGAAATGGAAGAGGGAAACGACAGTAGTGTGGCATCCATTCCGAGACGTCACTCGCTCTGTTGGGATTATGGTTTTTTTCGATCAGGTTTGGTAACAAGCCCAGTGGAAATGTCAATAAAGAGAGCGGTATTTAGCAGCGTGGTAATTGTGGCCACGGACATTCTAGCTGTTGTCGTAGAAACGACTTTACCAACGAAAGCGCCTGTCGTTATCAGGCAAACTGTCGTAGACATAAGTTCATGCATCGATATCTTCTGTGTCGTGACGACATTTGGTTTTTCGTTGAAGGTTTTCACATTGTTTTTACCTTCATGTAACAGCGGAGGTAAAACAAAGAACTGAGAGCTCAAATATGGTCATAATCAAGTTCAAGCATGACCGGAACATGGGGTAACTGTTGGCACTTTTTCGTGGGTTGTATTTATATATTGTTGTGCTTATTAATTCTTCACTTTATTATTTGCGTTCGTAATCCATCAATTATTTGCAATTATACGCCTTCTCGCGCAGGCTGTTCTCGTCGCTATAAAAAGTGTTGGCGAACGACCAGCAGTTGTGTATTTGCAGCGAGACGACGTATAATTAATTGTTCATTCGGTTGGTTCTATGTTGCAGTTGCATTAATTCTGTAACCTTCGTGTCTGCTAGCGTTCTGTGACTTGGAATATCTCTTCTACCGTTGTTCTCTGATTTGGAACTTGGCCATTTTCTTGAAGTCGTGGGAAAACTTTGAATTACAGAGATTAGTATACAGAAGGTATCCCGTGAGACACTCTTCTGCGCCTAGAATTCGGTATCGGAAGCATGAATTGGATAGCTGTAACCAAATTTCTTCGACCAACTTCCCAGTATCGAGCTGTTTGATCCTTCAACGTCTCATAGTGACATTGCTGAGTGCTGACTCTAGTCCAGGGGTGTCAAACATACGGCCCGCCAGACGATTTCATCGGACCCGCGAAGCAAATCTGAGTAGATTGAAAAATTGTTATGTTTTACAGCACATTTGTAACAAATGATGAGATGTTTTGCAGAAAATACTTTCATGTTCATAGGCCTCTTTTATAACCACCGGACTACGGCGCAGTGGTTTCACTCTAGTTATCACTTGTAACAAGTCGGTGAAATTGATATCCAATTTCAAGAAGGCAAAAAGTGCACATGAAGTTCAGAGTTTTATACAAATATGGACCAAAAAGTAGTTATTCACAGAAGCGATAACGCCAATGCGGAACCGTTATATGCAGTTTACATGGAAATATATAGTTGCACAGACACGCCACTGTTTAGCAGTTCTTAACTGTATTCAACCGGACAATCATCGTATTTTGCCAATTTCGTTGTTCACGAATGAAGGTGTTGCGACTCGGTACTTTAAAAACCCTATGATCTGTGTATTATCTCTATATGCTTAAGTGAAAAGCAAGAGGTAACAATTTGGAATCGGTTGACTGGTCCGGTCCTCATGCGATTTGAAGGCTTGAATCCGGCCCGCGACGCAATTTAAGTTTGACACCCCTGCTCTCGTTCCTATCATTATCGCAATATTAAAGATACGAAGTCATCGGGCATTGTTTGCGAACCGTGTGCTGTTCAAACTGCACAAGTGCACATGCACATCGAATGTTGAGGATTTCCAAGAAACTTTTCTTTCCTCGTTACGACAAATTTTCGTTATAGCACAGCACCAAATTATAAAATCAATTCGCCAAATTATTCAGGAAGCACATGTCGAAATAGTTGTTGAATTGTGGTAGCCCAGTTGACTTTCAATCACTGTATTCAATGGATCAATGAAGATCGAGTCACAAACGATAATTGGTAGGCCCACAGAAGAATTGTCATGGTAAAATAGATCGCATGAATGCATCTTGTCGCGATACCCATGCAAACGGCAATCGCCGAAATGATATCTTCAACGATATAATTTATAGCCAGTTTTTTCAAGCATTTGGATGTTGATTTAGAGCGCGTTGTTGCTGAACATCTGCTTGGGAAAATGAAAAAGTGCTGCAAGACAAGACATTCGCAAAGCCAGAATCTACCACGAAACCACATATATATTTCGATCAATATAAGGCGTATAAGTCGTGCGGTGTCAAATTGCATATTGAAAGCTTATACACTACGCCGATCACGTGCACAGAAACAAAATAAAGCTGAGTCGATCAGGATTATAACGGGTGGGAAATAATTCGAAAATGACAAGGTATGGTTTGTTTGTTTTGGGGTATTCATGGTGTTTGTCGACTACTATGGTCATTTACACCAGGCCGATATTCTTCTTATTTTCCGTAACTGCCGACTTATAGCACGGCCCACCTTAAGGCTTTTGTAAGACACCGCTGACGCGGATGAGGTGGCGAGGAGGAGCCTACAGCCTAGGTAAACCTCCAACACTTAGGTATCGGAATTCGGAAGTCGACCTCGGTCGGACTCGAACCCGCGTCCATTGGTGTTGCAGCCGCGGATTATACCACTGCGCTATCTCGCCAAGACAAGGTATGGTAATTTTAGTTTACTTGCGAAACCCATATATAACACTGATCCACGTTTAAAGCAAAGTTATAGTAATATAGTGTCTTGATTGAGAAAGCTCTTTTAATTTTCATTGTTCCAATAGTTTCTTGCATCATAATAGTATCGTATCAACGAAGTGGCTGCTACGATGTTTGCACCTCCAAACGTCCGCTTTCATGGAAGTTTATTATAAACCTCTGTCATGACGAAGTGGTGACATTCCGAGCTCTTTGTCACTAGAATTTCGCTTCTAACGGTGTCTTTGAGAAATTTCGTTGTGAGTCGCTCGAAGTTAATGATTTTCAGAAGTGAAAGCATATGACGCCTTCTTAGATCCGGATCATACCTCACCCATTTCATCACAGCTATCCAGGTGGCTTCGCCATGGACGTTTCGCTTACGCAGTATTTTTCCCAGCAGCTGAAGTTCTTCGAAAGTGATATTTGCGAATTCCGGGTGCTCGATTACTTTCAAGAAATTAGTTACGAAAAACGATACCAATTCCTTGTCGACTCTCGCGAAAGCTGTGTTTTTATACTTTCGCGATAAATACTTGAGAGTAAAGCATGTGTCGACGGTGGTGTTCCAGATAATGTGTCTGGGATCTTTAAACACGACGTCCGAAATGTATTTCACAGAGTCCGCAGACGACCGTACCGCTTTCACTTTCAGAATTGAGCAAATAACAAATTTTGGCGAAAAGTCCTCCATATGTAATACTTTCAAAACATCCAGGAAATCCGCTTCGCGGTCTTTGTCAGCCTGCAGCCAGGTCAGCGCGGTGTCCCACATGTCCGATTCCTCCAAGAGTGAGCAATCGCATGTGTTAAAGAACAGGCAGAATTCGTCAAGTCTCCACGATTCTATTTCCGGCCTCGTTTTTATTTGCTTCAAGTGGGCTGACATGAATCCAACTACTGTTTTCAAATATCTATCGTAGAATTCCGTACAGAAAGTCGTCACTATGCTGAAGATGTTTAGACAATTCCGAATGTTCAAGCTTGCCTTCACTTCTCCGATATTGGTCAGCACTTTTGCTGCAATAAATTCCTTGACCGATGTATTTTCAGATACCATTACTTCGTTCCAAACGGTTGTAGATAGGAAATTGATGGTAAAACGCGTAACTTTAATGAATCTTAACAGCTCCAAAAACTCTGTGACCCTTTGCGAGGGATCGTGCGATACCCAGCTGACCACACCCTTCCATAAGAGAGAATCTTTGGGTTTGAGTTCACGCTTATCAATTTGGACTTTCGTCATGGGGGATTTGCAGCTTTTAGCAGAGCCTATCAGGGACCTGGACTTACTTGAAAGAAAAATTCTCGGGGTGTGGGTCGCCGAACGCAGCTCACGAGCCGGCGCGGAACTGCCACGCTGTGTGCTCCGCCACATTTTCAAAAAATATTTCATATCCTGTTTTTGCAACTCCTTGAAAGTGTCCGTTTCGACTACTTCATCCATTTTATCAACAATAAACCGGTCCACCGTTTCTCTGAATTTCCTGTTTTCGAAGATCACTACCATGTTCCGTATGTTCAGGCAATTTGATGGAGTTAAATTGTTTCTGATGAAATCGTAACATAGATCCATTAAGGCTTCAATCCGAAACAGATCAGCTGCATTCAAAATCGATTCCATATTTGAAATCGAAATGTCGGCTTCGCCGGAGTACATGAACCGAATGCATTGTTCCATAGCGTCTGGTGACACCCCGTTGATATATATTACACCTTGATCAATACCCTCTGCTAAAATGGATCGGAAGTACTCCGAGCACGCCGCAAGGACGGCTTTATGAGCCGGAAATGATGACTTGCCGATGTTGATCAAAAAGTCGCAGACAATGTTCGACTTTAGGAGATCCTCCAGGTTCGACATCATTTGCAGGCTGTGTGTGATCTTACATTCTTCTTCTTTTTGCAGCATGATTAATACCCACCAACTAATCACTTATTATCCTTGTACGACTTGATATCTCCGACAGACGCACGTTCTTATCTTATCGATTACCTGCAATAGGGGACGTAGTCACGTTAGTTACTGCATGTGTTTAGAAATGCATGGGGTACCTTGGTCATAGATAATACATATCAACACTGCATCTGGACCCTCATACAATGTACTCAATCTTTTGGCAAGCTTCGTGTGTTCTGCGGATCTTGAAATCCATTCTGTCTGGTAGCATCAAATATCATATTACGCTATAGTGCCTCCCATCAATTGAAAACGGACATTAGGCTTTTGTAACATTGTTTACAGCGAGTTCTTACATGTGATTACTTGTTGTTTTTGTTTAGCGTAAACTCAATTTGGCAAAATGAATTAGGCGTATTGTTCACCACAATCGTGTTCAACACAGAGGAATATGATGCGCTATTATTCAGACTCCAGTGTGACCAAACATTGTTGTAATATGTTGCGATCGTACTTTACCATTATTATTACAAATTACTGCGTCCAGCTATGGCAGCTAACCAGCTTATCATGAAGTTATCTGTGCTAATTAGGATTACCATATTTTGGAAATCTGAAAAGAGGACACGTTTTGAAAATTTTCAGACTTACAATACTGAAGTAAAATCCTGAAAAAATGGTAAATTTTTTCCGACTTTGTGGCCGGTTGACTAAAAAAGGTCATCTTTCCGGCTCAAATCCCGAATTACCGGCTTTCTATGAGATTTTCCGTTGGCTCACGTCCCGAATAACTTGTCGGTCCGTTACTTGACCACTGATTTCCTATATCTCACTCCAATTTCTACGTACATTTAACCAAAATTCTCAAAAAAGAGGACGTTTAGGCGTCCTCCGAGGACACTTTCAAAAAAGTAAAAAAAGAGGACAAGAGGTCGTATGGTAACCCTATGGTTACACATTTGTCAATATTTTATACCAGTGTTCAAAATCCTAATCAGTTGCTCTTTTTAGTTTCTACCCGCTCAAGACACCAGAGGTTTTCAAAGTATAGTCTTTGTTGATACTAAAGTAGAGCTGACGTCGTGAATTTCTATTCAAGTAAAAGTAGAAGTATAGATTTCTGAGTTATGTATAAAATTAAGTAGACTATTGTCTAGGACTCAGGGGTTCTCAACTTCCCTGGTATAACGGGCCGCATTTTAACAGCAGAAGACGCTGCGGGCCGCAGAAAAAATATTTACATGTATTTGTGGGCTAATGTTAAATTTAGGCTAATGTAACCTATTTACCAGTCGTATACGGCCATGTAGTACGTTTTTATGCATTCTAAAGCATTAATGGACAGCGTTCGTAAGTTTGCAGCTGCTGCTTGTTGTAAGACTATGTATCTTCTTGCGGCGCAAGTAAATCACTTCATGGAGCGTGCATTGCATTCGATACCAAGTCGGTATATTCAACTTCAAACCCTTCCACCAGAGAACCGAACTCTTTGTTTCAATGCGTGAGAGAGCAAGTATAAAATTACGGTTTGCGTTACGGAGGCCATTATCACATTGAGCTCTGAGTGATATGTGAAGAAGTCTGGTGATCGGGGCCATTTCTGAGCAAACCAATCGGCCCTTTTTCTTTCCTTCCAAGCCTGGGGCCCTGCATCATTAATTACAGTAGTCAGCTTAGTCAAGTTGATATTTTTGCTGGTCCCCTCCCCAGGTTTGCCCAGCCTGCATTTACTCTGCATATACGTCCACTCTGATAAAATTCAACCAGATAATTAATTATGCAATATCGGTGGATTCGTCCGAGGCTGCGTTAAGTAGTCTACGCGGCAACGTGTTTCAGAACAAGCTATAAAATACCGACGGACATTGATGTTTCTCGTCTGGTCACGATTGAATCAGACGACTGTATCTTCGCGATTCGTCGGGTGATGTTGTCCATGCTACTAAGTTCCGGAAACAGCAGATATTCGCACAGAATGTTGAGGTTTTATTGAAATAACACCTTCTTTAGCAGATTTCTTGGGTTTAGCGATATTCCAATCAATTTTGAACGATGCGTCTGCAACGTCATCGGCAATCTCAACAACCGTTTGCACTGAGTCTAACACTCTTTAAAAGTGTAGGCCTACTACGTTGCGGAATTCTCTTGAACTAGAGTCAAGTCGAATACCGATTCAAATCAATACCAATCTTAAGTCGAGCATAAATCAAGAAACGAGAACACATTAAAGCAGTGGTTCTCAAACTATTTTAGACACGCCCCCGTTTTTGATAGGTAAAATTTAGTACCCCCTTATCGTCATATAACAAAATGCAACCAGAATGCTAGCAACACAAACGGCTAGTTCGATAGGAAGGAAGGTTATGGCTGTTGATGAGAGAATTCTCAAATATGAAATTCTGACTATACACCGAGAAATAACTAGGAAACGGAGATAAATTGCGCAGAGCACAATTTTTTTAGTTCAGTTGACCGCATCTTCGCCCACCCCCCCCCCCCCAGATGCTTTCAGGCCCCAAAGGCAGCGCATCCTCCAGTTTGAGAACCACTGCTTTCAAGAATGAGTAATCAAATGAAAGAGAGACGGTGCGATAAAAGAGCTAAGTATCTAAATTAATTTGTAAAAATACCGTGTCAGAGGTAACTGCGTTTATAATGAAAGATGTCGCGGGCCGCAAAATAATCGTCTGCGGGCCGCGGGCTGAGAATCCCTGGTCTAGGTCTAGTTTGCTTAAAATCAGAAAACTATGAACAAGAAGTATAAGTATAGTCAGACGACGAATACGTAAGCTTTAATATCTCTGAGTAGGTACTGGAAATAGGAACAACCTATTTGAGTAGAAGTAAAAGCACTTATCGTTACTGACCACATTTGCAAGTCATATAACGTACAATGCGATAAACGCGGGCGGTAACATACTAATACCGAGAATGCTATTACCGAGAATGAATATAACCGAGAATGCATATTACCGAGAATGGTGATTACCGAGAAAGACAGGACCGAGAATGGACATTACCGAGAAAGACTCGACCGAGAATGGACATTACCGAGAACGAGATCTATTCTTGAAATTTGACACCGAATGTAATGCTTCGGTAATCTCAACAGCGGGATCCAAATTCCTTGAATGTGAACTTCCTGTCACTGATTGTGTCACCGTCCGTGACACTAGAAAAATAAAGTGTAACACATAACGGAGATGGAGCTTGCGTCATCGAGAATAGTACTGACTTAACACGCTCTTCTGCTTGTGGATAATAGTATGACTCCTTCCCGTCAGCTCTACGGTCTTGACCAGGAAACAGGCAGGATTTAGCTCCGCTGTCGTACGCTAGATACGACAACCATTCGAATGGAGAAGACGTCTTTGTCTATCTGGGAGACGGAACTTGCTTTATGTCTCGCTAATTACTGAAACCGAGTTACGACAACATCCGCGTATCTTGTTACAACGCACTTGCACGTATTAACGAATGCGTGCGGATATACATAATCCAGTGATATTATAATATGGTCCAGTGTCATACTGGTTTTACACCTCGCACCTCGTTTTACACAGATCGCAGGTTACGACGAAGTATACATGTAAAAGCAAAGAAGCAGGAGATCTCATCGACCTCGTCGGTACCAGCAGTCATACTAGTCAGAATTAGGGCTGGGCAAAATCGAGTTCCTGAGTGATTCAATTCTGAATCACGTAATATGCTTCGAGTCGAGTCGAGTAATCGAGTATCACTCATTGTGATGTCATAACAGAATGCAATATGTCAAAGTTTAAATATTTATTTTCTATGCGACCACAGAGACTATAATGCCTGTTGTTCATCACGTTAAAGATACCTTAGTATTTTTTCGACCTTACCGATTTCATTGCACTTTGTGACAATGTTGTTGGATGATCATGATTCTGGAAATGTGCTATTTCCAGTAACGTTCGTAGCTTTGTATTTCACGTTTCGTATGCTACCATACGGCCAATCAAGGTTTCAAGGCTTCAACAATTAAAATTAGTATCGAAACTGTAATTCTCGTTAATAATATAGCTTTCAGTAGCCAGGAGGGTATAATTTCAGTACTCGAAAGAATAGTCTTTTACTACTCGACTCGAATCATTAAAATTAATACTCGATTCAGATTCGAGTACTCGAATCATTGTGCCCAGCCCTAGTCAGAATCCGATTTCACATAATAATCAATAATCATGTATCCAAGGCGGAATCTGTTACCGTGATAAATTTTGAGATCATTTACTTCGCTTGGAAGAGTCGCCTCTAACGTCTGCCGGGCGTTTTTATTTTATTACTGATCGTCCCGCTCAAATATTCGTGCAAATGAATTAAGCTCACATCATATTAGCGCAACAATGGCGTAGGCCGTAGGGAAACAATACCTGACAGCACTGGCCTGTGGCCATGCGTCGCATTATCGGGAGTGATCTGAATTTCATCGTTTTAAATACCGTTGGATGTTTTTATCATTTTCTCGGTAATGTCCATTCTCGGTCGTGCCTTTCTCGGTAATGTTCATTCTCGGTATTGCACATGTAGCCTACGCACATTATTGGTAATGTCCATTCTCGGCCGTGTCCATCTCGGTAATAGCATCCTCGGTATTGACCGGACTTGAAATATTGCGACAAAATAAGCTGCAGGCTACCACCCCCTCAAAATCGCCTAGGAATGTGAAAGTCAGCATTGTTAGCCTGCGTACACGTAGGCTACAACCACAGCGCAGATCAACAATGACCAGGTGAGGTATAGATGGATTTGCCTCACCTACTATTAGCTAACAATTCGACAATCCCAGCGCAGCTTTACAATGCGCTATATCGACTTTGCAAACCGACGGTGCATTATGAATTGTGTAGATGCGACGGCCAACCTATGTAGTGCAGAACAGATACATTCCCTTTCTGATATATCTGTCATGTACTGTACAATTGTACATTCTATCCATACGTGTACCTTAAATTGTGGACATGTCGTATCTTCTTGTGTACGCTGCTTGCGAAGAGTGCTAATGTGGTTACAAGAAACAAGTCGCTAACTGAATCTGCTATCTACTATTCAGTTCGGTCCATTAGCAATTTTTATGAGTTCAATACACCGCAAAATTTGCGATGCAATAAAAATATAGGAAGGTGTCGAAACGACTTGGAGTAGTCTTTGGAATCAGACGCCCACCTCGGTATATAATATATTCGTAAACCTGTCTCTAAATGGTCAGCTCCCCACCAGTCACCAACCATGAATCTCACTGGTATGCGGCATACGCTTAGGCCCACGTGATACCTAGGAATTTTTGCACAAGACGACATATTTTTTACGTTAAAGCAAGTATTACAACAAGCAGCACCCGGCAACTTAACTTTGATACTGGGATGACTTTCCCGCTCAAAACATGCAATTTCCGGGTATCGCAATGCAAGTTTTCTTCGTCGTTTTTGTATCGTTTGGTGTTCGCATTTTCACAAAATATGTACTGGAATAGGACTCTACGAAGTAGGCAACCGCAACGTACGTACATCTGCTAGGAATCATAGAATTTGGTCATCACGGTAAAGACACAGACAGCTGCTTCCTCAACAACACCAGTCTGCCCACGCTTTCCACGCAAATCTCAGATACGTATTGAATCGTTTATTGTCAAGCCGTAATCGAAGACGGTTCGCCTCTGTAAATCTACCATAGAAACAGTATGTGGAGACGGCACAGATAAAATCTTTAGTCAGACTTTAAGAGCAGTACAAAATAATCCCTTCCCCATTTAGGACAAAATATCAGGCTAAAAACTAGTCAGAACATGTCCAACCCTAAGCAAATGTACGGCTACTGAAAAGCGGGAAAATGAAATGCCTTATAGTCGGTGCGCTCGCGACAAGGAAAAATGACGTGCTTCGAAGGCGAATGTCACCACTGGTGTCAATTGCAGACTTTTTGCACCAATCAATTTAAGGTTAACATACGAAAAATACCTTCAACGATTAGTGGTAGGAACACAGGAATGGTCATGGTGATAATTAGATATACACAACAGTACTGTAACTTCAGACATAACATACGTTCAGTTAATCCGTCATGCATACAGAGCAAATACAGAGATCTATTCGTAACTATGTCGCCACCTAGTGAACAAATGAATAAACTAGTCGGTCTTCTGCGCTCACTGTTAACGCGGTCTGTTGTGCTGCCAAATTCAAACAGGCACAAACAGATTTACACGAATAAAACGCTATACGATCCACAGACGAAAATAAAGGGCAGGGATTTCAACATCCAGTAACAACACAACACGCTCGCCGCGTAAGACTCGCTAAAAAGTACAAAGACAAAATAATCCCAATATATTAATGACGATATTGTGATCACACATATGTTTTTGACTAGATAATCTACGGTAGATTAGATAGCGCATAGTGACTGATATCGATGTAGTAGAACCTTCTTCTCGGAAGGGTACTCGTTAGAAGAGCTCATTGAATGAACATGCAGCGTAGTGGGCCACCGAGAGCTAATAAGCACAATGAAAAAAGGGATATTGCAAACCATAACACGTATCGCGTAATCAAGAACGCGTCGGCGCGTTCAAAAGTTAAAATCGTAAAACTCGCAATTTATAATCGAAACCGGTTCTCTTCCGAAGACTCGCTTTCGGCGTCTTCGTTATCGGCCGCGTTCGGCACGACCGGAGCCCTTACGTAATCCGGAGCTTTCTTTCCGTTTACCACGTCCTTGTCGATGCAGACGCCGATGATGTCGCTACCCGGGACTTCAAACATGGCGTCGAGCAGTAGCTTTTCCTGTGTGAAAAATGCACGACTACGTGATGGCAGACTCGCACAACTAGACAATTCCAGCTGTCTATTAGACTAATTGAAGTGAAAGTTCCAATCTAATTTGAGAAATGTTCCATGCTCCCATTTTGGTTCATATCTAATTTCCAGTTTTCTTGAAAATGCTACTGCTATACGAGAACTGTATAGTGCGAAACGAGCCAAGTTTGGTGTACACACAACTCTAATCCAGAGGTGGTCAACATTTTCGGTATTCGCGGCCACATTTCGATTACTCACGTAGCCTAAGGCCCCATTCCAGGGCATAGCCGTTATAAACTAACTGGATGCCAAATACCCTTGTTAAACTGCCCATGTCCGTTTCCGGTGAACTCCGGACTAATCTACTTTTTGATATCGACGTACTATATGCACCGAAATCGCGAGTGGTCATGTTATGAATAGCCACTGGGACACAATATGATCGCGATTTTTTCAGATTCACGAATGAATTTCGTCATTGATATTAGTAGTTTAACCGGTAGTGTTATAAATGATGATGCAGCTGCGGGTGGGCCAATTGTCTTCAGTAGCATGCTGTTACTTCTTGACCTCCCATCACCATTGTACATATAGTAAAATATATATTGGAATTGCCCAAACATAGCACAAACAAATTTCATTCGTGAGGAGCACATCTCACACGATTCCAAGTTGATATTTGTATATGTGGCTTGGGGCGCACCATATTTCTCGGCCCTGTGGATATAAGGCTGTATCAGCTGTACCAGCTGTATCAACTGTATCAGCTGTATCACTCTGTGGATATAAAGCTGTATTATCCTGTGGATATAAAGTTGTATCAGCTGTATCACCCTGTGGATATAAAGCTGTATCAGCTGTATCACCCTGTGGATATAAAGCTGTATCAGCTATCAGCTGTAACACGGCTCTATCAGCTGTATCACTCTACCTGTATGGAATCGGTGTCTTGTGTTCAAACAATTCTTGATTTTTTTATTATTTTTTTTAATTACTTTAACTTTGAGAATCATTGCTGCTCCCATATTATAGAAAAACCATACCGAGATTCACCCAGGTATCACTCTGCAATTAGTATCAGGTCTACAGAGGTGGTCAAAGTAGTCACCGTCGCTACTCAAGTAGAAGTAGAAGTAGCGCCGGAATTTCTACTCAAGTAGAAGTAGAAGTGGGGATTCACAAGTAAGTAAGTAAGTAGGTATTCTACGCATATTTTTGCCTACAAAACTGAAAACTGCCTAGTAGAATTAGAAGTAGTCTAAAATCATAACTACTTTAAAAGTAGTCTGAGTAGGCAAAATCTACTTGAAGTACCTCAAAAAGTAGAAGTACTTCGTTACTGACCACCTCTGCAGGTCTATACTATGTTTGGGTTGCGCGAAATAGTCTAGTAGGCTGTCACATATTTAGTGAGTCAGCTCTTCTCGCCTACACGCGCGAAGAAAGAGAAATTTCTATATTTCATGATTGAGTCGGTCAATATATGATCGGGAATTGCATATAGATTGCTATCAATTTTTTTAACGTCTCTCTGCTCACGTAATCTAATTTAGGCTACCGGCCGGTAGAGCTGAGTGAGGTGTGTTTGAAAAGGTAGGACTCCTCGAATAATAACAAAACAGCACTTCGTCAGGCTCCCCAAAAACCTTGAATCTTGGGCTCTTATAGGGTGATAAACCGTCCCCCATCACGTTGTTCGCTTTTGCCACGAAATTATTGTTGTAATGTTTAGTGAGCCAGCGTGAAGCGCAAAAATTTTCAATAATTCATGATAAAATCGGCTTATAAGATCGGGATACAGCTGATACAGCTGTGATACAGCTGATACAGCTTTATATCCACAGGGTGATACAGCTGATACAGCTTTATATCCACAGGGTGATACAGCTTTATATCCACAGCGTGATACAGTTTTATATCCACAGAGTGATACAGCTGATACAGCTTTATATCCACAGGGTGATACAGCTGATACAGCTTTATATCCACAGGGTGATACAGCTGATACAGCTGATACAGCTTTATATCCACAGGGCCATATTTCTCTGCTGTTCGTATCTGTACTGTGGGGCTCAGATTGCAAAGGGCGCTACTATATTAAAATCAAAAAATAAAGTCACATTGAATTGGGGGTCAATCCGGAAATTAAATTTGCATGTAGACGGCGGCCAACTCACCAGCATGGATCGCAATCCTCTGGCGCCGGTTTTCCTCTCAAGGGCCATGTTCGCTATGGCTTCGAGTGCGCACGGTGTGATGGCCAAATCCGCTTTGTCCATATGAAAAAGCGACTGTAAAACGAATTGTGGTAATGAAAGACGTAGTAGTGGCAAAGAGAAACAACAATTACACAAGAATTCGTCTCATAGTAGAGGTTGTGGTACAAGCCTATCAAGTAGCAAAAGGAAACAAAATACTGACCAAGGAAACTATGCCAGATCGTCGAATAAATTCTGAATGCAGTGACTTATTTACTTGTTTACTTGTTATTAACTAGTAGAGATTTGGAAATAACATAGCATATCGACAATCGTATCACCAAATATGAAACAGTATCGGCAACGTTAATTTTGTTATGGACACAACGGAAAGTATCATTAACCTGAAGGTCCAATTGTCGTTCTGGGGTATCATAACTCTATCTTCTCCTTTAATATATTGTTTTGCGCTTCTAAGGTTGTTTCAACAGGTTTTTGTTCGTGAATGATACGTCAGCGTACCTTAGGGCTAGCTCACTAGTCCAAGCTAACCTAACCCAAGCAAAACCCAAAATTAACCAGAGCTGCAACCAAGGCCAAACCTAACCGTAAGCATTCGTCAGCAAAATATACATACGAAGCACACAAACCTGAAACTGCTGCACGATAGCGTTCTTCGGTTCTGTCAATATAAGCATGAGATGTTCTGCGGTAAGACTATGAAGCGCAACGGTGATTGGCAATCGACCGACAAATTCCGGAATCATCCCAAACTCGATTAGGTCCCTGCGGAAACGATAAATATCTCAATCAAAAATGGTACAGCTTGCAATTTTGAAAGCAGCCACCTTTGATAAACCGTTAAAAGCATGCACGACACTTACATGAATCTACTTTTTAACTATTTACTCAACTACTCTACAGACGTTCCATTGTCTATTTCCACAAGAGGTAGTCTTGACATGTCTTGGGAAATAGCCGCGTACGGTCAAAGATTGTTTTCGCGACACAACACGATTGCAAAACATTGCAATGTCAACTCTTATATTCATGTTCCCTATATTCAAACCTCGCTTCCGTCGCGTGCAATAAAGCATCTCTCTCCAAGTTCTCTTGCACGGTCGTCGCCGCTTTACTTTCAAAGCCGAGACCGAATGATTCGACATCAGTCGTATTTGACGTCGTCTCGCTGTCTCTCTGTTTGAAGCCCAACGACTGCAAGATAGGACGTGAGGTTAGGATGATGTTGGGTTAAAACCGGAAAACCGTTATGCAGAGACACCGTATATAAATTAACACTTGGCGTGCCTAGTTCTTTGGCGATTTCCCGCACAGATTTTAGTCGTACGTAAACCGAAATGCAAAACAAAAGAAGAGGGATGGATATGTATTGGCGATGTCATAATATGCTTGGCAGTGTGACGATTTACTATCGTCAAGGGTCGGGCTGGGCTAAGTCAGAGGGCGGGTATGGTTTGGTTCAGCAGATTTTGCATGAGTGAAATCAGGGGGCTAGGGTTGGGATCTGTAATATATTAGGGGTTAGGCTGGGCCATACCGCCGCTGTGTGAGTGAGCACTTTAAATTCATGTCCATTAATTAATTATAGGAAAAAACATCAAATTTTAAATCGACTTAAAAGCTTTTTTCTGCATGATGTCGGAATATAGAGTTCACGTTCTACTTCATATTGTACGAAACTGTTTAAAAGTAGCCTACAACTCGCTACAGAGACTTTTAAAATAGACTTTGTTAAATTCTGACAGTGCAATTAAACGACAATTGGCAGTATATGGAAAACATCAAGTATTTCTTTCCAACCACAGTTAACCATCACAATCAAGTCAATGAGCTTTGCGAGCTTCGCCTTGTAGAAACTTCAATGGAACCGCGTATAAACATCTGATATCAAAACGGCAGCATGGAATGAAGTTTTCGATATTACCTTTGAATTGAATAAATTCGTTTTAGGGTGAATATTGAAGGTTCCCCGGTCCGCAAGCTCAAAAAGGTTGAGAAACCCTAATCTAACGAGTACGCTGAGGTGGTCAAAGTAGTGCATCGTTGGTAGAAATAATGGTAATGTACATTTCCGCTCAAGTTATAATAGTATTTGAAAAAGTAAGTAATCTAGGACTAGTTTGCATAAAAACTGAAAAGCGTCACATAGTACTTGTATTCTTAAAACATAACCACTCAAGTAAGTAATGCAAGTTGGCATAAACCTGTTAGAGAACTCAAAAAAACTTTAGGTAGACCACTTCATTACTGACCACTTCTGCAAGCACCATTATGAAAGCGGCGATCAAACGGCAGTACCTTCACGTTTTTCCTCTTCCCGATAATCTTTTCCACGCCGTTGAACGCGCCGGACGCCACAAAAAGAATATTGGTGGTGTCGACGGCCACCGTTTCCCCTCTCAACTTTCTCGAATTACGCTCCGGCACGTTCACGACCGTGCCTTCCAGCATCTTCAGCAGGCCCTGCAAAAAAGAAAGCGCAAAGTCACGAAACGCGTCTCCACATAACAGGCAGATCGCGTCACCTGCTGCACCCCTTCGCCGCCTACGTCGCGAAGCTGGTGT
Source organism: Botryllus schlosseri (assembly GCF_051294905.1). NCBI lineage: Eukaryota > Metazoa > Chordata > Ascidiacea > Stolidobranchia > Styelidae > Botryllus > Botryllus schlosseri. Next base: position 17,669,355 of record NC_137237.1, read on the forward strand.
ACGCCGGGCACGCAGCTGATCTTGTCCACTTCATCGAGAAAAACGATGCCTGAAATCCACATGAGCTCAGTGACGAAGTACATCTACTTTTTACGAGTACTCGAGCGGTTATGTTATGATTACTTGTAGCAGAAGTCTCCGCGATGGAATCAAAACAGCTTGCGTCCATTTTTCAAAATTTGAGATAGCCATGATTTTGTAAATCTTTCCCTGCCATATCGGCCATGTTTATGTTTATCCCAATGATTGAAAGTCAAATATGGCCGATATATTGCCGAAATAAAATGAAACTTTACAAAGAGTTAATTTTCCCAAATATGTAAAATTTACCTAAGCTACTTTGATTGCAGAGCGACGAAGTGGTCCGTAATGCTAATGAAGTACTTCTACTTTTTAGTAGCACTAAAATAGTTTTCTCGCATTACTCACTCGAGTGGTTACGTTTCCACACTACTTCCGCTTTTTACAATTTTGATTTTGAAAATTAGAAAGTAACAGAGGAAAAATTTGCATCGCTTTTATTGGTGCAGTAGTCAGAAAAATTACCCCTGCATCACGGTGACTAAATATATTTGGAAAATGCAGTAGTCATTTTGCGTTAGTCGCATCTCGCAATTTCGAAAGTGTACGATTACCTGCTAAAAGTGTTCGACCCCATGACTATTGCCTACTTTTTGAAACTACTTACAAGTACTTTTCAGACCTTCCATTTTCTAATGCCCCTTGAAGTTGTTTTGACATGTCTTGAAAATCACTATTCGACTTGCAATTAAGCAGACATTTACGGCGTTACTTCACAATTTACGACGTTTCTTCTACTTCGACTTGACTAGCAACAGAGAATACCATCTATCACAGAGGTGGCCATCGTTTTCGGCGAAAAGGACCACATTAGATTTACGAACCATTGCGCGGGACACTTGAATGTTGACGACATTTTATTAGTCGTCCGAAAAGAGCGAACCGGATCAGGTATCGGTGAAAACAAGACTTATCTTAATACCGATCAAAATTGATACCTATTACGTCATGAAAACTCAGCGTGCTTTTATGTTCTAGCCACGCGAAGAGCGAAAATTCTGCTAAGATAATGAATGAATTCATTCAATAATATTGTTGCTTGAATATATTCCGGGTTGCCTCTGCACACCGCTAGGTTGATTTGGCCAGGACAGGATTATTAGACGCTTGGACATATCAATATTGAAGATTTTAGCGAACATGCGTCCATCATTTTGTGTCAAGGTTTCATCGTCGACGATCTTTCTACGCGTGCACATGCGAAGTCGTATGTTGGACGACACGTTCTTTCATAATTGCAAATATAGTTAGACTCAACTCTGGAGAGGGTACCAATACTAAAAGCAAGAAACCGAGTGACAATAAATCGTGTGAAATTCTAAGAAAAATTTCAAGTCGAATAAATCTGCCGCGAAATATTCTAATTTATGGTCGTGCACGCTGATCTACGACCTAAATCGTCGCTGACTAAGCTAATACGTCGAACTGATATATCTTAGCCATCAACATCCCAAATTTCACGGTCAGGTTAATCAAATTTTTGGTTGGCCTTACAATATCACAATAAATTACACGGGTAATAATTTTTTGATAATATGAATAATTTCGAAAATTACCTCGCAGGCCACACGGGTTGACTGCGCCTGATTTATTACCAGCTCCAGTTGGTCATCAAAACGCAGTTGCGAACACTAGAAATCGCCTTCGGCCCATTAAGGTCAATATATGCAAGGCGACAAAATCTCTGAAACGGCGATCAAAATGAAATTAACCTTGTTGTCCGCGCTCCACGCTGCCGTTGGCGTCGTGCAGAAGTTTGCCGATCACCGATTCGATATCTTCCCCGACGTAGCCCGCTTGTGTTAGCGTCGTGCAGTCGCAAATTGCAAACGGGACGTCTAAACAGCGCGCCAATGTCTGCGCGAGCAGAGTCTTTCCTGAAACAATACTCGTACTGTACTGGCGGGAACGGAACACGAGCAAAAAGTATTCAAAACCACGACAGTGATATTCAAAGGGTTGCAAATTTTAGCGAAAGTACACGAAATCGATCGAAAATTCCAGTGTACACTCTCACACAGGAATGACCAGGATCGGAGTACTTCTACTTTTTCCAAGTACTACTTTCTCAAGTGGTTACATTTTTAGGCTAATACTTTTACTTCTACTTGAACAGTTTTTTAGGAAAATCTACTCACTTTCAACAATTTGGATTTAATTTAACAATTTAGTTCAGTATCAGTTTGCATCACTTCTGTGAGAGAAGTTGACGTAAAAACCGCGTGAAACAGCTTTTGTATCACATTCACAGAAACTTTTTAATGTCTATTTGAACATTGTTCCTCCTTTCAGTGTCATTAGTCAGTTTGCATTCACAAAGTGACAAAGACACATATTGCAAATTCGGAAGCAGCCTTCTCTGATCAACTTGAAAAGCATGCGACCCATCAAACAAATCTCTTATCCCATCCAGAATGTGCTGATCATTACAATGACAGTCAATTTTCTATACTTGCTCGTGGCCGTTCTCTTTTTCATTTAAAGGTCCTGGAATCTACGATCATAAAGCTACGAAAGCCGATTCTCTGTCGCCAGAAGGAACGCCTCTACACTCTTGGAATATTTCATTAATGTTATGTGTTTTCGGTTATTTATAACCGAATATGTACTCGTTAACGTTTGTTTTGTACAGTTACTACCGTATCTTGCCCGTCTACTAGTTGTTTGTTTTTGTTATTATTACGTCATACAGACAAAATAGTTCTTACATTTCGAATTTGATTCACCCTATCACTGACATTTCGCTACTGATGCGGGTCAGTCGAAAAGCTTTTAGCGAATAAATTACCAATATGAAGTTATTGTTTGGCGTAAATCTACTTTTGAAACTAACCACTTGGGTACATGTCCGGCCTTTCATTTTCTACTTGAAGTAATTTTCAGCTGTCTGGGAAATCATTACTTGTACTTGTCTATATATTTACAGCATTACTTCTACTTCTAGACGAGTAACAACGCTGACTATACATTGACACCCTATGACTGTACAGCGCACGCAACATTATCAAAAGACCTAGTTTGAAAAAGTCAAATACATACTAAAATACGAACCTGAACCAGTAGGTCCGAGAAGGAGTATATTGCTCTTTTCCAAAACGATTTTTTGCTCGGAATCGTTCCCGATCGCTTCCGCGATTCCTTTCGGTTTCATCCTGCCCCCAGCGCGGGGCCTGTTATCGCTAAACAGTTCATCGTGTACCGAACCCGTGTTTGGAGCTTTACCGAGGCTGTTGCCGGGTATAATACCGGTCATGTGCAGGATGTCTGGAATGCCGCAAAGAGATGAGAAAATAGCACAGAAATGTGAGCAGTATCGAAATTGGGACATGCAGAGAAACGGGAGGAGAAACGTCACTTATCGATATATTTGAACACCTCTAGGTCAACAACAGGCAAGAAAATGGTACCAACGCATTTTTGAAAGCCTAGTTCAAGATTAGGAGAGCAAAGTTCACCGCTTGTAATTCCTTTATGATGCTGTTTTGATACATGGTACAGCACAGAAACTCGTGTTGCCCTGAAGACATATTCACTCACCAGCCCTGACACATGTGTCATCACAATTAATCCATAAGGAGTCGAATTGTTTTTAAAGCCTACTAGCCTGATCCGTGATCCCCTCAAATTACTCATTACTGGAAAAATGCATATCCTTAATGATAACCGAAAATGAATTCACAAAACAGAATAAAAACATTCATTGGTTTGCAAACACGAATAGGCACATCATCTCAATACGCACTTGCATCATGGACAAAATAGAATGAACAATAATGTGGACTACATTGCTTGCTTGTATCATAACAACATCAGCAGCACCATACAAGAGCTATGAATGTCATTCATGGCTTGAAATTTGTGTCAAGTGCCACAACCTAATCTAAGGTGTTAACATTGAATGGCCTACGATCCGAAACATGTTGATCAATGTCAAATGTCACAAACACAGACCAGGTCTACTGTAAGTTGTAAACATTGAACAGCCTACAGTCAAACAAAGTTTGCAGTTATAGTCCATTGATCCCCCGAAAGAGTCACAACCAGCTACTTCAACCACAACACAATCAACAAAACATCGCAAATATCGATCTGAAATTATCAACCAAAACTGGTGGAATGTCAGTGTGACGCCAGTGGCTGGTCTGTTTAACACAATAACTTGGTCAAAGTACAATACAAACACACTCACCACTTGATGTGTAGCGCTGCGAGTGTCCTTCTTGGCCGTGAGAATGAGTTAATTTTGATGAGGTAGCGTTGTTGAAAATTCTTTTATAGTGGTTATATACAGCGACGGAAAGGACTTTTTTTGCGTGACTTTGACCAATTACATATCTGTCGAGATACTCGAGAATCTGTGAAATATTAACGTCCAGTAAGATTTCGTTGATTTTGGTAAAAATACGTTGTCAAACATTAACAAGATTTTAAAACAATATCAAAATGGAATGGAACAAAAGCCCGGCCTTTTTCCACAAAAGAAACTTATATATTGTAAAGTCGATACAAAACAAACAGCTGCATTGACAGGCTATTGTCGTTGCAATACGTGTAACTGAAGTCAAACTAAGCGTTACTCATTTTCACCATCAATATTGACAAGCCAGTCGAAACGCAAATTTATCAAAAGGAGACAAAACAAAAGCCCAGACATATCTCGGAGGTACTAAAATACAGCTGCATTACAGTACATGTAACCAAGGTCAAACTATGCGTTATTTCTTGTCACCATAAATATTGACAAATCTGTTGATACCGATAGGACGTAAATGATCACGTGCACGAAAGCTCTTTGTGTTTCACAAGCAATCCATCACACCAAGTTTCAACAATAGGACAAGCGTCAATTGAAATCTTGATGACCTGAGAGCACAGTACAGACCAGCAGAACACGGCACAGACCTGTTTAGGAGTAGGTGGAGGCTTGCTCTCCCATGTATTATCCTGACTTTTATGAATGTCGTGGCTTTTCTCGTCCTCATAAGCGACTTGAAAAAGCCTCCAGCATTTCTCGCAGGTTACAAATCTCGCGGCTTTACAAAGCAAGAATATGTGACAATTTTATAAAAACATGACTGCTCGAAAAAACGAACTGTGATACGTACTGTTGTCTGTGCGTTGAGTTGGATGGCCGCATTCCGGACATGCTATTTGCGTACTTCCGCTTTCGGAAGAACCGTTTCCATTCGGCCCATTTTTTGAAGACGTTATTTTATCTTTTTTAGAAGATTTTTTATCCTTGTTGCTACCGTCTTTGCCTTGGCCGTCGTTACTTGACGATGACATTGTACGGTTATGACTATCATAATGTGAGTACGGGAATCGCTGCGACATCGCGTTTCGTAATCCGAAAGTCTCTAGATTGTCGTAGTGATCGTGACATGGATTCTTGAAAGGCACAGTGCTTGAATAGGAGCATAGAGACTTTTGAAACATATCTGTAACGAAATAAATTTATTCAAGGAGTCTTTTATTTGTAATTAGGGCATACTTGATATAATGTTGTTGATTCAGCCTGATAAATGAGTAATAGTACAAATGCATTATATAGCCTAAATAGTACGTGCAGATCACATTATACTCAATGTCATTTGCATCTTCTGATGAGTGGATTCTGTTACGACTTGTAGACTACTTCTAGCTCATCAGAAAACATAGTAAAGCCCGTCGCGATACTTCTTAGCAAACTGTAACCTAGCACTCAAATTCCGCAATACTTGTGCAAAAGTGATTGATCAAGAAGGTGTTCTGTGCTCCGTCAAGAGAGAGCAAAATACCGGTGTGTCATTTTACAGCAAGTTTTGGATATGTACTTTAGGAGATTTCACATTATAGGTGTTTGGAATCGGTGTCCTGTGCTCACACTATATTTCATTTTTTAATTATTTTTTATTCAATTACTTTAACTTGGAAAATCGTCGCTGCTCCCCTGATATATCAGGCAAAAAGGCCAGCGATTCCAATCAGGAAGTGAAATAGGCCCATAGTATTATTGGGAATATACTCACTTTCATTTAATACTTTAGCTTTGCATTGCGACGTTGCACTGACAAGTTTTCCGACTCTGACAGAAATATTGCAGCTCGATCGTAGTGACACTGCCATCGTGTAGTGTTGATCAAGCAGGGCTTCAGAAATGTTTATGTGGGATTCCTTTCGATTCCAGTACTCCCGAATTTATTCCCAATAGAAAAGGGATATAGTTAAACTAGGTACTTGTACGTGAGCTATAGTTTTATTTAGACTATTAAAAGCACACTGAAAAATCAAAGAACAACAACAGCAGTTCAGGCGGTGCATTGGTTACGGTATCAAAATTAAATATCATTACTTCATTATCAAGACTCTAAAGGTCACACTTATATGATTGCCCAAGTTAGTTAGGAATGTCGAGTAAAAGCAACAGTGTGTTTGTTTGTTATGAAGGATGGCGACACGATCAGATTCATTTTTCCAAAAGCAGAACCATCGGAGTCATGCAAGCGGGTCACTACAACGACGTATTATTGATTCGCAATTTAACGATAAGGATAGATTCGAATCTAACAAAAGTTTGCAATTTAGATCAGTTGAGCTTGAATACAGACTTGCTGCAGTACGTTCCTGATTACAGAGTGCAAAACAATAACATCACTAAAGGCATAACAAATTAATCCCTCCGGCTTTGACAAACGAACCTGTCGAGTTCAAGTAGAGCTCTTTATGACAAGATAAGATTAGAGGCAGCTAAGCTTTAGACAGGCAGAGACTGCGTGATCGCCAACTAGCGACTATCTTTTTTGTAGATTAGGGACTATTGAAAACCTGGTAGCTTACTAGATCTGGTGGTAAATTTTGATACAAGCCCTACTGCCTGAATGGCTTTAGCAGATATTGTTTTGCGGTGTAACATTCCATAGCGTACCTATCACTGAGCTATATAAACACTGGAGTGCGCTACTCGCGATATTTACGTTGTCACTAGAAACAGTTGCATTGTGGGGAATAGGCTGGACGATTTAGTACAGGAGCTTATCGAAAAACGTCCAGTTTTAAAATATATTTGATTCGTATTGGGTTTGTAGTATTTTATACGAATGGAGCTTTGAATGAATAATCATCGTAACATTCAGGATTTGTTTCAGCCCAATATCTCGTGTTTATATCTGTGTTATCTGTGTATTTCGACATGTCGAAGATATAAGTGGTTTCGATTGTTCGTGGTAAAATAAGGTTGTCTATGTGTCATCGTATGTATTTTTTGTGGTTATATTCCTGATGTAGATTGCTTTACTCGTTGTATCCAGCATATTTTACGTGTACAGAAATAACCAAGCTGTCAAAAGATGTATAATGCCAGTTCAGTTATCTTTCAGATATATGTATCTATAGGAAGTAAAAGCATCTACGATTGCCAGCTTGAAGTTATTATCGGAGCGTGCCTCAGAATTACCTATCCTGGATTCAAAATCTTCATACTGCAATGGAGCTGATGTGAATGCTGTAACTGCCAGCTACGTGGTGGCTGTGAATATTGCTGATGGAGAAAATTCAGCATCATGGGACATATCAAAAGGCACTGCTGAAATCAATTGAATGCCATTGTGGTTATTCTACGTATTTATTGGTTCAGCGTATTTAAATAAATCCAAAAAAGAGAAAGTAAAGATATGTCTGCTTCTGCTATGTGTAGCGATGGGGTAGTAATTTCTGAGAAGTGACTGAATGAGTTCATTGAATGAGAGAAACAAGAAATGCATGGGTCCTTACTCAGATGTAGCTAGAATTGCCCAATTCACAGTGAAATTGAGGCTATGTTGGTTACAGCAATCTGTGCACTGTGGGAGTTCATAATAAATATTAATTTTATCGAATCAATACGGCACAAGATACAATCTAAATGGCGTACATGTATTTGATCATAATTACACCTATAGCTACCCATATACGTGTGTACATGAAGCTTGACTCGTTTTGCACTTACATGAAACCAGAAATTAGATTAGATTCAAAACTAACTGGAGATGTGAACATTTCAACTCAGTTTTTCTGCCCACGATACTTGCCTACCTACTAGATGAAGCACTCGAACCTGGCTTTAGATCAGTGGTTCTTAACCTTGCCCCCAGCGCCCCCCAGGGGGCGCTGGCGATGTTGAAGGGGGGCGGAAACGCTCAGGGGGCGATATGGGGGGCGCTGGGCTCAGGGGGGCGGTATGGGGGGCGCTGGAGAAAAATGGCTTCGCAGTAGATGATGTGGTGATAGGACATATCCTTAATGAGTATTCAGAGCAAATTAACACCGAAAACTTCGTTACAGATAGCCTTCAAAATACATATAGGTTTAATTGTCCATGGGCGCCTAAATGACTGACACCGAATGTTCCTGTCTTGGAAATCTGAACCCCAGAAGACGAATTCCATCTGGCAGGGAAAAATTATATGTCAGTGAAGAAATACCAATCTGAAATCGTGTGCGTCTTTTAGTTTAGTACGATTGGGCGACAGGGATATTCCTGTTGGGCGATATCACCGTTGAGCGATTCTATATTTTTTGATATTGCAGACAGGGGGTCACGAAATAACATCATGCAACGAGGTCATACCAACGGGTTCGCCTGCCCGAATATGTTTAATTATTGGTAACGGGCCCTACAGTTTCCAAGAAACCTCACAATGTTCGCTTTAAGTTTTGATGAGTCTGCGCACACTCAACAACTCACTGCGCTGACCCTTGGACAACAGTGCGTAACGACTAAAAAAAGGTAATAACTCCGGATTTGTTGTGCGCAACGTAGATTTTCTGTGCGCAGAGACCGTGTCAGCACTGCGCACGTGCGCAGCTTAGAGGGAACATTGCACCTAACTCAGCTCTACCGGTAAATGTGTTTACGTGAGCAGAGAGAGGATAAAAATTGATCTCAATTTACATGCAATTCCCGATGATATTGACCAATTCAATCATTAATTAGTGAAATTTTTCGCACTTCGCGCGACTAGGCGAGAATAGCTCCCTCAGTAAATGTACACCCAATGTAGATACCTAGTAGGCTATCAGCAAATAGCGGACAGCCTAATGGGGGTCTGGGAGCGAAGTCCCCCGGAAGTTTGGTTTATCACCCGATGGGGGCCCATGACCAACGTTTTATGTTTGGGGAGGGGGGCTGACGAAGTGCTGTTACGGCCCTGGTAACGAATAATTGTACCTGCGGGAACGCCCGAATATGTTTAATTATTAATTACGTGCCCCTTATTTTCCTGTACAACAGCTCATCACTCAGTGCTACTGGTAAATCTGATTACGTGGGCTGAGAGGATAAAAAGTTTATAGCGACTTATAAATGGAATTACCATGCATTATAGCAAATTTTGGTACCTAGGGCGACCAGGCCACACAAACTTTGCTGACCATCAAAATCACGATATGGGGTTCGTGGGGGCGAAGCCCTCAGAAGTTCGGTTTATCACGCTATGGGTGCGCAAGGCAATCGTTTTTAGGGGGGTTGACGAAGTGCTGTTACGGCCCTCCCTCTTACTCATTGTCTTTATTACATTCCTTACAATATGAAGTTGAGGGGGGCGCTGGAGCACGATAATTTTTGAAAGGGGGCGCTGGACGAAAAAAGGTTAAGAACCACTGCTTTAGATCAACCATTTCTGTGGCCACACGAAATACCGCGCTGTACTGTCTCGTACCAAAATGCTGAACTTTCGTTTTCAGAAACACCAGCTACGGTTATGAGAAACGAATTTTTCTATTAAAATAACAACATAAAAACAGAAATAAATTAATTAATTGTGATCGACTTTACGTCGCCTTCGGCGTAATTAACGGTGATCTGAAAGTCCAATGTGGGATAAGTTAGGGCTTAATATCTGCGAACGAGGTATAATAAACGAACCGATTCTGATCTTAGTTCCAATTTAATGGAATTTCTTCTCTTCTTACGCAGCACAGGCACAGTCACATTGAAGGCCACCCCACTGCGGGGCACAAAATTGTATGCCTTAGTGGAATAATACTGAAGCGTCATTGCAAATGATTGCAGTTGAGTATTTGACTCCTCTTCCACCAGCTTGTAGCTTCATACGTTGCAAGAGCTCACTTGGTAGACCACTGAATTTTTGTGACACACGAATCGCTTATCAAATTGTTCTTCTTAATAGATGCAATGACCTCATCCAGAGTTTTCACTTTTCTTTCAGACGGTATGTTCTCATTCTGGCTGCAACCAACCTCTTTTTAATTTCTGCCACCCTACGGCGTTGCTGTTGAACGACTTTTCGAGGAGACGTGTGCGCACATTAGCTGTGGTCGTGAAGAACTACTTCAGGTTCAGCGGTTTGTGCTTCATAATGCCGTTTCTTATCTGGAACTGCAGAAGGTCTCACTCGTCGGTTGTTCGAAGCCTGAAATTTGTGAATTTTATGTTAACTAGGGCTAAAATAAAGGTATAGTAATTGGAACTAAAACTTCATAAATATATAGTCACTGTCTAGTGCAGCGGTTCTCAACCGGGGGTCCGCGGACCCCTAGGGGTCCGCGAGACCTCTAAATTTTTAGTATGGTTGATATTCTAATTTTTTTTATTTTTTCTTTATTTGGGAAAGCATGAGGCAGTTTCCACAACAACTGCTAAAACCTCATGACTCATATCATCGTAATAATCGTCTGGCATGAACTATCGTAGTGTGGAAATTCATTTTCATTGCCAATTTTCCATTAAACTGTTGATACAAACATATTGCTGTTTAGAGACGTTTTGTTGCGGTTTGTGGAAAAAATAAAAATATGGAGATAGCAACGTCAATCAGGGTGACTTCGTACTGTCTGCGAAACCTTCTCGATTTGAAGTTGTCAGTCTCATCAAATTAGTGAACAGTTGATTGAAATGAAAATTTCCGGATTATTTCCGTAATTTGTCCCAATGTAGGGATTGAAACCTCGCCACGAAATCCATTTTATCCTGTGATATACATAACCACTATTTGAACAGCGTCTTGGAGGTACAGAACTTTAATATACAATTGAATAGTATATTCATATTGAAATGAACCCGAATATTTTTGGCTGACACCCGTCATAAATTGGACAATGATATAGCCTACCTGCTCCTAAAGCTCGGCTATCAGATTTGGCGCATTCTTATTGCGGATGCCCTATCGACAAGGCTGGTTTTTTGATGAACAAGGAGTGTTTCGTTGCTCAAACCCTGAAATTTATATCACCAGTTATATTGGTATGCGGCCTTGTCTTGTTAATGTTCAATTGTTCATGGTCGAAAATGTTTGCTCGTAAATATATATGTAAACCCGAACAGAACAAATGGTTTCATGACAGTCTTTCTCAGGTTGGCAAACTTGGATCCATTCTTTGGCGCATAAAATTTGTCTATACTTTTAGATTAGGATTTTACCTTGACGGCAGAAACTCTCTGCGGGCCGGTCAAAATGCCTATTCATTAATGCTGTGGCTTATCTGGACATTGATTGAATGTGATGGTCAGGAGATATTAAAAATAGAAACTGATTCTACAAAGATAGTCTTGCTGCCCTGCATATTCTGCCATTCACTCACCGGTGAAATGTTCTTGGATGCCGACGCTTTACCAAAGACTCTTCATCGCTAGTACTTCTCATATATGACTCCGTGGATATCTTTTTCTGCCTTTTACTGCACCCATAGGCGCAACAAACACTACCACCAAAACGAGATGTCTTCGACATGTCAAAATACACAGATAACACAGATATAAACACGAGATATTGGGCTGAAACAAATCCTGAATGTTACGATGATTATTCATTCAAAGCTCCATTCGTATAAAATACTACAAACCCAATACGAATCAAATATATTTTAAAACTGGACGTTTTTCCATAAGCGCCTGTACTAAGTCGTCCAGCCTATTCCCCACAATGCAACTGTAACATGGTGACAACGCAAATTTGCTTAGCCGGAGATGGCAGTAGTTCGGGGCTTGGTACCTATTCATCACCGCAATGCATCACTAACATGAATTATATCGAAAACGAGTCACTCATTGTTACTGTTGTTTGGCATCTAGTAGTTATCCTTGTAGTATCATAACTTATACCTATAGCAATAGCTATATAGAACAAAGATACCGTTCAAACAATTGCATATTTATAAACCATTGATGCAAATAAACAATTGCTTACTAACGTTACGTTACTCTTTAAATCCACCCATACACCAATCGATTTTGGTCACGCTTAGATAATCAGATAGTTTTTATTCATTATGTTTGTTATGATTATGTATGATGATTGGTGATGCAGCCAATTATTTTAAAAATATGAGGACAACCGCACGTCGTTTCGACACCCTTCTATCTTTCCATTATATCTCAGTCTTGTGGTGTTTTGATCTGATGAAAACTTCAATAACCTGATTAGTGATAGATTGATCAATCAAGTACCGGACTACCGGTATCGTCTATCAATCTAACATGCACCTCTGCCAACTGATACTACTGGTAATAATGCCCGCCCGCCGTATAGCAGTGTTCCATCTTGATCTTCCTTGCTATTGCTACCTTTCTTTTAAAGGGGCACTGCACTTTAAAAATGATGTGGTCACAAATTGAAGGGCGATATTATGAAGGAAATAAGTCGTGCACGCCAAGGTGGTTTAGATACCGCGTTCAACGGAAGATATCCAGTCAGGAGATTTATGTCAAAATCGGGCCAAGTGTATTCTATTTCCTTCATAACATCGGCTGACAACCAGAGATGAGCATGGATTAGGATTAGGTTTTGAAAAAACAGGATTTGTGAAATTTTGTCGGATTTGGATTGGATTTGGATTAGACATTTTATTCAGAACGGATTAGGATTTGGATTGGATTTACCTATTTTCTGGGAGATTGAAATGTCGTGTGGCGAATGGCGACAAACTTTATTCAGATCAGTTATTAATGTACTTATGGTTACTAATTTATCTTGAATCAAGTGAATCGTTGGTTGTGAAAGAAAATTTTCGAATCCCTCCATTGCATAAATTAGTATTTTTTCTGAATTTCTACTTGAAATCGGATTAGGATTGGACATGGACTTGAATATGAAAAAGTTATGGATTAGGATTTGGATATGGATTTGAAGGTTCGGATTTGGATTGGATTAGGACATAGAAATTTCAAATCCGCTCATCTCTGCTGACAACTATGTAAAGTTCGATCTCTGCGTGACTGCTGGAGCGTGATTCAACTGTGGAAATTTCAATACATTACAGCTCCATTATGGTGGCGTTCTGAAGAAAACGGCTGCGGCCAAAATTTTCTTTCGTTTTGCCCTTCAATTTGAGACCACATCATTTTTAGAGTGCTGTGCCTCTTAAATGCTTTTATTACTCTTTCGTTCTCTTTATTAAATTCGTCCTTTTGTCCGGTCTTCTCAGGAATTTTTTCGTAAAAGCCGTCCAAAGACCAGCATCGCAGGAGGGTCAGAGGGGTAGCTAAGATATACCTCTGATATTTCAAAACTTTCTTTATCTGAAACTCGTGTATGGAGTTTATGATTTTCTTGGAGTTAGAAAGTGATGCAGAAGGTTGAATGAAATACGGAGTAATGATCATCTGACTGAACTGTGATGCTTGTGACTCTATGCCAGTGGTTCTCAACCATTTTTTAGACACGCCCCCCTTTTTGATAGTGAAAAATTTCGCGCCCCCCCTTATCGTCATATCACCAAATCCCCCCGGGATGCTAGCAACCGCAACAGATTGTTTGAGTGCATATGGAAGGTTATGAGTGTTGATGAGAGAATTATAAATATGAAATTTAGTCTGTATATAGAGAAACAACCGTGAACTGGAGGCAAATCGCGCGAAGCGCGAAAAATTTTTTCAGTTGACCGCTTCTTCGCGCCCCCCTTCAATGCTTTCACGCCCCCCAGGTTGAGAACCACTGCTCTATGCAGTCACTAATCCATGCATTTTTCATGTTTTAGACAATTTAACACAATTCAACATTTGACTGAAGATGAAGACGACAGCAAGAGATGTTTTACTGTTTGTTCCCAATTTAATAGGTATATTTACAATGTTCTTATAGGAAGCTGATACCTGGCTCACCTGTTTTTTGTACTGCTAATCAATATATAAATATAAATATCAGAATGTGATTGTTTCATTATCAATTTTTATCAATTAAAAATAGCACAAGAATTATGATACAATGAAAAGAAAGAAGGTTTCGAGATGACTTGGTGAAGTCAATCACTCAAACTCTCAGAATACGGATTTTCCAAAATCTTCCTACATCATGAAAACAGAAATTTTCCTTGGCAACCGCACCGGATGGAGCAATAAATTGGGAATATAGTGTTACAACAATGAATATGATATAATAGTTGCAACTGATCTCTGTCTCCGGTGACATGGGACAATGCCATAATATAGGCCTATGTTTGTACTGTATTCATACTATATTGTGTCATGCTCATGCTGATGGAATGTCATTTCTAACCCCATACCATGTTTTTAGCAATTTATGTAGTAAAGCATCTCTGGAAGGCTGCCTGCATTCTCAAAATAATTGCTTTGACTTGTTTTGTTGCCATATATAACTTGTGGAGTTTTTCCTTCACTAGTCTTGTTGTTAATTCATTTCTCAAGTGAGAAATGATCAAGTATCATCCTTCCATCCAGGTTACGGCCGGATAATCCTTGCACTGGTAGCGTTTTACGTAATTAAGACGGACTATGTGTTGGCATCGTCATGTTACTTGCTCAGTGGATTACTCGATGCTTTTGACGGACATGCAGCTCGATTACTCAATCAGGTACTGTAATTTGTAGGATTGTTTACCTTGCATACTTCTGCTGAGTTGATTGTAACCTGATTGCACAGGGAACAAAATTTGGAGCCATGTTGGATCAGCTAACAGACCGTGCTGCTACTGCTTGTCTTCTAGTAACACTTGCCTCTTTTTACCCTGACTACGCCTTTTGGTTTCAAATGAGGTTAACTTGCTATTGACTTCTATAAAATACTAGCCTGTTGGCTATTGTGGGTGCATATTTAACAGTCTAGCTCTGGATATAGTAAGCCACTGGATGCATCTTCACGTGTCATTGATTGGTGGTGTCAGTCATAAAAGCATTGGACTGGAAGGGAACCCAATTATGCGGTTGTACTACACTTCCCGGGTAAGCAATTGAAATATATTAGACATATAAATGCGCTAACACTGTTTGCATGTACAGCCGGTTCTGTTCGTAATGTGCAGCGGGAATGAATTGTTTTTTGCAATGCTCTACTTATTGAACTTTACAGAAGGACCGAAAGGTGGGCCTGGTCTATGTCTAGTAGAGTTATATCAGCCTATCGAAATTATATTAGTACTGATCTCGAGTGTATAATGTGTATCGATGTAGCGACATTGCTGATGATGTGGTTTTGTATTCTCATCCAACCCATTTTACTCGAAGTTTCCATGTGATAAGTTGCAGAGGTGGTCTGTAACAAACTACTCAAGTGAACGGCTTTGGAAGCAAAAATATTTACTCTTTCCCACTACATTTTATCAAGTAGTGTAGGTTTAGTGGGATTTGCATCATTCATGTGAAATCGCGATAGAAGGTTTGTGGTATCCAGAGTTAGTTGTGAAAATGGATCTTATTGTTTGGGAAGTTTTTTCTCCCACTGCCACAAGTTCTCCCAAACTCCCCTAACTTCTTGAGTACTTGTCATTATATGTTTGAAGTCATTTTATTATCTTCTATATTGCTACCTTTACCGTTACTTGAGAAGTAGAAGTTTACAATTACTTGATAATATTACTTATACCGGGTCAGCAGCAATGAAGACTTTGACCACCCCTGATGAAGTGATGAAACAACCTTGGTAATGTAGGCATGTTCAATCTTGATAGAATTGAAAGAAAAACAAAGAATAAAGCCTCCATTATAACATTCTACTCAACGGAGGTGACCACTACCGATGTATCTACTTAAGCAGTGTCACGATATTCGTTGTATAATGGAGTCACCTGATCATCAGAATTTTATAAGTGGAATTGAATACGTAGCCTACCATGAAAATGTTCTGTTCAAGTAATAGGTCATGAGGTACTGTTACGCAAGTGGAGATAAGTCTTTGGGAACATGGTTTGCATTGAAGTTAGTTTTCACTGCAGCATCTGTCTGTATCTGTGTAAACCGTTAATGTCTGAACTGTCAATGTAACATTAAAATACCTGTGTAGAGATGTTACGCATATCGAGACCATCAAATTCGAATGGGATTGTGAACTCTGTGTCAATTTCAGTTGAAATGTTCGATGTTGGTCTCGCAAGACTCGTGATGTATATCAGCGCACCGATAATGATCGTGAAAGCTGCAATAAGTCTTATTCACTTGGTTGATGCATCGACCAGGCTAGCTGCAATTGATGCCGAAGAAAGGTCAAAGGCTAAGTAATCAAAGTGATGCTGTGATGAGCTTTTGATAACAGTACTGAGTTGATTATGTTTTGGATAGGAACGAGATTTTGTTCGCGTTATAGGCCAATCAGCAAATCTTACCATGATTGCAATGCTGTGTGATGGCGTCTGTATTTCAAATGTCTCATGATTTTGATTTTCTACTCTTGTTCTTCTACTTCACTTTTGTAGGTAGATACTTATTTCTGGAATCACGTTAACTTAAATCGTTTATTGTCCCTTTTACAATGCTCTTCAAAATATAGGCAAAAGCCTGTCAATGAAGGAACTGACCAGCTATATTCGAGTCCGTGAATTTCAATTGCAACAGATTTTTAGATTTAAAATGAACATGGATGTGAATTAGGTCCGAATAAAGTTAAAAACTAGTTTCCATATATCAAGAATAAATCTCAACTACCTATTATTACATGGATACCAAATGTATTCAAGTGTATTTTTGCTTGTCAGCGAGTTTGATCATACATCGTACGACTTCAGTTCTCAAATTTTGTGCATATTTCTTATTGCATATTATATTCTGCTCCGTTATCTTCTAATATGTCATCGTTATCTTGGTACTATGTCTCCATGTAACTGCAGCATGCTGTCAGTTTTCTGATTATATACTGTGATAAAATCGATGCATATTATCTAGGGTTACCATATTTTGGGAATCTGAAAAGAGGACAGTTTTTCAGAATATTCAGACTTAGGCTACTATACTGGATTAAAATCCCGAAAAAATGATAAATTTCTTTGTGGCCGGTCAACTGAAAAGGGTCAACTTTCCTGCTCAAATCCCGAATTACCGGTTTTCTATAACATTTTACGTTGGTTGACTAAGTCATATTTCTGGGCCAAGTCTCGAAAATCCCGTCGGAACATCATTTGGCCGCTGATATCCAATATTCCAATATCTCGGTCCAATTTCCACGAACACATGACCAAATTTCTCAAAATAGAGAACAAATTCTCAAAAAAGAGGACACTTTAGGCGTCCTCCGATGACACTTTCAAAAAAGTCAAAAAATAGGACAAATCCTCTTGAAAGAGGACGTATGGTAGTAACCCCAATATTATCAAGATACAAGAATACAAGATCAAAAAAAGACTTGTCGAGGTGATTGATAAGGTTCAGAATGCCTCTACAGCACGAACAGTGTATGTTAGGATCGTGTATTGTTTCGAGTAAGACGTTCGGGGTGAGGGAGTTTCATACTTTCATCACATTCTCGATGCGCTTAACACTGACAAGCAAGTCCATCCTGTCGTTCAACCTAGATATTCCGTATAGGCTATGGAGTATAGAGAATGGAAAAAAGTTCATAGAATCACTTTGGTTCTCGATACATTGCTGCGCTGTGGTACGCGAAAATCAACTCACAAGAGACTGTGGTGTCGCAAGAGTAGTTCTACTCGTGTATTGTCATTTCTTAGGTAGTTTTGCTGACTAGTGCAATACAAATCGCGTTCTGAATTTGAGCTCTTTAAATTGAATGCCTCACTGAAGGTGTGCTTCCGAGGCACGCAAACAATAAGGTTTGAAGAACTGGATCGTTTGCAATCGGCCGCAGACATTCGTTCCGTGACGGTACTCGGTGTATTGCAGAAGCGATGTCGGACTCGTTCGTTCTAGGATATTGGGATTTCAGAGGAGTAAGTGTATGTTTATTTGGGTTTCTGTGCAACGGATAAGCCCGGCATAGTTCGCTTACTGTGTGACGAGAGATGAAAAAATGCAACGTTACTGCGTAATATGAGGGCGCTGAAACAATGCTTTACAACAGAGAGAGAATTGCGTTCGTCGTGAACACGCGAAAAACAGCAGTTGGATACGATGCTTAAAACCAGTGGTTGTCAAACTGGGGGGCGTGAATGCATCTGAAGGGGGGTGCGAAGCTGTGGTCAACTGAAAATATGTTTCGCTAACATTTTCACAGTCATAAAGGGGGGGGGGGTGTCTAAAAAAGTTTGAGGAACACTGCTTTAAACTTGAAGAATGATGGGCATTGAGCAAGTTCATGGCCCAACGTCCATCTCGTGCTTGTAGGGGCACAGTATTAACAATTTAATTTTGAGAGGATGACAACGTTTAATAGTCAAATTTAAAGTTTCGTCAAAGTGAAATTGTGTTGTGACCAATTCGATGCCAGTCCGCTGACGGTATTGAGAATAAGGTATTATGATAACGTATGGCCGCTGGCCGGTATGGGTAAGAATAACAGAGTGCACCTAAATTTTGAATCAACAGTGTCCAACGTGCCACCGTAAAAGAAAATCATGCAGCCGTACAGCATGCTATTATGATTTACTACAGTTAGTTGGCGCCGATGTTCCCTCTAATTTCTCACGAGTCTGTGCGCATTCACCAACTCACTGCGCGGTCCCTTGAAACGACTAAAAAAAGTCATCACTTCGGCTTTTTTGTGCATGGCACAGATTTTTCTGTGCGCGGCGACTTTGTCAGCAGTGCGCGGCCGCGCAGACGGAACATTGGTTGGCACTCAGGTCGGCAAAAAACGAAACCACTGTTTCATATGGTGACAAATAAATTATTGTTATCCATGAGTCGACCTTGTGGGCCTTGTGCAAATGACGGCACTCGGCAGAGTAGCGCTTTTTAGCTAATAATCTCAATTTGATATAGTGCGGCCCGCAAATGTATTTAGATGTTAAATGCGGCCCGCGAGCCCAAAAGTTTGCCCAGTGCCCACCCTTGGTGTAGGCTATAAGTGTATATTGTATAAGTGTGCGCAAAGTGTGCTATCGCATAATAGATTTCACGCAAATGTCGGTATTGCCCTGTCTAGAGTTTGACGGTGTTCCTTACCGTGATAGATGTCCAAATTAGATATGTCATATTTGAATTACATGAGATCTAACTGTTTGCGAAGTCTCAAGGGTGACACTCTATGATAGGGCAGTATCAATTTCGTCCTCGAAGTATTCTAATAGGCATATAGGCTGATATGCCATCCAGTCTACCTGCGAAACAGATTTTACGCAAAGGCAAGTATTGCCCTGTATAGATTTGAAGGTGTTTCATAGCGGGGGAGACGTCTAGGCGAGATCTAGTATCTATTATTCGGATTATGCGTTTAACTCTGTGCGAAGTGGCGAGATAGGGCAGTGGTATAATCCGCGGCTGCAACACCAATGGGTTGCGGGTTCGAGTCCGACCGAGGTGGACTTCAGAATTCCTCCACCTAAGTGTCGGCTCCTCCACGCCACCTCATCCGCGTAAGCACTGTCTTACAAAAAAGCCTAGAAGTAGGCCGTGTTATGAGCAGAGGTGGTCAAAGTAGTCATCGTCGCTACTCAAGTAGAAGTAGAAGTAACGCCGAAATTTCTACTCAAGTAGAAGTAGGAGTGGTGGTTCACAAGTAAGTAAGTAAGTAGGTATTCTACGCCTATTTTTGCCAACAAAACTGAAAACTGTCAAGTAGAAGTAGTCTAAAATCATAACTACTTAAAAAGTAGTGTGAGTAGGCAAAATCTACTTCAAAAAGTAGAAGTACTTCGTTACTGACCACCTCTGGTTATGAGTCGGCAGTTACGGAATAAAAAATGAAGAATATCGGCCTGGTGTAAATGACCATAGTAGTCGTGAAACACCGTGAATACCTCGAAACAAACAAACAAACTCTGTGCGAAGTTTCAGGGCTGTTAGGCACGGTTGGGGTAGTAATTTCGTTATCGAAGTATAGGTAGGTGCGCGCAGCCTAGCGCATAACGGATGTAGATTTTAACGGTGTTGCATACCGAGAGGAGCGAGTCGCTTTCGAATTGTATATTTGGATTAGGGTTACCACACGACCGCTTTTAAGATGGTTTGTCCTCTTTTTTCAATAAATTGAAATCGTCCTCGACAGTCGAGTCAAAGTGAAAACCTTTTCTTTTTTTAGTCAACATCACGCACTATCGTAAAAAAGCGGGTAATTTTGGAGTCGAGCCAAAGTGATGACCTTTATTTTTTTTCAGTCAACACATATCGTCCAATGTTAAAAATCACCTGTTTTCGTGTTCGGTGCTGGAGATTTCAGAATTTTAGGAGAAATCTCTTATTTTTGGGATCTCGAAATATGGTAACCCTCATTTTGATGATATGATCTAACGCTGTAGCAAGTTGCAATATTACCACTAACTGTATAGGGTAGAAAATTCGTCAGCGAAGTCGAGCTTCCATAAGTGTGATATGACATCTCACCTCCGGCAATTTCCAGTTTAATGTTTTGTTATAAATAATCATGTGCAATGGTAGCACGTAGGACACATATATTTTAGCGATTTTGGTGTCAATTCTTGCTGTTACCCCACTTGAGTTTAGCTCAAACGTACTTGACCATAAGCTAAATCAAAAACCAATGGTACAGCTACACGCATTCGCCAGTCACACCTCATTCAGGGACATCTTCTGATTAATGAAAGGTTCGGTATCAGTCAAGATCTAGCATCAGCGTGTGGATGGTACGAATCGATTATGACATTTAAAATCGAAATATAATTAGGATTATTGCCATTGTTGAATCTTGCAAGTTTCAGCACGAATTAAACTCATTCCTAATTCAAGAAACACCATTTCTTTCAGGCGGTTTCGCACCTCCCCTCAGATGCTTTCAAGCCTGCTATCACTATCACTATAGGCAGGGTTGCCATACCGTCCTTATTTCTAAGATTTGTCCTTATTTTGAAGGGCCACGTCTTAGAAAACTCGTCTGTCCTTATTTCTAAGAAATGTCCTTATTTTCGACTTGCGTCCTTATTTTGTCTTAATTTCAACCGCTACAAAACTTCGATCGTTTTCCTCTGGTATCTCCCTATCTATGTTGCATAATATTCTAAAATTAAGCTTATTCGTCGAGATTTTATGACATCATAAATGAAAGGAAATCTCGTGACGTACACACCACAAGATTTGACTTCTAAGTAGTGATGAGATAGCTAGGGCAGTGAGTAGTGGTACAGCAGTTTCGGCTGTACCTAGCTACCGCAGCGGACGTCATTTTAGCAGTAAACAGCATTGCCAGGTTACTGCTGTTTGGTCTACAGCAGAATAAGCTCAAGCTGTGGGGAAAGTTGCATTTATTACGTAGTGAGAAAAGGCGCAGTGCAGTCGACACATTGGTTAAAAAGTACTGAAGCAGTGGTTCCCAACGTGGGCGATATCGCCCCCCAGGTGTCGATTTAGCGGCCTAGGGGGGCGAAAATGGACAAAGGGGGCGAAAATAGCGAAGGGTGCAATAGGGGGGGGGGCGATGACGCGTTAAAACGGCTATAGTGGAGTCAAGTCGTAGAAATGACCTCTTATTAGTCAACCCACGTAAATTTAGTTGCCAAAGTGTAAAATTCGACAACGAGCCTAAAAGTGGACCTATTTTTAGTCGACTAGCCGATGATTACAGATTGTGTACCGATTTTTCGGTTCACAAAATCTGGGGGCGATGATCGGCGTTGAGCTTGAAAAGGGAGCGATGAGTCAAAAAAGGTTGGGAACCACTGTACTAAAGCTATAAATCATTGATAAATTTATCCAAATTATATTGCACTTGTATTGCACGCATATAGTTTTAGCTACAAAGAAGGCGAAATCTGATTAGTTGAAATGAACAGGCGTAAAAACGGTTCTCGTGTCGATTATGAGAGATAATTCAACGGTATCTAACGAAGATTGAAGGGCGAGTGTTTCGCACACAGCAATGTCTGCAATTGTGACATTAACCTGGAGGCCATAGAAGTGAGAGACCGCTACTTCAACTTACATTGATGTCCCAAAACACAAGAAGTGTGTCATGATGATTAATTTAAGCCAGTCGATAAATAATTTTTCCACAAGGTAGATCAGCACCAACGTCCTCAGACTGCAAGGCAGCTGTTGCAGTGGGTACCTAGGCATTCTATATTGTCAAACACCAGCAATCATTCATCACCAACGATTACACATCGCAATTGTTCAAAGCAATATTCCCCGATTCCAGCATTGCAAATAAGATTTCTTCGGCCAGGACTAAGACTACAAGCATTGTTACTGGAGTTTTTGCTTCATACGCTCAAAAATGATTTCGTCTAAACTTGGTGTGCGGCCTTTTTCCATCTTGGTTGACGCCTCGCCTTAATGAGGTGATGAAATTTGGTTTATCAACCCAGAGGGGCAACACCAACGGTATTTAGGGGGACTGACGAAGTGCTGTTTCGGCACTAAATGAAGGTAGACCTAGAACTAAGCTGTCGCGAGATCCATGACGCTCTTTCTAATAACAGAGAGTTGCTGTAGCAGATTGTTTCTGGTGAAAACTATGGAGTGTGATATGCCACGGCTCGTATAAATACAGTATATGTACGAAAACGCTTTTCATGCTAATTTAATTTTTCGACTGTCCTTATTTTTTGGTCCATGTCGATGGCAACCCTGACTATAGGGCTGGGCACAATGATTCGAGTACTCGAATCTGAAGAGAGTATTAATGTTAATGATTCGATTTGAGTAGTAAAGGACGATTTTTAGAGTACTGAAATTATACTCTCGATCCACGCAACTGAAAGTTAATTTACTAACGAAAATTATAGTTTCGATACTATTTTCCACTGAGAAAGCCTTAAAACCATGATTGGCCGTATCGTAGCATCCGAGACATACTACAAAGCTCCGAACGTTACTGGAAATACCACATTTTCGAAGTCATGATCATCCCACAACATTGTCAACCAGTGCAATGAATTCGTTATAGTCGAAAAATACCGAAGTATCTTCAATGTGACGTATAACAGGCATTATGGTCTTTGTGGTGGCACATAAGGTACATATTTGAACTCTGACATAGTACGTTCTGTTGTGACGTCATAATGAGTGATACTCGACTCGAAGCGTACTACGTGATTCAGAATCGCATCACTCAGGTACTCGATTTTGCCCAGCCCAAGCTATCACCAGCACATCTTCCACAAATAACACGCATTTCTAGTTCTTTACTTCAGTCACGTTATGTTCCTTGATCGTGTATTAAATTGCGCATTTTTCTGGCAGTACGGGGAATCATGCAGATACATGCTAGAATACAGCGGATGTGCATACAGTGACAAACAAATCGAAAGGCCATCTCGTGAGTTATTCTAAACGCCTAGCTCCGTTAGTGGGCGGTCTTGTGAAAATATATTTTCAGGTGCCGATTACAGTCCGTGGAGGAATATCAGCGAAAATTTTGGACTCGACTTTCCCAATGTGAGTTAATCGACTTTTAGACATCCAACCAAACGTAAAATAATGTGATGACCCGACTGGTCAGCTGCCGTATTTGATTGACGGGGAGAGAAGGCTAACAGAGAGCTTAGCAATATCCAAGTATCTTGGCCGAAAGTATGGGCTCGTGCCGAAATCCGAAGACGAAGTGATTCGTGCTGATATGTTAGAAGGTACAGCATTAGTCACGCCCATCTGCTCAAGTTTAATCATTCCTAATTCATTGGTATAGGTGTGATAGCGGAGATACGGGGCTCGTTTTACCGCATCTTCTTCCAAGGGTGAGCTTGAGCTAATACGATACCGCAGATGGTGCCTTACGTTAACATGCGTATAATATTGCAACAGAGATGAAAAATATCCAGAATGCGCAGCCAATTTCAAGAAGGATACGTTCCTGCCGAAAGCGAGAAAGATTGTGAAGTTCATGGGTCAAAGACAATGGCTCGTAAGCGATGAAGTAAGTTCGGTAATCCGTTTTACCAATGTCCCAGTGGCTACACTATATTTACTCGTACAGTCGACTCCGCTCACTTTTGGCCGAATAAATCGGTGAAACTGCTCTGTCCGAATCAAGCGGAAACTCACAGTATTACACATTATTAGTGGGCCCGTACGCCCTTGTGGTGATTGCCAATTTTTGCTGCGTGGGTCATCATTGTTTCACGATAATCACTTATATTGTGTTAAAACGACCGAAATACTGCTAATTATGTCACGTCTTAACGATAGGAATTGTGAAACTGTGTCCAATTAAGCTGAAAATTGTCCGTATTAAGATGATTTTTTTTTACATGCAATTTTTACTTTTGTTCCGTTCCCGAGCATTTAGAGCAGTGGTTCCCAACCTTTTTTCACCCACGTACCATTTCGAGGTTTTATGCAGTGCTCGCGTACCACCTACATAACTTACGCGCGCTGAAGGCGGTCAAAAATGTTTCCGTCATATATGACGTCATAACGACGTATTTGACCTATGCGAGGCGTAATAGCAAATACTAATAAACTATAGGCATTATCAGCCAGGGTTAATGGGATGCATGAAATTGTTATTTCACCACCAGTCACAAGAAGAACAACATAATGAAATAACAGCAAACAACAAACGTCAATTGTTTTTATGCGATGGCTGCATTAGCTAATTTTCCACTAGATCAGCGGCTCTCAAACTTTTTTAGACACGCCCCCGTTTATGATAGTGAAAAATTTCACGCCCCCCTTATCGTCATATCACAAAATGCAACCAGAATGCTAGCAATCCTAACGAATAATTTGATGGCATGGAAGGTTATGACTGTTGATAAAAGAATTCTGAAATATGCAATTAGAACTACACACAGAGCAAAAACAATGTGATAAGGGTAAATCGCGCCAAGCGCGAAAAATTTGTTCAGTTGGCTGCAGCTTCGCGCCACCCTTTAGATGTTTTCACCACCCCCTCCAGTTTGAGAACCACTGCACTAGCTGGTCGATGCGGGGCATATGTTTCCTCACAGCGCGTCGAAAGTCCTGCATGGGCGCAACTAGTCGGTTTCGTTTCTTCGACTTGATATAGTCATCAGAGATAAAAATCCTTGCTCGCGCTCTCACGTAGAAGGGAAAATTAGCAGCTGGGGAATAGCGTGAGAAGCTAGAGTCTATAGTTCGAGGAGGCCATGCTAAGCCAGCAGTTTATTGGAGAATAATCTTTGTGTTCAACCCCACCTTAACTAATAACTACCTTCGGTCGAAAAAAAACAGAATCTACTCGCGTACCACCTGGAAGACCTTCGCGTAACCACTAGTGGTACGCGTACCACAGGTTGGGAACCACTGATTTAGAGTATTTGGTTTTGGACTTAAATAAAGCGGCTGCCAGGGTTATCCGGTGTCTGTGTTAAGCAGATTCGACTGTATAAACTTTTAAGTTTGTAATCGTAACAAATGCGAGTGACGGTGATATAAACCAGTAAGATTAGACTATTGTCCGTGGGTTTGAATTCATCCGGGTTCTTTTGCCGTTCCTCGTTGCACGCCATAATGACGATACAGTTGGTTTTCATTGACATCATCAATCTTCAATGTTTATGGTGCCTTGGGTGTTGCCACACGTCAAGTCTTCGAGTTAATGGGCATTTCAGGGAGTGATCACTACTTTAAACTGTTCCAAGATAAACGTTGTAGTTAGCCAGCACTTGGATTATTGGGTCGATGTAGTGTATTCCTGAAAGCTTGCTTATGTGATAATAACTCATTTCATCATTTTTTCTTTTAGCTGACGTATCTCGACTTTCTGTTCTATGCCCAGTTGTCCCAGCAGCTGTGTCTTTTTCCAAGATGTCTCGACGGCCTGGAACGTCTGCAAAAATATATGTCGGATTTTCAGGTAAGTCTGAATGAGCTCGGTGTATGATTTATACCAGCCTTCTTGCGGCTCTGATTGACCTCTAAATATGCCACAAAAATATAAAAGACGACAGTTGTTGTTTGTTTCTATGAATAGTTATAGTCAATTTCTGTTTATGAATGCTAAAAGGAGCGATATTAGTCCAAGGCCGCTTCTGAAAACCGGGAAAAAAATTCTTGCAGACTATCATCAAACGTATCGATGAATACCCGTCAGACAAGGATATATCTTGAGTTCTACTGGTCATAGACCTATTAATATATATCATGTGTGTGAAGAGTAAATTTCTACACAATTTTACTAACATCAAAATAACGGCTCATATAGTCAAGTATAAATTGCAATTAGTCCAATATTACTAAGCGTATAATCCCCTGCAAACTCGTGCAATAAGTGCTGGAATGTATGAAGAGCTATCACATGACGACATAATAGTATGTTATAGTAATTACATGCATTTCAGTTTATATCAATGTGTAGCACTCGCCAATCCGTGTCTATCAATGATAAAATAACCGATAGAAACCAGATGCACATAGTAAGCCCCCCGGAAGTTACATCGATATCACCCTATGGTGGGCCCAGACAAGTTTTTTTTTTACGGGAGTTGGCTTAAAAGTGTTGTTTCGGTCCTTGCTACAACACACAACCACATATCTGCACCGACCGAGCAGTATATCAAGGTTGTCAACAGACACCGCCGCCGGGCCAAACAATTTCATCCGCTCCGTGAAGAAGTCTGTTGCAGACCAGATGAGAATACCGACCCTACAGCAATCACCAGAGCTCAAATTAGAGATGACCCAATACTGTAAGGATGGTGTAAACCTCTGGAAGGTTCAGGTTCGTGTGAATGCGAACCTTTTTGAAAGGTTATGTGTGAACGCGAACGTGAACCTTATGACGTCAGGTGACGTCATATTGCAAATTCCAACCCCATATTTCAGTGAAGCGATAGCCTTATGAACTGTAGTGTACAGTTATACAGATGTACACGACACCTAGCGACGACTCGGGCCACATAATGCCACAATGCTGAAGTAGCCTACATATTGACGTTTTAAACGTCGCCAAACGTATCAACTGGGGCAATCAAATGACGTAATAATCCCATAAAATCAATATTTTCCGTCGTTTTGCCAACAATTTCGACGAGGACATGCAAGGGAATATTAGCTTACGCCTCAACGGTTTAGGCCAGACCAGACAATGTATTCGGCGTCAATTGCTACGTTGATATTGAGTAGAGTGTAAAACGGGTTTCTATACTTGCTGCCGATATACCCCATTAACAAGTTATACAGCAGTAGCCAACACCCCAATCGCACGGATTTGGTTTTTATGATACCATAAACATATGAAATCAAGATTGACCCCGTATGCCTGCTAGATATTTTACATCAGACAACCCGGGCATACGCCGCATAGGCGCCGACTTTTATTTTTGCATGGGGTGGCGGCAGGCGCGTAGCCAGGGGGTGTCGAAACCCCTCCTTTTGAAAGGGAAAACCCCGTCCTTTTGATATTACCATTGTGATGCTAATATTGAGTTGCAATTCAACATGTCGTATTATCAGTGTTACGCGCGGCCGTGACCAGTAAGCGAGATTCGCCTGTGCACGCGACGCGATCTCCCGCTGAGATCATTGCGAAATTAGGTTATTGATAGCCGAGCGCTCGCATTCATTGCTGGACTGAGCAGTAACATGGCGCAACAATTCTGGAACACGAAAGACAGACAAGAAGTATGATTACCGACAAGATAGCGTAATGGTTAAGCGTCCGGCTTCTTGATCAGTAGGTCGTGGGTTCGATCCCCGGCCGGGTCAGATTAAAGACCTAGTAACACTGGTATCCATGACTTGCCTGCTTGGCGCTCATGCATTACTGGGATAGCATGGAGGGGTGGTGCAAGACTTAGAAAGCCATACAAGGCTATATCTGCACCTTCCTTGTCCAGCGGCATATGCACATCATACACTCATGGTATGCATATGCACAGATCGTGTGTATGTCTATCATGAGTCGGTGTATATGCCGCAAAAACATCAAGGACAAAAATAAACTACGTCCTTTCCTTACAAACGCATGCGGCCAATCAGTAATTATCCCTTGCCGCCAACACAATGGGTTTTTACTTCGTATTGAGTAGCTCGCATCGCGACGCCGTCAACGAGGTCGCTTCGATTATATGATTAGTGATTACTAGGGCAAGTTTTTGCAATTTTTTTTACAGCTTCCGGCAGCTTCCTAAATACTCGTAAGATATGTAGAATGCTGTTTTAAGCTGTTCGAAGGAATCTTATAGTGCAACTTTTTGCAACTTTTGTCCAATTTTTCATGCAACTTTTTGCAACATTTTGCAACTTTTTCGATTGTTCATGAAAGTATTTTCGATTTTGGTGAAATACACGGCCAAATTCGACTGAAACACCGTAAATGAGCACCGAAGTAACGCTTTTACGGGTATTTCGGGAGCTGAGCCGGAAAATTGACCTTTTTTTTAGTCAACCGAGCAAAATGTGGTCAAAATGCAACTTCTGCAACTTTTTTCGAAAATAAATGAATAAATGCAACTTTCCACGGATTTAACTGCAACAAAAAATTGCCCTAGTAATTACTAATCACGGATTACACTTTATTGGGGCGTTTTAAGCACTAGTTCGTCGTCGCCGACGAAGTTGAGTATTCAATTATTCACGCGCGTATCGGTTAATGGTAAATGGTTGGCATTTACGCGATATCACGGACTCGATAATTGACAGCGCAGACGGCGGGCGTTCAAGCATTTTGCATGGGGTGGCCGCCACCCCATAATTGTGTCATGGGGTGGTTGCGCCGCCCCACCACCCCGTAACTCGGCGCCTATGAGACAACGATATCCACTTCATTGATTGGTTGAATTAATAATCATTCGCTGATTACCTACACGTAGTGTAGGCCTATTTTGCTCTTGATGTTGTGTGACTGCGGGTCAAGCTCACAGCAGAGAGTCAATAAATAATAAATATTAAATATTCCAGCTACTTTTGTAACAAAGCAAGTAAAATTTTTGAGATTGTCAAGGTGCATGCTCGTTTAGTGTTGATTTTTTCATTCTGCCAGCGTCATGTATAGTGGCCCGCAGTTGAAATGCAATAAATTTCAATCAAAGATGCTATAATGAAGTGAAAATGGTAACATATGAAAAAGGTT
This sequence comes from Botryllus schlosseri, assembly GCF_051294905.1. Taxonomy (NCBI): domain Eukaryota; kingdom Metazoa; phylum Chordata; class Ascidiacea; order Stolidobranchia; family Styelidae; genus Botryllus; species Botryllus schlosseri. Next base: position 17,698,679 of record NC_137237.1, read on the forward strand.
CACAGTGCAGAACCTATACGAAGGTTCGTTTGTGAACGTGAACCTCTAAATTTCTGAGGTTCACACACAGAACGCGAACGTGAACCTCACGTTCACATCATCCCTACCCAATAGTCTAGTTCAGAAGTGGGCAAACTGCGGCTCTTTGACACTTTTATTGCGGCTCTTTAATGATTGCCATTTTGCTAGAGAGGTTTAACCTGATTATAAATTGATGCATTCCATCACGTATTAACGATATGCGTATTGTTTTCGTGTTGTTTCTTTCTTATGGTTTACTTTTGTAAAATTTAGGGGTGGTGGCACTATCATGGTTATAACTTGACAATTGAACTCTCGAATCGAGTTCCCATAAACGTTCCATCCGCAACATTGGCGCGTGGTCGTCACTCAATTATAAATCATTGTGTTCAACAACGAGCTTGATAAATTAATCGAGGTAGCGCAGGTTACGATCATTTTCGGACTAACAATGGTGATTACCATTCGTATTGTAGAAGCTAGCAATAACTGCATAGTTTGGCCAAGAAAATGTCATTCAGAGATAATTTCAAGAAAAGAAAGTATGAGCAGGCAAATAGAACTTTTAAAACAGAATGGGAGCAGGAGTTTACTTTCAGTGATAAACGTCATTAGGAAACCAAACACCAACATTTTGCCACGAGTTACCCAACGAAAACATATTTACGGAGTAATAACGACTACCGACCTTCCTCAAATGCTCAGCAGCACTTGAAGGAACTGCTCCACACTGCTTTGACGTCATATCAGCCTGATATCAATGACTTTGTGACCCAGGTGGAGAGTGGAGACGCACCGCATCACCACACAATAATAAGCTTCATTCGATAGCCTACATTTCATTGTGACGCAATAAATTCGTATTTTTGAATTTTTGTTTTTTGGCTCTTACAACTAAGAGTTTTGATATGCGGCTCGCGCATGAAGCAAGTCTGCCCACCCCTGGTCTATTTAATTCACGACCTACGTTAGAAAATCCACTCCTGTATATTTTATACTATCGATGCGCAAAGCATTGTTAGTGTGACGTCATAGTGTTCTTACCTCATTTTGAAGCCCGCTAGCAGTCGCTAAAGAGTCTCCGGAATTTGGCCCACCCTATGTTAGTCGGTCTTGTTTGGTCAACCGACCACGAAGTGAGAGAAATTTACCATATTTTCAGGATTTTCCTCCGGTATTGCAAAAAATCTTTTCAGATTTCCAAAATATGGTAACCCTAATGTTACACTAACATTATCAACTTAATCTTTTAACAGAAGCTTCCGAGAATAGACGCGTATCTGAAATCAGGACGGTGTCTGCCAAATTTTCCCAAAAACGACCCTTATATCAGAAAAGACTTCGTTCTTGAGAATCTTTAACGAGACTTTCCCGAGAAATCTTCGTTGAGATGCTGTCTCCATTGCTGTCGCTTCTCTGTATGATAATCACGCTAAAATTGATTGATATCTGTGCTGTTCTAAGATTAACTGCAATTGTGTGTCGTTGTGCAATACACCGTGAAGCAATGTTGCGAGCGCTAAGTTACGGTTCGTTTATCATCTTTCGAAGCTTACATAAAGTTTACAAGCTATCAAGGTCGTGTGTATACCGTCAAAGGTAAACCCTTCATTGAGTTCTAGCTCATTTGAGCAAAAATGGCGTTCGTATGCGGGAGGATACCGATGATGGCCACTTTAATGAAAGATATTTCAAGTTATGTTGGGACGAGTGTGAGTTAGATTGGTTAGGGTTCGGCGTTAGAATCGTGTATGCCCGGCAGCACAGAAATTACTCAGGAACTAGTTTTAGATATCCCCTTGCTCAATGTTGTCGTGGAGAATGTGAAGATATACGTAAGGGCGACTGGGAGTACCAAGCCGCAAGCTCCCTGTCCTGCCGAAGGAATCAAGCTCCTGGTGTTAGTGCTACTGATGATCTACTTGCGACGGCTCTTCATTATGAACACTGTAAAAATTGTGGCTGATAGTTCTTTCGTAACCATTCTCGATGATGTTGGACTTTTTCGTCCCGGATCACTTACGTAAGCGGCCTCAAATACCCACAAAAGGGCGAATTGAGACGTTCGCCGGCTAGTAATAGGCCATTTTCGAAACCTACGGCTGACAGTTGTCCTAAACCATAGCTTGATTCCTTGATTTGGGATATCGATGACTAAAATATCAGTTCCTTTACGGATTTGCGTAGCCATGGACCCGCCACATTTTTCGTAGATCTTTGTATACGACCATATAGTAGAATATGTCGTGACGGATATATTTGACTTGATATTTTATTAGCACTTCGCGCGATTTATTGTCACTCGAATTCTTACTTAGTATCGGTGCCCCCTCCAGAAAATTATAAGTAGCCCCAGTTTACCGAATTGAGTCCAACCATTTTCGTAATTATCAGAGAACGTGTCGTCAATCATGCGGCTTCGCGTCTGCACTCACAGAAAGATCGTCGGCGATGAAACCTTTGCACAAAATGACGGACGCATGTTCAACAAAATCTTCGATATTGATATGTCTAAGCACCGAATAATCTCGTCGCTACCAAATGAGCCCAGCAGTGTATTACGTCCAGCCTGATCAATTCTACCCATGCAGCTGCTCAACTTGGTATATCACTGGAGAAAATAGAGTCTGCGGCGCGGTTTCAATCCCTTCGGTTCAGATCACGAAAAAAACTTCAGGAATTTTTATTTTAACGACTGTTCACTAATGTGCTGAGACTGACAACGACAAATCGAAAATATTCTGCAAACATTGCGTAGTTATCCTGATTATCAGTTTGCACAGTATAGAATATATTTAATCTCAGACTGCCATTCTGTTAATGTGAGTCCTGAAGTTTTAGCAGTTATGAAGAGAAACTTCCTTACGATTTCCCTAGTATAGAAAATTAAAAATTAGGTTATCAATAATGATGCAAATTTAGAGGCTTTGCGGGCACCCTGAAAAGGCTTCGCAGACCCCCCGGTTGAAAATCACTGCATTACTCGAATCATGAGAATACCCGATTCAGATTCGGCTACCCGAACCATTGTGCCCATTTCGGAAGAAAACGTTTATATCCACTGGGGTATGAATGCATTTTCGGCCCACGGTGCACATGAGATTCACGAACCATTGCGCGGGCCACTTGAATGTTGATGAGCTTTTACAGTCGTCCGACAGGAGTGAACCGGATTAGGTAACGGTGAAAACAAGACTTATTTTACTTCGCATCAAAATCGATAACAACCATATCATGAAACCTCAATGTGTAGTGATGTCCTAGCCGCGCGAGACGCGACATTTTTTCCTAGTTGAAGAATGAATTTGGTCAATAATAATGTTACTTGCATATACTGCCGATCGCATCTGTATCTACATTAAAAATCTGTTTCTGAGTTCTTGTGCCTAATATATGTTGCGATATTAACCCAATGGTGTCGTCGTAAGCCTGATTCGTTATCATTGTATTTGCCACCACCTATCTTTCTGGAAATTGATTTTCGGCTCTCGTTCATATAAAATCGAACACGCGGATTTTCAAGACACGAACACGTATTTCAAGAGATGCAGTTGCAGAATTCACTTTGAAATTATGAAACTCTCCACAATTTTCACACATAGTATGATGTTATTTTAATGAAAAGTCAAATGGTTGCTGTAAATTACTAGCCTACTATCAATATGTTCACAAGACAGATCCCGGTTGCACCATGATTGAGCTAAATTTGAACAATAACTTATTTGGGGTTCCGCGGGGTTCCAAAAGGGGTCCGCGAATACAAAAAGGTTGAGAACCACTGAAGTAGTGACAGGTGATTTATTTCGGCACTGAAAGTTGCGTATATACGCTCCGTGTCATCAAGACTGATGATTTAGCTTTCAATACAACATCCATTGTATAGTAAAATATTTATTCAACTCGAAGACTTTTCGGGTGCCTCTTTTCAATAGTTAACGGCACACTGAAGGGATTTAAACAGAATGAAAAGCAAAACCAGAAAGGCGAAGTATGACGCAAGAATCAGAAATTACATACCATGAAGTCCGCAATGATTTTCTGTATAACTTACAAATTTCCCATTAGTGCGTTCTAATTCGTGTTTGTTATTGTTTAGTTTCAAATTGCTATGTTACTAGTACCGTACACTTCAAGCTTGTTATTGTTGCCATTGTTACATTGCGGACTTCATGGTATGTAATTTCTGATTGTTGCGTCATACTTCGCCTTTCTGGTTTTGCTTGTCATTCTGTTTAAATCCCTTCAGCGTGCCGTTAACTCTTGAAAAGAGGCACCCGAAAAGTCTTCGAGTTGAATAAATATTTTACTACAATGGATGTTGTATTGAAAGCTATCTTCAAGTTCTGTACCACGAACCAACTGATGATTTATCAACGAAATTTATCGTTTCCGCTGTCGAAGCCTTAAAACAGCTATGGGTCAAACAGCAGACACACGTACTACGAAGCTGCAAATTACCTTTGACAGAAACATGTATCACAAAGCTGTGGTGTACAACTACCATTACTCCTCGTGGAGTCGTGGTAGCATAAAAGGTACTTTCCAAATGTTCCCTGTCGTTATGACGTCAAGGGTCATACTCGAATACTGGACTCCACTCGAAGTCAGAATCGAATCATCTAGGCAGGCCTACTCGATATCGCCTAGCCTTACGCGCATTATTAACCCACGAAATTAGACCGCGGCGCAACGATCACATTGAATCGGTTATGACATTATAAGCCAGCGGTTGCTCGGCACTTTGATAAACATGAACTGAACAGCTAAATAGCAGTATTTAGTCGTCGTATGTTCGTGTGTGACACCATAATTTGGATGTGAGGTCATTTTTATCACATGAGAAACATTGCCTCAGGATCAGTAAAGTCTTAATCCAACAGTGATGATAAATATAATACAGTATACTTTGAATATTGAAGTAAATCGGACTGCACCATGAAGAGAATGCGCAAAAAGTAATTATATTTAGGACAATCTGTTTCACGCATGACACACCTTTCCCGCCTTAGAGGGTGTATAATAGACTTATTATACAATATTTGCGGAGAGGTAACCTATATTACGGTGAGCTATACATCGTAGCAACTATCGTGGTAAGAATGTAGTAGGGTTACCATACGTCCTCTTTTTTAAAGGTGTCCTCGGAGGACGCCTTCTTGTCCGCTTTTTTGAGATTTTGTCCTCTTTTTTTGAGAATTTTGAAAATTCACGGCGAAATTCGACTGATATACAATACAATACAATACATTGGGTTATAATTTACATCTGAACAAGTTACACACAATGTACAATGCGATAAGACACAATGCGATGTAACGAACTGATAGGAGAATGTCGAACGACACGCATCAGTAGCGATCCTTTACTCAAACATCCACCTCGGCCTAGAGTGCCCGATGTTACAGCTCTTTTCGATGTTGATCTTTTTGAAGCCGCGCCCCTTTCTACAAGTTCTTGCCATTCCTTGCGAGTGCTTTCTTTCTTCGGGTCTTTTTCTGGGCTTTTTTTTGTCGCCGTTAGAACGGCGACAGCGGGGGAAGAGGAGCCAGATGAGCCTCCGACGGGAATCGAATCGGCTCCGCCTGCTTGGTAGGCGCTTATATCGTCACTACTACGCTATCTCCCCCGCCATAAATCGTAAATCGCCGTAAATCAGCACTGAAATAACCCTCCGCGGGTATTTCGGGAGCTGGGCCGAAAAGTTGACCTTTTTTTAGTCAACCGACGACGGGGTGGGAAAAATTTACCCCGCATTTGCAACTTTTAAAATTTTAAAATGTGTCGGATCCTCTTTTCAGATTTCCAAAATATGGTAACCCTAGAATATAGTGAGTAACAAAATTCGTCGGATTTTTGGAGGGGTTATGGTCAACGGAATGTATTTGATCAATGATCATTGATCATATTTGTAGGCAAGATACGTCGACACTCGACAGTTATTACGCTATACACAACGCAACTAGGCTTGATGCTTGATGTGTTGGGAACGTAAATATTTACTCGTCATTTTACGCCACTACTACGCCATGGCCAAGTGAATGGTCATGGTCAGCGGAAATGTATATTACATTGTACGAAAGGTATCAAATAACGGTACGATATTTTGTAATGCCGCACTGTTACTATCCAAAAGAAATTCGTGGTACGAATTGCGTTATTTTGTAGTAGGCCTATTGCACGGTACCGACTCCATAATGCAGAGTCATTATGATGAGCAGATGACAGCAGCCATACATGACGGATGCGTTGGGATATAATGGCGACAGAACGACCACGACCTGGACGATGCGGACTGAAATTACAGTGAGAAAGTGTCAGCAGGTGTTAACGAATTTTATATATTCAATGTCTTGGCGAAGCTTTTGCTTCGTCGGTGATCGACATTCGTTCACCCATATTGTGATCTATGTGAGGCGCGTGCAATAGACACTTACGTGACCTTTGACACGAACAAATCAGGTTGCAGCAGGATGTAAACAAACATCAAGCCCGGGCAAACTTACTATGAGCTCTTATGGAAAAGGGTTGAAAAATGAAGGTTTTTAGCAAAATGACATTTAATTGGGGATAGCTGGCTTTGGTGAATGGTAATAACGTTGAGCTAGTACGTATTTGCAGTGTTATAACCTAGAATAAACCTGAATGGTGGCAAGCAACCATCAGCACGGTATGTCCAAATGAATGGATTTCTGACAACTTTTCGGATGAAACAACTATTGCGGTGTTATCATTAGTCGTAAACAATACTATAGGATTGTCGTACCGAATAGCATGTATTAGAGGAATCTTGAGTCAGGATAGGTGGGGTATTCATTATGTGTGCTCGGTGTTATATGCGTTCTATTTAGGGAATCATATACGGAACAGTCTGTATCACTATCTAGCAAATTATACTGTTACACTCAGGGTTGTAATGACTCGAGTCATGACTCGACTCGAGTCACGATTTTATGATGACTCGACTCATTTTCTTAAAATACGGAAATGACTCGACTCGAATCAATCTGTGTATTGACTTGACTTGGACTCGAGTCATTGTGCATGACTCGAGACTCTGACGGCCAAGACCGACATTTCATTGTAATTTTGAAGAATAGTAAAGTAACCACACTATTGGGATTTCGTCTATTGGTACTGATACTTGAAAACGCGACCAGAAACTGCTAAAAATGAGGAAAATTAGTATTATAAATGCGAACCATTCGATATCACCAAACTGAGTTATAAAAAGTGGATTCAGCAAGATTTAGCAACTGATCAGTCGACACAATAACTTGGACTCGACTCGAGTCATGGTGGACTCGGCCCTCTGATCGCTGACTTGGACTTGACTCGGTGGTGAATTGAAAATGACTCGAGTCAAAACTATAAACGTGTGATTGACTTGTGACTTGGTTACAACCCTGGTTACACTGGACACTTGTCTGCATATTCTATAATCAACATGTTACTATAATATATGTGTTAGGCAACATGATCCGACCACAGCTGAAATTGCCATTTTTTGTTCTAGCTCATGTATTGAATCTATCAGGATAAATGCCGGATAAACACAGCAGCTAAACTGCTAATAGCCTACCTACGGGTGAAACTTGGAGATTGCTACCCAGAACGTTCCTGGTGTGCGCTTCTACCTTTCCCAGAGCCAATAACATGCATGGGAGAATGTAAAATCTGGATAAAGGCATGTGGACTTCCTTATAGTCATCTGAATTCTCATTTTATTGATAAAATGACGTATGTATTATTGTACCAAAAATATTGAATCGTCACATAATTTAGTAGATAGAACAATGAGTCCAAACTGATATGCAGTCACACCGCTTTCGTTGTTGATGCCACAATCGACTTGGTGTGTGTCTCATATTATTCCGCTCCAGTGTTGTTGCTTGATGGTGTAAAATGGATTGAAATTGTTGAAAGCAATATATTCAATGATAAGATGGATAGTTGATGACATTGGTAGGGGTCGACATGAGTCGCACGAGCACGCCTTGATGGGTGCCTGTACAGCAGTGTTGTTGCTCTGTAAAATAAACATATTATATATTTTATGCAGGCTTGATGGATATCCTTTATGACGCTGCAGAAAGAGGAAGTCGAGGGATAAAACGCAAGAAAATCAAATTTCTGGAAGAAGTATAGAAGCACAAAACAGGAAACTCTTCCAGGAAAATTACAAATTGACGGACAATTATTGCTAGTGAAGTTCAGCTCTCAAAGCACCATAGTGTCAAAAGATGTGGAGAAGCTGATGAAATTTTATACTGGACTACATTAAATTCTTTCTGAATTGCCCGACTTATCCTACTGATGTCAAATTCCTATTATTGTAGTAAGCATAGTATTAAACCATTAGGTGAATCGTATGTAACTGCTTCATTAAATTTCGATTTGGCTATGTAGAGATGTGGTTCTTAAAAATGCAGCATTTGCATCCATTCGCGAATTCTCAAATCTAGAATGATTATTGACTGTACTGAACTGATGAAGACAAACCCCGCCGTGCTCACAATATCTTTGTCTATAAATCACATACAACTTTGAAAGAATTGATGGATTGTGGTGTACTAACTTTTGTGCGAGAACCAGTGTTGGTATGACTCGAGTCATGACACTTTGCTAAAATGACTTGACTTGACTCGGCATGTCAGAAATGTGGATTGACTAGTGACTCGGAGCAAAATTCATGAGTCAATTTCAAGTCCTCAAGTAATCGGTGTCAATAAAAACCACTGTATCTTGCACACTGTATGTTCGGACTGTTCACGAAACGCTGGTGAGAGTGACCAACCAACCCGTGAGAGTGACCAACCATTCAATGATCGAGCGTTTTACTGAGCCTTCATTGTTCTCTCACAAATATATTTTTATCGCAAACGAATCTTACAGCTTACGTTGTCGTAAACTAGTATACCGTAGTAAAGTAATTTAATAGCAAAATGTCTATTTCTGTTCTACATTTTTACCGTAACCAAATGTCTTGTTTTATTGAAATTGATTGGAATATAGGCTAGTTTATATAGTCCTTAACCATTGACGAAGGCTCGAATTGTATCATATCAATTTGTAAATGGGTAATGTATTGCATCTTATCAATTCATTTCTCTATTCTCTATTTTGGATGTTAACTATAAACTGAGGCTATGCAATCACGTAGTTTAGCAGTTCTACGTATACGTGAGCGACACAGCGCCTTCTTGTGTGTATAACTCTGTATTCGTTCATTGGTGTGTGTGACTTGACTCGTGGCTCGACTTGACTCGAGTCAAAATGTGCAATGACTCGAAATGACTTGTGACTCGAAGGTAGTGACTTGATCCCAACACTGGCGAGAACTATTCACATGGAGCTATGGTGCACTAAGAGATGCTATCATGGCAGAAAAGGGATTCGCAATTGAGCCTGAAATCAAGAAATTAAATCTAGATTTTATATTCCTGCACATGATTTGGCACATCGTCAAATGTCGGGGCCAAACTGTTCCGCAACAAGAAAGATGACGAGACATCATATTCATATTAAACAACTGATCGGAAGAATCAAGGAGTGTGAAATTTTGTTCGGTGTCATAATATGCAGCATTGTCTATCAACTAACCGAATATGGACTAATTGCTTACTCTAATTCAAGATTAGAAATGAATGACGCAACATATTCAGCATTTGTGCAAATTCAGTTCCATTGTGAATATCATAATGACTAATAGCATGCTACAGATCCTAATTGCATGGTGCCATGGTCAGTGTGTGCCAACAGTGCATGTCTATACCAGTGTTGGGATCAAGTCACTACCTTCGAGTCATTTCGAGTCATTGCACATTTTGACTCGAGTCAAGTCAAGTCAATCGATTTTCAAAGGTGACTCGAGTCAGGTCAAGTCACTCGATTTTTGGAGGTGACTCGAGTCAAGTCGAGTCAAGTCAAGTCAAGTCACGAGTCAAGTCACATTTCAAGTCAAGTTGCCTTTTCGATGTATGTATGAGGAATGATTACGTCACTGCAATTTGCTAGCTGTCTGAAATACAGTTTGAGTGGTCATTGGTCATTGATTTCGAACCGATGAACGAATATAGAGTTAAATATACACGCAAGAAGGCGCTTTATCGCTCACATATACGTAGAACTGTGAAACTACGTAATTGCATAGCCTCAGTTTATAGTTACCAGCCAAAACAGAGAATAGGGAAACGAATTGATAAGATGCAATACGTTACCCATTTACAAATAGATATGATACCATTCGAGCCTGTGCCCATGGTTGAGGACTATATAAACTATATTCGACTTCAATTTCAATAAAACAATCGGTTTGGTTAAGGTAAGATGAGAACAGAAACAGACATTTTGCTATTCTATTACTTTACCACTAGAGTTACGACAACGTAAGCTTTAAGCTTCGATCACTTCGTTTGCAGTCAATCTATTTGTGAAAGAACAATCGAGGCTCGGTGAAATGCACGCTTATTGAATGATTGGTCGCTCTTAGTCACAGGGGTTACACAAGCGTTTCGCGAACAATCCGAACATATCCAAGATAAAGTGATCTTTATCGACACCGATTAGGCTACTTGATGACTTGAAATTGACTCGTGAATTTTGCTCCGAGTCACGAGTCAATCCACATTTCTGATACGCCGAGTCAAGTCAAGTCAAGTCATTTTGGCAAAGTGACTCGAGTCAAGTCAAGTCATGCGAAAAAGGTGACTCGAGTCTGACTCGAGTCAAGTCATGACTCGAGTCATCCCAACACTGGTCTATACATACTATATTCCAGTGGTGTGGTGTGCATTGAATCTCATTTAGATGCCCAATTTGTTGAATAAACAGTTCTCCAGGTACAGATGTTGTAGGATTATTTGTGTTTGGTGTAATGTTATAAAATCGAAGACACCAGACACGCCAAAATCTACCTAGAGGCAGGAGTTGATGGGTTGCGAGTACGGTCAAGAGATGGCTTGGCAATCACGATCGAGCTCACTGATGCTGACGCAAATCACAATGTATGTCTTTCAGCCCTTGTAGCTTCAGGTGTTGGATTGTCTTGATCCTTGCATAACTGCATATGCATGAGAGCATATCAGAACCTAATCTGAAAATAAAACCATGGTTACAATATCTATTGCATGAGTCTCTGAAGAAATGCCTTTTTCCTTACTTACCCTGTCTTACAAGTGCAAGACGAATCAATATTAGATTTTCCGAGATATTTCCATCAGGTGTGGTATCTCACTTTTCTGCAAGTTTTTTCTGCGATAACATTGGCTGTTCACTAGAATATTGCTTCCACAATAAGAGTGGATTGTCTCCTCAATCTTTATCCCTAAGTCGTGTACGCAGCTTCGTAGCTTTCTCCGCGGTGTTAGAAGAAAATACTGTCCCACTCAAATCCGAAAATCCGATAGAATATCCATAGCTTTCAATCAATATATACCAAAATTGTACTGTGTGGCAGCGGCTATATTTTTCTAACATATATTTCTGAACAGGAGATATTATGCTTGGAGATTTTACTCGTGCCCTGAGCCTATGAAATCGTCAAGTATGCATTACCACAATCCGATAGTATAGTATACATCAATCGTTGCTTAATCCTAAAAGTTGTCAAAACTCCATGCATTTGGACACACCATGCTGATGCGTACTTGCCACCATTCATGTTCAAATTGTTCATTCTAGATTAAAACGCTGCATCTACATACTAGCTCTGCGCTATTACTATTCATCAGGTCCAGCCATCCCCAATTCAATGTAATTTTGCTAAAAACCTTCATTTTTCAACCCTTTTCCATAAGAGCTCATAGTAAGCTTGCCCGGGCTTGATGTTTGTTTACATCCTGCAGCAACCTGATTGGTTCGTGTCAAAGGTCACGTAAGTGTCTATTTCAGCAGCTTTCCTCGAAGTCAAGTTGCGGCATCTAAAGATTTTTCCGCATATATAGCTGCGATTTTGGCATGTCGGATCTCATTGACTTTTACAAGACTAATTGGTAAACATTTCAGTGTATCAACAGAGTTACTATTGTAGCTTATTCAGTAGTCGTTTTAGGGATTATTCTTGTTGCTGTGCGATCCGCAATATTATGCCGACACCAAGGACTATACCAGTGCATGGTTCTTAACCTGGGTTCATACCATGCGCAGAGGTTCAAGGAGCGATTCTCATGGGTTTCCTGGAGGTCAAGACACACACCCAAATCAGATGACACGCCCTCCTTGGTCATTATTGGCTGCGGGAACTAGGCGCGATCAGTAGTCGAGTTGTTATGTTGCGGTGGTACGTCATGTGCAATTGTGCAGTGGCGTACGCGTGCGAGCCTAGTGTTCCACATAGAAATCCATCCTTGTGAATAGTTATTGGGGTAATTTATAATCTAAATATTAACTTAACACACGCTCATTCGATTAAGATTATAAATTTGCTTTCTTCTCAGACTAGAAAGATCTGTTATCTTGGGAGCTTAATATAAAATATACTAGCCATGAGCAAAAAACTAATTTTGGGATATTGGAACATTCGGGCGGTAAGTATGCAGCGATAGCTTATAGAGAGGGATGGGATAGCAATGCCGGATTAATGTCGTTACAGTTTGCCGATCCGATCCGTTTCGCGTTGGAATATACAAATGCGGATTACGAAGAGAAACTATAGGGGCAAGGTTGGCGGTGTAGAAAGTAACATGTAGTCTACACTCTGCGTTTTCTGCTTGGAATACATATTGATGTCATTAATCCTTAGGCGACCGAGACGTAAATCGAAACGGACAAATCGCAGATAATATAGACGCGTTGTATATACCTGCTACCCCTTCTTCTGTCCTTTACACCGGTGGCAAGTTTCCTGCCAGTCCGCTAAATAAACTAGAATCTTCTATTTCAATTACAAAATGCAAGAATTCGGAAGCTTGTTCATTAATTTGGGAGATAAAACCTCAAATTGTAAATTGATTTAGAAGTTCGGAACGTACTTTCTGCGTGGTGCCGTAATAGGCAGTTCATGGTCTACTTTCAGCGTGTACGTCACAATGCTTCAAGCATAGTGTCCTATATGGTGTCGACACAGGCAAATCTCACGCCTCAGTGAAATTGTATCACGTCACAATTTCCATTTGGCTACAAGGAATTTGACGGTCATTTTTGACCGGCTTGCCGAGCATTAAATTTGGTAAAACGGGCATCAATCGAAAGCTGACTCTGCACTGATTACGAAAATATAAATTTTATTCCGCTCGTGGCCCTGGAACTCCCACAATCAGCCTCGAATTTTTCATTGTTATGGAGATTGGCATTCGGACTCAACAATGCTGTCTGGCTCTTTTTCTCTTGAGCTACTCTCTCGTTTCGCCAGACAGCATTGTTGCGTCCCAATGCCAATCTCCATAACAATGAAAAATTCGAGGCTGATTGTGGGAGTTCCAGGGCCACCAGCGGAATAAAATTTATATTTTCGTAATCAGTGCAGAGTCAGCTTTCGATTGATACCTGTTTTACCAAATTTAATGCTCGACAAGCCGGTCAAAAAGGACCGTCAAATTACCTGTAGCCAAATGGAAATTGTGACGTGATACAATTTCACTGAGGCGTGTGTTTTGCTTGTGTCGACACCATATAGGACACTATGCTTCAAGCTATGTACAAAACTGTTCAATAGTAGCCTACAACTCGCTAAGAAAAGTTATATGTGAATAATCAAGGAGAAATTTACAAAAACTTCGCTAAATGTGATTAAGCGACACCTATTATAATAGAGGCTCTAGCAAACAGCAAAGACGCTTCTTTCAACAGAGCCAAACAATCACGAACAAGTTAGTGGTCTTGGCTGACTTCGCTAGCTTCTTGCAGAGACTTCAATAAAACCAAGTACTAATATATAATATCAAAAAGGTACAATTAAATGAAATTTCCAATAATACTTTTGAATTACATACATTTGTCACCATTAAATTTAAATTGAATTCTGATTTTTGAAGGTTTGGTCGGTCCGTCAGGTCAAAAAGGCTGAGAACAACTGCTTTAAGCCTACACCATAAAATTCTACAGCATTGATTTAATAGCGGAGCTGAAAGATTTGGAAGATATAGTGTACTGGTGAATAAAAGTGTCCGAATGTTGAATCTGCTCCATTGAGTCGTTCTACGCTAACCGCGAGTCCCGGTTAAGTGCGAAAGTTTAAGAGTGTGCGATGAAAAGAAATGTAAATATTTATACTTGCCTGCTCTCGGCTACACTTCCGCGATATCGTGAGTTGCGCAACACAACCGTCGCGACACCATTGTGTTGACTGAGCTCAGCTCCTCCCTCCTGACCTCCTCATCGCCGACCTCGTTGTGAATACAGTACCTCCAAAAGCCACAAGCTACAGCCGGCAGCTGAATCCTACGCTTAGGAACAGAAAAAAAACGAAGAGGCCTAAGCCTAGGCCGAGGTTGGTGTCTGATTTCAAAGACTACTCCAAGTCGTTTCGACACCTTCCTATCTTTTCAGTGTATCGCAATTCTTGTGATGTAGTATGAGGCTACAATATAGAATGGTGAGAATCCTGGAAATCGTCGTCGGTTCAACAGTTATATAGCACGTAGATATGGATCATTGGTACGAAATGGATGTTCTAATGATGATGACCTCCGACCGCAATACTGCTGCATAGTGCATAACGATGTAGTCCAGGTTAAAGATTTTTTTGTCCGCTCATGACAAGGGTCGGAAGCCTTTCTCGTCAAAGGAGCCATATTTACCTTATACTTTCAATTGCCGGGGTCAATCTATGGTGACGTCACAATTAAATATTCGTGACGCAATGGCAAAAAAAGCAATAAAAACATGTTTTTTAATTTGTGTTTTAAATGCAACCCTTGTTATAGCGAATAATATGAAACGATATGTGTGTGTTCACCAGCAATATAGACTGTTGTTAACTACAGATTGTGATTCCAGCACCAGACTTCGATCGATCGCAGTGGACAAAAGAAAAATATTCACTGGGTTTGGATTTCCCCAACGTATGTTAAAAAGTTGACAATACAATATACATTACTTTGTAAATTCCTTCAAATACGTATTCCAACTCAGCTGCCATACATTTTGGACGGAGACTTGAAAATGACTGAATCCACTGCATGTCTGAAGTACGTCTGTAGAAAGTACGGGCTAATGCCGAAATCCGACAAGGTCATGGCAAGAGCTGAAAATGTGGAAGGTAAGTGGACCTTATATGGGCCCACGTCATTTTCGTCTAAATCAGTGGTTCTTAACCTTGTTTCCATCGCCCGGGGGCGATTTTGATTTCGAAGGGAGCGGAAACGCTCAGGGGGCGAAATGCGGGCGCAGGGATCATGGGGCGGTATTGGGGGGCGCTGAAGAAAAATGGCCACGCAGTAGATGGTGTAATAAGGACATATGATTATATAGTGGAACAATAGTTCTATATATCCCTGAGTTCTCATTGCCAACTAACATTCAACAAAATCTGTCAAATCACAACGTTTTCCGTTGCGCTCATCGTGAAATATCCACCGACCATGTTTTCATGAATTCAGTGGTTTATTTCAATTCATGTAACATGAATTTGGCGTATTTTTGGATTGCCAATTCCCCATTATTACATTCCCGTACCGCTAGCTACTCCAAGTCGTTTCGACACCTTCCTATCTTTTCATTGTATCGCAATTTTGTGCAATGTATAATGTATAATGTATGTGTATGTGCAATGCATAATGTATGTATAATGTACAATACGTACACTAATATTGACTTGTTTCGAACTATACAGTTCTCCTGTGGCATTTTCGGTAAAACCAGAAATTAGATTTGAATTACAATTAGAGCATAGAAACATGTCACAAATTAGATTAGAATTACATTACTGACGATTTCAATTAGACAACTAGAATTGACATATTTTTACAGTAAAACGCAATCCGTTCACCAACCACTGATTTGTTACATAGCTATTCTCGATGATTTGAAACGATCATTTTTCGGACAATTCTTCGTACCGTAAGTGAAGAAAGATCTCTCTCGACTGTCCTTGACCCGTGATAGGTTCCGCTTCGCGTGTTTTACCTGCATGCATTGATTGTTACCACTGTATGGTCAGTACTTTGACTTACGCCTCATACTTTTGTCTGTCCTCTGCGTATGTCCTTGGGGACGGATGGACCCGCGTATTTTAGCTTTCTTAGCTCATGATTTTACGGATTGTATCAATAAAGAGCACGCCACCCACAGTGTATCCACGAACTTGTGACCCCAACGTGATGGACTTGATGGTGTTAGTGACCTTGTGGGTTTCCCTGGATCGCATTGCGAAATTTCCTCTGAAGACTCCATCTCGTGATGACAGACACAAGTAAGAGGGGCATAGTCAAAGTAAACCATATAAACGTCACAATCAATCCAGGTAAAACACGCGAAGCGAAACCCAACCAGCAAGCTTTAAAATCTTACAGCGATGACAAATATGAGGAGACGAAGAAAGCATTCAAAGAGAATAAATATCCTGACGTTATGAAGAAAATTGTCGCTTTCATGGGTGGAAATCAATGGCTTATCTCAAACGAGGTCATATGGTACTGCTGATTACATTCTACGTGATAAATTTATCGTTGCATTTAAAACAAATGGTGTTACAAATACTTTGTTTAAAACATGTTTCAAACAGCACTTTTTTAAATGCCTTTAAAAAAAATCGTATTTTTTCAAGCGTATACTTATGCCATAATCATGTAAATACTTTTTGAAAAAACACGTGCGGACGATTTGCACCCGATATTGTCGTCGTATATGATATGGATTGTTGGATCCCTCGAAATCGTCATCGGTTCAATAGTTGTAGAACGAAGATACTGATCATTGGTGCGGAATGAATGTTCTGATGATGACGACCGCCGACCGTAAAATGCTGCATAACGATGTAGTCCTGGTTAAAGATATTTTTGGTCCAATTATGACAGGGTCAGTAGCCTCTTTCATTAAAGGAGCCATATTTACCCTACATGATGTCACAAATAAAGAGCCGCGATTTCATGGTTGACAAATAAACAAACAAAAAAACATGTTTCAATCAGGGGCTAATATGTTTTATGCATGTTTGTTTTAAATGCAACCCTAGGTAAATTGCCTTGTTAATATGTGTTACAGATATCCTATGTCGATTTTGCGTTTCACCCTCTGTTGGATTATGCGGAATGCCTCAACCCTGGTTGCACCAAAGAGTTCCCGAGACTTGTGCAATACGTCGAGGACTTCAAGGTTTTTTCTACTACATGCGCAATGTCAATCTATCACAGCTTACAAAGAGCGTTTGTATTTCTCAGGCACTGCCGGCCATCAAACGCTACATGTTGTCCGACAGGTTCAGCGCCTACCCAATCACTAACCCATTTATTAGATGGGGTTACAAAAAAGAATGCTGATCATAAATTCTGGGAGAGAACTGTACTTGTATGTGCATGTACAATCCATAGACCGTATGTGCCGATAGACTATGATTATATTCTGGTCATGACCTACAACTTATTGTCTTATTAGCACTCATAGCTGGTGAGTTTGGTAGACATCAGCGGACGATGTTGTATGATATGTCCGAACAGATGAAGCATAGATAGCTGAACACGGGGTTGCAACCAAGTCACAAGGTTCCGAGTCACAAATCCATCTCATTTTTATCGTTTTGACTCGAGTCAAGTCGAGTCATTTTAATTCACCACCGAGTCAAGTGCGAGTTCAAGTTAGTGAATAGAGGGTAGAGTCCGAGTCTAAGTCATTGTGTGTTCAGTTTCAAGTTCAATCCCGTTCAACCTAATTTTTTCAACTCTGATCGAGTGATATAATGGCTCACATTCAAAATATCGTAATATTCCTCAGTCCTTACAGTTTCTGGCCATATTTTCCAAGTATCAGAACTGATGGACGAACTGCCAATAATGTGGTGACTTTGCAATTCTTCGAAGTTACAATGAAATGTATGTGTTGGCCGTCCCAGTCTCGAGTAATACACAATGACTCGAGTACAAGTCGAGTAAATACACAAATTGACTCGAGTCGAGTCATTTTACACATTGAAAAAATGACTCGAGTCACCAAAAAATTGTGACTCGAGTCATTACAACCCTGGCTAAACATAACAAATTTCGTAGGTTGAATAGCTGCGAATTGTGTTCAGGCATAAGCAGTCGTAGTAAAATACACGTACAATATTCCGTGAAAGTTTGAGGGACTCGAAGTCCAACAAATACCCGGCTGACACGATGTTTTGCGCTCGTTTGGAAGCGAACTATTGCTATTCAGGTCGCATGCACTTCCCACGTTAAATAACGTCTCGATACAGTTTCATGGTGGCGAATTTGAATTGAAAGAATTCGCAGGCATTGCTTCGAATTTAGCTCAAACGGCAATTGCAGAGCTTCGTGTCGAGATATAGAGATATACTTGCAGATCAGGGCGTAGGCAGAAGGAGAACTCACTATTCTTGTGCAATTGCATGGCGTATGTAATAAAGCTGAGTATGGCCATCTACGACGTTGTGATAATCGCAAGTCGCAGCCCGAGTCGCAATTTTCTCGTGACTCGACTTGACATGAGTGATTTCTTGACTATGAAAAATGACTCGACTTAAATCCGAGTCATTGCATGTGATACAAGACATTCGATAAGACTTGATTCAAGTTTTATCTCATCTTTTGATAGCCTTTCCCGGATTTCTGATATTTTCTCACACTGATTTGCGCTTCGACAATCCCATTACGACATGAAATTAAACTCTCCTTGTTACGAACGCAGAGCGAGAGCAGCTGAGCCCGAGTTCGTACACTCGTGACCTTTGGGTATCGTGTTCGTATCCAGGACCATAACAGCACTTTGTCAGCCCTCCTCAAAAGGCTGGTCTTGGGTGGTCTAGGGTGATAAACCAAACTTCTGGGGCCTTCGCCCTACAGACCCCCCTCTGCGCCGTACGTTATCACGAAGATAGAGTTCTTGTTCTCGGAGATCAGCGAACTATTGTCATCTCGTCGCAAAAATCGCGAAAAAAATCAAAGTCATGGTTGAATTCGGTCTATGAAATTGGAATTGTATATATTACTGTCAAATATTAACTACTAATAGCCAGCGTGCTTATTGGCGTAGTGGTGTCTTTGAAAATTTAGGGCCTGTAATTTATACTTATCTGCGGGCGGGCCCGTTGTTATCAATTACTTTGTTGTGTGGTGTTATTTCCTGACCTCCCGTCTGCTATATAGCCAAACGATTTCGGAATCTCTGAAACGTACCAGACCTAAAAAAACTTCTTCCTTGCAACGCACAAGACTGAAAGTGGCATTTCTTCGCGGGGCGCATAATTTTCTCTGCGAGTGTCATTTGTAATGTGGGGCTCAGATTGCCAGGAAAAGAATATTAGACGCCACCCATTTTGGCGACTATGGACAAGGCAAAATTCGACATATATATATGTCGGTTTCGGCCAGCATGAGGCGGTCGTTTTGGGTCAAGGTTTTCTCGCCGCCGAGCCTTTTTGCAGCACTCTTCGCAGAGTAGTGAGCCGAAACGTCATTGTCAACGTCTTGGTGTGCATATCTCAATAAATTATGCGTTTTTTTCTTGGGTAGGAATACCCATATTAATGTGAAGACAGGAAGTTCTATATATATTTAATAATACTCTATTTTTTATGTTAATTTACGAAACAATTTTAGGCCTCCTTCGAGCTCGAGTCCTCCCAATTGTCTCCTACGGTCGTGATTCCATCCAAGGATCGGCAACCCCTGGCACGCGGAATAATTTTTCACGGCACGTCAAATGGCACACGGACATAATATTGTTATGTTCATGCATTTACGTTTCAGTGTCGTACAACTCTTTCTTTCTATAGGATTAGTAATTACAACCAATCATTATTTCCTCGTGTGTCGTGCTTGTATTTATACCCTGTGTTCTGTTGTCTCGTGGTCTTTCATTTAACTGTACTCTGGATCGTGTCGCTGCCTAAAGTTATACTGCTGATAATATACTGATTTCTTATTGCAACCTCGTCGCATTGAGTTATTGTTCAAACAAGATCAAGGACATAACAAATATAATCATGTTTATCAAGGGAGAGTGAAAAAAGTTTTTCGTTCTAATCAAAAAAGGGGTTATTAAATCCCGACAAATGACCTAAAACTTCAACAAAAATTGATTTAGGGGGTTATCCTCATTTTCCAGTCGGCAATCACCCAATTTCTGCACGCGGTGGGGTAAAATTGCCTATCTCGTCCACCACTGGCTGTAGAGTCATGATTCTACCTCCAAAGCAGCCAAAACATCATGTTTCTATGTCCTAAGAAGAAAGTTTTCTCCATTTTGAAGTGACAGCTCAAAACGAGTTAGAGCAACAACAACAACAACAAAATAACAGTAAAACTGCTATTTTTTCAAATTTTGGCGTTATACACTACAGCTTGCAACATAACAGTGCAGTTATTCACTCCAAATAAGCCAATGTGTTATTTTGAACAGATTGCGACCGATGTTCCCTCTGATTCTTCACGAGTCTGCGCGCACTCACCATCTCACTGCCCGATCCTTTGGACAACAGTGCGTAACGACTAAAATAAAGAGTGTTTCTATGTGTCGGAGGTTTATCTGGGCTCCTCATCGCCGATCCCGCTGTAAATACAGCGCCTTGAAAAGCCCAGAAGAAGAGAGAGCCGAACTCTGGAAAGATGGCAGCTAAGGACCAGAAAAACGAAGCAAGAGCGCGAAAGACAATGTGTTAATGCAATTAATGTGCTGGGCGCAAATAACCATATAGGCGAGAAGCGCCAATGTTGTGAATAAAACAAACAAAACAAACTTCGGCTTTTTTTTTGCGCAGCTTAGATTTTCTGTGCGCCGAGACCGTGTCAGCACCGCGCAATTGCGCACACGCGCTGCTCAAAGTAAACATTGATTGTGACTATACTGTTGGGACATCGGGATCAAAATTCGAAATCCCCGCATCGAGGTTTATACTCCTTAATCCCGGGATTAGCAAAGTAGTGAAATGCACAGCTCATGCAAGCTACACAAACAACATGAATTCCTTGTTTGTTTGTTTATTGTATTCATGGTGTTAGTTGACCACAATAATCATTTACACCATATGACATTCCTTATTTTTTATTCCGTAGCTGTCACATTGTAGCACGGCCCACCTCTAGGCTTTTCATGACACCGCTGACGCGGATGAGATGGCGAGTAGGAGCCTAGATAAACCTTCAAAACTTAGGTGGGAATTCTGGAGTCGGACTCGAACCCACCACCCATTGGTGCTGCAGCTGTGGATTATACCACTGGGTATCTCGCCACATCTAATCCTTGTAATATTGACGCAAAAACATGAGCGCATCAATTGTGTCATCGTCTAATCCAGGGGTTGAACCTTTTTACTATTCACCGCCGCACTTCGATTACATCAGGGATATCTAGAACTTCTAGTTCTACTTAGTTCTAAATGTCCATGGATTACATATACAGCGTACGACAACATTCCATTGGACAGTCGTAATGGACCACCTTGTCGCAAAACAGATATGTTATATTGGCATCAAGGCCACTTCGCATCGCGAAAGCCCTTCTAGTGTTCTGAGTCATCACTATTTTCTCGTAAAATACCTTGCGCATGAAAGTATTTTAGTTGTAGAAGCAGAACGCCCAGCACGCACGCTTACAATTCGAACCGAAATCTAATGTACTAATGTTCTAAAAAGTTTTTGGCGTGGTTCGTCTAGTCGCGACGAGCGCGAAATTTTCTCACCGTCGTGCATGCTTCTCGTCGATAATATTGGTTGCTGCATATATTACTATCAAATATTCATCCATTCTCAGTTCAGGTGGTCAGATTTAGCGCTGATGGAATGGGTGCCTTCGAAAACTTTGGCGCATAATATACGAGGATGTGTCTTCGAGTTGTTAATAATCCCTTGTTGCATGTTGCTATTTCTTGACGTGCCATCACGATCGTAGGTATAGTAAAAACATATGTTGCAGGGATCGCCCAAACGTACCAGAAAACCGTCATTCGCGAGATGCATACAATTTCAAATTGGTATTTCTTCATGGGCCGCATTCGTTTACTCTTCTGTTCGCATTTAATGAACGTGGGGGCTCAGATTGCAAGGACTCTATATCAAAATCGATTAATTGATTCTGTGGCCACAGGTTGACCATCCCTGGTCCAAACGGTTTCCTAATTTGGTATGAAGTCGCCTTGATGCCAATATAATATATATATATATATTGCGACAAGGTGGTCCTTTACGACCGTTCAATGAAATGCGGCCGCACACTGTATATGTAACCTAGGAATATCTAGAACTATTGTAATGAGAGAGAGAGAGAGAGAGTCTTTATTTTCATCGAACCAAAATACATAACAAACGGCAGTGAATGTGATACAGAAAATATGCATGCACAGTATTCGGTATTAGATAGGAATGATCGATAAGACCGTGAAGGTCATCTAGTCTGATCACACCAGCATCAAACAGGTACACTTGACTCAGAACAGTCTGGCTGTAAAAAAATGTTTAGTTAGGAAAGGAAAATAGAAAAAAATTAAACAATGGTAGCAAATTATCAATGAAGCAATGTCTGGGCGAGGTAGGGCAACAGTGTTAGTGTAACGACAAGAGGTGATCAAGTAGGGCTTTTTTGAATCTATTATAAGGCAATTCACGGATATGTGATGGTAATGCATTCCAGATGATAGGTCCCGAGTAGTCGATAGATCTCTTAGTTAGGTTGCTATTGGGTTGGGGTAAGTAGACGTTTCCTTTAGACGAAGATCTCGTGTAATGGGAATGGACATGTTTAGCAGGTATGAAAAAGTCATCAAACACAGGAGGGAGACTATTGGAAAAATATTTGTGAACAACTTTTGATACTTCGAAGCGATACAGTTCATCAACTCGCAAAATTCGATGCTTACGGTAGTAAGGCGATAAATTGGTACGTAAAGGTACAGATGAGATCAGCCGTATCGCACGGTTTTGCAGGGTTCGAATTCTGCACAAAAATGTTGTACATGCATTTCCCCATACTACGATTCCATATTGCAGATGCGAGTGGAAAAGAGAGAAGTAGATGGTTCGTAGTACTGATCTGGAAACCAAAGATTGGAGACGGGTCATTATTCCCACACACCGAGCTGCGGCCCACATCGTCTACCACGGTAGGAAATTGGCCTGTGAACACTTTTGAATTGGTAACCCCTCTACACTACACATCCCATCCAGGGATATCTAGATATCCCTGATCCCATCGATCAAATATTGATACTGCCGAACGTTAGTAGCTGGGCGACATCACTTTTATTTTAAAATCCTGGACTGCCTATATATGTTTTTCTTTCTTGATTGCCGACTATGCCGAGTCATCATGATAACCATTCGACAGCACTCATGCATGACGTGCGCACTCTCGTGAGTGTGCTACACATTGTGTAGCCTAGCAGTCATTCACTCCAACCCACGTCCCAGGCGTTGTGTTTTATTTCAAATGGGGTAGTACGGTTTTGACTTCGCTTAAAGTAGCAGCCTACCAACAGAGCTACTACACGGTAGCTTATAATTAGATGCTCTGTAGTCGTTTTAGGACAAGTTCATATCAATTCCAATTATATACGTATATCGCATACATCTAAATTGATATATATATCATTGACCAACATCAAGGTACATAGATAGGATAGCTAGCATTGACTGCGTGTAAGGCAGTAAAGGCACCAGCAAGCAATGATCATTGAGATACGGAAAATGAATTTTAAGCTTGATGGCTTGTAGATTTCGCGTCGATGTGGTATATGAATTGCATCCTGAGGGAAATTTATATTCTTCAAATCAATCTCATATTATTGTCCTAAAAACGTGTCAGATCCCTTTAGATTTTATGAATTTGATTTTTTCAGACTGCAAGGTCAGTAGTATACCGTTATTTTAGTAGTTTGACATAAAATACTAGCCATGAGTAAAAAATTAACGTTAGGATATTGGAACGTTCGGGCGGTAAGTATACGGAGATAACTTGTAGAGAGCGATGGGAAAGCAATGTCCTATTTTATCCGTTGAAGCTTGCCGACCCGATCAGATTCGCGTTGGAATATGCAGAAGCCGATTACGAAGAGAAGCGGTATGAAATGGGTCCAGGTAAGCGATACATTGTACAAACGAATATGTAGCCTATACATTGCCGGCCTGTTATCTTAAAGGGGCACTGCGCTCTAAAAATGATGTGGTCTCAAATTGAAGGTAAAAACGAACAAAAATTTTTGGCCGCAGCCATTTCCTTCAGAACGCCACCGTAATGGAGCTGGAATTTATTGAAATTTCTACAAGACCAGCTGCCGCGGCTGCTTAACCCGTTACATGGCACGATGTCTTCATCGTCGCACTTGCTCGACGCGATAAGGCAGTCACGCAGAGAACGAAACTTAGACACATTTACTTCATAACATCGGCTGACAACTATCTAAAATTCGCTCTCTGCGTGACTGCCTGATCGCGTCGAGCAAGTGCGACGGTGAAGACATCGTGCCATGTAACGGGTTAAGCAGTCGCGGCAGCTGGTCTTGTAGAAATTTCAATAAATTCCAGCTCCATTACGGTGGCGTTCTGAAGGAAATGGCTGCGGCCAAAAATTTTTGTTCGTTTTTACCTTCAATTTGAGACCACATCATTTTTAGAGCGCAGGGCCCCTTTAATATCAATAATCCACAGGCTAATGACACGCAAATCGAAATGAATAAGACATATATAATAATATAGACAGTTAGACACGTTATATATTTCTGCTATCGCTTCTTCTGTCCTTTGTATTGTCAAGTTTACAGCATTATTGATTTAATCGCGGCGCTGAAAGCTATTGAGAAATTGCGTAGCGCCGTTATAATAGTTTACTGGCGAATGAAATTGTCCAAATATTGAATCTTCTTGGTTGATTCATTACCAAAATCGTAGGTCCCGGTTACGTTCAAATGTTGGAGAGTGTGCGATGAAAAGAAATGTAAATATTTATACTTTCCCGCTCCATGAGTATATAGGGCCTACTTATCTCCCGCCCCGGATTCGTGATTCAGCAAATTATATTTCGCTGTTAAATTCATGCATAACTGAATAATTTTTCAATATAAGGGCCTTGTATTAATCCTTCCATCGAAGGCTTCGAAGTGCACTCGACTCCGCTAAATCCACACACTTTGGTTCGGCTTTTGGCCGAATTAAGCGGAGAAACAGCTTTGTCCGAATTGTTTGTTTCGTGGTCATACGTAATGTAACATAAATCATTAAAACACTGCATTGTTGCTTGACAAATGCGTCGCATCTGCGCTATACTGCTGTAATTGGCACTTATCGCATAAAACGGACGAGAGTTATTAGACGCATTGTGCAATAATTCGATACCAAGCGATTCCACAAAAAAGAGTACTGCGATTCTTCAAATACAGTAGTAAGCTATCCACTTTATTTCGCAGTTTGCTTTGTAAGTGATTTCACTTTTACTGTTAAACTTCCCTGTGTCATTCTGTTCTACAAGACGAACACAATGTCACCGAAGTTAAAGCGACAATGTAGCTGGCTTATACGGTATGAGTTAATTGTCGATTGATACTACATGTATCGTCATTGTTTGACCATAGACACTAGAGGTGTCCGAATTCAGCGGATTCGATTGTGTACGGTTTGACGCACGCACATATATAAGTTATGCACTTTACTTTATGTAGCCCGAGCGCCGATAATCTAGGATGTGAAATAGAGATTATGACTCCCGACGTTAACTATGATTCCAGCACCAGACTTCGATCGCTCACAGTGGACAGAAGAAAAATTTTCACTGGGTTTGGATTTTCCTAACGTATGTTAAAAACTTGACCATACAATATAAATGACTTTGATAATTCCTTCAAATGCGTGTCTCAACTCCATTTCAGCTGCCATACATTTTGGATGGAGACTTGAAAATGACTGAATCCACCGCTTGTCTGAAGTATGTCTGTAGAAAGTATGGGCTGATGCCGAAATCCGACAAGGTCATGGCAAGAGCTGAAAATGTGGAAGGTGAGTGGACGTTTCATGGGTTTTCACTATTTTTCTTGTATGCAATCATGACTCTTTCTTTTCGATTCCCGACCAACTTCCTATGATTCTTATGGATTCCATCATATGACACTAATACCATTTCAGATAATAATGAACTTTTCGTATATAGCTACCTTAAGAAATGAAACGGTAACTAACCACTGAACCACTGATTTGTTACAGCAATTCTCGATGATTTGAGAAGATCATTTTTCGGACAAATTTTCGTGCCGTAAGTGGTGAAAGTTTTCTCTCGACTGGCCTCTGGCCCGTGATAGTTTTTGATTCGCGTGTTTTATCGGCATGGATTGATTGTGACCTTCGTGGTCAGTACTTTGACTTACGCCTCGTGCTTTTGTGCATAATTTGGGGCGGACGCACGCGCGCATTTCGGCTTACTTCTCGACATGCCGCTACGTATTGACGTATTGTATGGACGGTTGGATTTAAAACAAACGGTGTTTTAAAACACTTTGTTTAAAACATGTTGTAAACAGTGTTTTAAACAAATGCCTTTTTTAAAAAAAGTTTTTTTTTAACGTTATTTAATTATGCCGTAATTGTGTAATTACGTCCGAAAAAACATGTAGTATGAGCCTACGGACGATTCGCACCCAAAATAGTCGACGTATACCATGTGGGGTGGATGGAATCCTCAAAATCGTCGTCGGTTCAACAATTTTTGCACGTAGATATAGATCATTGGTACGGAATGGGTGTTCTGATGATGATGACCGTCGACCGTAAAAATGCTGCATAACGATTTAGTCCTGGTTAAACATACTTTTGGTCGGTTTATGACAGTGATCGGAAGCCCTTTTTTCGACGGAGCCACATTTCAATTGTCAATGTCAATCCAATGTGACGTCAGAGTTAAATATTCGTGACGTCATGCCTTAAAAAAACAATAAAATACATGTTTTAAACAAGGGCCTTGTTTTAAACATGTTTGTTTTAAATTGATTTTTTTCAAATGCAACCCTAACTGTGTCAATAAAGAGCCAGGTCGTGAAAATATCGACCTTGTGGCCTTCCTTGCATTGCATTGTGATATTTCCTCTGAAGACTATATTCGTTGATGACAGACAAAATCAAGAAGCGTACAGTCATAGTACTGGCAATATAAACGTCAAAATTCAGGTAATACACGCGAAGCGGGAAGCTTAAAATCTTATTCACAGTGTTGACAAATATGAGGAGACGAAAAAAGCATTTAAAGAGAATAAATACCCCGACTTTATGAAGAAGATCGTTGCGTTCATGGGGGGAAATAAATGGCTTGTCTCAAACGAGGTGATTTGATATTGCTGGCTATATTTTTCGTAAATGACCTACTGTTATTATGAGTTACAGATATCGTACGTCGATTTCGCGTTTCACACTCTGTTGGATTATGCGGAATGCCTCAATCCTGGTTGCACCAAAGAGTTCCCTAGACTTGTGCAGTACGTCGAGGACTTCAAGGTTTCGTTCAATCATATCCGCAATGTCACGCGAACGCCCTTATAGAGAGCGTATTTTTTTTCAGGCACTGCCGGCCATCAAGCGTTACATGTTGTCCGACAGATTCAGCACATACCCCATCACTGCTCCAATTGCGAGATGGGGTTACAAAAAAGAATGCTGATCTTCAAGTATAGTTCTGGAAAAGAAAAGTACAATTCTTTGTGCGTATCAGCCAAACGATTAAATTCCGGACACGAGTTTAGTCTATTTTCTTCGCACATCTAATATGCAAGATCATAGTAGGTATTAGCGGACGGTGTTGTGTGATAGACAGCAAAACATGACAATCGGGGTGGTGTGAACGTGAAGTTCACGTTCGCGTTTTGAGTGTGAACGTCAGAAATGTAAAGGTTCGTGTTCACTCTAATTAATATCAATGTAGCAATAGTCAGTTAATAGAAGCAGTCAATTATCGGGAGCAAATATAGAAATCCGTACACTCTGATCAATATAAATGTGTATAGCAATATAGTCACACGCCGAATACGTTGCCCGGTCTAGCCTAGACCGCTAAGACATAAGCTTATATTTCCTTGCAAGTCGTCGTCGACATTTTCGGCTCATCGACGGAAGATAATTATTTTATGGGATTATTATACCATTTGGTTTTTCCAGTTGATACATTTGATGATGTTTAAAAAGTCAGCGTATACTCAAGCATTGTGGCAAAATGTGACCTGAGTCGGCGCTATCGGTACAAATACAAATCCGCATTTTTCAAAAAAGTCAGTTGAAGTCATTTTTACAAAGTGACTCGAGTCAAGTCAAGTCAACTGAAAAAGTTGACTCGAGTAGTCCAACACTGTTACATTCTCCATGTAGCTTGAATACACCGAATTCGCAGTGTCGTTTTTGCATCTGCTAATAACTATTTCTGGTCCATTTCCCAGAACACTCTGAGCTAAAGGTGCGCAGTTTTTGCCTTCTCGGAATTTGTTTTCAATGTTCCAATGGTTACTAATATGAAAACGCAACACTGTTGTCAGATGGTCATATTGTGGCCCATGAAAATGTCATTCTCAGTCTTGAGGGAATATTTACATCAGGGTTCCCCAACCTTCCCACTCACGACCCATGTGAGAAGCCGGCGACTGTGTGCGCCGTAATAGTAATCGTGCAATTATACGAACCCGCAAACCTTCGTCTGGCGTCTATCAAGACTAGCAACGTATAGGTCTTTTGCAATGATTTATATCTATATCCACTCGAAGTAGTCAACTAGGGGTACGTGAAATTCGCGACATGTGAAATGCGTGTTTGTTTGTATGTATACTGTTAACCAGGGCCGTAACAGCACTTCGTCAGCCCCCCCCAAAACTTTGGTCTTGGGCCCCCCATAGGGTTATAGACCGAACTTCTGGGGGGCTTCGCCCCCCAGACCCCCCCTCCGGCGATACACTGTTTACCGCTATTCATCTTTAACTTTGGGACTTTGTTTAGTGAATCAGTTTTTGTCGCCTAAGCGCGCGGAGCGCGGAAAATTTATGATTTCATCAGTCAGTATGATCGGGAATTGCGTATTTGTTATCAATTTTTATCTTCTCTCTGCTCACGTAATCAGATTTGCCGGTAGAGCTGAGTGAGGTGTGTTTGAAAAGGTAGGACCACTCAATAATAATTAAACAGCACCTCGTCAGGCACCCATCACGTTGTTCGCGTTTGTCACGAAATTATCTGTACTGTATTGTGAGCCGAGCGATAGCGAGGCGCGAAAATTTTCGATAACTTATGATAAAATCGGTCAATCAGATCGGTGATTGCATATATATTATGCTATCAATTTATTGTCCTCTCTACTCACTTAATCAGATTTACCGGTTGAGCTGAGTGAAGTGTCTTGAAAACGGGAGGGCCCGTAAATATTGATTAAACATCTTCGGGCGGGCGGACCCGTTGATATGACTTCGTTATGGTGTTACTTCGTGACTTCCAGTCTGCTATATCAAAAAATATAGAATCGCCAAAACGTAGGCTTCTAAACTAAGAGACGCACACGATTTCAAATTGGTATTTCTTCACTGGCATAAAATTTTCCCCAGCGGGATGGTAATTGTCTCGTGAGGTTCAGATTGCAAAGACAGGAACATTCGGCGCCAGTCATTCAGGAGCCTATGGACAATTAAACCTATATGTATTTTGTGTAGCCTATATAACGAAGTTTTCGGTCTGCATAAGGGCATAGACCTTTTCGGCCAAGCTTTTCTCGCTACCGACCGTTCTGGCACACTTCTTGGAGTCGCATGTTATATGGCCTAAAACTTGATTGTATGTCTCGGTGGGCCGTGGCGCGGTAATGGCCCAATATCCAATAATATAGAAAAATGGCTGCTTGAATTCGCGCGCAGCGCGAAAAAATTTTGAAAAATTTGCATCAATTTTCAGAAAATACGCTGTGATTTATGCTAATTCACGAAATAATTTTGGGCCCCCTTCGAGCTCGGCCCCCCCCCCCAATTGGGGGGTTTGGGGTGCGGCAGTTACGGTGCTGCTGTTAACACATATAGAACTACCGGCAACTTGTATTTTTCCTGAAAGGAAATTCCCGTCCTATTGATTTCTGGGCACCCGACTCTTCAATCTTCATAGCAGTGGCCAGACACCAACCATTCTTTGTAGTAGCTGGCGCTATAATATGACACTTCGACTGATCTGATTGATACCTTGTATGGCGGGTTCACATTCCTCAGTTAGATAATGCAAGCCTTTTTGTATTTACTCACAATTACTTCCCGGACCAGATGAAATCGTCTGGCAGGCCGAATGCGACCCACGGGCCGTATGTTTGACACCCCAGCTCTACAATGTTCTATTAATGCTACTCAAGATGTAGTAATTGCCCTTCCGACGTGAAATATTCAATTAGCATTCTAATATACTAACTGGTAATTATCAACATGGACGCTGCTGATACAGATATATATATTTCATCCATTATAGACTGTGAAATGGACATGACGAAAGAA
Source organism: Botryllus schlosseri (assembly GCF_051294905.1). NCBI lineage: Eukaryota > Metazoa > Chordata > Ascidiacea > Stolidobranchia > Styelidae > Botryllus > Botryllus schlosseri. The sequence continues at coordinate 17,729,262 of NC_137237.1, forward strand.
AGAAATTTGGCATCGTTAATGCTATTGTTATATAAATTGGTTGAAATTTCAAATTGGACTTGGTCCACTGCTATACTGATCGAAATCGAGCCAACTTTTTTGTGCGACGTTTACATGGCCAACAAAACGATTTGATACATGTCAGTCAAAGTTCATTAAATTACAATTTGGTTATTATTAGGGCAAGTTTTTGCAGCTTTTTTTTACAGCATCCTACAGCTCCCTAGATACTTGGATTCTATGTACCATGGTCTTTTAAGCTGTTTGGAGGGATTTTATAGTGCAACTTTTTGCAACTTTTCTCTATTTTTCAAATCAATTTTTACCGCAACCTTTATCAAAAATTGCGTCGAAATGTGAAGGAGTGATTTAAAAACTTGCTATAAACTATTTCTATGGTTTATTCTCTTTGATTTGCATAACGAAGAGTTATATGATGAGGTAGCTGCATCTCACTGTGTTATCTATGACACAATGGCTTGCAAGCAAAAAGTTCAACTATACCCCGCCAAGCACGAGCGTGTTCGAACAATATGTAAATAGATCGCTTTATTGACGCTCTCGTATAAATTTGAGGTATTTTTCCATTTCACGAACGCCCAGGCGGGACCACCGAAAATTAAATTTTCGCTGGGTCACCTTATTCTGGCTATAGATTTTGGGGAGGGGGTTATAGCCATGCTGTTTGGCTTTTTTGGAGAAGTTATTCCCGCGTTGCGTAATTTTCTCTCTATATGCCGGTAAAATTGTAATTTTGGCGGTTTCGCCAGACCGTGCGTTAAATGGCAATAAAGTAACAAATTTGACAGCTCTGTAGGAACTAGGCTGTACAACGGAACCTTTCGAGTATCTCATACCCTAAAAATTCAACAAAAATTGTAAATGCAACTTTTTACAGCAACTTTTGTTAAAAATAAATGCAGCTTTCTCGCGATTTTAGTGCAACAAAAACTTGCCCTAGTTATTATTTATGATCCTCATCAAGTGAGAGTATGAATCGCATTTGGTCGTTGCTCCATACGTGGTTTACCCAGCAGAAGCCGGGCAGGAAGCAGGGCGTGAAAAATGTGAAAGGGCGTGATGCTACACCCGAGAGAAATAATAATGCATCTTGGAAACTCGGAATTAGTTTGATTTGTGTTGGAACTTCGAAGTCTTAAACAACGTCACACCCTAATTTATTCGGTTTTAATTCGTGATCATTACGTCGAACCATCCATATATATTACCATGGGCGCAGAACCTGTTTAGAGGTTATACTGCAACACCAATGGATTGCGGGTTCAGTCCAGCCGAGGTCGACTCCCGAATTCCTACCTAAGTATTCGAGGTTCATCTAGGCTCCTCCTCGCCACGTAATCCGCGTAAGCGGTGTGTTAAAAAGCCTAGAAGTGGGCCGTACTACAAGTCGGTAAATACGGAATCATAATAAGGAATATCGGCCTGGGGTAAAATGACCAATGTAGTCGAAGCACCATGAATACCAAGCAACAACGATACATATCCTGTGATTATTGTGGGTATGCGTCATACTATATAATTAAGTCATCAGCGTAATCTTGTCGGCCGATAAAACGGTGAGAAAAAATGATCGTAAAACGTAGGCTACTGACGAGAGGCTGAAAACGCGACCTCGTTAGAGACGTCGATTTCGGCATTCGCGCCACGAAACATCATCTCCTATCACGATTTTACGACCAAATGAACTTTCCTTTTCTAGATTAAATAGTATTTTCCTCGATAAGCGCCGTAAGCCGCATTCAGAATAATTTGATAAGTATTTTTAGTCGGAGCGTGTAATTGGACAATATATTATTGTGGCTGCCCGCGAATTGGAATTTATTCCGGCCAACAATCGTTACTCCAATAATTCTTTGTCAACGTAAATCGGGAAATGCAGCAATGCAGCCAAAATCGCTGTTTCAATCAGAAAACAATTGTCGCGATGCGATAAGAATCCCATTGTGATGGCGTAAGAGTGAATTACTGATTGGCTGCGCGCTTTCTCGAAGTAATCATCATTCCCGTCTGCTTAACACATTATAATCCAGAAATGACGCGTTATTTGTCAGTGCGTAATCACGATGAGAACGTGGGGTTCACGTTCGCGTTCGGTGTGTGCACCTCGGAAACTTGGAGGTTTACATTCGCAAACGAACCTTTACACTGCAAAGCGTTCCTAGAAATACCAAGTTATTTCAAAATCTTCGGTTGAAATTGGTGAAATTATTTCCATATCAGCTTCGGATCACCCTCTGCATGGCACTGGTCGCATGTAAAGAAATTCGGCACTAAATTAAGAAGCACCTTGACACGCTCCAAAATTGTAGCTGCTGTGATATAAAAGTTTGACTGAAATATTCAGTTTTTCCGTTGGTGAATATTTAGGACACTCTACACCAGGGGTGTCAAACTCAATTGGGGTTGCGGGCCGGCTTCAAACCTCCTGATCGCTCGCGGGCCGGCTTCAAACCTCCTGATCGCTCGCGGACCGGATCCAGCACTCATATGATATCAAAATGTTACCTCTCTACCCGTACCCACGTTTTTCACTTAAATACTTTATTATCAAAGCCTATATATGTATTGGAAGGGATATCCCCTTTGGGCCCCCTCTTGGCTACGCCAATGGATTGTAGAAAAGAACTTTAAAACCGTTTTGAGAAACATCCGAATCAAAAGCGCACAAGTACAACATACGCGCGTCCACGTCGTCCAAATATCATATGATCGACCGAAAAGATCATCGCTCCATCAAATATGCCGGACCTGATGTGTGGAACAGTATCCCGCCGGACATCCGACAGTCGACGAGCATGTCCACATTCAAGTCGAAATACAAGCAATTACTACTAAATAAATACAGTCCATCCTCAAGATTACCGGACCACGACTGACCTATCGATCTCGCTTCCCATGACATGCCGCCCTATTTCTTGTCGCATTCTTCTTCTATACTATCTTCTTTACTTTCATTCAGTGTGCATGCATCCTCTTTACATCGCCTAGGCCAAGGTGGGTGTCAGATTCCATAGACTACTCCTTGTCGCTTCGACATCTTCCTGTCTTTTCATTGTATCGCATTTTTGTGGTGTATTGAACTGATAAAATTGCTAATAAACCAATGATGATGATGATGATCCGCACTTTTCTGTTTGAAAATATTTGATCCGCACAAACCATAATCGAAAATCATTACACAAAATAAAAATGAATGACCAGCAAGTCGGCTACCGGCTTGTCAATGCCTCGGTTGCTGCTGAATATTTCTGGCAATTGCAGACTATTTCATCAAAACTTCTTGCCTCAAAGCTCCCCGCATTAGGCCATCAAGTGCACAACCCCTTTTTCTCGTTTTGATGTAAATTAGCATAACAAAGCCCTTTTAGGCGAAATAAGTAGTGAGGTGTTGTACAGGAGCTTCTAAGGCTTTGGATATCCAAGTCATTATACCGGCTTTCGAACCAGACTTTTGATTGCGTCATAATGATAATCCAAAAATTTTATTCATTCTAGCTGGTGAGAGATAAAATTATTGTAAAAGCTACGATTACCGCTGCGTGGTAAGTACAACAAGTTTTTACAAATGTTAGGGAGACAATGTACTTAATATCCTGTCAAGCTTATTTGAACTATTCCACGTTATAAAAAGTAAAAATGTGCACAATTTCCACTCATCCGCACCACGTTTGTCATCCGCACGGACCGCACTGCATTTTTTTTGTCCATCCGCACAAGCGCGTACTATCCCACAGGTTGAAAAGCACTTCTGTAGAATATTGAGGCTCCTATGTGATATTTGTTTGATTCACACGTACAGTAGTGACAGTGGCGCTTTCGAACCACGCGCTCTTACACTATTAATACCTGTCGTATCCACTCGTCAATGTCTTCATCATTTGGACTGACTTCTTCGGGCTTTTTATATCATTACATATAGTATGTGCAAATGCAGTGCATACGCACTTAGGTCAGCGATGAGGAGTCGAGATATACCTCCGACGGACATACAATAGGCAGTAGAGCGCTTCAGGGACACTTCTGTTGGTGTCTCTTATAGTTGTATAAGTAATCTTACGTGGGGAGTTACGCTTGTCGCCGCACGACGATATATCGTCGCCGTAAATGCTTTTTTGTGGCGATGTGCGCGGCATTCGAAAATCGAAATCCACGTTCGCCTCACTTTAAATCAACCACTTCCATATCTCCATTATACACATACATTCTTGATTGGGGGTCGGACACTTCAACAGCACTATATTGTAATGCTGCGGCCCACGGCGTCTCTACCAAGTCATGATATTGGCCGGCGATCACTCTTTTTAGTCGTTGACCCCTGCTCTATAGTTGGAACAAATCTAGTTACCTTCATGAGTTTCCTTATTCACTTTCTTGGTTGCCAAGTCATCATTATAACCAACCAGGCATCAGCAGTTATGCATGATGGATGATTAAGCGCATAGGCTTAGCATTCATTCACTCCAACCAGAACCCTCGTGTTGTAATCTATTTCAATCTAATTGTTGTAAGCTAGGGAGCGTCCAATTTCAGAAGCTATTGAAGTTATTTTCTCAAAGTCTAGTTGACGATGTCTGATGCTTTTTCGCATACACCTGCGATTTCGTCACGTCGTATAGCAGGGGTCGGCAACCTTTTGCTAGTCACGGGCCAAATTCCGAGTGCACAACTTTTTGGCGGGCCGGAATTTTTTTTAACACTATATTTGACGCTAACGTTGGTATAGTACCCTACATTGATGCAATCTCAATCATACAAATCACAAAAAGGGCAAAACACATGTATTTACACTTTAACAACGCAGGATAAATGTGACACTTGGCTCAGCTTGCTTTGTGAAAGGTTTTCAACTTCTAGTAACAAGTCAGATGAAGCAAGAATCAGACGATATTCTAAATGTGCGTTGGGATACGTGATCTTAGCTTGTTCTTCGCAAATTTCATTGTCGAAAACTATTGTTCAGATGCGTACGCGCTACCAAAAGTCGATGCCATTTCTTTTGCATTGTTGGTCAAGCTGGGATAAAGATCCATTTCAATAACGGACTCTTTGTCAAAGTCGTGCAGCGATATGCTCATTCTATGAAATTTGTCATTCAATTCAACTGCATCGCATTTCAAAAGGGCCCATTTAAAATTTTCAGGCAATGCTATTGGCGTTCACATTAAACGGAGTACTGAGCAATAGTCAGAATTTATTTTGTACTGAACGAATGTCGTAAAGGCGGGTGGCGATTCAGTAATTAAATTTCCTATCACAGTTACAAATGTATAGTGCTGGTACTAGGTTTACTCTCCTCCAGTATAGGAAAGTGAGCATAATTTTCTTTTTACTGTTGTGATTCCCAGAGTCGCAGTTCTGTTTCAAATGCGCCTCAACATCTCATGTATTCAGTTATTTCCCCATGAAGTTGCAAATTCAATTTGTTTAGATGTGTCGTTTTACTACGAAAGCAAGATTAGATACCCATTTCGATGACAAGATTATGAGTCGGCGATGTTTGTATTTTCAAGAAAAGTTGCTAATTCGTTACTCGGTCCATACACTCGTGCAAACATAGCTGCTCGACTTAATGCGCGAACATGGCAGATATACAGGACATTACCATATTGATTATCTGCTTCTAGTAATATATGGGGTAGGCTGTCTGTCTGTCGGTGATTAAGTTTGTGACACCAAAATCAGCTTTCGCCACTGTGTCCAAAACACTATTCAGGTTTGTTGTCTTGGCGTACAATGTCCTATGGTGAATTAAACTGCAGATGCGGACGCTAGTTATCTATAATGAAACGGAAAGTTTGAGATTTTGACATTGCGTTTTTGAAGCAGACGAACGGCACCTTTATTGTCGCACACTATCAGAGTGGCAAACCCTTAAAAATATGGTATGCCTTTGGTTGCACGATACACCCGCTTAATAAGCACTGGTCTAGTCTACTCTACAGATATTCTCTATCTCCTACTTTTACTATGATATAGGCTACTAGTCAACCGCCTTCGCACCAGCTTTGACGTAACAATAGACTAATACGACGTAGGATACTTATCGCAGCAATGCCGCATTCTTTCCAAGCAGTGCTGCATTGCAGATTGGAACTCATTACGAAACGGCGGGCCGTATTCTTGTGGTAACTAATTACTTGGTCGCGGGCCGGACGATTTCGCTTGGCGGGCCGGATCCGGCCCGCGGGCCGTAGGTTGCCGACCCTTGTCGTATAGTATTGACTTTGAAAAGAGTAATAGCCAGGGTTGCCATACCGTCCTTATTTCTAAGATTTGTCCTTACTTTGAAGGGCCACGTCTTAGAAAACTCAACTGTCCTTATTTCTAAGAAATGTCCTTATTTTCGACTTGCGTCCTTATTTTGTCTTATTTTCAACCGCTACAGAACTTCAATCGTTTTCCTCTGGTAGGCCTATCTGTGTTGCATAATATTCTAAAATTATGCTTTTTCGTCGAGATTTTATGACATCATAAATGAAAGGAACTCTCGTGACGTACACACCACAACATTTGACTTCCAAGTGGTGAGATAGCTATGAGCAGTGAGTGGTGGCATATAGCAGTTTCGTCTGTACCAAGCTACCGCAGCGGACGACTTCATTTTAGCAGTAAACAGCAGTACCAGGTTCCTGATGTTTGGTCTACAGCAGAATAAGCTCAAGCTGTGGGGCAGGCAGCATTTATTGTGTAGTGAAAAAAAGGCGCAGTGCAGTCGACACATCGGTTAAGAAGTAATAAAGCTATCAATAATGTATAAATTTTTCTAAATTATATTGCACTTGCGCATATAGTTTTAGCTACAAATAAAGCTAAATCTGATTAGTTTAAATGAACAGGCGTAAAAACGTTTGTTGTGACGATTATGAGAGAGAATTCAAAGGTATCTAACGAAGCTTGAAGGGTGAGTGTTTCGCACATAGCAATATCTGCAATTGTGATATCAACCTAGAGTAGAGTTACCATATTTCAGCAACCCAAATTCCGCACACTCTTTAGCGCCCACTAGTGGATTTCAAAATGAGTTAAGACGTCACACCAGCAAAGCTTTTCTCATAGACCAGAGGTGGTCACGGTCCGGTTCAGGAGTATGTGGCTGTGTGTTGTGTAACCGGGACCTAAAGCACATGTTTTCAGCTCCATCCCGCCCAAATAAACAATGATTTTGAGCCCACACTACAGGATAATCGATGCAACTTCTGAAGGGGGGGGGAGGGGTACTTGCTATATGAATCTGGTTTCTATATGCATCTGGTCGTTAAATTATTTGAATGAATTCTGTCAATAATATTGGTCGTTCCATATATTACTTTATAGATACTATACTCTCCGCCCACATGATCAGAGTTAGCGGTAGTGCTGGTGGAGGATGATGAGTTCGAAAATACTGGGAGCGTAATTGCACATCGTTAAGTTATGTTCATGTCCTACCGATAAGCTTGTTATTCAGCCTTATGCCGGTGCGCACCACGGAGCTATATAAACACCCCACATCCAATGGTTTCCAACCTTTTATGGTCGCGACTCCATCTCCAATTTGAAAATGTTCCGTGGCCCAGATCAAAATTTTACGAGCTGATTACTAAAAGAAGTCAGCACCTTTGCCCAGACTTACTCACGGTCTATTTTGGAAGCTGATTACGTTCAACATATTAGCAGCCTATTCCCCCCCCCCCCCCCCGTTTGGAACCACTATCTTTGAATAAAACATTTAAACGGCCTTAGCGATCTCTAGGAATAGCCTATACCGTTCTCCTATAATTGCGATTGCAATTTGGCTTATTCCAGTAAATGAAGGTTGTTATTATTTATATTTTATGGCAGTTTTTGCGAGGGTGGTGGTCTCCATATTAAAATCCATAAATGTGATAGTAAATGGCGCGCAGCGCGAAGAAAAATATCATACATCAACATAAATATTTCCAAATAATATTATTTTTATGCTGATTTACAAAAAAAATTATGAGGCTACGTCAAAATTCCGGACATTTGGCATATTTTCGAAATTCCTCCCGGACGCTAGTTTGAACACTGAAATTCCGGACGTATGGCAACCCTAACCTAGAGGCCATAGGAAAGACCGCAATTTCAACTCACATTGATACCCCAAAACACAAGAAGTGTGTAATGATGATTAATTTGAGCCAGTCGATGAATAATTTTTCCTCAAGTCGATCAGCACCAACGACCACAAACTCCAAGGCAGCTGCTGCAGAGGGTACCTGGGCATTCCATACTGTCAGCCACCAGCAATCATTCCTCACCAACGATTCCACATCGCAATTGTTCAAAGCAATATTCCTCGATTCCAACATTGCAAATAAGTTTTCTTCAGCCAGGACCAAGACTACAAGCATTTTTGCTGGAGTTTTTGCTCCATACGCCCAAAAATGATTTTGTCTAAACTTCGTGTACGGCCTTTTTCCATCTTGGTAAACGACACTAACGAGGTGATGAAGTTTGGTATATCACCCTGGGGGGGGGGGGGTGACGAAGCGCTGTTTCGGCCCTGAGTTAAGGTAAACCTAGCCTGAGCTGTCGTGAGATCAATGAAGCACTTTCTAATCACAAGGAGTTGGGAGCAGATTGTTTCTGGTGAAAGTATGGAATGCGATATGCTTCGGCTCGTGTAAATACAAAGAATGTACAAAAACGCTCTTTCATGCTAATCTAATTTTTAGACTGTCCTTATTTTTGGGTCCATGTCGATGGCAACCCTGGTAATAGCTAAACATAGCAGTCCACTAACATGGTTACTATGGTAGATTATATTTAGATATTCAGTCGTTATAGGAATTTTGTTGTGGTGCGATATGTAATGTATGTTATTTCTTATTTATACCAATACCAAGTTCTATACATAGGCTACCCAACGTTGTACGCATAACCAGTAAGATATGGAGAATGATTAATTTCTCCAGTCGCTGTTAAATCTTAGCTACGGCGTCAGTATATTATTATGCTGTGATCGTAATTAGGCTTGTATTGGGAACGTAACTATTCGCTTTCGTACTCTTACGCCGATATGTAGTCTAGCAAGTTCGCCATAATTTTCTAGGACGCAATATGTTACAATATAACTCATTTCTAAAATTACCGCGAGGGCCAATCACAACCTTCTGGTCGGGTGCATGTGGTCCACGGGCCTCGGGTTGGCTACCCTGCTGTAGGCTATTCTCGTCTCTGAACTTGCACAAAAGTGTATAAATAAACGAACATCTGGTTGGATTTATTGATAAAACATTATAATTCAGCCGATATCACTATCGGTGAAAAATGCTCACGCAGGATGAGATTTTACGATGTAGCGCTTAGATATCACCTTCGTCATTTATTTATTTTAGCTGAAGCATGGAAATTGTGCATTGATATTCATCCACAATATCAGCCCACCAACCTTTGTCTTCATCGTAGACTTCCAGTGTACTCACATTAAAATGAGTAAAATCGTTCACTATTTCTTCCTTAGTCACGGAATGTGGCGGAGGACAAGCAAGAGAGGTGTCATAATATAACGTTTCCATCAAAATTCTACCTCCTGCTTTCATCAATGAACGAATGACACCGCAATACGTAGTGCGGGTGACTGGATCGATCGCTCCGTACGAGCTGCGATCGAAGACGGCGTCAAATTGACCACAAATTTCTGCGGTCATGCTGTACACATCACCCTGGTATATCTTGATATTCTTTTCCTTGGTGCGATAAAGAACGAACGGTCCATCTTTAACATCTTCGGTGGTGAAGGTTAGTGAATTATCTTCGTGAAATGCTTCAACGGCGTTTTTTGCGTATTCCACTCCAATAACTTCGTGACCCATATCAGCTAGGTATATCATATCCAGGGTTTTACCGCAGCAAGGAACGTAAACTCTGCTACCGGTCATCGGTTCAGGAAACAAAACATTGTGATATTTTGTAAGGGACTTTGAAAATTTTTTTCTCTGGAAATCTGGCTCCTCGGTCAAATCACTCCAGTATTTTTGTGCCCATTCATCCTTAGTCATCGCAATGATAGTTCGCCGTGACATTTCAAGTTGAAATGATAAGTATAGATTCTATATATTTTTAATTGCTGTAACATGGAGAAGAGGATACCGATCTCAATTTTTCATACCGGCCATTTAAAATTTTCTCAAGTAAAAATGAGTTTCGTATTGGCCCAGATATGCTTCCTTTCTTCAATGACATCGCCACGATCACAGATGCGGCGGTTTCGGAGATAGGCCAGTCTGGGGATTTTTTTCCAGGTAGGCTACTTCATACCTTTTGTCGTTCTTTTGCTAGAGATAGCGTAGTGGTGACGATAAGCGCCTACTAATCGGGCGGCGTCGGTTCGATTCCCGTCGGAGAGTTATCTGGGTGTTTGTATGACATAGAGCGAGAAACCAAAGGTAAGAAAAATCTTACAGTGGCATCCGGTCGACTCGCAGGAGCGGTCAAATTTTTCATGGTCAAGCCATATTGTAACAAAACAATTTTCGGCGCGTGTCACTTATTGGCAATATAGTACCAAATACAGACTACAAATGATACACTAAAGTATAATATTTTGCAAGTAATTCAGGAATTCTTTCAAACATTGACTGATTGCTCTGGCAACAAAATTTTTACCGTTCGCGACCCAAACTTGGAGAACCACTGCTATATAAGAACTAATGTTCACCACGCAGCAGGGTTGCAACCAAGTCACAAGAATGGGAGTTACAAGAGAACTTGACTTGTATAGTTTGACTCGAGTCAAGTGCAGTCATTTTCAATTCACAACCGAGTCAAGCCCGCATCCAAGTCCAAGTCCAAGTGTTAATTGTCCAGTACTACCAAGTTCAATTCGGGTTCAATTCACTTCCGGGAAACTCTTGGGTCATATCAAAGGCATCGGCTAATGAACAAATTTTTCTCAGTCTAAACACTTTTATTCAAACAGATGAAAGACAGTTTCTATGGGCCTATTTTTCAATTTATCGGTCCTGATATACGAGACTTGACTAAGTGATATAAATTTGGTCGAGTGATGCGCAATGACTCGAGTACATGTCGAATCAACACACAAATTGACTCGAATCGAGTAGAGTCATTTTCAATTTTTAAGAAAATGACTTGACTCGAGTCAAGTCGAGCCAACGAAAAGTTGCGACTCGATTCCGACTCGAGTCGAGTTATTACAAGCCTGCCACGCAGTCATGTTACAGATTTAAGATATCGGCATGAGCACGTTTAGTGTAGTGGGATTTCTCCGTATTTTTATAATCTGTGGCAGTTCGTGGTAGTTGCGCTGGATATTGACCAGAGACTCTATAGATCTGCAGTCATCAACAGTTGGCTTACTTGACCAAAACACCATCGCCGCAAAATGTCTTAGGACCAATCAAAAATCTTATACGTTTGGAGGTGTATAAAGCATCACGCCATCAGCGTGCCACCTAATTGTATGTAATTCGTACTAAGTAGTCAGTGGCCTATTCACAAGAGCACAATGTAGACTGCATAATGGTGCAAAGAGAAATTCACTGACCTGGAAACCTTTGACACATGCGAATATACTAAATAAGTTGACTTTGTAAATAATTTTGAACTTATTTTGACTTGTTGACAGGGCAAAAAATATTCACCCCAGTAATCATTAGTGAGATTTTATGGTCATCGCCATTAACTAATTTCCCAAATTAGGGATAAAAATGGTTTTGGGTAACTTGAAGCTTAAAACAGAATTAAAATTTGAATATGCGAGTGGCGACCGGTAGATTCGCTGATTTGACTTTTGATTCTACTTCAAGACACACAAATCCGATGGCATCGATTATGCAATCTTCAATGAACTTATTTTCTTCGAGTGGCTTTATGCGTTTTGGAACTTCATTGGGTCATCAAAACCTCTATCTTTAACGTTCTGTTGTTGACAGCATTTACTGTGGACTCCAAAACCTGAATTTAATAGTTTTGCGAGATAGTGTAATGGTGATGCGGCCGGCTTCTTGATCGGTAGGTCGTGGATTCGATCCCCGGCCAGGTCAGACGAAAGACTCGTATCTAGGAAGTTGGTGTTTGCGGTATTCATGGTGTTTATCGACTACTATGGTCATTTGCACCAGGCCAATTCTCTTCATTTCTATTCCATAGCTGCCGACTTGTAGCACGGCCCACTTCTTTATAAGACACCGCTTACACGAATGACATGGCGCGGAGAAGCCTTGATAAATCTCCAACACTTGGGTAGAAATTCTGGCGTCGACCTCGGTCGGACTCGAACCCGAAACCCACCGTTGTTGCAGATGTGGATTATACAACTAGGTTATCTCGCCGCACACATCGTTTCTATGTATATCATGCCGCAAAAACATCAAGGACAAAAATTTGTAACGTCGTAAAATCTTACTCCCCGGCTAATGCAATAATTCGAATTCTAATCTAATTTGTGAACTTGGACTATTATACGCTCTTATTATAATTCTAATATTAATTCCAGTTTTTCTATCATAGAATCGAATTTGTAATGTAATTGTAATGCACTCACAAGGAATAGAAAGACCAAGGCAAAATAGATAAACGTCGACATTGACAAATTACTGTGGACATTATCGTCATTGAAACATCCTGACTTGAGAGTCATATTACAACCCCACTTTCGGCCCCGGGCGGCATTGTCGACAATGTCGGCATTGGCGACATTGGCGACATCGACAAATTAAATACACCCCTCCGTGGCAGACGAAAGACGTGAAGCTTCCCTAATCCCTACAATCAGGGCCGTAACAGCACTTCGCCAGGCCCCCAAAACGTTGATCCTGGGCCCCCCATAGGGTGACAAACCTAACTTCTGGGGGGCTTCGCCCCCCGGACCCCCCTCAAGCTGTACGTTTTTGCCGCTGCTTTTCATCTATATTGGGTGTCCGTTGGGTGAGTCAGTTTTTATCGAATAGAAAAATTTCTATAATTCATGACTGATTCGAGCAATATGATCAGGAATTGCATATATATTGCTATCAATTTTTATCCTTTCTCTGCTCACGTAATCAGATTTACCGGTAGAGCAGAGTGAGGTGTGTTTGAAAGGGTAGGACCACTCAATAATAAATAAACATCTCCGGGTGTATTGTATACCCGTTGGAAGGAACGAAACAGCACTTCGTCATAGGCCCCACAAAACTGGAGTCTTGAGCTCCCATAGGGTGACAAACAGACCCGCCAGGCCGCCACTACGTTGTTCACTTTGCCACGAAATTATAGATGTATTGCGTAGTAAGCCAGCGCGAAGCGCGAAAATTTTCGATTATTCAAGATAAAATCGGTCAATAAGATCGGGAATTGCATATATATTGCTATCATGCAATTTCTTGTCCTCTATACTCAGTTGCTCGCGTAATCAGATTTACCGGTAGAGCTGAGTCAGGTGTTGTCTTGGAAAATGTAGAGCCCGTAAATAATAATTAAACATCTTCGGGCAGGTGGACCCGTTGGTATGACTTCGTTACATGATGTTATTTCGTGACCTCCTGTCTGCTATATCAAAAATATATAATCGCCCAAACGTACTAAACTAAAAGATCTCTCGATTTCAAATTGGTATTTATTCACTGACATATAATTTTTCCCTGCGGGGTGGTATTTGTCTTGTGAGGTTCATGGACTATTAAACCCACATGTATTTTGTATATATAACGAAGTTTTCGGTCAGCATAAGGGCAGTCCTTTTCGGCCAAGGTTTTCTCGCTGCCGATCGTTCTGGCACACTTCTTGCAGTCGCATGTTACATGGCCTAAAACTTTATACGTCTTGGTGCGTCGTGGCGAGGTAATGGCCGACGCTGATATGCCCATTTCTATAAATCTTGCGTATTTTTTCTTGTGGGAAGAGTACCCAATATTCGAGATACTTGACAACTTGAAATCGCGCGCAGCGCGTAAAATTTTTGATAAAGTTGCTCAAATTTTCAAAAAGTACTCTATAATTTATGCTAATTCGCGAAATAATTTTGGGCCCCCTTCGAGCTCGGCCCCCCCCATTGGGGGGTTTGGGGTGCGGCAGTTACGGCCCTGCCTACAATAGAGGAGCTGCCAAGAAATCGCTCGAAACCCAACGCTCAAAATTCGCGAAAAATCCAGAGTTATTTCGAAAGTATAAAGAAAAAATCGACGAGTAGGCCTATCTATCTCGAGGGAACGCTCAAATAGTTCCGCCGAACTTGCTGCCTTCCGTTGAACGAACGTTCTATCTCATTCATTTTCACACCCAACTTCAAAGTATGGAGATACAGTTCTCATGTCTGATTCAAATGCATCCCGCGGTAAGTAGCCGAAGGCTATTGTTAAACAGGTTTTCCCTGATCGCCACGGATTGGTTCGTAAAGTTACTGTACGTACGCGTCGACTACTGGTACTTACAGACGTGACATCCGCAAATTGGGTCGCCTTGAACTGGAATAACATTGCTTACTTATATTGCATGCTTTCTGTATCTTGCCATTTTACATTCCAGTTATTAATTATGCACGTTTTCTGTATATTGCCGATATATAAGTTATCTTTAACAAGGAGAAACATAAACACAAAGGGAAAGTTTTAGTAGTACCTAGTTACAATTAGTATTTTCGTCCTATTTTAATACCATTTTTATAATTATTCCTTCAGGCTTTCGCGGGATCCACATAAGTCATTACGGGCTCAGTGCTGTCCGTGAGCTGTAGTTAGACGACCTGTGCTCTATAGGCTTACACTAGTGTGCTAGTGTATGAATGAACTCTAACGCAGGGGTCACCAATCTTTTTGCAACAAAGAGTTACTTCTTGGGTACTGATTGAAGCGGCCGGCTACCATTCATTCACTCCCGCCGTTTACCCGTACCAGACTGAAGTGCCACTTTAATATTCATAGCACTGGGCAAGAATCACATTGCGTTAAGACTTCTAAGACACTATTGTGAAATCAAAACATCTCATTGCAAATAGCTAGCTGCTATTTTTTTTAAATCATGAATTACTTCGCAACATGTTCTCATATAAAGGGCCGAAACAGTAGCCTACTTCGAGCTGAAGGAGTTGTTGACTTCAGATAACAAGCACATGACTATTCCGCGCCTATGGACAATGGTGAAATAGCAATTTATGGTTTCGGTCAACATGCGGCGGTTATTTTCGCCTAAGGTTTTATAATGGTTACACACTTCGCGAAGTCGCATACTGGCCGAAACTTCAGCAGTCTTTGGTATTGATCTCGGTAATGACCGTCGCCGCAATGCCTTTTTTAATAAATGATATGTATTTTTTTCTCGGGCCACTGAGGGTACCAAGTTTTTCCATGATAATTCTTGGATTATCCACCGATCAAGGATAATTCCAAAATTGTCAAAGAAAAACTCAAATAATTCCGCTTCCACTGGTTGGAATTGAGTCAAATTTGTTTTGCATCGTTCTTGAAGACAGCGCAACAATTTCATTGGGTTGACAAAAAAATTTGAATTTTTTTATTTTTTTTTTGCATTTTTGGGTAAATTCAAAATTTTCAAACGGTACGAAATCCGCGATTACCGGTTGGAATGACTTCAAATTTGGTGAGTGTCGTTTTTTAAGGTAACCTAACGATTTAATCACGTAGCCAGCAAGATTCAGGAATTTTATTTGAACAGCTCTATTGCGCATGCTGACAAATTGAAAGACAACAAGGGACGTCTAAGTTTAGCTTTACACCTATAATGCAGTAACAATATCGTAGAAATATAGTTGTTATTATTGAAAAGTGTAGTGGTGGTCTAGTATAGTCAGTAAAATTAAGTCTGAAATCTTTTGGAACCTTGAGGGTTCGAATTCAAAATGAATAACCAATCTTTGTCATAATGGCATTGAACTTTTTAATTGAATTCCCTTCAACTTATTGCTGTGACGTAGGATTTTCTGCAATGGTATCAATCAAGACGAAGTAAATTTGCGAGTGACAATTACATGAGAGATGATGTCTATTATCCTTCCCTTTTTCGAGATTTCACCATGCACTGGATAGCATGAAAACAGCATCAGCCTTCCCATTGACTTGATATTTTTAACGGGCATTTCAGTGTACATTATGACGTCATCTTCGTGCTGTTTTGCAATTAATTGAGTGCAAGCTGTTATTTGGTATTGTTTAAAAGAGGGTAATTACATCCCGTCATTTTCTTCTTGGGGGCAACGATATGAAAAAGGTTAAGAACCACTGCTCTAAATCGTCGTCGTTTCAGCAGGTAGATATAGATCAGTGGTCGGGAACCTATGGCTCGCGAGCCATATATGGCTGTTTTGGGTATGAGATGTGGCTCTTTGCCAAATATTTATTTTTGTACTGAATTGATCAATATTGAAGCGACTTGTTATTTAATTTCCATCACGACCGTAATAAATATTCTTGTGGCAGTATAAACGTCCTTGAGTGGTAAAGACAATGCCGTCTTCAGTTTAGGGGCTCTTACTCCCTCTTTCGGAAATCCTCAAATCTAAGTTACTGTCGCGCCGGCGACCAATATCTCTCGCGAATTCTATGTACCGTACCCGACTCGAAATCTTGTATTGTGCGATACGTTGATAAAATCAAAGAGCATAGCAGCCATGGCAACGCCCATTTCACAACGCAGTTTTCAAATACACAATGTCTTACTGATCTACGGTGCGAAATGAACTGCCGTGGACGTGACATTCACAATTACAAACTCGAATTACAAACAACGCCATAGCTATCCAAGGTAAGTAGCTCTGTAGTATCGGCGATAAAACGTAGGCGTGCAGCGCAACATTATGTTACCGCCGAATTCTTTGAGAATTGAGAAGTCGATCAGTATTTAGAATTTCGGAATCAGTGTGACAGTTACATTTGATTAATATCAGTTATATTAAATTCTAAGCTATTTACGATGGGCTGCATTCAGGGCTTTGGAGCCGGAGCCCCGGAGCCGTGCATTTTCACCGGAGCTGGAGCTCCACATAAAATTCAACTATATCTGCTGATTCCACATAATTTACCAGCAGGCGTGAATTTTAATGCTGTGCGCAGCAATGGCATGGAGTAAAGTGCGGTCTAGTGTTATCGACAATTGACAAGTATTTATTTTGACGTCACTAGCCGGTACGGCGGCACCTATGTCTTCGTTGCTGCATCCGATGTTACTGACGGCTGACAGGCTTTAGAGCAGGAGTGTCAAACATACGGCCCGCGGGCCGCATCCGGCCCGCCAGACCATTTCATCCGGCCCGCGAAGCGATTCTGAGTAGGCTACATTGAAAAAAATGCATGTATTCTCCAGCATATCTCTAACAGTTGTTGATATCTTTAGTAATAAATACATCGATTAAATAATCCCTCAAGACTGCAACTGGCGAGCATGTTTATAGATGTCATTATAACCACCCGACAGCGGTGTCATTCTGTTCACCATTAGGAATACGTCATTGACACCCAATTCCGGGAGACATAAAATTTCACACGGAACCCATAGTTTTATGGAAGCATAGACCAAAAATGAGATATTTACAGCAGCGAAAACACCAATGAGAGACCATTATGTGCAGGTTACATGGAGAATGGAAACAGTTACACAAAAGTACTTCGAATTTATGTGGTCGCACTGCTGAATAATTTCTGACTCAAAAGATAACGGCCCCCAGAAAAAAACCCGAATCGCGATTAAATAATAGTGAAGCAATTCCTACGTCTGCGCAAAGGAAACATAGAAATATTCCAGCATATAGATGCGTTAGAGCCACTTTTCAGCAGTTTATAACTGTATTAAACCGGCCAATCACCTGATTCTTGCCAATTCCATTGTTTGCTAACATAGGTGCTGCGAGAATAGAACCCCTGTAATCCATAATTTAATATAATATACGGTTGTATAAGGCATGATTGATGAAGTGTACAGGTGAGAAACGAGGGAATGGATTTTAAGGCACAATTTTGAAATAATTTAACTGGTCCGGCTACGGCAGGGGTGGGCAAACTACGGCCCGCGGGCCGCATGCGGCCCGCAACACCGTTCTGTGCGGCCCGCGAGAGTCTAAAGATACTTTTTTAAAATATTGATAAAATATATACTAAATATCGAATTCATGTAGGGACTTGATTAAACTTTTTCTTAGTATATTTCACCATTATAATTTTACGACAATGGTTACCAAACTGGGGTGCACCCCCTCCTTGGGGGTGTGAAGGCATCTAAAGGGGGCGCGAAGCTGAGCTCAATTGAAAAAATTTTCGCGCTCCGCGCGATTGTAATCCAATTCATAATCATTGCTCTGTATTTAGTATGAATTTCATAGTTAGCGTAACCTTCCATGCCATCAAACTATCCGTTAGGTTTGCGTTTCACCATCATATCGGGGGCTTAACAAGTTTGAGAACCACTGTTCTAAGGTAAATACTTCCTATTATAACTTTTATGTTTAATTTCTTGCGCGACAGCTCGATCTCAAGGCCCACACAGTTTGAGAGGTTTCAACTGCTAAACATCACAGAAATCCTAAACGAGATTGACATAACCCGGATCACGAGTGGGATTTCAGATTGGCCACTACAGTTTTAATTATCTCAGTGATGTGCTTATAAAAACGATTTGCGCGTGTCTTAGGTAGATTCGCTCTCGGTATACGTAGAATTGGGGTATCTATATTTTATCTACACATAGTAGAAGTGTGTTTGAAGCTGACATGGTTATGATGCTGTCAGCATTGTGTGTCCTGGAACTGAGCCAAAAGTGGAAATTGTAAATCTATGAACAGATTGCTGCTCACAGACTTAAATTTCAATCCGGTTCTAACCGACTTTCATCTCTATAGTTTTGACAAATTGGTTATTGAGGTCAACCAGCCGATGAAATCTCGCCACTATATGTTCTGACGCGAGTACGATATCATCAAAGCAATGTTTCGTTTGTTTTAAATAACCACATATATTATCTCCATGTCCTCACTATATTATCAAATACCAATATTGCGTTTTGGTTTATAATCCTAATTTTATATAGTGCGGCCCGCGAATGGATTTAGATGTTGAATGCGGCCCGCGAGCTCAAAAGTTTGCCCACCCCTGGGCTACGGGGAAGCGAGTGGCGCAGTGTGCTAAGCGAGCGGTCACGACACCAATGGTTCTTGGTTCGAGTCTCGGCTCTACCATGTTTCTATGTGTCGGAGGTTATCTGGGCTCCTCATCGCCGATCCCACTGTACTAACAGTGTGTTGAAAAGCCCAGACACGGAGCAAGCCACGCTCTCATAAAGTCGGCAGCTGAGACCCGAAGACGGACGCATGCAAGAGAAAGAGTGAAAGAGTGAATGCGCTGAGTGAAAGTCGTCCAACGAAGCAATGCATGATGTTGAAGATACTGACTGTACGATGAATCTGAACTGTACTATGAAACTGAACTGTACCTATATCTGTGTCGTGGCGCACAAGGCCTAAACGGCAATACCCGTGCAATAATAATAATAATAACTGGTCCGGCCCGCGAGCGATCTGAAGGTTTGAATCCGGCCCGCGACGCCAGTTGAGTTTGATACCCCTGCTCTAGGGTCTAGATTACTACAGATGACTAACCTATGGGTAGCTTAGTGATCTATATAGACCAGGGATGGCCAACCTTTTCGGCTATAGGGGCACATGCAATTGACGAACGAGTGCGCGGTCCACTAGCGCCAAGCGGGAAAAATTTTCAAAGTTTCTAAGTGAACTAGGTCAATAATATTATTACTTGAGTATATTGCGGGTCTACTGTATACTGCCCGCTAGGCGCAGTTTGCAAGGACACGACTATTCGGTGTCTAGACACATCGATATCGAAGATTTCCGGTAATATGCGACATTCATTTTGTGCTTACATTTCATCGTCGACGATCTTTCTGCGAGCGCAAACGCGAAAAGACTTATCCTCCCGTAATTGCTAATACAGTTAGACTCAATCGGGTAAATTAGGCGTTTTTTTTTTCATTTTCAGGAGAGGGTAGGCTACCAAGCAAGAAATCGTGTGACAATTAAACACGTGACGCGTGAAGAAAAATTTCATTACGATTTTACTTTATTGTAATGTACGACGATTTATTAAAAATGTGACTGGACCCTGGATCTGCCAATGCGTCGGAACGGATATTTTAGTCATCAACATCCCAAGTGTCTCAGCCAGACTTGAATACTTTGTTGCGCCGATAGCAGACGATATATCTAAAAATAAGATCTTATGCTAGCTTTCACACTCTATTTAAAGAGCCCTGGTGGACAAACTCCATCCCTATAATTTCTTTGTGTCATATGTAGCGATGTAGGTTGCCTAATCAACGAAGACGGAACGTAAAATAAATACGGGATTATTTGGATCACAACTCTAGCTCATGACATGAAAAACTAGTGTGACAACGCACTGTTAGCAGTAAAATTGGGATATCATCTACAAAATTATATATAAAACGTATCGTCCCATTAGAATATTACAATTTTACACCGCTACAATCATTAGGGATTTTGCAACAGCGGATCAAATGTCTGATTCCCCCGCCGTGGTGTGGATCTTACTAACAGTGTTGGGATGACTCGAGTCATGACTTGACTCGAGTCTGACTCGAGTCACCTTTTTCATATGACTTGACTTGACTCGAGTCACTTTGGCAAAATGACTTGACTTGACTCGGCGCTTTAGAAATGTGGATTGACTCGTGACTCGAAGCAAAATTCACGAGTCAATTTCGAGTCATCAAGTAAACGTTGTCGGTTAAATCTCTGCATCTTGTGTATGTTCGGATTGTTCGCGATACGCCGGTGTCACTTGTGAAAGCAACCAGTCATTCACTGATAGTACGTTTCACTGATCCTCCATTGTTATATGACAAACAAATTGACGGCAAACGAAATTATCACAGCTTACGTTGCCGTAGTAGTAGTAGATTAATCTAGTAGTAACGTATCTCTGTTTCTTAGACGGCTCAGTGGCCAGTGCTAACATTGCGCATAGCGCTCACATTTACCAATCCTCTTGTATGATTTAAATCAGGGGTCGCCAACTCAAAATGGGTCGCGGGCCACTTTTCCAAATTCCTGGAGACCGCGGGCCGCATGACATCAATATCGATATAAAAGTAGGCAACGCAGTTCAACAACCACGTCTGATAACTCTACGTTATTACAACGCTGTGCTTTCTAACATAGGCGACGGTTATAGTCACCACAAAAGAACTAATATTTTATTGAACAAACACAAATACAACAAAAAGTATCATGATCATCAATGTCATTATATTTTGGACTATGAGCTGTACACGATACCTGACAATGACAACACTCTTTAGCCGCTAAAACAGGGGTGGCCAACATTTTTGTAATTCACGGCCGCATTTCGCGTACTCATGTAGCCTGCGGCCGCATACCGGTGGTTAGTCGTGATAAACTAACTGGGGCCAAATACCCACGTTATCATGTCCATGTCCATTGCCGGTACACTCCGAACTAATCTATATGCACATATCGGCTTACTATGCGCACCAAATCGTTAGTAGTTATGTTGTAAAGAGCCACAGAGAACCAATCTGTAGTCGCGCGAAGCGCGAAAATTTTTTCCATGTTCATGAGTGAATTTCGTCAATAAATATTAGTATAGTTTCACATATTACTATTAAATATTTATCCTTTCTCGGCCAATGTGATCAGATTCCCAGATACAGCTGATGCAGGGGGTATCTGCGAAAACTTAGGGTTGTTATTACAAGTGTCGACAGCCGCATAATTTTCCTTCTACTGCTGCAGATTGGCCACCCATGGATTGAAGAATCAATATTGGGGTTAGCTATACACGGTAGGCCTACTTGCTAGACAACTATCTCCTCGTGAAAGCATGGTCTTTTGGAGCGCCCGAAGTCGTTTTGCAGGCGTCTCGGTCTTGGCAGTGGTGGGCCATTGCACGTCAAGGCAATATGCCCATTCGTACCAGCAAATTCTTCATCCATGGAATGATATTACCATGCCGAAGCCGTATCAACTAGTGAGTAATAGTGATAGTGGGCACATAGAATGGCTCACTTTGAAAAACAACAACATTATGTTTCAATTGAAATCAATTTTAGCGTTTCAACATGATTTACTAAGCGTTTGTCTGAATTTTTTCAAATCAGGCCGCGGGCCGCAAAATAGGACCTCGCGGGCCGCATGCGGCCCGCGGGCCGCGTGTTGGAGACCCCTGATTTAAATCGAACGAATATAGTTTATGCGTTTATATTCTCACGGATGTGTGGATGGTTGGGTATAGTGTATTGTACGATATCAATTTGTTCCAACTTTTCGAGGCTTCGTATTCGATCCTCAATTTTGGATGATAATAACAGACTATAACATGTAGCTATACAGTTATTCACCTATTTTATCAGCACTTCTACGTGTGCGTGAGTGGTACAACGTCTTTTTGCATGTATTTAACTTCATATTCGTAAATTGAATCAAGATAAATGGCCAATTAATCTGTCTTTGATGGAGCGAGCAAAATGTAATCGCTCTGAATCATCACTCATACTTCGAAAATTCACTATGACTTGAATTGTGACTTGACTCATGACTTGACTTGACATGACTTGACTCGAGTCACCTCCAAAAAACGAGTGACTTGACTTGACTCGAGTCACCTTCGAAAATCGATTGACTTGACTTGACTCGAGTCAAAATGTGCAATGACTCGAGATGACTCGTGACTCGAAGGTAGTGACTTGATCCCAACACTGCTTACTAATAGCTTCATCACCAACACCTTCTTCTAGCAGAATGAACCAGATTTAATGAAGTTACAATGCGAGGCCAACTTGGCATAACGTCGCTCCGAGACAAGCTACATATTTTGTTATTGCATAAATCACAATGATGCTTATATGACATATATACATTGCGTGATGATCATCCGAGCAAAGCGCGGGAAATGACTTCGAAGTTCAACAAATTGATATAAATATCCATGTAACTGCTACAATCACAGAGTCTACGATTAAAAAAACCTCTTTTGGTAGGCCTAGTTTACGGAGTGGATAAGCGAAATGTAAGCTCTGGAACGCGACAGCGGTCGAATATCATTCGTGTCTATGATATCCAGATTGAAATAATTATCATTAATATTATATTTTTTCATTTGCGAGTGGCACAACTGTATTGTATTTGAATATATGACGACCAGGGTTGATAAGTCTGAGTCGCAATCTGAGATAGGAACTGGAACATGTTCCTATCAGGTCTATATATCGACCTGTCAGTCAGTTAGTGAATGATTTCCGGGGTATGCAATCGATTTAACAAATCAAAAGCTTGATCATTGTTATGGTTCTGGCAAAACTGCCTGAGTACGGAAAGCATATCGAAAAGAAAAAGTCATACCATACCATACTTGCACAATGCACATGCACATTCCCATACTGCATACCAAGGATTTCGTTCCATACCATGCCCTGCTAGTAAGTTCGAGGTTCGCCTACGCAAAAGAACCTGCCGCCGATATCTATGTTTCCTGTCGACTAGGTTGCAGACTACTGCATTGCCATTTCGAACTACGAAGTAAATGGTTTACCTAATGCATGAAGTAGGCTACGTAGGTGATATACGTTGTGATATGATCATAAAGCGAGTCTTCCCTTCCGTTCATAGCCGCAAGTAGAGTCGTTTTTTGTGAAATGACAGCCATTTAGCGTGTGGTGTATGAAATGTTCTGAGAAATCACAATACGCTCAACGAATTTGAGGTTTACTAACAAAGTAACAATATGTGCTATGTGACAGTTGGTAATTTCCTAAACCAGCAAGCAGTTTTATTGAACATATTTTTGAATTATACGAACTACGGAGACCAATGGCAAATGTCGCCATCAGTCCAGAGACGATGCCATTGAAGTGTTATGTTACTTTTCAGCGTACTCCAGTAGGCTTAGTTTACCTGCACTTCATTCTCCAGTATTGTGGTTCAACAACTATCTCCTCGTTCAAAACTCCATTTTTCCCTGGTGGACAAGGAGGTCAATTGTGGATAGGCATCAACCATTTTTCTATGCCATCAATCTCGGGCCGCTGTAAAAATGTCAAGAAGAGCTTCTTGGAGGTACAGAACTTCAATATACAATTGAATAGTATATTCATATTGAAATGAGCCCAAATATTTTCGGCTGACACTCGTCAGGGGTAATCGTCAGCAACTAGTAGAGAAATGGAAAGAACATTGTATATCAACAATCGTTTCACAAAATATGACGTCTCCAGCATGAAATTTGGTGAATGAGAGAGCGTTCAATGTACTATTTTTAGGTGGTACACGAACTCCTCTTGTTGACATAGTTTTGGTTGGTGTATTTTGATAAAAGTCGACTCCAAGGCACACAAATGGAATTGTGAACGGCCTCGCCCTACGATTCGAATTGTTCGAATATTCGGGTTCATTTCAATATGAATATGCTATTTAATTGTATATTGAAATGTCAAGAACCGTCACTATGTAGCCTTATCGGACACGCGTTAGTCACGGACAGGATACGTATTACGCAATTTTCCTAACACGTTGTGGGCTGTCAACCATTGAGTATAGGAGACGTCCTTATTCTTTGCTGATCGGTCTTAAGAAACTTCACGACGACACAAATGTGATTCTTATTCAAAATCAGTCAAGTACATATAAGAAATTTATGATTCTGATATATTTTAACACATCTGAAAGAATCAGTTGAGTACATATAGGCAATTTATGATTCATATATATCTGACATTGAATAACTTTAGCAGTGGCGGCAGAGGTGTATACCTCTCTTCAATTTCGGATTATAAGCAATGGTTCTATAGAACAGTTTCATGAAATGTCATTAGATCAGTGGAACAAGTTAGCATTACTGCTTACTGTCAACGACTTTTCATTGATGCAGAACCGGCCAAATAAATGACATTTGCGATAGAACCGCCCAAAGAAAAAACTTGAATCCATGCCCTAATTATAACGCCGCCCGGCACCCAATAGTGGCAGGCACATGCATAACCAAAATTTAAAACGATTTCTGGCTAAATCCGCGGTCACAGTTAAGGCAATATTTCCCACTGCATCCCGGTCAAGTCTTGAAGAAACCGGTAGGAGCTGTATCCACGACATCTACAAAGAGCCTCACTTCGTCTGCGCCCAGCGAAGGCTGAGCTACATCCTTCGATAAATCCTCGGCGAGCTCTTTCGCTTCTCCGTTTGAAAAGTCTCCGCGTATCGCCAACAACGCCTTCAGCTGGTCCGCGCTAACGTCGCTGTACTTTGTGACCAACCCCGACAGTTCCAGCGACATCATGCTCTTGTCCTGCAGCTTTATGACTTCGGCGATCGGAATCAAGACTTCGCACGGTGACCGTAGATGCGAAGATGCCAGGCGACTAAAAAACGCACTCAGCAGCTCCCGTTCTTTTAACAGCTTTTCGCCTGCACGTTTTCGTTCCTCGCCTGAACCAAACTTAATCCTCCTGCCCAGTGCGCCCTTCAAGTACTGTACGACGACTCTACGCTCGGCCTCCGCCATTATCCACGAAAAGTATTCGGGACGCAAGTGTACGAAATCGTTGTAGTAATCTTCTATTGTGACGCAGATTGTTTCGACGATACTCTCATCGTTCAGCCACTGTTTCGTCAGCAGGTTGTCGCAGTGGATCTGCAAGTCGGTGAAGACTTCATCTAAAAGAAACCCGCACGTCGCCTCAGCAACGTGATTCATTTCAACACAGAATTTGTTAGTCTCATTCCCCTCTCCGTCAGTGTCTGCGAACGGATTTCCGGGATCGCGATCCATAAGATACAATTCGTTTACGCCGGATTGATCAGAGTCCTTCTTACCGCGATAATCTTTCTCCATTTGCTGGGCGAATTCTATAAAAGCTTCACAGTTGTTTGCGATTGCGACCATGTACAACGGGTAGTACGGAGGTAGTTCTCGGTTGCGGAAATGTTCTTCTTTGTAACTAGTCACGGCTTCGCCGTAAGACCGCACGAAGTTCATCATCTCGCTAATGCAAACATCAAACACCTTCTTCTTTTGATCATCCGATATGGTTTCGGCAACTTGCATCGTCTGCTTAATCATCTGGAATAGAATGACAGGAAGCGAGGTCTTATGGTATCCATCCGCGTCTGTTTCGGGTTCCTCTTCCTTTCTCCAATCCTTTGAATCTTGCTGTAACGACTTCAATGTCCAGTCCGATATGTTCGTTCTTGTGGTGATGAAATAATTATCCATCAGTTTGTCGCTGACTTCATCATCCAACAGACTCGGCAGACGGTTGATGTCTAAATCAAGCTCAGGGCTGCCTAACAGTTCCGGGCTGGTGTAGCCGTTCAACCACGTCAACAGCGAGATGATCTCGTTGCCTTGAAGTCCTTCCCTAATGAGTTTTTGAAGGTGATTGGATATCGCTAGATGATACCAATGGACGTGCTGTTGAAAAATGTTGTACGCCGGCGGGAAACAAGGTTGACAGAGGTTTTTAATCGTTTTGAGGTCGTTCAAGACCTCTTTGCGGATAATTTCAAGGTGACGAACGAGCCACATTTTATCGTTTGCCCGTGTTTCGTAGACGTCGCTTTCTATACGTTCATCCACGGCGTCTTTTAATGTTTCCATAGCTTTGTCCCTCCATTGTTTAGGCCTACAAGGTGGTAGAAATCCTGAAAATCTTTCTTGCTCCTGCAGTTTTATATCAGTACGGTGTTCACGTTCGATAATCCTCAACGCCGTCACAAGCTCGGTCGTGTCTCTTCTCGCAACGTTCAAAGTATTTTTGAGTACGCGAAACAGCGCCTCGCCGAGTTCAGACGACAGTTTTTCCGCGTCTGCGAAAAACCTCTGCAGCTGCTTCATATCCGAGGAATTCCCAAGCTTGTGCTGTTCGTACAAAAGCTCATCTCTGGATGACTCCAAATCGATCAGGCACTTGTGAGCTTCCAGAAACTTACGGTCCCTCATCATGCCCCTGGCCTTTTCCACCTCTTCGGGGACGGCGAAAATGTGTTTCAAATTTTCCATCGCCGCAGCCAATTGACGGTGCTCCGCACTGACGTCTTTGATGTCTCGCATTTTGTCGCTTAAACTGCCACACGTGGCGTACATCTCGTCGACTTCTGTCATTCTTTTTTCCACATTTTTAACTTCCTCTAACGCGTCTTTGAGCTGCGTCAAACCCGCCCGAACGCCGTCTAGTTGGGACTGGACTGCCGCTTTCAAACGTGCTTCGACTGAAGCTTTCTTTCTGGAAGTTCTTCTGCGGTACTGTTCCACCTTCTCCAATTGATCGGGTCTCATCAGGAGATTGGAAACATATTTTATCGCTTTCTTTTGGGCGTCGGCATCAGCGTCATCTATAGACTCCATCATTATGTCTGCTACAATATATTCAATTTTATAAAGAGGAGTTGGAGTTGACAAATTTTTGATGTGGAATTTGACAACAATAGGACTAGAACTAAGTTAATATATATTGTTATTGATCTTCTACACCTTCTCATCTTCTATACTTCTACACCTTCCTATCTTTTCATTGTATCACAATATTGTGGATTAAAATGATAATAAAATGCAACTGAACTAGATCAGAATCAAGCTTGACATAATGCTTCCTGCTTCGGGTGAGAAAAGAAATATTGAATGCTATTCATGAGCGTCACACCAGAAATAGCGATTAAGCGTGTCAACACTCCACTCAAACTTGCCCCACGTGCAGCAGTAATTGCATAAGCAGCCCTACATATCCGTCTGGTCGTCCCTCGACTTGATTCATCTCAATGATGTCGCCGCGATACGATATGGACAACTGGACAAGTGGACATGGACAAATACATAACAACAAATATAGATAAATAAATATTATATCGATAAACAAATGTACCGCGAAAAATGAGTTACAGGTAGGACATACTGATGTCCGACTCAACCACTACATTTGTCGGTCACCCAAACACTGTTATCATCATTCACAAGCTGCAAAAGTAAAACGCCTCGGTTAGAAATCGCTGAAGACGGGAAGACGGTGTTCACCAAAGTAATACTAAACAGTTCTGATCCACTCAGTTGCGTCAGTATCGTTCGGGAGTCCGCTGTATGTAAATTGTAAATATCGTGGGGTTACCATATTTTGCTAACGAGAAAGAAGGACACTTTTTCAAAAATTTTCAAACTTACAATACCGATGGAAAATACTGAAAAATGGTATATTTTTCTACTACTTCGTAGTCGGTTGACTAAAAAAAAAGGTCGACTTTTCACTCAGCTCCCGAAATACCCGTCGGAGCGTCACTTCGGTACTGATTTACGGCATCTCAGTCGAATTTTGCTATGAATTTGACCAAAATTCCTCAAAAAGAGGACAAAATCTCAAAAAGGAGGACATTTAGGCGTCCTCGGAGGACATTTTCAAAAACACGAAAAAGGAGGACAAATCCTCCTAAAGGAGGACGTATGGTAACCCTTAAATATCGTTGATTCAGTCGTTCTATAAGTCAAATCAACGGTGGCAGTCCATCACAAAGAACAGAAATAATAATAAATTTACAGATCTACTTATTCTAATAAGATTCAATTACCATCACGCCAAATTCGCCAAGTCGTCGATTCAGGAAAATGAATCAGAACTATAACCGTCCATTAGCAAACTTGTATCACTTGTAAAAACAAAAACACATTTTATTGTACTATACGTTGCTGCAGTAACAATGTAGATTGTAGATGATGGAGTTTTGATTCATTTGTGTATCTGGGGTATTTCCCAGGAAAGGTATTGAAATATCCTTCTTCTTCCTCGCGGCTCAATTTAATCCCAAAAGGGACGCAGGAATTGATGATGGGCTGTAGGTAGCAGAAAGTTTTGCGATCTACCGCATGATTCGATCGCTGAGCAATTTGAGGTGGGTCACCTTTTATCGGCACTTGTCTTCATCGGATGCGATGGCCAGTTATCAATTCAATGACAAGCCTGTTCTGGTCGTCGTGGGCGCGACTGGAGCTGGGAAATCAAAGCTTGCCTTGGAATTGGGTCAAGTCTTGAATGGCGAAATCGTTAGCGCCGATTCCATGCAGGTAAGTTTTCTCTATATACCTTTTATACACATAAATATGATGCACATGAATCAATATTTCTTCCAAGGTATACAAGGGCCTTGATATTGTCACGAACAAAGTTACCAAAGAAGAGCAGGAATCGTGCCCACATCACCTCATTGGCTTTCTGTCACCATTGCAGGAATATACTGTTGTTGATTTTCAGAAGCAAGCCAGAGATGTGGTTAGTATTATTCTCAATATTTTTGTGCTAACTCCAGAGACCACTGTGATTCTATTAGAATTTTTGGCGAAAATCGGTGATCGGGTGAATCATGGAAATTTACTCGGGTGTCATTACGTTTTGTGCTTTGGAAATTACATCGGCATATTCAGGAACCTCTTGCCATACTATTTCTTGGTGATGTATTCAATAACAAATGCACGTAAACGACTGTTTTCGGGTGTAATTCCAGGTATTATGACGAAAAAACAATTTTAAGAAGACGAATAGATACCTACTACACAGCCGTTTGACTGAATATTTTGCAGAGAAATCGTCAGAAATGTGTCGATGATAACGCTCAACAGACCATGTCTATCGACAATCCTTAGGTATAAATATATTTCGAAGAGTGCGGGAATGGTTTCACACAGGCGGTTGCTACGATAAATCATCATTCACCCGAATATATGATCACGACGAATAGTAGAACACTCATTTAAAGGATTTAGGCTTCGGACTCTACAATCTACATATATCTCATTAAAATCGAATTGAAATCGGACATTTTCGAAATTTCGATAATCCGGACACAATTATGGCCCCAGATCGACCCTTGGGACGTCGACTTGAATAATAATTTTGGTATTGATGGAATCGGCTAGACTAGTAGAATCCATTTCAAAACGAATTAGGCTTCGGACTCTACATATATCTCATTAGAATCGAATTGAAATCGGACGTTTTCGAAATTTCGATAATCCGGACACAATTATGGCCCTGATCGACCCTTGGGACGTCGACTTGAATAATAATTTTGGTATTGATGGAATCGGCTAGACTAGTAAAATTCATTTCAAAACGAATAATGCTTCGGACTCTACATATATCTCATTAGAATCGAATAGAAATCGGACATTTTCGAAATTTCGATAATCCGGACACAATCATGGCCCCAGATCGACCCTTGGGACGTCGACTTGAATGATAATTTTGGTATTGATGGAATCGGCTAGACTAGTAGAATCCATTTCAAAACGAATTAAGCTTCGGACTCTACATATATCTCATTAGAATCGAATTGAAATCGGACATTTTCGAAATTTCGAAAATCCGGACACAATTATGGCCCCAGATCAACCCTTGGGACGTCGACTTGAATAATAATTTTGGTATTGATGGAATCGGCTAGACTAGTAGAATTCATTTCAAAACGAATTAGGCTTCGGACTCTACATATATCTCATTAGAATCGAATTGAAATCGGACATTTTCGAAATTTCGATAATCCGGACACAATTATGGCCCCAGATCGACCCTTGGGACGTCGACTTGAATAATAATTTTGATATTGATGGAATCGGCTAGACTAGTAGAATTCATTTCAAAACGAATTAGGCTTCGGACTTTACATATATCTCATTAGAATCGAATTGAAATCGGACATTTTCGAAATTTCGATAATCCGGACACAATTATGGCCCCAGATCGACCCTTGGGACGTCGACTTGAATAATAATTTTGGTCTCGATAGAAGCGGCTCGATTAGTAGAATTCATTTCAAAACGAATTAGGCTTCGGACTCTACATATATCTCATTAGAATCGAATTGAAATCGGACGTTTTCGAAATTTCGATAATCCGGACACAATCATGGCCCCAGATCGACCCTTGGGACGTCGACTTGAATAATAATTTTGGTATTGATGGAATCGGCTAAACTAGTAGAATCCATTTCAAAACGAATTAGGTTTCGGACTCATGAAACATAGATCCATAAATCGCGTAACATTGCATTATGCATTATCCTTGCTGTGCCGCACTGTTGTAAAAGGGGCCTCAAACAATGTATCCCTCGGTGTTGGGATGACTCGAGTCATGACTTGACTAGAGTCAGACTCGAGTCACCTTTTTCGTATGACTGAGCCCCCATTGTTTTCTCACAAATAAATTGACCGCAATCGAAGTGATCGTGTATATACGTATATGTGAGCGATACAGCGCCTTCTTGCATGTACATTTAACTCTATATTCGTTGATCGGTTCGGAATCAATGACCACTAAATCTGTATTTTAGACAGCTCGCAAAATGCAATGACGTAATCATGCCTCATACTTGGAAAAGGCAATTTGACTTGAATTGTGACTTGACTCGTGACTTGACTTGACTTGACTCGACTTGACTCGAGTCACTTCCAAAAATCGATTGACTTGACTCGACTCGAGTCACTTTTGAAAATCAATTGACTTGACTCGACTCGAGTCGAAATGTGTAATGACTCGAAATGACTCGCATGACTCGAAGGTGGTGACTTGATCCCAACACTGGTTCCATTTCCAATTAACCGGTGCCTACCGCGCGGGCTGGAGATCTCGCATCAATTTAGATGCGCCCTCCACTCCTGACTGCACTCAACTTTGCGACTCTGACTGACGACTCGCTCCGGCTACCGTCTCTCATGTGAGTGAAATTGTGATTTCGACTCTGAAGTCTGAAACCGACTCCCTAATGGCAAAAAATGTACGCAATTCTCTGCTTCAGTTACACGACCCCCGCGTTGCCCCAAGCATTGCTGTCAATAGTTCTTCTTCGATAACAGTGGTTCTCAAACTGGGGGTGCACCCCCTTTGCAGGCGTCAAATCATATGAAGGGGGTCGAAGCCATTTGAGAGAAATTACACTGGTCAACACATATTTTTAGGCAGACAAAGTAAGAGTGGTTTTGGGGGTTCTGAAGGGCACTGATTCCGAATATGACCTTAGTGTTTTCAAATTGGCTCTTGTTGTGGAGATAACCCATGGGGCTATTTTGACCAAAATCTCCCATTTACGCGGTAATGACTGGATATAAAATCGGCTTAGTCGTACTATAAAGTTTAGAAATTCAGTCTACTAGTTATTTTTACAAACAAAAGACTATTTTAAATCAAAATACAGCAACAGCACTATATTTAGGGGTATTAAATTTATTACAATTAAATACTTTCACGGGATATCATGAACATAAATAAACTCCAGTCATGTATATAAGTAATTAAGTATTTACGTAGATACTCGAATAACGTGGCATTAGTTCAATCAGTTTGACGTCAACCACTTATTGTAAATTTGAAATAATCAGTTGGAATACAATATTATTGATGTATGTTAAATCGAAATTGTGTTTTGTACGATTTTCGCCAGTAGGCTATTTAGTGCAGTTTTTCGAAAGGTTCCGGCAATGGTCTGACATAATATGTTTAATGGTTAATATCATCTGCCCTGGCATCTTTCTTTTGTTGTTCTGATGTCTTGTTAGAACCTCTACCCTTACTAAACAACAAGATGATCGGGAAATATACCAAGATGACTGAACAGGAAGTGAATGTTTATGCTCATGTTTGTTTCAAGTTTTCGATATGCAGTTACGAATTTTCGGACCAACTGTTTGTAGTTCGGTGCTTTGTGATCAGCTAAAAAGTATTATTTACTACATCTTAGGAGAATGTACATGCTGTGAACTCCTCCTAATGTGAAATTGGAATCTTTCATCGGTATTCGAATATACCAGATACCAGATTTAAGCTTCTCGTTTGATAGGGTTACTAGGAATACCCACTTTGTTGATTCAGTGGGCGGAAACGCTCAGGGGGCGAAATGGGGGGCGCTGGGCTCAGGGGGGCGATAAGGGGCGCTGAAGAAAAATGGCTTCGCCGTAGATGATGTGGTAGTAGGACATATCCTTAATGAGTATTCAGAACTAATTAACATCCAACAAAACATGTCTAATCCCGAAATTTTTGGTCGCGCTGCGCGACGATGTTTGATATATATGTTTTCATAAATATAGTGGGTTATTATAATTCATATAAAACGAATTGCGCGTACTTTTAGATCGCCAATTAAATCGTCTGAAAGAGTACGCATAATTATAGAAAATAGAAATAGGCATTTCGGCGTCGGCCATTATCACGCCACGATGCACGAAGACATATGAAGTTCCGGTGAATATGGGACTCCGAGAAGTGTGTCAAAAGATCGTTAGCAAGAAAACCGTAACCGAAGAGGATTGCCCTTGTTGAGCGTAAACTTCGACGCATATAAGTCCAATTATCCATAGGTAATTAAATCACTCGTGCCGAACTATCATGTCGTCGCATTCTGCTCCCCACAGGACAAATAACATCCATCAGAGAAAATTATTTGTCAGTGACGAAACGCCACTTTTGAATCGAGTGCTTACTTTTGTTTTACACATTTATGCGTTTCAATAAATTTTGACTATATAGCGGACAATAGGTAACAAAATAACATGTAACGATTTAATTGTACCAACGGGCACGCCCGAATATGTTCAATGACTAATTACGTGGCCTTCATTTTCCAATACAACAGCTCATTCAGCGCTACTGGTAAATCTGATTACGTGGGCTGAGAGGATAAAAAGTTCATAGTTACATATATATGCAATTACAACCTGGCTCCTAGGGCGACCAGGCTGACCTTTGCTGACCATCTAAATCACGCGACGGGGTTCTTGCGGGCCAAGCCCTCAGGAGTTTGGTTTCTCACGTTATGGGTGCCCAAGACAATCGTTTTTAGGGGGGCTGACGAAGTGCTGTTACGGCCGTCCCTCTCACTCATTGTCATTATCACAGTCCTTACAATATGAGGTGGGGGCGCTGGAGCACAATAATGTTTGAAAGGGGGCGCTGGAGGAAAAAAGGTTAAGAACCACTGGTCTAGCCGATTCCATCAATACCAAAATTATGATTCTAGCCGACGTCCCAAGGGTCAAACGGGGGCCATAATCATGTCCGGATTACCGAAATTTCGAAAATGTCCGATTTTAATTCGATTCTAATGAGATATATGTAGAGTCCGAAGCCTAATTCGTTTTGAAATGAATACTACTAGTCTAGCCGATTCCATCAATACCAAAATTATTATTCAAGTCGACGTCCCAAGGGTCGAACTGGGGCCAAAATTGTGTCCGGAATACCGAAATTTCGAAAATGTCCGATTTTAATTCGATTCTAATGAGATATATGTAGAGTCCGAAGCCTGATTCGTTTCGAAATGGATTCTACTAGTCTAGCCGATTCCATCAATACCAAAAATTATTATTCAAGTCGACGTCCCAAGGGTCGATCTGGGGCCATAATTGTGTCCGGATTATCGAAATTTCGAAAATGTCCGATTTCAATTCGATTCTAATGAGATATATGTAAAGTCCGAAGCCTAATTCGTTTTGAAATGGATTCTACTAATCTGGCCGCTTCTATCGAGACCAAAATTATTATTCAAGTCGACGTCCCAAGGGTCGATCTGGGGCCATAATTGTGTCCGGATTATCAAAATTTCGAAAATGTCCGATTTCAATTCGATTCTAATGAGATATATGTAGAGTCCGAAGCCTAATTCGTTTTGAAATGAATACTACTAGTCTAGCCGATTCCATCAATACCAAAATTATTATTCAAGTCGACGTCCCAAGGGTCGAACTGGGGCCATAATTGTGTCCGGATTATCAAAATTTCGAAAATGTCCGATTTCAATTCGATTCTAATGAGATATATGTAGAGTCCGAAGCCTAATTCGTTTTGAAATGAATACTACTAGTCTAGCCGATTCCATCAATACCAAAATTATTATTCAAGTCGACGTCCCAAGGGTCGAACTGGGGCCATAATTGTGTCCGGATTATCGAAATTTCGAAAATGTCCGATTTCAATTCGATTCTAATGAGATATATGTAGAGTCCGAAGCCTAATTCGTTTTGAAATGAATACTACTAGTCTAGCCGATTCCATCAATACCAAAATTATTATTCAAGTCGACGTCCCAAGGGTCGAACTGGGGCCAAAATTGTGTCCGGAATACCGAAATTTCGAAAATGTCCGATTTTAATTCGATTCTAATGAGATATATGTAGAGTCCGAAGCCTAATTCGTTTTGAAATGAATACTACTAGTCTAGCCGATTCCATCAATACCAAAATTATTATTCAAGTCGACGTCCCAAGGGTCGAACTGGGGCCATAATTGTGTCCGGATTATCGAAA
The DNA here is from genome assembly GCF_051294905.1 of Botryllus schlosseri. Taxonomy (NCBI): domain Eukaryota; kingdom Metazoa; phylum Chordata; class Ascidiacea; order Stolidobranchia; family Styelidae; genus Botryllus; species Botryllus schlosseri. The sequence continues at coordinate 17,764,553 of NC_137237.1, forward strand.
TTTCGAAAATGTCCGATTTCAATTCGATTCTAATGAGATAAATGTAGAGTCCGAAGCCTAATTCGTTTTGAAATGAATTTTACTAGTCTAGCCGATTCCATCAATACCAAAATTGTTATTCAAGTCGACGTCCCAAGGGTCGATCTGGGGCCATAATTGTGTCCGGATTATCGAAATTTCGAAAATGTCCGATTTCAATTCGATTCTAATGAGATATATGTAAAGTCCAAAGCCTAATTCGTTTTGAAATGGATTCTACTAATCTGGCCGCTTCTATCGAGACCAAAATTATTATTCAAGTCGACGTCCCAAGGGTCGATCTGGGGCCATAATTGTGTCCGGATTATCAAAATTTCGAAAATGTCCAATTTCAATTCGATTCTAATGAGATATATGTAGAGTCCGGAGCGTAATTCTTTTTGAAATGGATTTTACTAGTCTAGTCGATTCCATCAATACCAAAATTATTATTCAAGTCGACGTCCCAAGGGTCGATCTGGGGCCATAATTGTGTCCGGATTATCAAAATTTCGAAAATGTCCAATTTCAATTCGATTCTAATGAGATATATGTAGAGTCCGGAGCGTAATTCTTTTTGAAATGGATTGTACTAGTCTAGTCGATTCCATCAATACCAAAATTATTATTCAAGTCGACGTCCCAAGGGTCGATCTGGGGCCATAATTGTGTCCGGATTATCAAAATTTCGAAAATGTCCGATTTCAATTCGATTCTAATGAGATATATGTAGAGTCCGAAGCCTAATTCGATTTGAAATGAATACTACTAGTCTAGCCGATTCCATCAATACCAAAATTATTATTCAAGTCGACGTCCCAAGGGTCGAACTGGGGCCAAAATTGTGTCCGGAATACCGAAATTTCGAAAATGTCCGATTTTTATTCGATTCTAATGAGATATATATAGAGTCCGAAGCCTAATTCGTTTCGAAATGGATTCGACTAGTCTAGCCGATTCCATCAATACCAAAATTATTATTCAAGTCGACGTCCCAAGGGTCGAACTGGGGCCATAATTGTGTCCGGATTATCAAGATTTCGAAAATGTCTGATTTCAAATCGATTCTAATGAGATATATGTAGAGCCCGAAGCCTAATTCGTTTTGAAATGGATTTTACTAATCTGGCCGCTTCTATCGAGACCAAAATTATTATTCAAGTCGACGTCCCAATGGTCGATCTGGGGCCATAATTGTGTCCGGATTATCAAAATTTCGAAAATGTCAGATTTCAATTCGATTCTAATGAGATATATGTAGAGTCCGAAGCCTAATTCGTTTTGAAATGAATTCTACTAATCTGGCCGCTTCTATCGAGACCAAAATTATTATTCAAGTCGACGTCCCAAGGGTCGATCTGGGGCCATAATTGTGTCCGGATTATCGAAATTTCGAAAATGTCCAATTTCAATTCGATTCTAATGAGAAATATGTAGAGTCCGGAGCGTAATTCTTTTTGAAATGGATTGTACTAGTCTAGTCGATTCCATCAATACCAAAATTATTATTCAAGTCGACGTCCCAAGGGTCGATCTGGGGTCATAATTGTGTCCGGATTATCAAAATTTCGAAAATGTCCGATTTCAATTCGATTCTAATGAGATATATGTAGAGTCCGAAGCCTAATTCGTTTTGAAATGGATTTACTAGTCTCGCCGCTTCTATCGAGACCAAAATTATTATTCAAGTCGACGTCCCAAGGGTCGAACTGTGGCCATAAGTGTGTCCGGATTATCAAAATTTCGAAAATGTCCGATTTCAATTCGATTCTAATGAGATATATGTAGAGTCCGAATCCTTTAAATAAGTGTTCTACTATTCGTGGTGATCATATATTCGGGTAAATGATGATTCTTCGTAGCAACCGCCTGTGTGAAACCATTCCCGCACTCTTCGAAATATATTTATACCTAAGGATTGTCGATAGACATGGTCTGTTGAGCGTTATCATCGACACATTTCTGACGATTTTTCTGCAAAATATTCAGTCAAACGGCTGTGTAGTAGGTATCTATTCGTCTTCTTAAAATTGTTTTTTCGTCATAATACCTGGAGTTACACCCGAAAACAGTCGTTTACGTGCATTTGTCATTGAATGCATCACCAAGAAATAGTATGGCAAGAGGTTCCTGAATATGCAAATGTTATTTCCAAAGTACAAAACGTAATGACACCCGAGTATATTTCCATGATTCACCCGATCACCGATTTTCGCCAAAAATTCTAATAGAATCACAGTGGTCTCCAGAGGTGGTCAGTAACGAAGTAGACCTACTTCTAATTTTTTGGAGTATACTTGAGTAGTTTTCCACTGCTTGTAGTATTTACTCAGGTAAATCTAATTTTCTGCTGCTTCTATATGCTTCATGATTTCGTGATTTAGCTACTGTCTTTTCGCTATTTTCGGTTTGTCAAGCATAAGTATTATACTACTTCTATCAGAGGAATGACTGTTTTCACAGAGTACCAACAAGAATTTAATTTTTACAAAAGTATATATGGAGTGACAAATATGTTTTCTTGAAAGTATCGGTGAATATAATTTAGGTAGCGGGTTGCGTGGTTCCGTTCACACCGTATTGTTGCCTATATCACATGTTTCATCACATGCAGTAGAATGGCTCATCAAAACATTTGGAACTACCATTTTGCTATCTACGATCTACCTATTGTAGCGTAATCTAGCAGCATGGTGTGTCCTAATCCGGAAAAGTGGTCTCTGACTTTTTTGAGCGTTTGACCTGCTTTAGCAGACCACATTTGAAGCTTTCTGGAAAATAACATAAGATGTATATTTCCGCTTTTTAGAAATAGTAATTGTATTTCTCTTTTATTTCTCAGTATCATTACTTTGAGTTCTTCTAATTTATTCCATTTTTTTTTTCTGGCGAACATACATGTTGATTGGTCGTAGTTCTGTCTATCTGTCAGAGGAGGATGTCTACTTTCCTCCAGGAACTCCTGGACCCAGAAACACATTGCCATTTGGCCGATATATTACAACGAATTGGCACAAAAAAATAAATCGGCTCTTCAATCGAATACAAGTCTTAACACAGCAAGAACTTCACACAAAAACTTCCCAAGACTCCGACAATTCACTTCCCATTTCTCTATCTGCACGATACACTGCATCCATGACTGGTCTTGCTAACCAGATATTCCGGAGTCATGCCCCCTGAGCGGAGCCGGGCGGTTACGCACAAGTATAGTATTGCCTCTATAAGATCACCGTATATGACATTTTTACGATGCACCATATTTTTTATTAGCATATACGAATCGAGCAAAGTGATAGCACCCTGTCAGATACAACTTCTCCGTATTGCTCTTCGTCTAAACTATGGGCCATATAATACGGGGGAGTGCGCCATACCATGAATTTTGTTTAACAGGGTGTTTGAGAAAACAAATTATTAGAATCGCTTTTCTATAGAAAAAGTATAATTTACATTCCATGCTGCGGTCGAATGTTAATGCTGTCGAAAATTTCTGTATCCTGGGATGTATCAATATGAATCAAGCTCTTCTGTATAGCTCAATTTGCGGTTTTTGTCAGTCCATGCGAATGTATTGTGACTGTTTCCACAACTACTTACTTACTGTAGTAGATTTAAAGCCTAGAAAGTGCCAATTCGACTTCTACCACTTCGTAGTTGAGTTGACGTTTTGTGTCCGTGCTTTAGCTGCTGCTTAAGTAGCTTTCTTGACTACATTGATGACCTCTGGTTCACTCTTCACTCCCTGCGTGACTACTAAACATAGAATACGTGTCTAGTGCCTACCGTCGTATATGTGCCAAAATTAAGCTTCATTATCTGTATGTGAGCATAGGAATTGACCTGCGTACAATATTTGCTATCAGATCAACGACATCCATTCGCGCAGCAAGTTACCGATAGTTTGTGGCGGGACTTCATACTACATCGAATCAATATTATGGGAGTATTTGACTTCAAATGCAAGTACTACCGATGACGAATCATTGCTGAAATCCAAGCCAGAGGCAAATAATATCAGGCAGGTGAGTCTGTAACAGTTTCTATTACCGTACATCAATGATGTTCATCTCATTTTGCTTCAAATTAGCATTAAGTAACAACGTATTCCTCAACTGTCTACCAAAAAATCAAAAACCATTACTTCTATATGAGCTGGCATTTGCGCTATGACATGACCGTTTACTAGAATCAGCGTATCGCTGTGCTCTGTTCACTGTATTAATTACACTGAATTTAGATATTGTATGCTATCTAAAATCAGGGATATCTAGATATCTGTCTAAAATCATCCACCGTATCTCGGTGGTTACACCTACAGATCAGGGTGGCTGGTTTGATTTTCGCAGGCTGTCCCTCAGGATCAATTCACGGGCAAGCAAAACTAGTTTCGGTCCCAAACCCGAGCAGGAAGGGCATCCAACCTAAAAACTTAGACCATATCACTGAGCAGTGAGCTGACTTGGCAACTCCACACATGGGAGAAATAGAAATAAGCTAATGTGTATGCCGCATTATAGTATGCATATTTCCAACCAAATTTATCGAACTGCCGTCAAATGCTTGAAGGAGAATCTAAAATATTTTAATCAAGTATGTCTGCTGGAAAACGGCTGTCATCGAAAGCAAACAGATTGAGTAACATACAGCCTACTTGAGAATCGTATTTTGACTACTTTAACTAGCAATGCATTCTTTCTCAGGACTTGGAAGCAATGAGCTCATCAGAATTATACGAGATGCTTGAGAAAAACGATCCGGTACGCGCTTCTCGGCTTCATCCGTGCGACAGAAGAAAGGTCATGAGGTCGGTGGAGGTTGGTATTGACAGTGCTATTTGGAAGTTTGAAATAAATACGCTCTATACAACTCTGAAATATTTTTAATTTCTGCAGATTTTTCTTCAAAGCGGTGTCAAGCACAGTGATTTGTTACTCTCGCAAGCCGGTGAACGAAGATACGGCGGTCCCTTGCTTTTTCGCAATATCTGCTTTTTATGGGTGCAGTGTGATGAAAATGGTGAGTGAAATTACAGCAGAGCAGAATTGAGCACCATCCGATTCCAAGTTGACCATCACCCATTGCGTCAGCATCGTTAGCATTCAAGTTCTTTCTATAAACATTCCCATAGGTTGTCCTCAAGTTGTAGGAAATGAAGGTGAAACTTTTCACAGGCTATTAGGAACATTATGCCCAACTCATAGTCATAATCAATGTTCCCTCTAAGCTGCGCTGACAAAGTCTTCGCGCACAGAAAAATGTGTGTCGCGCACAAAAAAATCCACATATGGTTCGAAAAAGATTATCACTATATCTTTTCGCAGAAGGCACTGATGATCATCAGTCCAAATTGACGCGCAATGGCTGGTAGTCAAAATCAAATTGTTCACGGTATTCTTGCAATATTCAGTTTTACACGAACGAGTCAATAAACGTGTGGACAAAATGCTAGCAGCTGGATTGCTGACAGAATTACAAGATTTCCACAAGGAATATAACAAAAACAGGTATTCTATTGTAACCCTCAAACTCAAGACAAAAGCATAGTGGTCAAGCGCCTAGCTTATCTATCTATTTGCGGCCGGTTCGACTCCTTGCCGGGTCAGACCCAGCCCCAAACTTCTGCTGTCTTTGCAAGTGAAAACTGCGTCTGGCAACTTTGCTAGGCACAGAGGTAGTGAGCTGTCTCGGTGGTTCTGTTCTGATACTGCTTTGTTACGTATGAGCTATATTGTCGCTAAAGCAGTTGTGGATCTTTGAGTTTGGAGATCGGTATTAAAAATGTGCTAGCAAGTAACTGATCTATAAAAGGTATTATTAAACAGTTCTTGTTGTCTAGCATTAGATTAATATATGATATGTGTTTTGTCTCACTGCTCTCCGAATGTCACAATGCTCCTAATACAATGCAGGTTGAACAAGGATGGCCCACCAGAATATGAACATGGTATATTCCAGAGTATTGGCTTCAAGGGTAAATCAAACACTATTGGATCGACATTTCTCACTCTTGTCCCTCACTTACACTTGTTTTCAGAATTTCATAAATATCTAACTGAAGATTTGTCGACTGATGATAAGGAAAAGTACTTGAATGACTCAATAGAAAAGATGAAGGTGTCAACTTGGCAGTATGCTAAATATCAAATGAAATGGCTTCGCAAGAGACTTGTGAATAGTAAGCTATTATTTATGATGGATATTTGTAGAGAATTGGGCATATATTAAGTAACAATTTAGACATCGGTCATCAATAACAGCTTCCTATCATTTGTTTGACTGCGGTGTGACCATTATCTTATACAGTGATCAATGTTGCCTAATCTGAAATATTTTGTTACACATCTAATTATTTTATGGACATGGTCGGTTGACTACTTGACTCTGTTATAAATTGACTAATCTGTGACGGATTTGTACCTGTTTGCAATGCTTAGCATCGCTCATGTTCTTCTGTTCAATATTTATTAATGCTAGTTCTTGTATTAATGTCTATTTGACTGACTATAAACCTCCATCAGACAAGTGAAAAGTCGGAGTTTGACTGATTTTGAAGAACGGTCGGCTTTCGCAGTCAAACAGTAGGTAGACCTATCCCTATCATGTGGCAACTTGCGAAAATTACAGGGGAAGACACTGCCAATGTATACCCTGTCGATTCTACCAATCCGTCTGATTGGAATGAAGTCGTGTACTATCCGTCGTTGAAAATTTTGAGGGATGCAATTGAATGGGATACGTTTGTCGACGGAATAACTGCGGAATCCCCCATTTTTCGAGAGAATCTTGTCGAAAACGCAAAGGATATCGAACCGATTCCGAAAACATCAGATAAATTCGACAATACCCCAAGAAATAAAAGAACCTGCAATCTTTGTGGTGGAAAGGTATTTCTGACCGATGGAGAATGGGATGGTAGGTACCTTGCCATATTACTGCTCAACACTCACTGTCAATATCATTCATTCTGTGCAGTTCACAAAAAGTCCAGGCGACACAAGAGAAGTACCGCCAGCCGAAAAAGGCAACTTACCAACACCTGCAATATCTTGTCAAACTATGAAGACACCTTGAAAAAGCAAGCTAAAATGCCCGACGACACGTGAATCGCTTTAGCAAATTGGATGCTATTAGTCACGATATAAGAACTTTGAAAGACAGCACCGTCGTCCACTCACGTCAATCGGGCGAACTGGCTTAAATATGCATGTACGCCAGGGTGGCGGAACTTCAGACAAACTGATAAAAATCTACCGGTGCACTGACATATTTTGGATTCATGTTCCAAGCGATGTTTGACATTCTTAAGCCCGTCATCATATATGTCATATCTACAACTCTGTTAATCAGTTTTTTAGCATACCATTGGTTGGTGTCAGCGACGAAAGTATTGTACTACAGCACAACCCATAAAATATTTTATTATTAATCGCTATTTTATCATGGACTCTTGGTGTTTTGTAGAAAACTCGTGTATCATAGCGTTGACCAACTCATAGCTGATCAAATTCTTGTCTGTCTAGAACAGCTTGTCTATCCAGGATATAACATTAGTCACAGCACATAAGAGATCATGTCATTGCTAAAGAAGAGTCTGGCTCTTTGGTCTTAATGCCTACCCTTGCTGACACTTCCATGTCGAGAAGGGGATATAGATTCATTTTTTCTGGGTGGTTCGAATCAAGGTGCCGTTTTAACAAACTGGGGGACATGTTAAAACGGGTTTTTCAGAAGCCACACATACTTGTTTTCTGAATTTGCTTTCGTTTAGACATGGTTTCAATTTATTCTACTTGCTATACTGATGGATACTTCATTTACTGCATGCTGCAATTTGAGAACCACTGGTTTAGATGGTGGCTTGCCTCAGCAATGTAATGATCAACTTGTATTGTCAAAAACCATGCAGCATCAAATCAAATGCATTCTCAGTCATCAATCTGCGAAAATTTGTATTGGCGCAAACACAGGAAGTCTAGCAACATTTCTATTTACAGCACGTCTAAAGGTCAGTGGCCTCGATTGCTTCAAGGCAATGAAGAATAGGCACCGAGCTTTCATGTAAATGTAACTCGCACAATCGCAGTCGTTACGGGTCGAAAACGATGTGTCACAAAGAATTGAACTTGCAGCTCCCTCGTTACACACATTATGCAGGCGAATAGTTTGAGATTGCAGAGATGAATCGACACTAGAAAAGTCAACGGAAGCATTTTGAAAGCAATGGAACAAAACGTCATTGTATATAGCTCTTCCCCGTGACAGTGGCTATATGCGCAAACTTCCACAAATACGCTACATGTTTGAGAAAGTTTAAACAAGTAATAGGGAAGGTTACCATACATAGTTCTCCTTTTTCAGGTTTTCGAAAATGTCCTCCTTTTTGGCAATTCGTGTGGATAGATTCGATTGAAAATGGGGATAAATGACGCTGAATAGGAAATTCGTGGTTCGAACGAAAGTTACCTTTATTTTCGTTTAGTCAACCAACGTAAAGTGTCAAAGTAAAACTAAAACTGTATTCCTGGAGTTGAGCCGGGAAGTTTTTTTCAGTCAACCAACCACAATGCCGTGGAAAATACCCATTTTTTCCGGATTTTACTCCAGTATTCTAAGTCCGAAAATTTTGAAACAGCGTCCTCCTTTCCCAATTCTAAAATATGGTAACCCTAGGTATGACGTGTTGCTTTTGCAGTATATAGAACTATTCGCATATCTCGAGTTTGAAATAATTCTGATACGCTGGTGAATCTGTGTCGATGTGACATGACAGAAGCAGCATTTCAAAAAATTTTGCAATATTGAAAAAAAGAACTTTACCACTCTTGATACGTCTAAAATTCATGTACATTCGGTAAATTAACTGTGCGGATTACATAGCTGAAGATAAGACATCTATCATACTTAGTCTAGATTGGGTATGCTAGTTAGATATACAATTGCCTCGTATTTGTACACAGTAAATATACTGAGGTAGCGTTTTAGTAGTTTTCAAAATATATACACAATAGCAATCAATTCGCCGTGAATATCTCTTTCCCGGGACTTTGATAAACCTGCATGTCCTACCGCCCGGAATCGTATCACAAGGTTAGTATGTTCGGATATTCACAGTGATACAATAGAAAACTGAGCAAAATCTGCCACCTTGCACCCAAAAATGCCGTCCAAGTCTGCTAATCACGGCCTGTGATATCCAAATACCCTTCGGCCAGGCAGAATAAGTCATTCGCCGGTCGTCTGTTGTCACCACCAGCAAGCGAGTCCGCAACGTTCATAAGTAGCGCTCGAATCAGGCGTCTTCATCTTCCACCAATGCCCACGCCTCTTCAGCCAAAATGAAGTATTTGCTAGCGAGTCTTCCTTTCATGGACGCGGTGGCTTCTTCGGCAGCTTGATTGTACAGTTCGCCTGCGCAAGTAATTACTTGAATAGGTGACTGGCGGTTCTAAACTAGAATATGGCTTTCAAGAGTACATTCATTGCTGTGTACTTTATCAAATCGGAGACTTTTCGTGTGCCCAGTAACAAGAGGTAACTGCACAGTGCATAATGACAAGCATATGAACATAGATTCAAACGAAAACTAATTTGCCAGCAAGTAAGAGAAAGTCAGCTGTACCAGAAACTATGCGGTATTCGTAGCAAATACACGGAGAGTTGTTAAACAAACAGTATTAATGAAAAATCTTAAGGTAGTAAAGGAACTCCTTCTGTCGACACACTTGAGTACGGCCACTGGAGAAGTGGATTTCATATTTTTGAGTCCTATCCCAGATTTGAGATTCAAATTAAGAATAAATTTCATATCACGGCTAGGGGATGGGCAAAATCAAGTACCTAAGTCATTTAATTCTGAATAGAGTATTAGCCTGCGAGTCGCTTCGAGTATCACGCATTATGACATCAGTAGGAATGATGCAGAAGGTTCAAATACGTACCTTTTGCGATCACAAAGAATATAATGCCAGTTCTACGTCACGTATGAAATATAATATATTTTCAGACCATACCTATTTCATTGCACTTTGTGACACTGAAAATGTGGGCTGATCACGGCTTAACAGATATGTCATTTCCACTAATGTGCGTACTGCGTAGCCTACTACATGTTTTATAAGCGGCGATATGACCAATCGAGGTTTCAAGGCTGCCACAGAGCAAGATAATATTGAAACTACAATTCTCATTTACAAATAACTCTCAGTGGCTGGCAGCGTATAATTGCAGTACTCGAAAAAATCATTTCACAGTCCCACTACTAGACTCGAATCGTTACAATTAATGCTAGACTCGCTTCCGCGCACTCGAATCATTGTGTCCACTGTCCATCGAGCTCTAATGGTGACCACGTTCAAAGTAATATCCCAAATCTCTTCAAAAGTCGCATGAATTAGATATCAGTAGGCCGATTGTTTTTGACATGTCAAAATAAGTCAAAATTTTGTCAAAATTGAAGCGTCAGGTCAAAAAATTGTCAAAATTGTTTACAAAGTCAAAACTTTTTTGACCCCTCCGTTTCGTTTGTATCGTAGATTTTGCACTGTCAGTGAACTTATCATTTGATATTTTACATCTTGTAGCCTACTTTATAGCCTACCGTTGTAGACGGCCCATTGTCTGCTCATTGTGAATCATAAACGGTCAAATGAAACAAACTGGTTGACATGGTGTTATGTACCGCAACATCCTGACTGAAGCAAGAATGCTTGGGCATTGCATGGTTCTTATAGCAAGCAGCGCATGATGAAAAATTGTGATGTAGACAACATTGCCAAAAAGAAGCAACACAGTGTGTCACCAGCTGTGTACGCACAACTTCAGTGTTGTCACCCAACAACTGCTGTTGTTGAACGTTCTTTCTCCATTCTTGGCAAACTATTTAGTAACACAGGACAGACACTTTCTACCCGAGAATGTAGGAAAGTATCTTTCGTTGTACTGCAACAAATTTTAATTATTCCTACATTAATAAGTGGTGTAACCACTGGAATTCTTCATAGCGCCCGATTTCGTTAAAATACAGTTTTTCCATGGAAAAATTTGTCACTTCTCAAGTCAAGAACGTTTTTATTAGGTCTAACTACTTCATAAGGACAGACACTTCCAACCAGAAATGAAGATAAGTAGTACAATTTTAACATTATGTGCGAAAACACCTAATTTGCATACACGAGGTCAAAATTTGGTCAAACTTTATTTTTTTTAGGAAAAAAATGTCAAAATTAAGCTTTTTAGGTGCAAATCTTTTGTTTTTTAGGTAAAAAATTCGCCCTAGTTATCAGTTATTGAAGTTATCAGAAATTTCATGTCGAAATCAAATTCCGGCTTCAAAATAATCGTAAATCCTTATTCAAATCCGGCAAAACTCATCAAATCCCTTTTTTCCGTTACGTCAAAGTGACTCACCAGCCATGTTCGGATCCGGTTCGATTCCGTTTCCTCCTCTGAGGCGAATCTCAGCGATGGCAGCGAGGACTTGATATTTCGGAGCCAGCCTCGAGGTGACCGAGTCGTAGCCTCCCTCCGCGTCGGCGTCTTCGCATTTGGCCAGCAGCGTCTCGTACCAGTGAACAGCCGAAGCGTAATTGATGTCCCTGATGAAGGGAAATCGTTTCAAATGCTGACCAAAAGAGGGAATTCTCGACTTGGTAAGAGTAGAGGAGCCAAGCGGGCGACTAAATTCTGCATTTGCGAAAATTAAAAAACAGCGATCAGTTTAACGAAATATATTGTTCACGCCATTTTAAGATTTGAGCAATAGGGAGTGTTGTGAACCTTACCTAATTCCCTGAACTGAAACCTGATAATACCTTTGTGAGTCGTATAATTTGTCGTGTGAACGTAGATAACGAAATATGAAATCGTACGACGTTGGGTTCATTTCAAGATATACGTGTGTAATACCACGGAGAGACATTGATGTATACATTCATGATTATTAGCTGGTTCGGAAGTTGATATACATTCATGATTATTAGCTGGTTCGGAAGTCGATAGACATTCATAAGTACTTCGCCAATTGCGAGAAATATATATTGCATTTTGAACCGTACGTGACATTCAATAAAGTTACAAGTCGGGGAGACGGAAACAAAATATATTCGTCAGTGTGATCCATCGAATATGTGTGCAATAGACAGGCTTCGTGGTACTTCAGCCAACAAGGTCGTACGGCGTGTACGCCGGTCGTCGAACGGAAGAAGAAACACGCAGCGAATTGTAAACGCAACCTTCTTGGAGTCAGATATACAATTATACAACTATAAACATTCGCTCTGCGTTAAAGTGGTGACCCCGACGTGATATAACGTTCGCTCTGCGTTAAAGTGGTTGACCTTCCGACGTTCAATCAATCAAGACCGACCGAAGACAATCAATATAAAGATTCGCCTTGCATGACGGCGAGAAAGAGCAATACAGCAACGGATCACGGACCAATAAATATAAAGATTCGCCTTGCACAACGGCGAGAAAGACCATTCAGAGAAAACGAAGAGACGTTATTGCCAGGAAGAAATGCAGCTGGGTTGTGCTCCCGACGATCAATACGCCAAAGAGAAGACAATAATGAAGGCAACGTTTGCAGTGTCAGAAATTGGTCGGAAATCGCAGAAGCTTGGCAGATTTGCGGACAGTGGTGCTCCAAGCATGCATCACACGGATTAGAAAAATGAAAGGTAGATCGATTTTATTTTCTTGCACTACGACGTTAGTTGGTTACTGTTATTGGGATATTGACAAAGTATAGTTTTGTAAAGTAACTTGCAATCATTGGTTTCTAAACCCAGGTAGGGGCCGCATTTCCTGCGAGTCTAATCCTCCGCTGCTAGAGCTGTAGGACGCAGGTGCTTATATAGCATGATGTTTTGATAAGAGATGTGTGCGGGTAAACCCGTGGCAAGAAGGCTACCCTATTTATTCGATGCCATGATGCATCCAATAGCTGAATAGCTTGATATGAATGTGTGATGAATAATGATATATTGCAAGCCTTATGAAGAGATATTAGGCCTCTGCCATACAACGATACCCTTATGTTGAGTATATCATTGAGAAAATATGCAACGCGGTAGTGCATGATATTTGCAAACATTGCTTTGCATGTAATACAATAAATAGGGCACACTCTCGTTCTGTTGGTATATACCAATGTTAAATGCTACGTGATATGAATTAGGAAGTTTCATATCAATTTAGAATAAAATGATTGCAGGTGAATACTCGATTTTTTTTTTATACCCATAACAGTGTCTTGCTGATTAGTTGGCGTGCGAGTGATATTATCGGTTTTCTGAATGTCCAATGTAATGTATCCTTTAATGTTGTCGTGATATCGTGTATGTATTGTTTTAAGGTATCAGGTGATATTTGTTGTTTTACGAGAACCTAATGTTGTTGATTTGTATTTCAGTAGTCTGCATGAACAGAATGATGTTACTTCGAGTCATTTCAAGATCAGCCGAATACTATGTTATGATGGTATTTTGTTTTATTTGTTACTTTGCCCATGCATATAAAATTGTTACCTGTCTCCAGTCCCTGATTAGTTATAACGCTAGATATAACGTTTTGAACGATATGTTCGGTTTTTTTACACGAAGTTCTTTGGCTGAAAGGGGGGAATTTGTAACCGAACATTTTGAACAATATATTCGTTTTTTTTACACCAAGTTCTTTTGGTAGGAAGGGGTAACTTTTAACGAAATATATTGTTCACGCCATTTTAAGATTTGAGCAATAGGGAGTGTTGTGAACCTTACCTGATTCCCTGAACTGAAACCTGATAATACCTTTGTGAGTCGTATAATTTGTCGTGTGAACGTAGATAACGAAATATGAAATCGTACGACGTTGGGTTCATTTCGAGATATCCGTGTGTAATACCACGGAGAGACATTGATGTATACATTCATGATTATTAGCTGGTTCGGAAGTCGATAGACATTCATAAGTACTTCGCCAATTGCGAGAAATATATATTGCATTTTGAACCGTACGTGACATTCAATAAAGTTACAAGTCGGGGAGACGGAAACAAAATATATTCGTCAGTGTGATCCATCGAATACGTGTGCAATAGACAGGCTTCGTGGTACTTCAGCCAACAAGGTCGTACGGCGTGTACGCCGGTCGTCGAACGGAAGAAGAAACACGCAGCGAATTGTAAACGCAACCTTCTTGGAGTCAGATATACAATTATACAACTACAAACATTCGCTCTGCGTTAAAATCAGCGCATGATGTCATTTTAAAAGTAACGACCAAGTGAAATCAACATTTTCTTTCGAATTGACAAGAATTGCTTGCAGAAAGAATTTAAGTTTGTTAAGGTCACTGCAACTGTGCTGGAGTCGACACTCACAAACTGCTCGGAAGACCAGCTCCCGAATGATACGCTTGTCCGATCAAATACATGGAATTGAGATCGCCGGCTTCCGCCGCCTTCTCCAACAGCTCGAAACCTTTCACGTTGTTCTCCTCGCACGCCTAAAAGCAGGAGTCCGTTGATCAAAAGAACTGTTTCGAAGGCAACGGTCGTCACAAAGAGCCAGGTGGTCCGTAACAATAAAATTGTAACACTTACTCCAGAAGTTATGATTTATTAGACCAATGGTTCTCAACTGCCGGTCCACAGACCGATGCTGGCCCGCGGCTAGTTTCCTGGCGCCGCGCCAAATATGTTAGAACCGTAATCCTCAATTCCAAAATGGAAGTTGGACACTTGTCCATTAATTAAAAAATATAACATCAAATTCTAATTTGATTGAAAAGTTTGAAACGTATTTTACTGCATGGTGTTTCAAATGACAGTTCATATAGCATTTCTCTCAAAGGATACCGAACAACCACAATCAAGTTAGTGGTCTTAAGTATGACTTCATGAGCTTTGCCTTTCAGAAACTTCAATAGAACCACGCATAAATATCAAAATCAGGAAAGCAGCATTAAATGAAGTTCCCAGTATTACATTTCAGTGGCATATATTTGACGCAATCATAAATTTAGGGTTAATTTTGATTCTTGAATGTTCACCGGCCGGCAACATTCATTTTGAAGTTTTACCGGTCCGCGAGGTCATCAAGGTTGAGAACCACTGATTTAGAGCACTTCCGCCTCTACGTCACCGTTTTCAGTTGTTCTACTTGTAGTTACTAAAAACTGGAAACGTTACTATTACTTTTGCTCGAGTACTAGACGATGACTGCTTTCACAACCTCTGGTTGAGTTTCACCTCCAATTAGACTCTTTCACTTACTAGAATATCGCTACTAGTAGGGCCTACTTAATAAAAACTTATGCAATTACTACTTCTACTTCTGCACCAATGATGACTGACTGTGATCAGCTCCGTTCGTTCCTAGCCTCACCTCCAATTCGACAGTGGACAAGATGTCGTGCGGCATTTTGAGATACATCTTAGAGAGGTTGAGAATCGCGTCCAGCGAGCCGCATTCGGACGCCTTTTCCAAATGGAACACCGCAGAGTCTTCATCAAATGGGAATCGGCCGAGGTCGTAATACACAGTCATCTCGTAATGTATCTGAACACGAGAAAAGACAGAATAAAAACACGGCCGTAATTGTCCTTGGAAAGTCGCTCCTTACTTTTCCCAATACTGATCTGCCGATTTCCACTTTTGGCGACGCGTGCAGCATCTTGGAGACTTCAGCCAAAACAGTGGATGGTCTGCGCATCCCGATCGCTGGTTTGTTGTGGGAGAAGTTGGGCAACGCGCCCAGCCCGTCGGTTGGCGGTGATCCGAGCGAGCGTAAAAAGTCGTGGTATTCCTGCGGGAGAAAACAGCGTTACTTAACTGGCTACGGATACGGCAAGAAATCCTCTGCTGGATAGTCGTGATTTTTTCCCGTGAAATCACGACGATATCGTGCAAGAACGTGCCTAGGATCGGCGTAACTTGTAATGGAAATCAATCGAAGATTTTCAGTGGAACCAAAATAGATAGACATGAGGAAAATATGGCTCACTTTCAAAATAGTGAGTGCCCGAATAGCGAGTCATGCAAGATGCCTGAGTGCCAAGCAAGGCCTTACAATAGCGAGTGTCATGGTAGCGAAGCATTCAAAATAACCAAGGTAACGCTCAACCTTAACACAGGCTAACCTGACTCTTAACCTTAACCCAACCCTAATCATAAACTTTAACACAAGCTATTAATAACCCTAACACGAATTCGTTATTTTAATTGACTCCCTATTGTGAATGCCTCACTGTTATGACAGTGGCTGTTCGGAAATTTGCCAGGATTCTGAAATTACAGCAACAAATAGCGAGATCTTCGTGGAGGTACAGAACTGCAATATACAATCGAATAATATATTCATATTGAAATATTTGGGTGGGTTTATTTCAATATGAATAGATTATTCAAAAAGTGACATGGTTTTCACTGCTGACATTTTCCCAAACTATTCTTTATAGGCAAACTACCTGCTCATCAGGCAAGGAATAATATTTACAGCATCTCAATAGATTTAATGAAGGCCCAGTAACAGGTTTGCGTTGTCCATCTATCTGATATGTTGGATTGTAATAGATTACACACCAATAATGTTATCTTCCAAATGAATCTAATATCGATGTGGCTTATCTATATTTATGAATAATCCTACAGACGTACGACGCGACAAATGAATTCTCACCCCGTGATCAGACAGTTCGCTGATGGTCCTAGTGCGACGCTGTGAGCCAGGTCTGGAATTATACCCGCTCGACACCGAGACCTGGTCCGAATCGGGTTCTTCATAGCTCGGTTGAGTTTGAAAGCTTCCGACCGCGCTGTCACTGAAAAAATATTTTAGAAATGCCACTTATTAGGATCATATTTGAGTGATAGGACATCCGAAAGAACAAACAAAAGTCACAAAGAGGTTTCATTTTTACAACATAAACATACAATAGACTAGAAATTTATTTTAAAATGCAACCTTCTTAAAGTCTACAGCCGAACATTCATGTACAACTATATTACGAATATACGAAAGAAACTTTGAGCCTTCGAGTTGACTACCACCATTCATACAGCCAAGCAAGCCAGCGATACCTCAACACTGGGTTCATGTGAGTATAAAAATTACACTTGGGAGTTGAAACCAGTATATCGATAAATCCTACTTATTGCAAAGTCGTTATCTCCTTGACCCTTATCAATTCCAGTACTGTCACGGGAATTCAGATTTCACAAACAACTGGGACACCAAGTACACGATATTGCAATTGCACCTCCAACCTCAATAGCACAATATCGTTTGATATGACATACAAAATTAACACAATGTGATCAAGGTTACATTGTTGTGTTAAAATGCTATCAAGTAGTCTAATAAACTAACATGGATCCTTCATTAGTATCAAGTCTTTTTCTTCCCGGCTGTTGGGGCATCGGAACATCAATTTCTTCCACGTCTTCCTCCAATATATACAAGTCGTCGTTACCTGGAATCACACCTTTTCGTATCACGGTTAAAAATAGTCAAACAAGCGATTGCCAATATCTGCCGCACTAATGCAGTAGTGACCTGGCATTTGCTTCATTACAAATACCAACTCATACCGTGCGGAGACTAGATTCCCAGCCCCCAGGCAATGCGTTTTCAACAACACATCGTCATTTTGTGTTGGCAGCGGGGATCGATTTTGCATATTCCAAAGTACCTCTTGATCAACCGCTACAAGTACGCTACACTCGACCAAATCTACTTTTTTGAAACTACTTATTCCACAGTAATCACATCGTTTCGCTTCTAACCTTCCCCGGATCTCGGCGGAAGATAGCTCGAAGATTCTTCCAGTACGGCGAATAAGTCGGAAGAATCCTTGACGAGGGGCGAAAGCGGCTCCTCATATCCGGTGGGTAGCGTACCCCGTCTCTGAAACATTGATCAACATCGAACATTGCATACCAAGAAGGCATAATTATGTACAGAGGTGGCCATTTGTCAGTAATGAAGTACTTCTATTTTTTTGGAGTACTCAAGAGGACTTTGCTTGCTTACACTACTCGCTCAAGCAGATACGCTTTTAGACTACTTTCATGTCTACTTGACAATTTTCGAAGGTAAACAACATATTCTTTGGATAAGTTTGCATCACTTGTACAAGTAAAATTGTCATGACGACAGTGCGAATGCGCACCTATATCGTAGGAGCTGAATGTTTTTTTTTCAAAAAGTGCATTTGCACTGACATTAGTCATTTTGCGTCAGCCGTACAGATTCACCTTTCAATCTTGAAAATAACCACCTCTGATAGACCATTAATAGCATACGACGCATCGACCGAATCCAATTTTTTCAACTACTTACTTGATTACTACTGAGACTTCTCACTTTCTACTTCGACATAAAGTAGTTTTGGAATATCTTGTAAAGCACTACTTCTACTTGTAATTGAGTAAAAAGACACAGCAACACTGCCACTCCTACTGGAGTAGCAAAGCGGACTATTTTGATTATGTACATTGTACAGCTAAGGGCATTTGGTAAGTACCGTAAAAATTGAGCTTCTCTTTTCATTCCTGCTCTCTCTTGGAGCCAGGTCAAAGGGCGACAGGTTCAGGCTTTTGCAAATCCTGTTGCAGGTGTGCGAGTAGAAGAACAACGCCATGCCTTTCGTGCCGAGATTACCATCTCCATATTCGGTGCCTCTGTAAATAATAACAAACATAGTCGCTGCAGTCAATTATATTTAAAGTTCCGTAATCTTAGGAAATACATTTGCCGACTGGATTTTGATTCGGCAACATAGCCACAGCTCATGCTGTGCACTAGTATTCTATGGTAATGCACTACATGCGTAATGTGGTTGGTTTTGTCTTTGTGACTGGGCGAAAATTTGGGGTTCGTTGAACGCTTGTAGAATAGAGTATGGATTCGCCATTTTCGTAAAATTTAAGAACCACTGGTCTAGAATACTTATTACTTTTTCACATACTTGGAAATGAATACGTCTATTTGCATTTGAGTAGAAATTTACGTTATCGGTACCTCTGCTTCTATTTATACTTTCAACGATGACCAGTTTGACCGCCTTCGGCTATTTTCTAGACAATTTCAACAGGTCAGGACATCGTTAGTTGAATAACAACCACAGTATATTTACGGATGAGTCACACTCAATATCGGGACCATCGAAATGATTTGCCTTCGAGCAAGACTGATATCGTTTAGCGCCATTGCCGCATAGAAAACATCAAAAAGCGCGGAAATCCAAGAGGCTTAATCTGAGATTTAAATCTATAGAAAATAAACGCGACGAAAACATGAGCAAGCACCGACAGTCACGATGGTAATGATACACGATTTACTCGAAGCACAAGAAAAAAGGTCACGTGACCGTAGACGGCACGAGATTAAAACAGAATTTCCGTCCAAAACGAAGAAAACCGACGTTGAGAGGTGGTCACTGGTCAGCAACAAAGTACTACTACTTTTTTAGAGTACTCAACCAGGTTTTGACTACTTCTGCTTACTCGAGTGGTTATGTTTTAGACCAGTGGTTCTCAACCGCAGTTCCGCGGCCAGTTTCCTTCCGATATGCCAAATATATTAGAAATTTATACCTCAATTCGAAATACCAGACGTTGGAGGATCGTCCATTTATTACAGAAATAAAACATCAAATTTAACGTTGATTCAGAAGTTTCGAAAGTCCCAATGGTGCAAGTATTGCACGAAACTGTTTAAGAGTAGCATACAGCCCGTTTAGGACAAGTTACATGTGATAATTACTTTTAACTAAACTTTGTTCAATTCCGACAGTGTAATTTAGCAACACCTTGCAGTATAATAGAGGCTATAGTAAACAAAAATGTCGCATTTATTTCAAGGGATACCGAAAGATCAAGTTGGTGTTAGTTAACAGGACTTCATAATTTTCGCCTTGTGCAGTAATATCAATAGAACCACGAATAAATATGGAAAATGAAGCATTAAATGAAGTTTCCAGTATTGCATTGGAGTTCATACATTCGTCGTAATTAAATTATGGGTTAATTTTGATTTTTCAAGGTTTGCCGGTCCACGGCACTTGTTTTTAAGTTTTACCGGTCTGCGAGATCAAAAAGGATGAGAACCACTGTTTCAGACCACTTCTACATCACCGTTTCTCAGCAAGACTAATTGCTTAGTACACTTTGGATTTTGCAAGTAGAAAGTAGTTTGGGGTAGGTCTGTGTGAAATGAATGAAATTGTCATAACTACTAGACGAAAGAGCCCCTGCATCATGGTAGTTCGATTTTCAAAGTAGACACCCCGCTGATTAATTGTTAGAAGTATTCGATCCTCGACTAAATCGACTTTTTGAAACTACAGTACTTACTCGAGCACTTTTCATACTTTCGTGACCTTGAAATCATGTTCTTGAAATCCTTACTTTCACTTGTAATTTCGTAGAAGTTTACGGCGGAGCTTTTACGCCCAATCGAGTACCAACTCTGACCCGCTCTGGTCTTACTTACTTGTAGGTATGGATCTGCGGATCGGTGTAAAGGTCTCCCACTCCCTGAATGTCGACAACAATGAGACGATGCTGCGAGCATTCGAATGTGAAATGACTGAATGCCTGCAAGATTAGAGAAATATCGTATTAAAAATGCACACCGGCTTTTTTCGTTCAAAATCAGGGGTGCTGCAATTTTTACCCACCTGGGGAGTCGCTCTGCTGTCCTCGTCGTCCACAAATCCAGAGTTCGAGTTGTACTTGACATAGTCTCCTTCGATAAACGCCTCCAAGTGATAGAGCGGTGTTCCCGGACGATTTACCATTTCGATAACGCACATCTGCATGATATCGACCTGCGCAACATAGCTATGTAAGGACACGAAGTAGGAGTAATCCGAGCTCTCGACAGGATGAAATGTTTAATAATGAATTATTCAAGGAATGTAGGAAGCGTGATTTCATAAAAACAACGTGAATGATGAACGAACAGAGGAAACGAATGTCACTACTACCTCATTGAAGGTTTTTGAGCAATTCGAATGCATTGAAAAATAACAGACTGCAGCGATGGCCAAGCAAATGTATATGCGTAACAATTAGACTGCAACACCTTGACCAAATCTACTTTTAATAACACTACTTACTTGAATACTTTTCAGACCATTCATTTCATGCTTCAACTCGGAAGTATATTTAGCATGTATGGAAAATCGCTACTTCTACTCGTAATTGAGTAGAGACTTATGGCATCACTTCTACTTGAGTAGCAATGCTGGCTACATTGACCAGTGACCACCTCTGCGCATTCCATTGACATTTTATCAATCATTTGCCATTGTTACTGGTCGTCCTTGACGTGAAAGAATGTGAGATCACTATAATGAAACCATTTTGAAAATACTATATGGCTATGATGTGATTTATATGCTGTAGAACACATAGTTTCTGTAACCAAGAACCATCCAATGGCTATCAACCGCTAACCTGCTATTATGCAGGTAATTTGACAAATGCCGGTGAGCAGTAATTTTACTCTCATACCTTTT
This sequence comes from Botryllus schlosseri, assembly GCF_051294905.1. NCBI lineage: Eukaryota > Metazoa > Chordata > Ascidiacea > Stolidobranchia > Styelidae > Botryllus > Botryllus schlosseri. The sequence continues at coordinate 17,786,082 of NC_137237.1, forward strand.
TCGGCGGGTTGTGCTTGTCAAATTCTTCGCCCCACAGTTTGGCGTCCATCTGGAGCCGGACGTCATCGAAGTACGTCTTCCTTTCGACGTCTTCCATGTATCGCTTCACGACGCAATTCGTCGCGTAATCCCAATCCCTCCGAACAGAAAGACTCGACAGTTTTTTCCTAAGAAAAACACACGGACTTCGAACCGGATTCCGGGGCTATGAGTAAATCAAGCACTATAAAAACACATTGCAGATTATATAGTGAAGGAGTGGTTTCGATGCGAAAATCTTTTGACGGACGCATAAATGGAATATCAATCTGCTTTCATGTACCTACACACAACAGTGTATGGCAAGGACCAGCTTTTGGCGAGAACAGGACTAAAACAAGCATGCTAAATAAAATTTTAATTAGATCTACATTAGACTGATACACACATTAGTTTTGCTTTTAATCGAAATGTCACAGTGTTGCAGATTAAAATTTGAGAATGTCAACATGCTTCCAGGTCTCATCATAGCCGCAATGAAATCACAATGATTGACAATGGTGTTATTATATAATTATATATACATTCCAAATGCCTTTAATCTCCTTATCAAATGCCAAAGTTCAAATACTGGACAACGGACAGATAAAACCATGCCTACAGCAGATTTCTCATGTGTTTTGATGCCAGCGAAACGATTGCGAATGCAGCAAATTTAGCGAGTGACGCACAGCGCACCCAGCCCACGTGTTCAACACAAAAACAATCTGCTTTGTTTGAAGAGTCCAGCTCAGCAAAGCGCCGATGTCCAGCGCGAGACACAGCTCGCCTATTCAAACAGAGTGCCATTTCATGCCACAAAGGACACATCACAATAGTATTAGTTCACACAAGGGTCTAGTTACGCCGCCATTGTAGGGGCATCCATTATGTTACAGTTACACGACACACAAGCAGCGTACTTTGACAGGAGGGTGATGCCTGCTGCTTTGAACGGTGGGCATTTGGGTAAGACAATACAATTTAAACTTGTTATAATCCGTTTCAATTTTGTGCAAATATTGAGGCAATAGCGCCTGTAGGCATTCGGGAAACGCCTGCTTCAGGCGCGATCACGTAGACAGCTATTCCACGCTAGCCAAATCCGCCTCACGCGTCGGCCATTCTGCGCGAGCTGGGTTGCACGCGCGCGTGCCTAACAAAAAGAGAAGAGAAAAAGTATTGCCGCTCACGATCGAAAACACTCTCTCATCGCTCCGTGGTTGAAGGCCTGTAATAAAAGAGAGAAGTGTGACTGGGCCGTGATCACGCGTAGGCGAGATAATGCGAGGCGAGGAACGGCCGAAACTCGAGCGAAACGACCCTACGTGACTTCGCGATTGCTACGGACTCAGGCGCGATCGCGCGTTTAAAATACGGCGAATCTCGAGGATTTAAATTGTCGCTTATTATCCTCATCGCACGGGTGTAATTTTGTCGGAATCTCTATCAAACCCCGCGAAATTTAGTAAAGAATTACCATAGTGCCCTATTCAGAATTCTAATATAACTTGGAAAATAACAATGTAGCTATAATTCCAATTCCAATCCAGTTTAGAAAAGCTGAAAATTTTCTAGTTGTCCTAGCCTGTCTGGAACCAGACGCGGGAAAGGCCACTCAAGATACATAACATTAATTGAGAGCGCGCGTAAGTAAATAAAAGCGACCATGCTTCAAAATATTGAGGCTCAGTCCGTAGTATTATTAATACTTCCATCAGATCAAAACGTCACAAGATTGCGACGCAATGATAAGATAGAAACGAGACTCCATAACAGTGGCGTGTGCTATCAACGACCGCCTCGAAACGCGAAAAGTTTCGTGTTCGGCTGAGAGGCGAGGTATTGGGAAACGTTGCCTTCGATTTAGGTTACGTTGTATGATAAACATTCGATATCTGGAAGGCAAACATCGCCGTTCACGAAATTCGATACGGCCCCCGGCTATTCGCTGGTCATCCGGTCAGCACGTCTCGGCAAACATGAGCGATTTGTGAATGTGCAATGTTCATTGTGCGTGCATGGGCAATCGGCCGTCGGCGTTGAACAAATATGCAAAGCAGGTCTCGCACTGCCCGAAAGTCACGCTACAGATCCAACACCGAAACAACAACAAATGTCGTACGGCCGGTATGGCGAAACTGGCGGGTAATTATTAGAATAAGAATTGAACATGATATCATCCTCGCCGGGAAATTTCGATTACAAGACGCAAGGCTAAAAAATATGACAGGAGGCGTAAACCGGGTCATGGGAATCGCAAAGCCCCCGTTTATTTTAATGTAGCGCGCCCTTACATCTTGTTATATGCACATTAAATTCACCAACTGAGGAATATACCAGGCTTGGCCGTCGCAAGACGATCTAGCGTTGTTCCGGATGTGAGCATGAATATCCGAATTGCGCTTTGCACAAAAATTATACACAGCCATACGCCTCACGGCCAGTATAAAACATTGTAGGCCGTTGTACGCTTGGTCGCGTCTGCACAGAACAAGACAGATCCCAACGCCTAAGCTAAACCGGTGACCCGAGTTTGTACCAGAAACTTGATGCGAACGAAAGAACATATTTACGCGTAATCATAATCATGATAATTCCAAATAATTTAGCTTGGAGATTGCCCTGATAATAAAATATCGAGACCGCCGTAAAACGGATACACCTCTGTAAAGCGATTTATATTTTCCATTGAGCATGGGCTAACGCAAAATCAAGCATATAACTGGCGAAACACACGGATGAGCGATGAAGAATATCATAAAAATAGAATCGCGACAGGACACAGCAAAAGCGAAGGTATCGAATGTACTAATGTACGATTGTTCGCGTACAGGCGATTGATTCTACTTGCGATAAACGAGCCCGCTTGTATTATCATTCATATCGCTCAGCGTTTGGCGGGCATTAATATGAGCAATCCAATTCCGAGAAATCAAAAGTCCTTTGTCTGGACTATCATACTTCAAGCAGTCGCCGATTCGTGGTATTTCAACATACGAACCAGGTATCGCGGTTTTACAAAAGCCCGAATCGACCAATAACGATTTTGATATGATATCCTGTCCTGCACACGAACATTCTATCTATTCCATATGTTAGGGCGGCGAAAAGATAAAAACTTGATCACTTCAATCCCATATGTTGATATTTGCTAATGGAAATAGTTTTATCCATAGGTACGCTACCGACTAAGACTTGGCAAAATCGAGCGACAGAGCGATTCTAATCGCTGTGGAGTATTCCGGTATCACATACCATGACTTCATAATAGTAAGACTTGGAAAGTGCAAATACGTACGTTTATGCGGTCATACGGAAAACGACGCCAGTTCCAAGATGTAAAACATCAATTTATGTCTGTGGCAATGACTACCTCATAACGCTTTGTGACCTGCGCTTTGGGCAGGTGTGACATGTTTTCGATGCTGAGATACAACCAGCCGAGATTTCAAGGCCCCGACAGAAGGGAAAAAAGTATCGAAACTATCTTTGTTGATGACAAAACAACTCATGGTGCCAAGGGCGTGTGACTTGTTACTCATTAATACTGACTCTCCCTACTTGAATCGAATCATTATAATATACACACAGCAATCGTTGTGCCCAACCCTACCGCAAACAATCACAAATTATATATCTTCGGCAAGATACACCCACCCACCTCTCCTTCGATTTTAATCTCGATCTCATCCTCTGTCCAGATTCCCTTCCTCGGACTGTACCGATAGCGTTTCACCTTTTCCACCGGCAGATTGTTGACCGATGCCCACTTATCTCTGTGGACGGATCTGGCATGACACGCAGAAAGTTTCCACATGCGCTTGCCCTTAGCGATTGGGTTCGACATCTTGCGGACCTGCAAATCGTATAGCAAAGATTGCTGATGGTGGTCAGAAGAAAAATGTGGCATTAGGAGGTCCGTATTATGACCCTACTTCCCCGATTGTTAGTTCAACAAAATTAAGGGCCATCAATTTTGACACTAAAACCTCATAATGGATCGAACAACATCGAATGGATGATTTTCCAGGAATTTGATTCCACTATTCAATCAATAGGTTACTGTTGACAATCACATTGACGACAATATGTCCAGTTGTCCCGACAAATACATGACATAGTGCAATCATTTGGTTACTGATGCCGTATCCTGTATGGGACCTACAACAAAACACCGCCCCCATGCAGTTTAAATCCTGGGTGTGACGGATGGGCAAATTTGAGGCATCGTGTGGTCAGGAATTTGTGAAATTTAAGGAGACATCCTACCCCGGGGTGTCCAAGAACACAGGCTTGGTATTGGAAGACAAGTATTTATTAGGCTACAGTTACAGGCTACAGGACTTTTGAAGAGGGGCACAAAACAATTAGCATGCACTGCACTACTATTGCTACTATCGGTACGTTGCATTATTACTACACTACACCATCACTGGTTACAAAGAATTAGAATTCCAAACCTACATAGCAAAACAGAGGCTAGTAAGATTGAACCAGGAAGTGAACTAATATTTTCCGCTACAGTGGATTACCATGCGTGAAACGCTAGACGTTCTACCTAGAAAGAACTTGTTTCGCATGTCTCTCTGAAACAAGTCATATATACCGGGTGCAATGGAGAATACATTTCTTTGGCCAAGTAACCTTCCCAATTCGAGATGATTTGAATTTCCGCTTCAATTCTGTGTAAGATCTTTGATATGCCTTCACAATCCAAATGTGATTGATTTTGGCTTAAAACTGATCCGTTGTCAGACGGTATAAGACCAAGGAAACATTCCAGATTAAATTGAGTCTAATCTCATGAAGAAACATCATGACTTATAGGCTAATAATGAACCTATGACAACAAGCATTGATAAAGTGCGAGTGGACAATAGCATTCCACACTTTCATGAGCAACATTCAGTAGCAATCTGGATATGTATGTTTTCATAGAAAAAATTACAAAATTGATTAGAAGTCATGTTTTGATTACAAATAAGACAATTACATCATGCATAGTGAATTTTCAAAAACAGTCAGACCCATTCGTAATGTGAATAGCCTTACTTGCGAGATTCCTTGATAGTTTTCATTGCGCTGAATATAACAGAAGATACCAACATCGTAAAGTTGGAAACCCGTAGGCTAACAAATCCAATAAAGTTATCAAATTATAGCAATATATACTAGAGTAAAAATCACTGTCTAATGCATTAATCATAATATTAGCCAAACAACCAATGCGTTAACTTGCACCAATTAACTCAAGATGTGACAACAGACCTACACATAACAATTTTACAAGAGAAACAGGCTACTTAAAACACACAGCAAAAGTACATTATTGTGCTTAGAACCGTACCATACCTGATTCGTCATTGACTTGAAAACCGCAGATTTCAATTTATTCAAAATATCATCTTCATCGTCATCATCTTTGGTGACTCCGTCGCTAAATCGTATAATGGCAAAAACATCAAATACAGCTACTTCACAAATGCGGAACAAATATGCACACAAAACAGATGAAAATCATGTAAAATAACCGAACACATATAACCGATATCAGTAAGCTTAGAATAACAAGCACCTAACCATAACACAGCCACGTCACGAGCGTTAGACAGAACACCAACTGTCAGCAACAGCGCAATAATATGAAGGGTACTTCATTTCACAGGAGAAATATCGCCATCATTTATGAAACATGGTAGCTGTACTATATTGAAGTGGCTTGCCGGTCACTTTGTGATAATTACAACATCCAAAGTACCAGCATTCGAATTGCGTGCGTCAACAGCTACCGTCAACAATGCTTTTGCAAATATACTTTACATCGGTGTCAAGTTTGAGGTTGGAACTTGGAAAGCATAGATAGTAGAGGAGTTCAATTGTTAATTGGTCCAGTTCCAGTAGGTGGAAAGTAAATCCAAGCTGACAGCTGAATAATCAGACACACACACCAGATACTGGTTAATCATTGACAAAGATGGACAATAGGATATCAATAACAAATATTGAGGCGCAGGGCTTTGATGTTCCTCTGATAAAACCGATACGACTTCATGGTGCATTCGGAGTATTTGGTGTGAAAATTGGCTCACCACCAATTGCGATGTGACAGCATCACGTTTTTTGTCAAACATATTAGTCATTCTCATACCGATGCAATTACACAACTAAACAAGTCGAATACTATGTAGTCACGTGTGTGTTATTATGGGAACATGGGTGAGGTAAAATAAATTTGAAGAAAACCATTTATGGTTATTTAAATCAATTTGGGTTCTAATATTCTTTCAAGTAAATACAATGAGGAATATAAGCTATTTCTTTACATATAAGAAGAGTCCTTTGATGCTAGCAAACAAGATTTACGTGAGTTTTTGAAAGGTCCTAAAATGAAAATGATCAAGACCAACACATATTAGCCTACATCAAAAAACAATGCCAGATAATAATCATAGTCCCACTGCCGACCGAATACAAATGTAAAATCTCTTATTCTGTTTTATAAGTCTAAAAACATTTACCCTTAATTTGCAATATTAATCAAGGAAGATAGCTGGGACATTATTGAAATTGCTCGCCGACAACTCTTTACTTGGATACGAGTCATCATAAAGGCAACTTTCAATCTTTTCGTGATTAAGCTAGTTAGATTGTGTAGGCCTATTATATCCTGGCACAATGAAACAATTTATTCAGAGCCGTCATAGTTGCGTTGGAACCATTACGATTAGGCCATATAGGCTGACATATTTCCAACAAGTCATCTATAGCATTCGGTGGGACTATATTTCAAAAAGTTTAAGGGTGCAACAACGATCAGAAATTGAGTGAAAATATTAGAGAATAAGGTAAAATTTAGGTCTACGGTGAAATGGTGTTGATACCTTTCTTCCCCGGGTGATTTTTCTTCCATTGACCCAGAACCACTATCTTCATCCTCGTCAAATCCAAACAAATCCATTTCTTCCATTTCAAAATCGCTGTCACTATCTTCATCAACATCAGCAAGTCTATTCTCTTGGCGAGTTGAAGATGCCATTACTTCCATCGTATCGTGATAGTAATGAAACTATTCGAGTATCTAATGTAAAACTGTCGGGAGCAGAAAATTGAGTCAATTGGGGGGGGGGGGCAGAAAAAGACCAGATGAAGAACAAAAAAGGACGGCGAGAAAAGGACCACCGAATAACGATTAACATCGAAAAGATTGTGACATTGGGAACTAGGCCAAGGTGGATGCCAGATTGGGAGACCGCAACTCGTCGTTTCGGCAGCCTCCTATCTATTCAATACATTGCATTGTGTCTTGTGTATTCTATATTGTGTGCGTCTTGATAGGATAAAAATATAATCTGACGATTGCTGATTATTATTATTGAGTTTAAAGTTCTACTATTAGATCTAAATTAAGTCGCACTACCAGTCAAAACGGCTTATTATTATTTATAAATATTTATATCAAATTCTTTTTTATTTTCATTCGAGGTGCATGCCTCCTCTTTGCATCGCCTAGGCCAAGGTGGGTGTCTGTTCTCAAAGATTACTCCAAGCCGTTTCGACACCTATCCATCTTTCCATTGTATCGCAGTCTTGTGGTGTTTTGAAATAATGAAATTTTTATAATAAACCGAATTAAACTTGTATGTAATAATCATTGATAAATGATAATGCCGTAAATGACTTGTTTTGATGTAATAGGATATGGGCTAAACGTGTATTATAGGGTTACCATATTTTGGAAATCTAAAATGAGGACACTTTTTCAAAATTTTCAGACTGTAAAAATGTAAAATTTTTCCCACTTCTTGATCAGTTGACTAAATTAAAAAGGTCAACTTTCCGGCTCAAAAACCTCGAATTACAATTTTTCTTAAACCTCTTCCATTGGTTTTGACTAAAAAAAAAGGGTCAGCTTTCCGACTGAGCGTTACTTCAGTGCTGATTTACTGTATCTAACTCAGTCGAATTTTGCCCTATATTCAACCATAATTCTCAGAGAAGAGGACAAAATCTCAAAAACTAGGACATTTGGCGGTCATCCGAGGACGTATGGTAACCCTAGTGTAATAGCAGGCCAGGGTACCGTAGGCCAATACTATCGAATGAGTCACATTCGATACTAGTACCCTAGAAATTGGCATAAAAACATAGCACTTACGATATACAAATAAGGTGATATTTATAAGTATTTTTACTTCATGCGTTGCTCCTTGCTACTACACTTTACAAGACTTCCAAAAGCTTATGATCTCACGATCCCTATTAACTGGTTCCTGCATAATCCTTACAGAACTATAGTAAACTCGAAGCATGTCTGGCACCGATCTCTAGCCAATTCCTGCCAACTGCCGTCAGACAAGCGAAGACGAGAGAGTTTGCAGGGAGCAAACGTTATCTGTAAGACGAAGCTGCTAATCGTAATGCGGCAATCACTCGAGTCGGTATTCGGCCCTTCCCTACCACCTAGCAGTCTGTTTTGAGAATCATGATTTGAGCTTTGGCGCCGTTTCGCAAAGTTCAGCAACGGCAATGGATTGAGTATTTTCAAATACGATTTAGTGTACTTTCTCCATGACTATTTGTATACTAAAAATGAGATATATGTATGTCATTGCTACAGACCAAGGAGGGTTCACCGCAATGTAACGATTTTTGATCTTCGTATGCTCTTTGCGCTACAATGTAAGTTTCAAAATCACATCTAGCAGGAATGGTGAGTCGAAATCAGAGTTGTGCTGGAATTTGACTTGAAAGAGTCCGGCGCTATAGTCAGAATCGCTATTATCAATCGTAGGGAGTGGTGACTCGCCTCGCTATTTACCAAGCACGTCCAAGCTCTTGTTGGATAGAGATACTTGAGCAATGAACATATCTTGTATGCGGAATGTGAAGTTGAAGTCGCAATTTGCCAGTCAATGGACGATCGTGGGTTACTTATTTCAAAGGCTATACTCAGTCGTCTCGACACCTTCCTTCGCATCTTTTAATTGTATCGCAATCTTGTGGTGTTTTTGAAAGGATAAAATTAATAATAAACATGATGATGATGATGTGTGAATATGAGATATGTAGGCAATTGATTTGATGGACAAAAACTGCCAAATATGGAAATATGTAGGCATACTCATATTCCATACTTGGATATTTACTCATGTCATACCCCATGCTATGCCCTGTGAGTCGGTTGGGACGAGATTTGCGAAAAAATAATGAGTTTAATATAGACTAAAGCTGACATGACATGTATCTTGGTGAATCATGTTCAAGTTTAATTAGAATTGCAATTTTATTGAAAATTTCATTCTAATCAAAACACCACAAGAACAAACATCCAAGGTCTGTTTGAATTCTATAATATTTCACCAAGGCTTAGCAGTAATCCATTGTTTATAGCTCTGTACCTGTCTGCTGGCTACGGCTGCCCATCTCATCGAAAGAGATATGGAGGGTTCTTTAAAAACGAACATAATTTCGGCATTCAAGATGTACGGTTTATCGCTTCGAATTGACGCAAGGAACTATCTCGTCGACAAGTTGCAGTCTGTAAACGTGGTAGAAAGGGAAGGTCAAATTGAGAGAATACTCGATGAAGTTAACAAACTAACATTGGCTACCCCTTTCATCGATGTTGACATCATACAAAATGCAATTAATGAGAGCTGCAAAACTGAAGCTGACGTTAATAGCAATGGTCAGAAATTGTCCGTGATCGGTGCTTTTGAAATGCCAAAATTTTTGTACGATACGGAAAAGAGAAGGTTCCTCAACCATTCTGGGCCATTGAAGGTACTCGCCAATGCCAGTGAAAAGGCCGAGTTATTCCGTGAGCGTTATAAGTTATTGCATCAGCGCACTGTAAGGCATAAACTCTTCTCTCCTGCAACGCCAGGACCGCATGGTGAAGACGATATGAAATTTCACCTTCGGACCGTCGAATACTTGCTCGGTTGCTCGTCAAAAGTGAAAGATATCATTGTATTCGGGATGATATCGCAACTCAAAGTTCGGAGATATTTTCTCGAAGATCTCACCGGCGCTGTTGAACTGGATATGTCGAAAGCCAAATTTCACTCTGGATTGTTCACCGAAAACTGTTTTGTGTTGGCAGAGGGCTGGTATGACGACAATATATTTCACATAACAGCAATCGGCTTTCCTCCGTTAGAAACGGCAGCCACCACAAGAGCATATTATGGCAAAACTAATTTATTTGGAGGGAGTTGCAATCTTTCTGCGAGTGCTTTGTCGAATGCCAGGGAATTTGAGATGCGCAACGATGATGCGATGATAGTCTTATTATCGGATGTATGGCTTGATCAAGAACGAGTTCTCGCAAAACTAGAAGCATTGTTCAGTGGCTTCAAAGATTCCCCGCCAATTTGCTTTATATTTTGTGGAAGCTTCATATCTGACACGCATAGCGCAAACCGTGTTAAAGTACTGAACGATTCATTGAACAACTTGATGAGAGTTATCCTGAAGTTTCCAGATCTGAGCTCACAATCAAAGTTCATATTTGTTCCGAGTATGGAGGACAGTGGTCCCGCAAAAATCTTGCCGAGACCCGCAATACCAGAAATGATGACCGAAAAGTTTGTTCAAGAGATTCCAAATGCCATTTTTACATCCAATCCATGTCGCGTGCAGTATTGCTCGCAAGATATTGTGATATTTTGTGAAAACGTGTTTCATAAGATGATTCGAAATTGCTTGCAGTGTCCATCTGATGATCTCCCGTCTCATTTTGTCAAAACCATATTTGCGCAGGGCCATCTTTGTCCTTTACCTAACGAAATTGTCCCAGTGTATTGGCAATATGATCACGCGTTGTGGCTTTATCCCCTGCCCGATTTGGTCGTAATCGCAGATAGCCACGCGCCATCTTTCCAACAGAGCGACGCTATCGGTTGCACAGTCACTAACCCGGGATCTTTTTCCAACGGAGGATTTTCATTCAAGGTTTATTACCCCTCATCGAAAGTAGTTGAAGATAGCATTATTGGTGATTGATATTGTGCGGTATAGTTCGCTAATTTATTTTATGTGAATTTGTTTATTGTGAATTGGACACCAATCATATTTTTCTGTATATTTTCCAGGTCAACGGAATCACTATGACACTGCTGCCACCTAATCTTTTAACATATATGTCGGAAGAGGGTTATGATAAATATAAAAAGATACGCCACTTGTTTGACGAAGACAGTAAATGCGATCCAGAGAACGACCCCTTCCGGTCAGCATACAAGGCTCGTGAATTACTGCAAGAAATTTCAAATAAAGTTCATGTAGAACGTGAATGCGACGGCGCTCATGTCGGATTGAGAGTGCTTGAAGGTTCCTTGTGTTATCAACTTGGATTGAATTACATATTCTGTGAAGAACGACCGTGCGGCGAGGAATATTTGCAGAAATCTGTGACCCTACTGAAGGACGATCTCGACACTGGTAATAGCAAGGATGCAGTTTCAATAGTCATGGCTGCTCAAACGGAACTTGGCATACTCTGGGCAAGCCGTTATCAAGGCGCAGAACAAGCTTTATCGATCTTGGAAAAAGTGGAATCTTCTTACCACGAATACAAACGCAAGAGCGATCACGCACCGTTGACAATCGACGAATTGCTCAGCCCGCCAGAGGAACGATTGACTGACGCCGAGCGCAGGGAAAAGTTCGAAAATATATACACGCACGCGCTTTTTTATTTGGCGCAAGTCCATAAGAACTTAGGGAATAATGATCTGGCCGCGACACATTGCCAGAGAACGCTACGACGGCAACTAAAGATTGGAAATTACGACAGGAAAGAATGGGCCGTGAATGCCGCCGGTCTGTCGCAGTATTTCATCACCAGAAACATGTTCGCCCAAGCTAAGCATTGCCTGTGCTGCGCCAATGTTGTGATCGAAGAATGTGAGACCACTGCGTCAGATATGGAAACCGCCGTGTTTCAACGCAAAGCAGACATTGCTCGGTGTTGGGTGAAATACTTCCTCGCATTGCTGGAATATTCCAAAGAGAAACTGTACGACGATGTCTTGGAACTGGATCGGGACAGGCAAACCAACGCTCAAATCGCCCAAGACGAAGAGGACGAGATTAAAAATCCCTATCGCATGCCAATGGAGCTGGGTGTCGAGGAAGAAAACACACGTCACCAGCCGATCGTCACATTTGAGGAGGCGAGACAAGTTTTTCTTCGATGTAAAACATACGTAGACTTTGCTCTCAAGTTTTTCGTTATGGACGGATATGTGACCGATAACATTGAGCTCGCGCAGGACATGAGCGCTTTGTACAAGCATCTTTTATTTTTCGAGATCGCGAAAGATAGAAAGTGTAAAATGCACAAGCGCCGGGCGGATCTCATCACCGGCGTACTGGAGGAAATCAATCCGCAGTTTTATCTTCTGGTCTGCAGGCAGTTGCAATTCGAGCTCGGAGAGATCTACAGTGACATGGTTGATTTGAAAGTAGAAATTGCGAATGAGACAAACCGTCCGGCTGGGCCGCACGCCGTGAAAAAAATCAACAGTCTCTGCCTCTCCTCCATTAAATACTTTCGTGAATTTTTAGACACGTTGAAAAACCCGAACGGAGAATTTCCCGGAACGTTGGATGGCGATGTGGAACGCCCGGCTGTCGTAGCAAACTTCTACCTGGCACGTTTGCATTCTAAAGTACTCGCTTCGGAGCAGCAGGAAACACTGGATTGGAAAAGACGCAGTCTGCAGTTTTATCAATGGATCGTCGATTACGTTCAACGCAATCCAAAATGCACGCCGTCAGTACAAAAGGAATTTGAAATTTGTCAAGAAATGGTTGTGCTCTTGCCCAAATCACTGGACAGGCAACTTTGATGGCTGATGAGCATTGTATCAGTATGTTTTAATTTTTAAATTGGTCAACGTCACTGTAGCTTCAGCGTTAGTCACCTTTATCGTCTCATGCAGTATTATTAGTTATTACCATCTCGGTAACCGTGTCACTGTAGTTTGTTATAATGTTGAAAAATGGTATCAATGAGAAACTGTTCTGCAGCGTTTGCTTATTGTCATGAATCTGTGAAACTAATAATTATGTTGCATTATTAGCTCAATACGTGATACGACACATGAGACACTATGAACAGATTGGATGTCGAATTGATCAACAGCTCATCCTACTGGTATTCCTTGTAGCAATACTTGGCTTTTTTGTGAAGACGCTGTTATTACAGCAGAGCAGGGTATGAGCTGGAATGAACCTACAAAACCTGCTATAACCTTGACAGGAACCACAATCTCTCGAGCGGATGCATTTAGACCAGTGGTTCCCAACCTTTTTTGACTCACCGCCTCCTTATCAGGATCGACACAATTTTTCACCCCCACACCCCATATTTACGGATTCGATAAAGAGGACGTATCAACAGGAGATTTGTTCACCTGACTCTGATCGCTGTTGAATTGACTAAAAAAGGACATTTTTTGTGAGACGGTGCTCGGCAGGGTTGTAATGACTCGAGTCATGACTCGACTCGAGTCACGTTTTTTTTTGTGACTCGACTCGAGTCAATATTTGGATTGACTCGACTTGTACTCGAGTCATTACGCATGACTCGACCCCAGTCAATGACTCGGCTTATTTTATATGACTTGAAGATGAATAAATTTGCGAATCGTAATGGCTAGTTCAATACATCTGACGAATTCTGCCGACATCGCTATTTGTCACCACTGCTTTCGTTGCACTCGTCTGATATCAAATATGCCGCCGCAAAAACGACAGACAATGGTACCATAGTGTCCTATATGGTGTCGACACAGCCAAATCTCACGCCTCAGAAATTGATTCACGTCACAATTTCGATTTGGCTACAGGCAATTTGAAGGCCATTTTTGACCGGCTTGACGAGCATTAAATTTGGTAAAACGGGTATCAATCGAAAGCTGACTCTGCACTGCTTACGAAAATATAAATGTTATTCCGCTCGTGGCCCTGGAACCCCCACAATCGGCCTCGCATTTTTCATTGTTATGGAGATAGGCATTGAGACGCAACAATGCTGCCAGGCACTTTTGCTCTTGAACTATACTCTCTCGTTTCGCCAGACAGCATTGTTGCGTCCCAATGCCAATCAGGGTCATACCAACCCTGCTCTCACTCAATAACCATGCGACTAGGTATTTTTAGTGAGAAATTTTTTCATATAATATAATTACATACTAGTAGTAAGCCGACTATTTTTTCATATCCAAAATATTCTACTCGAATAACTTCATTTCTTCTAGTTGGAATTTGCTATGAATCATATTTTTACACAATGTAACAATATCATGAGATAGCCGGTAAAATTCGAAAATCTCTATTTGTAATTAATCTAAAATTTTCTTTCATAGCATTGCTTTTTACTGGTTGGAATTGAGCCAAATTTGATTTTTTTAGGCAATCTAACAATTTTAAGAAGTAGCCGGAAGAAGTAGTCAAAACTCTGATAGGGACAAAATGAGCATGTTTGGCAAGCTAGGAATTCGATATCACCCAAGCAGGATTGAAAACATGAGCTGAACATGACTTCAATACTGTGACTTGGACTCGACTCGAGTCATAACACTATGACTCGGACTTGACCCTTTAAACGGTGACTTGGACTCGGACTCGAGTCGGTGATGAATTGAAAATGACTCGACTTGACTCGAGTCAAAACCACAAAAGTAAGATTGACTCGGAACCATGTGACTTGGTTACAACCCTGGTGCTCGGAGAACCTGTTTCCTCGACTACTTCCCGCTGTGTCAACTTCCGAGTCATATGCAGAATAAGTGTTCATGTGCGTTTTTTGGCCGTGTTAATTAAACATATCCCACTGGAAGTGCTAACATTTTGCCCCTGTCGCCTCCCAATAGCCACCCTTGGTATTTTCGCCCCCTCGTTTTTCAAAATCGCCCACATTGGAACCACTGATTTAAACTAACTGCGCGATCTCTCCTGACTATGAAATGTGAAGAGATGTCATTGATTATAAATCCTGTTACCACAAAAATGATTTGTTTGATCAAATGCCTCTACACCACATGTCGAGGTTAGGTCTGTAGCGAGATATGACATGTCATATTAACAAATGGTGTACATCAGAAGCAATTGAATTGTAGAATTTTCAAGATAATGTTATTGGCGATGTTTGTAATCATTGTTAAAGCAGTTATTGCACTAGCGATCGTGTGAATCACACATTCCTAATATTCTTGACGTCATGCAGTTGTACGTCTGTTGATATTAAAGTAGTATTGGACTCGTCATTCAAACCGCCTATTGATTGGATGTATGGTCTCAGTCGGGACCTATTCCAACTGAAAGACTTAGAAGTAGTTATTAAGAGATTTCAGAGTACTGTAATTGTTCCACGCAGATGTAAGCAAAACATTCATTATTAAGAGGAATGACACTAGTTTTGCAGGTTGCAGGTGAACTCTTTTATAGAAACCAACATAGGTAAATTTGGCAGGAATTGTAACCTTGAAAACATGGTAAACCACGACCGCCACACAGGGTTGTAATGACTCGAGTCACGATTTTCTGGTGACTCAGTCCGCAACCAAGACCAACATTTATTTCATTGTAATTTCGAAGAATATAGTAAAGTAACCATGCTATTGTGATTTCGTCTATTGGCACTGGTACTTGAAAATGCGACAGAAACCGTTGAAGTCAGGGAAATTAGCATATTATAAATGCGAATCATTCGATATCGCCAAACTGAGTTATAAAAAGTGCGTTCAACAAGACTTCTACTGGAAATTGAGCAGTCAACGCAATGACTTGGACTCGAGTCATAATACCATAACCCGAACCCACAGGCGCCGAGTTACGGGGTGGCGCAGCCACCCCATGACGCATTTATGGGGTGGCGGCCACCCCATACAATAAGATTAAAAGCCCGCTGTGTGCGATATCAAATCAGCCCGTGGTAGCGCGTAAATGCCAACTATTTACCATTAACCGGTACGCGCGCGAATGATTGAATACGCAGCTTCGTTGGCGACGACGAACTAGTGCTTATAACGCCCCAATAAATTGTGATCCGTGATTAGTAATCAGACGATCGAAGCAACCTCGCTTACGACGTCGATTTCGACACCCTTGCGCTGAGAAACACCATCTTCTTCTCTCTCGACAGACGGCGAATTCAACCGCTCCTTCTCTTAAATTGTATTTGCGCCCATATTTGTTTACAAAATAATTCATGAGTTAGTTCCGTGATAGTCTCTTTAATTGTAGGCTTGGAGCGCGAAATAGGACAGTGTGTTTGTCTATACGGCCGTCAACCAAACTTTACGCTGATTGGTTGAGAGACAGTGGCCATGGATACGGCGCAGCAACGGAGGACGCTGTATTTACCTAAGCCTAGTTGTACTACGATGTATTCCTATAGCCGTGTAGACTGCATAAAAACGACAAGATTACAGTTAAATGTTTATTTCTTCATCAATAATAAAATTAGGAAAGGATATTAAATATTTAGTAACGTATACTGAAATATAATATGCCGAAATACTGCTGTGTTTATAAATGCAGTGCCACCAATGGCGAAGAACTGGGGAAGAACAGATTTGTCCATTCATTTCCTTCCAACGCAAAGGTCAGGAAGGCTTGGGAATGCAGAGTAAGAAGGCAGGATTTCAAGCCTACTTCCACAAGCTTCATTTGCTCCTCATCGCCGACCTCACTGCAGTTGCAGTGACTTGAAAAGCCCAGAAATCACAGTGAGCCGAGCTACAAGTCGGTAGCTAAAGACCTGATGAATCGCGCGCCGATGCATGAGAGAGTGGAAAGAATTTCAAAGACAAGAATAAATGCATTGATCAGTTTAAATACTGCCATGTCGTGGAACACAAAGCCTTAAACAGGTTAAAAGCACCACCTTTGTGTACAATAATAATAATAATAATAATTTGCTCCTACCACTTTTGCAAGGGAGATTTTACTGCTAGTGCATTATAGATACACCAATACATAGTCAAGTCTAAAGAGAGGTGCGATTCCCAGTCGAATTCTTCGTGGTGAAGCAGAAGATAATATGCGCATTGCAAAGAGGTGGACCCTGAACTCCATGCCGTGTCAACTGTCTTCCTCCAATGTTGTGGATGCTGCACATGCAAATCTTACATTGTCATCTGGTGATACTGATCTAGAATCGCCATCGTGTAGCCTTGAAATGCAATCTTCAAATCCATCACCTGAATCTTAGGGTTAGAAGCCAACGAAGTCAGTCATATGCAGATTAGCTACCTAAGCCCACATGACATCAGAACAGAGAGGATGTGCAGAATGGGGTAAATACTTAGGGCTCTTCGACTCACAAGTAGCAATTTTGGTAGGGTTTTGGACTGCTTTGAGGGGAACAAGACAGCAGGTACTCCATATGCAACATCTCTTTTCAAATCACTTCAAGGACAGTACAGTATGAACAGGTATTCAGTATTGTGTGGGTTATTGCACGAAGAAAGGGCCATTCAAGACTACTAAGCATCACTAATGTGAATGTAGCAAAGATTGGTCTTGCTCTTTTTCCATATGGATATCTGGGTGCTTCACATGATAGAGTGATTCTAGCTGAGCAGACCTCATCTGCACTGGTGTGCTTGAGGTATTGTAACAGCACATGCGATGAGTTCATTTGAACTTGGGCAGTAATCACAGAAAAAGAGTTTTTATTTGACTGCTGCTAGACAAGTATAAATCACTCTTATTGGCATCAAATTCAGGCCCAACAATCGGGCTAAGGCAATCGATATCATAATAATCTGACATATCCAATGTAGACTACTTAGACGTAGCCTACATATCTCTATCAGCTGAAGGATATTGCGCGAAAATTGGTAGGGCCCTAATACATTCTGTGGACCCAGTTCTACCCTTACAAGTCAAGGAAATGCTGGTGTGTGCTCGCTTGTACCGAAGCGCATAGAAAAAGTATCAACAGCGCAGCGTTTCTCTGTGGCGCGGTTGCACATTGCTATTGCCGCGACGTCAGCTGATCCCACTCTCGCCGCTCGGCCGCATCCTTGCTCTTGAGCTAGTCTCTCGTTGCGCCAGACAGCATTGTTGCGTCACATTGCCAATCTACTCGACAATGAATAATTTGGGGCTGATTGTGGGGGTTCCAGGGCCATGAGTGGAATAAAATTTATATTTTCGCAAGCAGTACAGCGTCAGCTTTCGATTGATACCCGATTCATCAAATTTAATGCTCGGCAAGCCGGTCAAAAATCACCGTCAAATTGCCTGTAGCCAAATGGAAACTGTGACGTGATACAATTTCATTGAACCGTGCGATTTGCTTGTGTCGACACCATATAGGACACTATGGTGAAACACATCGCGCGCTGTGTGAAACACAATCTCCTATCGCGATTTGACGACCATATATACGTCCGCCTTCTACAAATTAAAGGGCATTAATTATTTGCACCGACGAGGGCCGCAAGCCGCGTTTAATATATTCTGTGAACCATGCTTTGCGAACGTAGATCGGAAAATGCAGCGATGCAGTCAAAATCCTTGTTTCAATCAGCAACCAATTGTCGCGATGCGAGCTACTCAATACTAAGTAAAAACCCATTGTGTTGGCGGTAAGGGATAATTACTGATTGGCAGCGCGCGTTTGTACCGTAATCATAATTCTTGTCTGTCTTTCGTGTTCCAGAATTGTCGCGCTGCGTTGCTGCTCAGTCCAGTGACGAATGCCGAGCGCGCGACGATCAATTAACTAAATTCGCAATCATCTCAGCCGGAGATCGCGTCGCGTTGCATTGTGCGATGGGATATGCGTGCACAGACGAATTTCGCTAATTGGGCGCGGCCCCGCGTAACACTGATTTATAATACGTCTTGTTGAATTGCAACGGAATATTAGCGTCAGAATGGTCATTTCGAAAGGATGGGGTTTTGAGTTTCAAAAGGGGGGGGGTTACACCACCCTGGCTACACGCCTGCCGCCACCCCATGCACAAATAAAAGTCGGCGCCTATGCCCGAACCTATGCTCGCTGGCTTGGACACCAGTCATAATACCATGACTCGGACTCGAACCTCTGCTCGCTGACTTGAACTCGGTGGTGAAATGAAAATGACTACAGTCAAGACTATAAAAGTCGGATGACTTGTGACTTAGTTGCAACCCTGCCGCCACACCAGCTCTTAACAACCAACTTATAGTTCCTGCTTCGGAACAAACCCCTTTATTCTGTCTTTCTTTCAATATTGAACAAGACTGGTCACATCTGCCAAAGCCCGGGACTCACATGCTGTTCTACTGGTTCATTTATCCGGTCAATAGGCCGACAACTGAGGCAATTGTCGTCACATGTGCACCGTTGAGCTTTCAGATCCTGCACTAAAGCAGGATCGTTGCGCAGGTCACTGCTGCATTTACGCAACTTACGTAGAACTCAGGATTACGATTACAGCATGTCACGCGGTGTAAAGCGATACAGGTAATGGCAGACACCTTACAGTTCGGACATTGTAAAACCAGTAGCAGTCCTTATTCAAGCGGTGTATTACGAAAAGTAAAATAGCATACTGACAAATAACTTCATTTACGCGGTACTGGCAAGTTAGCCAGTAAGGCACGAATAGTATTACAAAGCAATTGCTATCCACATGCAGGAATCTTTACGAACCCTATCATGCACAACGTGATATAATCTTTGTGTATTAAACGATAACGAAACATTTCATCACATAGATTTACTTCTGTTTAAATGGCCATAAAAGATACAAGCTTGTGAAAAATAAACTCTGATCGTTTCATCCTCTGCCACCCTGGATCAGGCTACTGCAATGCAAACGCTCGAAAACAGGGAAAGAATCGCGACGGAAGCAGGAAAAATCGAAGCGTTGGTCGTAGGAAATTTGCAGAGTTAAGTGCAAAAAAATAGGAGCTACATAAATAGGCATGCGTCAGTGTTGGATGGAGATCGTTCACAATAACGTACCGATAAGCGCTGCATTATCTCCAATGGCGTGCCGCGAGACATGCTTCAATGATCACACAGTCAATTTTAGGTGGTAAGTAATGTAAAACTTACTTTCAGTACTCATAGGCTTTGCCCACTAGTACTACTTCTACAGGTGGGAATGTGTTTAGACTACTTCTACTTCAGTTTTTAGACAACATTCTTGTGAGTAAAATTGTCATGACACACGGGAGAAACAGCTCCTGTATCAAGTTAACTGGATAGTGAATGTACCTAATATTGTTACACCTACTCGCACTGCCATTAGCCATTTTGCGTAAGCCTCGAAGCAGCACTCTGTAATATCGTAAGTGGTTACCTGTAATCAACTGCCAGAGGTGGTCAGTAACGAAGTACTTCTACTTTTTGAAGTACTTGAAGTAGATTTTTCCAACTCACAATACTTTTCAAGTAGTTATGATTGTAGACTACTTCTACTCGACAGTTTTCAGTTTTGCAGGCAAAAACAAGCGTAGAATACTTACTTACTTGTGAACCACCAGTCCTACTTCTACTCGAGTAGCGACGGTGACTACTTCTACTTCTACTTGAGTAGCGACGGTGACTACTTTGACCACCTCTGTCAACTGCATATCGTAAGTGGTTGCCTGTGATCAACTGCAAGCGACCCACCGGCCAAATCTAGTTGTAAAACTGACTCGAGTACTTTTCAGATCTTCTTTTCGACCTGAAGTAGATTTTACATCGGTTGGAAACCGCCAATTATGCTAACGAAGCAAAAATTTATGGAATTACTTCACCACCTGTAGCGAATTTACATTCAGAGACACGAGCAGCACGGCTTGTTCCCGGGCTGGTGTCTGTGAATGAAAATTGACAGTGGGACGGATAATAAAGCATACCTCGCATCACGCCCCTGTGTACGCGATCAAAAGCACTAAGCACACACTTGTCCCCGTCACACACCCGACAGCATAAAACAGGAAAAATTAATCCTCGTTCTGAACGCGGGCAGGCACAATGAATGAAATATATTTTGGGTGGATTGCACTGCGGCGTGTAGGCGTCTTAAGAACGCAATTCCTACGACCCCTCGTCTTCGCTGTCCGAGAGTAGCTTCGCCGAGTCAACCGCACCCCATTTGTTGCCATTCGCGAATTTTACGTCGTGTCGCCTGCCGTCACCCAATTCCCCGTCCGTCGAATGGTTCGGCACATAGCTGTACTGCGTAGAGTCTCCGCGTACGCAGCATTTAGCCTCATTCCCGCCGCGGCAGAAATGCAAACAAACAAACAGAATCCCAAACAAAATCACTGACAACACGCAAACGCCAACGGTCAAGGCGTAAGTCACGTTAGTCTGTGAATAGCTGATTTCAGATACACACCTTCCGGCGGCCATCTTAAACCCAGATTCACACGACTTGCAGTTATGTACCTTCGATCCGTTACACGAATCGCAATGCGGCGCGCACAGCCGACAGATCTTAAACCCTGCCGACCTGTCCTGGTCGCTTTCTCTGGGCACTTTTTCCCCAGTCTTTTCGTCAGCGAGATATTGACCTCGTGGACACCGTTGAATGCATCGAGTGCGATCCACGCTCAGGGCGTAGGCGTCTTCGCAAGCTTGGTACCGAAAGTATTCGGTTGAGACAGGGTGAAGTCATCGTAGCGTCGTCAGAGCAGGCCGAGAAGTCGTCGGGGAAGAGATGAAGCAAAAAACAAACAAATTACTACGGGAGAGTGAGATGGAACTGTTAGTGAGCCACCGAGCTCGAATTGTTTCATTTTAAATCTTTTAAACGGAGCTTATCACACTGTAGAACGGAAGGAGAGCTTCATGCAGCGACGTGAAACCATGCACTAACGATGAGAAACAACATTCATGCGTTCGCAGAACCACCTTGTGCGCAATGCCAATGCGTATCGTGCAACATTTTTCTAGTCCTAAACCTGCTACAAACACCACTCCGGATCAAGATATGTACAGAGGCGGTCATGGTTCAAGCTATTAGTTTCGAAATTCAATTTGATGAACGTTTCGCATGCCTTTAGCAGTCTATCGGAAGTAGCTACCTTCAAAATGGCAAGATGTATCTGTATCTGCACAGTCATATCAAAATCAATTTCTAGTTTTCAAAACCCAAATTGTAAGAAGCAGTTTGTCTGTAATAGTTTAGTCTGTTCAAGTGAAAGTGGTCTATAAACATAAACATTTGAGTAAGTGATGCAAATACGCATAACCTACTTTTGACTACTCTGATAAAGTAGCAGTACCTCGGCACCGGACTGGAAAACACAGAAAATGAATGAGACGGTGGAAATTAATTCGTTAATCAAGATCAAACATGTGAGATCAATTACAAAACTCGACACACAGTCATATCAATAATAAATGACTCGAGACCTTTCAGTCGGGATGCTAAGAGAACTTTAACTTCCGCCATTCAAGGCTGCAGCGAAAGCCCAAAAAGTTAATCCACACAAATTGAAAACTAAATGTTAGAGTTAATTTTAAAAAATTCCAGAATCGGAGCATCACCGTCAAACGTGACGGCGATCCATGATGAATATTCATGGCCGTCCGGAGAGTTAAACAAGATTAAACATGCGGGATAGTAAAATAAGTTGGGAAAGAATACAAAGGAGCAGAGTATGAATATGCACGAGTCAAATACCTTATTTCATCAGACAATCGAAATGCATCTCGAAATTGAAAACCTTCCGTTTTCATTAGTAGCTCTGGTGGCAAGCTAACAGTTCGTTTGCTGGCTATCGCTAGATGGCACAGGGTTGCGTTAAAATAAGTGTAAAGCAGTCGGCATATTTTACTCTCACTAGACTAGAAATAAGAAATCAGATATGAACAGGCGTTCTTTGTTAGAAGACACCCCGCAACATATCAAGTCCCAAGTAATTTCACCCCCATGGATTACACCAGCGCTCTGTGCCGTTCACAAGCGCAAGAAGTCAGCATGCCGAATAGGCTTGGCAAATAACATTGCATCATTGCTTGAGCTTTCCATTATGATATACCAACATATAGTCGATCCAGTTTGCTTGCAGCCACATGCCAGAAACGTCAGCGCTTCTTTGGTAATCATCTTTTATCTCACATTATCGGTAAAAAAGCATTGGCATGAAGCTTCAAGCAATGTCATCAAAATTTTTTTAGGTACTTTCATTCCTTCAAGGAATATGAATCCTTTCAATTAAAATTTAAAATTCATTTTGAGTGCCAAACAAAGTCAACCACATTGTTTTAAAATTGAAATTTGCAAAAAATAATGATTAAATCATTACAGATTTCGAGAAACAGTTCCCAGCAACACATTTCAACTCTGCGCCACAAGTTTTGCATATTTTTCAATATTTCGTGCATGTTTATCAATATGTTATCCACTAAAAACAAACTGGAACCAAGCCAATTGATATCGACTGTCCGATAACCTCAAACAGCTCAAACTACCTCCACTTAAGACTACAGTAGCCAGGTAGAAAATATGACATCTCAAGCACCCGTCACATACAACACTGCGTAAGTATAATATCGAGTTTGTCTCACTCAGATATACAAAAAACCCAAGCCATGCAAACCAGCATCGCGTGAACAACATCATCCAAACGAGCGCCAGCAATCTGGCACAACTCTCTCACATACCAGCACACACGATGCAAGCAATGCTGCCTTTCAACCATCGAAGGTTCCAGTGCCGATTACGTGCCGTAGTAGAATGACATAACGATGTTCACCCCACAACCAACACCGAGCACCAAAATTCCCGGTGAGTCAACGACATTCAAACCTCTCCCATATGAGCACAGAAAGCAAGGCAAACGTCAACATACCGAGGCAAATTCGTCCGGCTTCGTCGCGAGCTTTGCAATTGCCAGGGGTGGTCGATTGGTGTTTCCTCACTGCATAAGAAAATGAATTCGTAAAGAAGTCAGCAGTGAGGCTCAAGTAGAAGTAACATGTAAACTTCTAATCAAATACGGTTCATGTAGAAGTACCGATTTCCAAGACATGTCAAATTTAGTCAAAAATCAAAGTAAAAAATTTAAGGTCTTAAGAATATTCAAGTGGTTTCAAAAAGCAGATTTGGTGGAGGGATTACATACTTATAGCAGATCATTGTAGGATGCTACTTTCAAAATTGCAAGATGTTTTTTTCGCGGCAAACGCAAAATGACTAATGACATTAGAAACAGGTAGAATCTTCGAAAGTACGTTAAGCAATCATGATACACGTTGTCCTGACAGCTTGAGTATTATGAAAAAGTAGGAGTGGTTCTTTACAGACCACCTCTGCCGTGCATGCGGGCGTCATGAATCTCACCTGACTTGTCGTCAACCACCTTGGCTGCAACGTCAGTGGTGCTGGCGGCGTCCTACATAATGAAAAAACAACTTGCTTCACAGACACGATAAAAAACAATGGGGCGAGCTACCTTGTCTTCGCCATTGAGGAGACCTGACGGCCAATCTTTGTTCAGCGTTCCAAAGATCACAAGTTCAAAATACTCGACGAAACCTGCGCAGAAATGAAAACGATACCAGCGTTGCATTCAGAGAGCTTCAATATTACTATAGTTTTTCCATAAGGCGTACAACAGGCAAGTAGCTCCAACCATAAAATATTTATAATCAACGATATTGTTGTAGTTGCAGAGATACACAGCTCAATTGGGAAGACAATGATGAAATAGCGAATAATCGTCATTTATTCACAAGCATATCGCCGACCAACGTAATCACCGCGATGTGATCAAGCAGAACAGCTTATTATATCAATAGTTGAGAAATCAATGTGGTTATTGTCTAGCGGCATGTCGAAATATCCATTTTCCAAGCAGTGCTGCAACAAGATAGGAATCGAAGCAACCATTAGGTATCCCACACCTTTATACAATTTGGTCATATAGGCCGTGTTCGGCAGGCCCTTTACAGCACACCAAGTGCAGCAGATATTTTGTGCTATTCTCGAAGCAATCAATAACAACGAGTGGATGACTCATTGTGAAATAGTTACATTCAGGGGTGGGATTCAAATATTTGTCAGTCTGTTCTATCGACCACTGGTTACATCCTTGATCAAACAGTAAAAGAAATTCGCTAACTCACCTTTGGTAGTCCCCCTGTTTCCTTTTGTTTCGATCTCCAAAACCCATTCACCGTCCGGGTCCTCGTCCCAACTGTGCGTGGTCATGAACGGCCACTTGTGGAAATTGCCCGATCTGTCGTCGTAGGCTCTGAGATACAAAAAGAATGTGAAGTTCGCCTCGGAACAAAAATTCCACGAGATTCAGAAGGGGTGAAGAAAACCACGGCCCTACGATCCATTCGTGACGGGCTTGTGAAACTTTCAAGTCACATTGTGACAAGAATTCAAAGCAGCACATTGCCGTACGTAAAACTGCAGAATCGCACTCAAGACACTAAACGAAAATATCATCACAATGCTTCACAAGTCCAAAACTTATGTCCCGATTCAGGACCATAACATGCAGTTATAGACGACTGACATCTCTATGAATTTGACTGACCCTAATCAATTCAATTCGAAACAAAATCAAACTCAACTATCTTACGTAAGTTTGGGTGCTACTTATATTTGAACTCGGGCTCAAGCTGGATTTGATACCTGCTTCCTTGTTATTCGCATTGATGAGTGTCATTTCACTCAAGTGCTGAACTAGAAGATTAACAACCATCAACCAATCACACCGAGGACTCATTATGATATCCCAATAATGAGTAAAGTTTTAAAATGTGGTATTGCAATCAACAGAATTCCAAGTTGATTGCGAGATAAACGGCGAGAATATTTGACTACAAA
Organism: Botryllus schlosseri; assembly: GCF_051294905.1. Taxonomy (NCBI): domain Eukaryota; kingdom Metazoa; phylum Chordata; class Ascidiacea; order Stolidobranchia; family Styelidae; genus Botryllus; species Botryllus schlosseri. The sequence goes on from NC_137237.1 coordinate 17,811,902, forward strand.
TAACAGCCTGCTAGTTGAAAATAATCGCTGTAGCACGCCGGATCCGTGCGTTACTTGGCATAAAGTACCACATTCTGTAAGACGGGTGCACAAATGCACAAAATTCAAGAAAGTCGTACATCGAAGTCAACAGCTTCATGCACTGTTAAACTGCCTGCCATATGTGTGACACGCTGAGCATCCTGGATTAATGGAGTTTCGATACCAGAGAGCTTAATTATAAGTACATTAAACCACTTTGAACCGAGTAATTCCAACAACTAATCGAGTACCGCATCAAGAGGAGAGACAGAAGTTTCACACTGGACGTCCTTACTGCTGTGACCCTGACCATTTAACTGGGCTCGGCATTGGTTTTGCTTATTGACGGCCGAGTTCTTCACAAGACAGCCAGTAGAAATCAAACCTGGGTATCTCTGGTTTGGTCAAACATTTGAAGCTTGAAAACAAGTGGAAATTCCCTAGCAGACCAAAAACAAATTCAGCCCAAGTGCTATACTTGTCAATTATGCCCATGTACGAACAACTGATACATAAAGCAATATATTTCGGGTTCTAATGGTCGTAGGTCATTATAGTTTGTTTGCATGAATAGATATGGTCAAAAATAATTGGATTATACCAATATATACCATAATAGTCTAATAAATGCTAAATAAACAGTAAACATTGAACATTACTTACATTAGCTCTGGACAAACTAGATTAGAGGAGCAAGTCATGATTTCTTGGAGACATGAGATTGAAGGCTTGACATTTCCAAGAGAAATCTCACAAAGGCTCCACATCAGCAAAAGTAAAAGCACGGTATTCTCTTGAATCAAAAATCGAGAACACATGTAGAACTCCTTTATGATAGCTCAGTAGCGTATGACAGTTGGCGTGGTTGGACAGGGCGCCATGTCAACTTTCCAGCAACTTATAAATTGCCTGCGCATGTGGTGCAGTTCCTGGTGTTTCACAAAACTTTTCATGTCTGCCAGTTGGTTAATAGAGGCTGTCCTCGGGTAGAAACCAAATCGTCCCAAGCCATCCCAACCATAACAACCAAACACAAACTCACCTCGAGTCTAACAAAGTGGATTTCGTACCACTGGGCGACGTCAAATAAATATGCATATCACCACGCCGGTCGCTAGACGCCGAAATCACGGCTTGCACGTGTTCCAGCCTATCCGGCTTGACCCCGCTACAACCCGACACCTGTTTGAAATCGAGAGAGCAGGGTGCGTGCCAGAGCCGCACAAGAAACCTTCATCATCAACCGACCTTAAAGGTCTTCTTGTAAGGGCTGGAGGTGGAGTAGGCAATCCGCGAACCCTCCGGCAGAACTGTGACGCTGCAATTTCTCTGGGCCGGCACCGTCGTCCAGCTTTTGGCCATCGTCGCCATAGCGTGGGCGTCCATCATCCCATACCCGTAGGAGTGACTCACTGAATAGCGGTACAATCGCAACCAACGAACCACGACAATTTCAATCATAAGGGACCCAAACTTAGCCTGAAACAACTTTCTACTTTTCGAAATCCAACAAGAGAATATTGAGAAGCTTTGCCAAGCAAATCTTCAGCTAAAACGAAAGTAGTTTAAAACATAACCCCTTGGTGAATTTTGTACGTCCGTGGACAATTGGACATATTACCATGTGACGCTTGAGCATGTGGATTAAAGTAATAGGTGGTCAAAGTAGTCTTTGTTGTTACTGAAGTTGAAGTACATCAGATTAGCGATTTCCAAGTAAATAAAAAGTATTCTAGGCTTGGTTTTGCTTAAAACACTGAAAATTATTAGGTAGAAGTAAAAGCAGAGTAAAAACATAACCGCTTTAGTAAGTAGTGCAAGTAGGGAAAACCTAGGTGGGTAATCCGTAAAAGTAGAAGTACTTCACAATGACCGCCACTGTCCGTTACTGGGTTGGTCTGCCGATTACTTATAAAGTCCGGCTGTCTCAAGCGTACCTTTTCGGCCCGCGCCATTTACAACCCAATCGTTGGCCTTCAAAAGATCAGGGTTCGCGGTTCTGACGACGATATGCTGCATGTCTCTCCATGTAATATCGCGGCTACCGGGGAAAAACAGCCAATAAGAGCACGGTATCTTAAAATTATCACAGACCAGCAGCAATATTACTTAGCCTCTAATGCAAGGGCGCAGATCCCCGCCGCTAAAGGGGCCGAAGCTGACGTCCCAGTATGGGTCTCCGTACATTTTTTATCCAGGTCTGTCGTAACCTGCGAAGCAGAAAAAACGATGAGTGTGATGCAATAAAAGGATGACTGAGATCTTACACCAGTTGGTAAAGGTAGCTTAGAATGTCGCGAAAAGTTGGAAGAAGGCCTACAGGATGAGCTGTACCCGAATGCAAGTGGATTGAGACATCGCTGTGTAAGAGAAGGCTGTTTTCTTATGTTTGTGTCTATGCTTTAATACAAACATGGAAAAGAGCAACTTGACATCAGGAGAATTTAATCTATCCTGTAGTTCTGATCAACATAGATTTTTCAAAACCTCACTCTCATTCTTCGCACAATCGTCGATCATATCACAAAGACAGGGCTGGCCGCGAACAAAACAGCGAAAATGCCACATTTTTTCCTCAATTTATCCTTAATTTGAGATCACATCATATTTACAGTGCAGTGCCACTTTAATACTCAACTAAGAATCTAATCTGTAAGGTACTCGATTTTGCCCAGCTCTATCCCGACACAATTGACATTGACATATACCTGCTGAGTGCATAAGAAATCATCCGTTCAAAAAGTGGAAATATTGCAATTTACTCCTACTGCGTCTCCACTGCATCAAACTCCCGACACGACGCGCTGGTTTGACTTACAATTTGCTTTTCTGATGAGATCCCGCTGCTGTACGTCGTGGCGAGTGTAGACGAGCAATCTTCCGAATACCAAGGCTTGTTCGTGTTCTGCGTCGTGCTGCTTATCGACAGCGTGTAGATCGAGTTTGTGTAACCGTCGCAATTACAGTTGTCGTGCTTTCGGCCTCCGTTTCCCGAAGCCCACACGAATATCGATCCCTTGCCCCCGCGACCCTTTTGAGATCGTCCAAAATCAATCAATCGGTGTCTCGGGAATTTCGGATTGACAATCCCAATACGGTAATCAATGGTTTTGTATATGAATTTGTGCGAATGTCAAAACATCAGATATATCGATAGCAAATGCGTAACGAGATTGTAACGATCGATTCAGGGAGCGAAGCGCAGGACGTGTAATACTTGTAGCTTGGAAATTCGACAATTCCAGGGCCCAAGGTATACAATTCGGCATAACGTTAGTGTGACAATGTGAGATTGGTCGAGACAGGAGACGGGAGTCGAAGGGCAGCCGTGAAGAATATTATTACGTTCGTTCGCTTCAAGGACTATCTATTGTAATGTAATTACTAGTGATACAACCGTTATTCATGAAAACGCTAGTTATCACAACAATGGATCTTATGTTTAGGAGCAACGAGATATGTACAAGCTATGGTGGTGTCAGTGTCAGAAACAACCACACAATTTACAGCGCGGTCAAAGACATTCGCAAAAATGAAAAGAGCGAAAGTAGGCCAGCATATAAACGTCCAACACATTCCAACATAGGAAACTATTTGGCTGCGTGAGTAATTTTCCACGTGAAAACTATGGACCGATACTTGAAACACGTCAAAAAGATTGGTTCAACATATTGTTACTGCGAGTAAAATGCTTACACAAGAAACAAGTTATAATATTATTAATATGATGTTTTTTGTTAGATACAACCGAAGCAACGTCTTATAAGAGCCTAGAAGTGGGCCATTCTACAAGAAAATTGGCCAGGTGTAAATGACCATAGTAGCCACTACAAACAATATGAGTAGGCTACCACAAACAAACAAGCATAGAACTGAAATATCATTCCACTTAGCGTGCAACGATAAGACACTATTTTTTTGTCAGCGTTCCCCGTAATAATGATTATTACAAAATAAAAGCACCGCATTCGACGAGATCCTGCGTGTGTGCAGCAAACCCACCTGGGTGATACCCTTTTTAAAGGCTGCCTTCGCTTGTTTTGCCGGGCCATCGACCGTGCGGCCATCGTCATCGGGACCCCAGGAAGCGCTATAGATATCAATGTGCCCCGGATTTAATCCGATGGAGAGGGCTTCTACTGCATCGGTGACCGCACCATCTAGCATACGGACTCCTAAACAAACGAAACAAGACCTCTGTGGCATCACACAAAAGCATGCTGACAATGCATTACAGTATATACTGCTATTAAAAAGAAAGCCCGATCGAAATGTCTCCGTAAGAATCAGCCAACTGTCGCTGATATGTGCCGGTGCCGGCCGGTACAATGACATCGGCACTTCATCTATCGAGGCAGTCTTGCTTTCGTGTGCGCCGCACTTTGTTGAAAATAGTAATGGGATTTAGGGATCAAATTGGAAATCCCCAAATCGGGTTTTTAGCTCCGTAATCCAGGAAAATTTCTGCATTAGCAAAAGTAGATAAATATGCATGCAAGCTACACAAACCACGTTTATTGTAATGGTACTGCAAAAACACAAGAGCATGGAGAATATCATCCAACCATTTCTGATTTGACTGGCAAAATATTCAAGAGCTGAAAATGCACGTTCAGCCAAAACTTCAACTTTTCTATCCCGCATAAGGTTTTCTGCCCTTCTTTGCATGTTCATACAGCCGCATTTCTTCAAAATCAGCAAATCTGAGCTAAATTCCACCTGGGGCAAAATTAGCAGAATCCTGGTGGGCAGCCCAGTATGTTTTGAAAAAATTGCATGCGCCATCTTGTGGATTTTGTAAAATCCCTGTGGCAACTCGCCAGCAAGCCAACGAGAGATTTAGGTCATGATTTGCCTCCAATCCACTTAGATTTGAATAATTGGACATTTGTTTGTCCCATGGGAATTTTGAGAAGTGATGACATCTCTCTCAGTGCCATTTATGAATAAGTCTTAGATATAAATGAATGAGTCACAGCAAGTTGCTGGCTATAACAGATATATGTGTCAGTGCTATCACTGCTATGACTGGGTAGTTCATTGTTATCCTGTAGTTGGTTTGGTAGTATTATCACACTAATGTGAAATGTTCAAGACAATCAGCCCATATTGTAACTCTGCTTTAAAACCAATATAAGAGTTATGGATCTACAACGGTTTTGCAGATGCTCTTTCTAAAAGGTTAACAGTGAATTCGGCACTTGACGGCTCATAATCCTAATCGACTTCTACCGTAGTCCTACCCGACCCTAGTTCAAAACGACAAAAGAAGAAAGCGGATACCTCCAATTTTAGCATCGTAGGCGATCCCGACGGAACACCATTCATTGTTGGCCACCGCGGCCACTTCCCCAGCACATCTTGTCCCGTGTCTGTTCTCGTTATTGTACGTCGGTCTCGGCATTGGATCGTCATCGTGATTGTTGATATCTTTCGAAGCTTTCGGGTCCTAAAACGGACCACAAACACAAGATGACCGAGACAGTCGTACGTGCAAAAACAAAGGATGTAACCACATCCACGTGACTAATACACGCCCAGAGGTGGACAAAGTAGTGGTGCTAGAGTTGAAGTAGAAGTAACACCGTAAATTTCTACTCAATTGCTACAAACAGGATAATCTTTTGCTCAAGTTGGCATACAGGAGTTTTCCTCTATAGTCCAGGCTTTTCAAACTGGGCATCAAGTCTTGTGCGATAATAACAACAGCACTTGTTAGCAGAGGCGTTCAAAGTCGTCAGCGTTGGAACTCGAGAAAAAGTAGAATTTTTAATCAATTACAAGCAGAATTAGCGATTTCAAAGACATGTCAAAACATCTTGAGCGGAAGCAGAATACGAAACTCTGAAAAGTACTTTGAAAGAAAGAAGTTTCAAACGGAAGATTTGGTCAAGGGGTTGCACATACTTACGACAGTTAAAGCAGAGATGAAGACTACTGTCAAAGTTGCAAGTTTGTGACTGACGCGTAACGACTAATGAGACCACAAATAGGTGAAATTTTGTAAATGCATCTAGTTACTGTGGCGAAGGGGATATTCTACCCAAAAATGTGCTGTGAAGCGAGTAACTATAATTCGACCAAGCAGCTGAGTATTGTTTTCTTCGAGGCCAGATTGCAAGCAAACGGAGGTCGCCGACCTCGACATACGTGAAGTGAAAGGATTTATACTTACATAGTTTTCTGCTAAATCCGGATGTGTATATTCGATACCATCGTCCAATATCGTGACTACGACATCTTTACCAGTGTAGCCGGCTTTCCATGCTTCCACAACTTTCATGTTGGGTTCCACATTGGTATGCTGCAATTAAAAAGCAGTGGATAAAACTGATCTGCATTTTCGTTACTACACAATCCCCAATTCCCTAAAAGCATTTATATTCCATATAAATCACGTTACATATTGCATTTGTGCCAGCGACTGCAAAATGCGCAGTTGTGTCCCAACCAGCTACCAACCCATCTAGCAGTCTTGTACAACAGCCTTATATCGCACTACGGCACCAGGGTCATGGCTTGATGCTGATTCTGCTGTAAGCATCTCTCAAAATGTGCAACTTGTCAGACAAATGGTGACAGATTGCGGCAGGACTGGACGTACTTGTATCAGCAATATTCCTCATTGGCATGTAACTGTCTATTACAATGAAAGGTATAGAAAGTTACATGTTGTGTATGTGGAACTCAAATTATAGTCAATCTTGCAGCGCCATAACGAAAGGACATCATTAAATGGAAATTACAATCGACCAATAACACTGGTCAACACATATTTTTAGGCAGACAAAGTAAGAGTGGTTTTGGGGGTTCTGAAGGGCACTGATTCCGAATATGACCTTAGTTTTTTTTCAAATTGGCTCTTGTTTTGTAAATAACCCATGGTGATATTTTGTCTAAAATCTCCCGGTTTCGCTGTAATGACTAGATGGAAAATCGGCTCAGTCGCACTATAAAGTTTAGTAATTCAATCTACTTGATATTTTTACACACAAAGGACTCTTTTGAATCAAAATACAGCAACAGCACTGTATTTAGGGGTCTTAGATTTATCATAGTAATACACATTCACGGATATCATATACGTAAATATACTCCAATCATGTATATAAGTATTTACATAGATACTCAAATAACGTGGCATTAATTCAATCAGTTTTACGTCAACCACGTATTGTAAATTTGAAATAATCAGCTGGAATATAGTATTATTCATTTATTATAAGGCACAATTGTTTTTTGTACGATTTTCGCCTGTAAGCAATTTAGTGCAGTTTCTCGAAAGGTTCCAGCAATGATCTGCCATAATATGTTCATCTCATCTGCCCTAATATCTTTCTGTTGTTGTTTTGATGTCTTGGTGGAACCCCTCCACTTGCTAATCAACAAGATCATGAGGAAATATATCAAGATGGCTGTACAGGAAGTGAACTTTTATGCTCGTTCCAAGTTTTCCATATGCAGATACGAATATTCGGACCAACTGTTTGTAGTTGGGTGCTTTGTGATCAGTGATCCTCTAAAAAGTTTCATTTACGACATCTTAGGATAAATGCCATGCAGTGAACTCCTTCCTAATATGAAATTGGAATCTTTCATCCGTATTCGAATCGGAAATCTATCAAAGATACCAGACTTGAGCTTCTCGTTTGATAGGGATACTATAGGTATAGGCCTACCCACTTTATTGATTCAGCAGAAAATTAGCCATTTACAAGTCAAAAGAAATGAGACTGATATCAGTCTTGTAGGCTATTCAAGGACAAATTTTATAGCTTTATACTCCTCTTTAATCTTGGTAAAATGACCAATTGATACAGGAAAATATGTATTTCCGTTGTGCAAAAGTACAATTTTTAGGCTTGACAAACTGCTTTTTTGACAAAACAAATATTTCGCACCAGGTCATGTTCATATCGATAGAATGACTGAAAACGACATGAGGGTTCTTTATAGTCAATTATCTATTTATGCGCAGCATAAAATTAGAAAAAACTACGATTTTCTCTCTATCAAGTGAAATATTCAAGGGTAAATACAGTAATTTTGGGCTTTTTTAGGGGTATAAATATCTCCCGAACATGAGCCAATCTGAAAAAACTAATGTGATATAAGTATTCAAAAACCTCAGAAACCCCAGAAACGGCTCTCAGATGTTCTGCCAAAAAAAAATTATTTTCATTTTGTTGACCAGTGTAATCAGCGCAATTTCTTTATCAAATCTGGCCTAGATTGCGTATCTATCAATCTATTGATAGAGATTTTTATCATTCGTCTCATAGTACTTAAGCTTTAGGAACAAACCTACAATTTCTTAATTCTAAACTGCCCCTGAGGGCACAAGCCAGTCAAGAGAAGAAACAGTCACGGAGTATGCATAAAACTTCAAAATGTCAGATTTCAGTTGTACTAAGGCTGATTCACATTACTCCCACAACACATTATGCCCAGTAGGATGTCGTGCGATAAGTTGAATGAGTATATTTGAGTTTTGATTCTTTGTATATGTGTTTATGTGTAAAGGGAGTGGACTTAATGGCATACTGCATAACATTGTCATAATATATCAAAATTTGCAGGGATATCAATATTTGATATACAGATGAAACTCAACCCATATCACACACCAAACAAAGCTATGAAACACGTGTTCTTGAGTGAACCGCACAGACAATGAAGTTCAGATTACTGGAACATAGTAAGTTTATTTTTGTTACTTCATAATAATTAACAACTGCAACTCCAGGCTGCAGGTAGTAGGCTATACTAATTGATGTGGACTGTGGAGGCAGTAAAATATGGAAGAGCAGGACAAGCTTGCCAAAATGTTATGAAAATACTCAGAAAAGGGAAGGCATTTTTGGCATGTTTGTACCACCACCCTTTAAAATAAAGAAACTAGTGTGATAATGTGGCCTAAATTCTTACCAGATACCAGGTGTGTGCCCACAGTGGATCTGCTGGTGGTGTTTCAGGATCATAAGATGACACATCCCTCTTTACCCTTTTCTTGATAACTTGCTGCTCCACTGAGCGCACCTGAAGTAGAGCACATCTGCCTGAGTGGTTATTAAGGACAGGTCAATCAATGTGCAGCTATGTACTAAATTTGTGGTGATTCATAGAAAGTGCGTGCCTTTGAAACCAGTACACTTGTACATGAGTAACATCAATTTGCCTACAGCTTTATTAGCTCAAGCAGAACCGTGCAGTAGCTCATACATGGTCGGATCATAATTAATAATAATCCATGTCTTCGCAACATTCCCATGTCCCTTCTTGCTTTCTATTGGCATTTCAATGACAGCATATCTACGTACTCGAATAGTATAATATTCATAATGTGCATGGTGAGACATTGAACGACGATATTGCGATAGGAAGTGCAATCACTTGTTACTGCACATTATTTGCCTTATGATATGGTGAAACCATGTCGGCCTGTGGCGCACCATTATCTGTGACATCTGTGAAACAGGAGAAACCGTTGGAAGGATGCATGTTTCAATAAACCTTCAAAGAGCTCAACTCAAATGTGAGCCAACGTGGGGATTCAGGAGTATGTGCCTTCACAGTTGAGGTATATTTGAATGGAAATTGGAAAGTACAGAGCTGTTAACGCCTGGTATCACTTTCAAGTGCTGTTCTGTAAACCTATTCGTTATTGACGACAGAAGCAATAATAATCTGCGACCAATAAGCACTAGGCCTACTACAAAATTCGGTTCAACATCTTATGAAGTTTACCATACCAGATAAACGAAACCACAAGCCGATCAAGATGCAATGATAAAAGATAGGCAACATTAATTTACAATAAATTGGTTGATAATGACAACTACCAAAATAAATGCTTAACACCGCATCTACAAATATTTGAGATGGCAAGATTTTATTCCTCGAAATCTCTAAGTTAATGAACCAGTTCGTGACAAGGGCAGTCAGGCTTCGACTTAGTAACGAGTTGCGGAATGGCACCGCTCATGAGCGTGTGTAATGACTAATGGTATGATTCGGAAAAAAGTTTGCTCGAGCACAAATTTTTCGGAAAGAAAATGTCACTGTATTATCAGTGACATCATAAACACGAAGCCATCGGACTATTCAAAATAAATAGTCTGATTGGGGCCTATGATAATTTGTAAACGATATAACTTATCGTAGGCCTCGGTCTGATGAGGAGAGACTGACCTGACGCCGCGCCCATTGAACGGTAACGGTAACGGTAACCGTCTTAAAATGAGATCAAAATCAACTTAATGAAAAGTCGCTATATAAAGATTTAATTGTGTCAAGCTGATTTGGATTAAGATTAGTAATTAATTGTGATTGCATTTGTTTTTATTTTTTGGTCTTGTAATTGTAATAGCCGGATAGTCCTGAGGGAAAAAATTCAAACGTAATTGTAATCGTAATGAAATAATTTGTGGAATCTATGGTCTCGCCAAATAGGAGGCCGATCTGTAAGCCAGCCACCCACCGACACTTCTTGTCTCAGCAATCAAGCGTCTGTTCTAGTATTGCATCGCACGCGTTTAAACCGCTTACACAGACATTATCCCGAAATGCCAGCCAGGAGTTTAATGCCGCTTCTGCTTTCACATACTCCAAATCTGCAAGCAATCCGAATCGACCGAAACGTAATCAATCATAAGCGATTCGTAGCACTTCACCAACTTAGCCCAACGGGACGGGTAAACGAAAGATCAGCTTTCTGATTACAAGCAAATTTCGGTAACAAATCGCGTTTTCACGCATTCGCGATTGACCTGTAAGTCGCGCAACACGGTACGCGATTCGGCGAACACATGTTGAGAAGTGCAGAGAAAATCAACAAGGGAGCCCGGCTATGAACTGAGAAGTACCTATGACGAGAGCCAAGCAAGACACTGGCAACCAGGAAAATGCGCAAAACCATACCGTACCCATTATTATTGGTCAGACAATCAAGCGAAATCGTTTGATACGACAAACGCGACTACCGGTGGGACGCTTTTCGTGACGTTAGCGCTCGCTACGGATATTTCAACGTTGGTCAATGACCGCGACCATTTACCACAATTCCGTGTAACATGGACCATGTTCATAGGCAAATAAAAGTTCCAGGGAACGTAAACATGGCTAGATGTCCAAAAAATCGCGACTCTCCGCCCTGCCGTAGACAGAGGCTTGCTACGCGAGTAGCGCCTAATTTCAGCTCCACTCAATGCGTGGCATATGCGCGATATCGCAGACATACAAACACCGACAAGTACTATTCAATCGGAGATCGTCGTCTTTTGGTGTATATGACACGCAGATAAATTTACTTTCACGTACACCACTCATAACAGCATCCGTTTACCAGTTGTGACGAAACGCGTCTAAGTAGGTACCAATAAAATTCCATTCCGAAAAAGTACAATCGTGTCAAGTCCATCGCATGATTCGATATCAAGTTGGCGCTACATTTCACTGCCTGGGTTATTTATAGTTTGCTTTCATCGGCCAGAATTACCTTTTCATTTCATGCAGCGTAAAGGCCGTATTGCTGACCAATAGTCAGATACGACATCGAAAGCTCACACGTTTCGCGGAGGTGTCAACGGAAACATATTCGTGTTTGGCCTCCTAACACAGACCGCATAATTCAATATGTGGGCAATGTACAATTTAAACGAGGACACAATTTCAACGAGAGCAAACGACCTGATACCCAATGCAGTTGAAAGAGAAAAATATATTCATAATATGTATTGTCCGATGCTAGCCGAGTTGATACTCATCAGTCATAAGGGGTACCGCCAGCTATAATACGAGTATTCAAAAACTATGCATTGGCTTAGTCGCGAAGATTTCCGGGTTAAAATGTGTTATTATTTAGAAATGTCATGACTTTTCCTATATAGGTTCCCAAATAATTTTCGGCGTGCAACGATCTGCCGATCGCGCTCGACTCGGTTGTGCAAAATCTCTCAAAATCATGGCTAGGTTAGGCTAAAATCGGCGAATTGGACCCGTTTTACCAACGCTACAGGACTTGACGGTACTTGAATGGATCAGTTGGGTTGTGGATGGCAGATGGGTAATGGAAGGCAGATGGGTAATTACTGATTAGACTAATTATAACGAGTGAGATATTCAAACATCGCACGTATACAGTACCGGTATGCGAGTCACATCAATATCTACGACGAAAACTAGCAGGCCCAATAGCAGTGTATAACTCCAGCCTTTTTACCGCCACGCGGCCATGCCCCATTTACAAAAATTTACTTCGTCGGGACCCCCACAAGAACATCATAATTCACTGAAAAACGAGCGCATCGCCACTTTTTTCAGACAAAAAGTGCATGCCGAAGTTGCGAAATTCACGATTGCTCACAATGCGAACTGCTCGGGCTGTAAAAAAAGTCCCGCGGTTTCCGATTCCTCGTAATTGGGTTGTGATTATCTATAGCAGCGCAGCATTTCGCGAGTGCGAGAGTTGAAGTATTCCTATAGGTATGAGTAGTAAGAAAATCGTATTTAATTTGCGAGATACAACTGTTTCATGTAGACAACGTTGTCTATGCGGGGTAGAACTATATTCAATATTCATAGCACATCGGAGAATATGTCCATTGTCCAGGCTCAATTGGACGATATCGGCCACTTAATGGCGACGTAAAATGGCCGAAAGCCCTTCCTCGCACGGCAAGGACCGATTCTTCTTTTCTGCATGTTTTGAATCAAGATTCCGTTTTAACAGGCTGGGCTTCGTGGTCGCGCTAAAAAACGATTTTCATACAGGCCACGAAGAGTAGCAAACATAGCGATGAATCCATACTTCATGTATCCTGGATTATACTATCGTTTCGGCATGGCTAAAATTTATCGCACTTGCTGCACAGATGCATCAGTATGTTAGCCCAAGTAGCCTAGCTAGCTGATATCGTCGGATGCATGGCTCTCTTTCATGTGGATCCGGTGTGGCTCAATGATATCATCGTGAAATTACTGCACAACTGTAGCAATCGTGCATCGTGTGCATTTTTAGTTGTATATTGCAAAGGACAGCAAATTCCAGACTGAATACAATTAAATATCACCTGACAAGGTCTCGAGTGCCACAGGCTGAGAACGACTGTAGCGGTGTGATAAAATACAACGTGGTAACTTTTAATGAAGTAGTAAGAGCTTTATAAATTTAGATAATGCTATATACCACTTGATAGTGTTTAAATATGGGTTCATTCGATTAGACGATAGCAACGAATGTGATTCACGATTCTGCATATGCAGTTGTGCACTGTGCAGATTTCTACAATCTCAGTAAACTCTAAAAAAATGCGAACATGAATCATCAACGGTTTTCTTCGCGGCAAATCATCAATGATTTCAGAGGATTGGCGAGAGCCGCAAGGTCAGCGGAGGGCTTGATGTTGAAGGGGTACACTTTTTACAACTTTATTTCCCGCAGAATCCAGCTATTCTATAACTGTGGTTCTTCACCTTTACTTGCCAATCTGCGAGCTCTTCGGGGACCCCAAACTTACACATCGAATGCACATCCAACAGATTATTATAGATTTCCGGTGCACAAAATGAACTGTGCATCAGCAGAGTGGTAAAAGAAGAAAACATTATAATGATCACTTGATCAGTGTTCCCAGCTTCTGATGTTCCCTTTCAGATACCAGTTCAGAAAATCGACGTTTCTTCAACTTGGAAAGCGTCATCGAAACGTAACAGCGTGACACCAACTGCTTAATTGCAAACGAGCTTAAAGTATTGGAGATTGAATTTGAATTTCAGAAGGTTGTGCTCTTGATTTGCAACCCCACCACACCCCGCGCGCGCCACTGCATCACGTCGTAGGTCGTACGATCGGTCACCACTCCACTGCTGACCGCGCCTAATTGCCTGCAACCAACGACGGCCATTGGCCAAGACGGACGTGCCACCACAAATCAGGAGTTGAGTGTGTGTCTTGCTCGTGACCCCCCCCCCGAGGCTGGCTAAGGGAACCCCCGGGTTCCCGGGAACACCGGCTGAAAACCATTGTTCTATAATATCGTCTCGAAGTCGAAATAATATCGGCGCCAATAGAAAAGTCAAACCGATCAACGATTGATGATTGCGCGCGCTGGAAAAAATGTCATACTGCACTACATAATACATGACTGCAAAGGTACACTCAATTTCCGATGGAGTTCAATTAGATGGATATCAACAGCAAACTTCATCAAGCGCTGGTCATCCATAATTCAAACGGAACTCCCCTTTCGGCAGATTAAACAGCGATTGCATTACCGTCGGGGCAGTTGATCGCCTTTATTCACATTTCCTCGCTTGGAACAGGTTCTTGGAGTTACAGAACTTAAATATACAATTGAATAGTATATACAAGGTATATTATACATATTGAAATGAACCCGAATATTTTCGAGTTAGTAGAGAAATGGAAAGAACATTGTATATCCTCGCTTGTCAATGCATTATCGAAAATGTGGCGCACAGAGCAATCCATCGGTCAAAGCTCGCGCAGTGATGTCGATTCTTCTCGGATCACAGATCAGTGATCAATGATCATACCATATAAATGATGATTAATCCGTGACGCTGGTCGTTGATTGGGTGGGATAATCACCGTGACATGGGTCTTGGGTCGACGAAATATACTCCCTTGAGGTCCGGCTAGTGACAACAATACATCCCATTCGGATTTTTTCTCACGAATGGTCAGGTAACTCAGGTTCCATAAACTCGAATGAGTTATGGGATGCGAAAAGTCCCAGATCATCGAATTGAATTGCTTTCGAGTGTCGCCGGGCGTTGCATATGTAGCGGGCAACGCGCAATTGAAAACAAGTTTCGGACGTTTCTGGGCTTCCGTATCGGAAAACCAAAATAATGGAAAAGCACCTAGAAGGCCAGAACTACCCAGTCACGGATCGCGGTCGCGCAATATCTGACAACATCATGGAAGCACAGAATCACACAAATTAGCCACAAGGCAAATTACGATAACGTTAGGATGTTAACATTGAGAGCGGCAAAACATAGGCCTGCTCACATCAGATATAACATGCAGAGATCTAATAAGGCTTTTGAGAGGGATTGGATCATGGATATCTAGATATCATGGAACGGATGTACCGAGGCGACAAAAGGAATAGAGAAGCATAAATTCAAAAATTTATCATTGCCACCGAAAAACTACCGAATCTGATTTTTTCGTTGCAACTTACGCTCTATCCAACGCTACTACCGATGCTACACATCCGCAGAGGCGGTATGTTCCATCTCACTCTGTCAAAATGGTTTTATACGCATTACGTTGGGATTGGGAGCGTTACCATCAATTAAAGACCAGCAGCATATATAGCTCAGAAACAACGCATCGCTACCTCTGTAACAGAAAAAGCGCCCGAAAGATCGCTAGAATTAGTGAAGTTCACATTTGCATGCAACAAGATCCAATCGGATAACAACGCCGCGACAGATTGCAAGTTGCCGCTTTTCCAAATGAACAAAGTCCGCCTCGTATCGGGAACAGAGCGCAAAGAAAATGATAAACTGAAGTTGAGCGGTGCGAACTTGACGAACAAGAATCAAAGGAGCCAGATACTCACAACTTCGCCGTCTGACATTAATCGAACACAACGCAAAAAAGGCAATTGCACGCAGGTCTGTTCAACAAGATACCCACTATTGCTGCACGTATACGTAACAATGGTTATGGCGCGACATGATTGTTTAGTGGTCGATCTCCACGACGCTACCTAATTAAGCTGACGAGGAAATCGAGATTAGATACTTCGACGGCGACCCCGACTCTGACACATCAACATCGACCCCTTTCAATATATTATTGTATTACTTCTTACAATATATATGGACAATATGGTATTAGTATTAGACGCCAGAACGGGCGCCAACGACGAAAACGCGAAACGGCCGATACGTGGTACTACCGTACAAGGACACTGTACGAGTGTACGTGGTACTATCGAAATAAGGCATAAGAATCGCAGAAGGACAATCTTAATAAGCGAATAAACTAATCTACAGCACCATCCAATACATTCGCATTTCCCAAGCGTTTCCCAATAGCAATCGCATCGTATGCTCCGTGATACTTAATCATAGACATGACTCGCGATTCCTTACGTTGGGAATTTACAATCGACCAAACAGGGGGAAACAAAACGCTAAGTCACTGTTGTAATGTAACCAGGACATAATCCAAGCCACATGTGGGACTTTTCAATTACTTACCAATCTGTGAGACGTTAAACTCGCGTGATGCTCGTCGCTGTGCCGCAACGATCTCTTGAGAACTCTCGGGTGCGAGAACAAGTAAATATTTTCATCCTCGAAAACCTGTACAGGGAGAATGTTCAAGATCTACACCGCGCAAGGAAAACATCGCCAGTACTCGCTACATAATAGGGCGAAGAGAATTTTTGAAATATTTGTGTAATATATTCTTATTGAAATATACTCGAATGTCTTCGGACGATTCACGTCAGGGGCAGTCATCAGCGACGAGAGTCAGCCGAAAATAGTCGAGTATAAGGAATAAATTATTCGATTGTAGAGTAGAGCGAAAGCGCACCAAATCGTACGGTAATCGCCGAAGAATAGCCTGGATGCCGGATGTGACATAAGCACGGCGCTCGGCGTCTTTTGAAATAAATAGGTGACGAGATGATGCAGGTCTTCAAAACGGACCCGCGCTTGTAAACCGCAGTGGGGAGAATCGACAACATGCAATTGATGACGATTTTATATAATGTCCAGGACACGCGGTACAGTACACGTTTCCCTGCTCGTTTCCGAACTCAGGTGTAGAGAAGCGCTTGGTCGTTTGTGTCGCATAGCAAGCTCATACGCGGGCGAAGATGTGGTGAAACCCGAACCAGTCATAGTTTCGTTAAGCGGGTTCTTGGCGAAACGGAAGACTTTCAGAGCCAAATTTGGACGTAAAATACAAACAACAGGGGTCGAACTTTGGCCGCGGAGTCGCATGCACACTAGGGCTCTTCAAAAATGACTTATTTTCTCAAATCGTACTGGCTACTTGATAAAATTGTTAGGTTACTCAATTTAAGCCTACACACAAAATTTGGTTTAATTCGAGCCAGCAACCGCTTTGCTACAGGAGAAGAAAGTTTCTATTTATTATATAAAAATAAATCATAAAAAATTTGAAAATTTTCTGTTCACCCCATGAAAGTGTTTGGCTGTCTATAGAAACGATGCTCACCAAATTTGGTTCAATTCCAACCAATGGAAGCGGAGTTATTACCGTCGAAAAATTTGGATTTGAATAAAATAGTATTTACGGTGAGCACAACTACAATACATAAACAAAGAATCGGTCACCGTAAATACTATTTTATTCAAATCCAAATTTCGACACGAGTTTTGCACTGTTCAGAGGTGTCGCGAGAAAATTAGTTAACAAGGTTGCCGTCTATGTATAACAAAATTCTGAGTAGCACTTGACAAGTTGATGGTTAGATAAGGTCATCACCGTGACCGTGATATTAATGCTTGACCGAGAATGATGATCTTCCTTTGTAGTCAACACCGCCAGAACGTAGGCCTGAGCCCTGAACAGTGACATGGTGGCATATTAGTCATCAGGTTCTAAAATTTTGCGCTCATGATATACTTGATATTCTATCGTTCATGGTGCCGAAAACTATATTTCGATTTCCGTGGGTGCCGCGAGGTCAAAATGGTTGAAAACCAATGAATCAATCCATCAATCAATTAATTTCACGGGGATGCGATTGGTGAGGAAAGAACTTCTATAGGTTGGGGAATAATTTGGCGGCGTCAATTCCTCCCTGTTTGGTTTAGAATTGTCAGCTTTTCTATATTCAACTCCATGATTCCGTTGGACACTACTTGCTTTTGCGACGCGTCGCCTTAGGCTCTTGTTACCATAAATGATGATATTGAATAGTATATTCATATTGAAACTCACCCAAATATTTTCGGCTGACACTTGTCAGGGGTAATCGTCAGCAACTAATAGAGAAATGGAAAGAACATTCTACATCCTCGCTTGTCAATGCATTATCGAAAATGTGTCGCACAAAGCAATCCATCGCTCAAAGCTCACGCAGTGATGTCGATCCTTCTAGGATCACAGATCAGTGATCGTACAATATAAATGATGATTAATCCGTGACGCTGGTCGTTTATTGGGTGGGCGTGGGATGATCACCGTGACATGGGTCTTGGGTCGACGAAATATACTCCCTTGAGGTACGGCTGGCGACAACAATACTTCCATTCGGATTTTGTTCTTACCAAGGAATAGTCAGGTACCATGAGCCCGAATGAGTTATGGGATGCGAAAAGTCCCAGATCATCGAATTGAATTGCTTTCGAGTGAAACACAATTTCGATAATGCATTGACAAGCGAGGATATGCGATGTTCTTTCTTTCCAATTCTCTACTAGTGGCTGACGATTACCCCTGACGAGTGTCAGCCGAAAATGTTCGGGTTCATTTCAATATGAATATACTATTTAATTGTATATTGAAGTTCTGTACCCCCAAGAAGCTCTTTAAATAATGATATGCGCGTAGCTTTATATCAGTATTATTTCTAAAAAAGCGCACTGGCGTTCGCGTGAACGTTCCTTCGCTGACGGTTTTTAAATGGAACATTCTCGCTTCTAACAATTCTTTTACATAATCGGACAGCAGCATGTGTTCATTATGTTTGCTAGCGTTTGTGAATGCAAGGGTGGCCATAGTGCAAGGAAAACTGTGGTTAGGATCAATCAAAAAGGGGTCCGCGACAGTAAGGTTGGGAAACAATGTTCAAGAATGAGTTACAAAGCATGTGAAATTTGCATACTCCTACATACAGAGAAAATACGCCAACAAAACCACGACTAACATTATAAATCAGGCCCATACCTTTCCGTGATTCCAAAATCCGTTCGCGCTAGCGATGTTGTCGGCATCTTCTTCATTACCGTCAATCTCCACCGTCCATTGATTTGCATACTCAACCGACGCCGTACCATAAACCTTTACAACCGCAAGCCACAGGGCCAACATTGTCATTGTCCTTTTCCAAGGAGATACCCGCCAATACCGAACGGGAGAATTATCTTCCGCTCCATTTGGAAACATGTTTATTCCCCGGGCTGTCTTCCGGCTGTCTCCGTATCGAAAAGGCCGGGCCTCGGTAACAAATTACTTTCAGACCACGTCAAGTCCCAAAAGGGACCGCGCTAATGAAGCGTTAGCGACTAATAAAGTGCCAAGTCGATAGCGCCAATATCCTGAAATTAGGAACAATAATAATCGCAGCACCGATTATGCAACATCCTCAAATTAGGAACAATCGCAGCATCGGTTGCATGTGTACACTGTACGGTCTTGTACTCAGTCAGTCAGTCAGTCAGTCAGTCAGTCAGTCAGTATGCTTTATTCATCTCACCAACAAACACATGTAAATTGGTATACTACTTGATTTTTAAAACTGGAGCAAGAACTCATCAAAATTCGCAACAAGAATTAAAACTAGTAAAAAAATCGGTAGTTAGTTGACCATCAACCAACTAGATGGGTAGTTTGTACTAATGTACAAGTCTGGCTCTAAACGCAGCAGCCGCGCGTTTGCGCAAGCAAGAACTCTAACGGGAATCGCCGGATGTTTGTAAGAATAGAATAATCACATACGTTTACAACGCAATAGAGACCGGTCTTTGAGCGAATACGTATGAATCATGAGGCTCCAGTCACCTCTGGCGCAGGAAATTTCGCAAGGACGTCATTACAACAAATTCCTACGAATTGGCACAAAGATGGCATGCTGGTACGTGAGCTACATCGCAATAGGACTCAATCCCTTGTTTATAGGCTAATCGAATAATTCCAGTACGCGGAATGGGAATTCAGTCAAATCATATAATCCGTGCGCATCCATACGCGAATTTATTCCGCACCTATTTACCAACAGCCGCTGCCACAGATACCAAAAGCTGATAAAAATGCGCGAACGTAATTACCACAGAATCAGCGCGAACAGCGGGCGATTAATGCGTGTAGCGAAATCCCCAAAGCGATTAATAGTCCTCAAGCTCGAGCAGATCCCGTACCAAGAAACGGGACGTGTCTGGCAAACATACCCCTGATATATCTCGAACTACAGGCCGGTTAGTCTTAGTACGCGACCTTGATCTGACGGTTTTATGCCACCATGATTTTATGTACGCAGCCTCGTGTCGTCTGCATTTTACCGTTCGGTAAGCTCACATATACCAAGCTTCACAGCCTTGAACAATATTCAAGAGGTCAAGGACAAAGTTCGCTCGCATCAGCAAGATTAATAATTGATCGACCAAATTCGCTCTCTTTGAAGTCTTGTTGTTAACACATAGGCTACATCGGAAATGTAAATTACTTGATAAGCCACGGGTTTTTGAATCCCGAGCTCTCGACCCAAATGTGGTCGAGGCGGTGGTCAGATTACGAAACAAAAATTGGCAAATTTACACTGAAACATGATAGAAGGATATTCGTGATCCAACTTGAGTCATAATGGCAATTGATCGAATTACGCCGAGACAACACACTTGTATCTGAAATTCTACTGCTTGCAACGCAGCGTAAACCACAATGGTAAGCTTCTGTTCGCATACTTTCCACTTACGCGTAACTCATATATTGACGGAATGTGGTAACGTTGATGCAACCCAGTAATTTTGCTGTAGAAACTCCTTCAATTTCGACTTGAACATTGACCGTGGCTTACGAATCGTGTGACGAATCCACATAAAAATGGACACTGGACAGGCAATTGCAGGTGAAAGTCATGTGTTGGCACGAGCAGGAACAATACGCGGTATTGTTATGCAAAAAAACGCAGGCTACATTCGCAACTTCGTCCATCACGGAATAGTGCAACCACGCCGTCAACGTGGATGGCGCCGATGCTTAATATTGATATGATGTATGAGATGTGTGTGCAACTGTGCATGTCATACCTCTTCGATATCCTTGTCCGATCAGCCTGATCAGGTATCGGTTTTAATTGTTATTTCAGCGAACAAGGTAATCGCGTAGTAGAATCGGCGCCACGCATTCGCGCCACGGGGTAAAACGAAATTAACGGCTCCTTCAACATTAGTATTCGTCATTCGAGTAGAGAAAAATGGTTTCGTTGCGTCGTGCGATTTGCAACGAAAGAAGACAGCGTATGGTCTGTTGCGCACTTGCACAGCGACCTTATCGCGCGCGGTGCGAACAAGTTCACGACGTGGTAACAATCCGGAAAACACCTCGAAAAGGACTTCCCGCGTTGGACGACCTACACAATTTCGAAGCGATACAACAGTCCTTGTATTTCAGTTACTTTACACCTTCATCTGTCGTGCCTAGCCTACTGATATTCCTACATAAAAGTCATATATATATTTAAAATAGGAATACCAACACAATTCAGGACAACTAAAATTAAGTTATAAGGAACATTTATAATATCATACCAAATTATTACTCTCCATCCAGTTCTTACATAACATTGCCCACTGTGTTCCTTTGTTATTTTGTGACCGCAAGAGTAGCCTACATTTGTTTCCTCACCAATTCAACATACGACATCTGGCACATTCTTACTTCTTGTATTAGAAGAGAAATTGAAGATTACAGTTAAGTCTCCATCATCATGATTGCTCCAGAGACAAATCAACTATGGAGTAATTAATAATTGATCAGAGACTTCACAGTATTCGAATTCGAGTTGAGTACTGCTTGACATCCAGTTGCGAGACTAGAAATTACATCACTTGCAACTAAAAAGCATTTGATTAACAATAGTGATTGTATCAGTCTTGTTCTTTCCAATCACTGCATTTCAAAGCTTACATTAGCTGTTTTTATCTTGGTATCTAAATTTATGAGCTTGATGCACGAGGCGACACAATATTCATGGAAACAACAGATCAGCATCAACCCTTTTTGATAGGCCTAATAAGTATATAGCCTAAGCAAACTTTTATTCACTTGGATCCAACTTCATAGATCCAAATGTTAATAATCATTTCTTGTGTGATGTCATTTATAATAATTGGTCCTAGTCAATTTCTGATTCCCACTATGGCTTCTATTGTATGCAAATCAGTCAGGTACTGTAAGATCTCCTACAGATAGCACTCACGGAAGAGAAATACACTTGGTTCTTGCCTAGGCATTTTACAATAAGTCAAATAAAACTTTCGTAGTGAAAAGCTATACAACCAATCTCAACCACCTTACGCATCCCTCAATTTATCAATTTAGCCATGATTGAGTCCGTGCTCTGCTCTCTATCACAATGTTCAGGCTTATTTCAAGGTTGAACCAACGTTCAAAATAAAATGAAAGAAAAATTACACAGTCATAGAGTAACAAGAAACCAACGAATTCACCATGAAAAACTGAAAATCTTCCTACAAACATCAGAGAAACTGTAACTTAAACTACCTACATATAAAATTGCACAGTTGACTGCAGCCATACGGAGCTATTTAAAAAGGCTCAAAAGCTGTTGATACAAAAGCAATTCTCTTTCATTGAAGACAAGTATGAAAGCAAAAGACATTCGGCAAACAACAACATTATGGCGTAAACAATAGGTACCAACGAACATAATACAATCAATTGAATACCAAGAAATACTCGGAAAACATGTTAGATATAGCTTGAACCGAGAAGTTTATTACACATTGAAATGCTAGTTTATCAAATAAAATAACCCTACTACTAATATCCATAATTGTTGCATGTTTCCGAGTCAGACCTATACACAAATATGAATCCTATAGCTTCATTGTTCATCAAGTATGTTGCCATTGTGCACGATGTGCAATTGTGCACTACGTCAGTTCACAACCAACACATCACGCACTAGGCAGCACTATTTCCGCGGAGGAGCAATAAGATATCAACAATAATATTACTGTAGAAGTGTGCAGTGAACGTATATGTGCCATAGTACATCAGTGTAAACATTCGTTGGTAATACAATACCCTACTGACACAGCTGCTGTACTCCCATACTGTGTTGTGCGGTAGGTAGTTATCTATAGGTTAGTTATCTATATATTAACAGACAGCTCATATTTACATCCAGATCTATAATTGTTTTGTTTCAAATTAGGAAGATAAATAGATTGTATACCACGGTATACAACAAAGACGAATTTCAACAATATGAATTTGAAGCAGGATACTCTGAAATTGTGTTAGTCTGCAGTATGCACTCAACATTGCCGTATCACGATTTTGACATAACCATTTCACACTTTTACCATTAGACATAGCCACTACATTACTACAACTACGTTTTCCGGACTCCTGATATACCAGAATGAAGTGGCAACGGCATTATAAGGTGGATTTAAATTGATGATGTCAGCAATGTCGACGATGTCACTATATACTTTCATTACTGCAATCAATCAATCATCAGATTATATTTTCATCTGCCCAAGACACACACACACAGTGTACAATGCGATATACAAGACACACAATGTGATGTAACGAACAGATAGATGGATGCCGAACGACCAACTATACGATTGACCCACTGCAAAAACTACAACCTCGGATCATCCGTATCATTGCCAAAGCCCTACGGGGGCCAGATGTGCAACTGATTAATCGCTACTCAAAAGATTTGGTGTTCTAAACATAGAAGATATGAGGAAGCTAGAAATTCCCAAGTTTATGTATCAGTTACAGTGCGGTCACTGTCCATCAAATTTCAACGACTACTTCACCTCGGAGCCAAAAGCGCACAAGTACGGCAAACGCGCGTCAGGTCAGTCAGGTTTATTAAAATTTTCATCGTTTCAAAACATCACAAGACTGCGATACAATGAAAAGATAGGAAGGTGTCGAAACAACTTGGAGTAGCCTTTAAGATCAGACACCCATCTTGGCCCAGGTGCATGCACACTGAATGAAAGAAATGCAGAAAATATAAGACGACAGCGACAAAATGAGGTGACATGTGGCGGAGATCGAGGTCGATGTTAGGTCGTGGTCCGGTAATCCTGAAGACTGGCTAGTATTGATTTAGAATAAATTGCTTGTATTTCGACTTGAATGCGGACATGCTCGACGACTGTCGGATAGCCGGCGAGATGCTGTTCCATAATTGGGGTCCGGCATACTTGATAGAGCAATGCGTTTTCTTGTTTTCACTTTTCAGTCCTGACCACTCGCCCTTTACCGATCGAGTGTTCCGTATTTTTGTCATAAGACCGACATTAATTAAAATCCCTAATCTCGGCGACTGCTCGGCAAAAACTAAAAGGGACGGGTTTACCCCTGACTCCAATGTACAAATACTTAGTGCTAGACAGTGTTGGGATCAAGTCACTACCTTCGAGTCATTTCGAGTCATTGTACATTTTGACTCGAGTTAAGTCAAGTCAATCGATTTTAGAAGGTGACTCGAGTCAAGTCAAGTCACTCGATTGTTGGAGGTGACTCGAGTCAAGTCAAGTCAAGTCACGAGTCAAGTCAAAATTCAAGTCAAGTTGCCTTTTCGAGGTATGAGGCGTGATTACGTCATTGTATTTTGCTAGCTGTCTGAAATACAGATTGAGTGGTCATTGATTTTGAACAGATGAAGGAATATATAGAGAGCTGTATCGCTCACATATAAGTAGAACTAATAAACTACGTAAGTATACTTGCACAGTCTCAGTTTATAGCCTAGTGACCAGCCAAAATAGAGAATAGAGTAACGAATTGATAAGAATCAATACATTTACCCTTTTGCAAATTGATATGATACAATTCGAGCCTGCGCCAATGGTTGAGGACTATATAAATTATTTTCGAATTCAATTTCAATAAAACAAGAGGTTTGGTTAAGTTAAGAACACAGAACAGAAATAGACATTTGCTATTAAATTACTTTTACTATAGTTTACGACAACATAGGCTGTAATCTTCGATCACTTCGTTTGCGATCAATATATTTATGAGAGAGCAATGGAGGCTCAGTAAAACGCACGATCATTGAATGATTGCATGATCGCTCTCTGCACGCGTTACACCAGCGTTGTGCGAACAATCCGAACCTATGTAAGATACAGTGATTGTTATCTACGCCGATTACTTGATGACTTGAAATTGACTCGTGAATTTTGCTCTTAGTCACGAGTCAATCCACATTTCTGATACGCCGAGTCAAGTCAAGTCAAGTCATTTTCGCAAACTGACTCGAGTCAAGTCAACGAAAAAGTGACTCGAGTCAAGTCATGACTTGAATCATCCCAACACTGGTGCTAGAAAGTCTGAAGTCTAAACCTTCTTTGAATTTCAGTTTTCAGCTTTCTTTTTTGGCATGTCCGTTAATCCTTTATGGTTGATAGATGTGATGACTTGATGAGTCATATAGTAATCTCGAGCACTGATTGACTTGTTTTACGAATTAGGGAAGACGAAGAAGAAGGTTTGAACTAAACTATATGGAAAGAGTGATTTCTTGTTATTTTAATTCCTACTCATACTTTGCCACATTGCCTATATTTTGAATCTGGATTACGCATGCGAGGTACGTAGGCAGCGCAATCGTGGCATATTAATGAACATGAACATGAACACTGAACAGGCTTCAAAGTAAACTAATATTCCCGTTAAGTTGATACGTAACCTATATGGTTTTAGTCATTCAACAAGCAAGTTTTATGTTTTGAATTCCAAGCAACCTTTCGCGGGCCGCACTTTGCCCAGGCCTGCTCTAGGCCAACGTTTACCGTCGCCGATCCATTTGGCAGCGAACTTCGCATGCCGGTCGGAGCTTATATCTTGATGTGTACCCCTAGATTAGAGCATCACAACGGTCTCAAGCGATATTAGGAATATCATGGAAAACTGAATTCAGTTTTCCATGGGAATTGTTGTCGTGAGATTTTGAGATGAAAAGAATGAATCACAACGGCATTGCTAATCAAACAAATATGTATTCAGCAGTGTTGGGATCAAGTCACTACCTTCGAGTCACGAGTCATGTCGAGTCATTTCACATTTTGACTCGAGTCAAGTCAAGTCATTCAATTTTCAAAGGTGACTCGAGTCAAGTCAAGTCACTCGTTTTTTAGAGGTGACTCGAGTCAAGTCAAGTCACGAGTCAAGTCACGATTCAAGTAGGGCTGGGCACAATGATTCGAGTACTCGAATCTGATTCGAGTATTAATTTTAATGATTCGAGTCGAGTAGTAAATTACGATTTTTTCGAGTAATGAAATTATACGCTTCTCGCCACTGAAAGTTAATTTATCAACGAGAATTCTCAGTTTCGATATTAATTTTCACTGTTGAAGCCTCGAAACCTTGATAGGCGGTATTGTAGCTTACGGAATATGGAACAAAACCTACGAAGGTTACTGGACGTAGCGCATTTACGAAGTCATGATAATCCCACAACATTTTCACCAAGTGAAATGAAATCGGTATGGTCGATAAAATACCAAAGTATCTTTTACGAGATGGATAACCGGCATTATATTCTTTGTGGTAGCAAGAACGGTGCAAATTTGAACTTTGACGTAATACATTCTGTTATGACGTCATAATGAGTGATACTCGATTACTCGACTCGACTCGAAGCATATTACCTGATTCAGAATCGAATCACTCAGGTACTCGATTTTGCCCAGCCCTAGATTCAAGTCAAATTGAATTTTCGAAGTATGAGTGATGATGAAAAATCATTACATTTTGCTGACCGGATTAAGGACAGATGAATTGCCAATTTATCTTGAATCAAATAACGAATATAAATTTTAATATACATGCAAATCGATGTTGCAGCACTCACGCAAACGTAGAACTGGTAATAAAATACGCGAGCAATTGTATAGTTACATGCTACAGTCTGATTTGATCGGCCAATATAGAGGATCAAATACGAATCCTCGAGAAGTTGAAGAAATTGATGTGGTACAATCAGGGCCGTAACAGCACTTCGTCAGGCCCCCCCAAAACGTTGGTCCTGGACCCCCCATAGGGTGATAAACCTAACTTCTGGGGGGCTTCGCCCCCCAGACCCCCCTTAGGCTGGACGTTGTTTACCGCTGCTTATCATCTATATTGGGTGTCCGTTTAGTTACTCAGTTTTTATCGCCTAAACGCGCGAAGCGCGAAAAATTTCTATAATTCATGACTGATTCGAGCAATATGATCAGGAATTGCATATATATTGCTATCAATTTTTATCCTTTCTCTGCTCACGTAATCAGATTTACCGGTAGAGCAGAGTGAGGTGTGTTTGAAAGGGTAGGACCACTCAATAATAAATAAACATCTCCGGGTGTATTGTATACCCGTTGGAAGGAACGAAACAGCACTTCGTCATAGGCCCCAAAAAAACTGGAGTCTTGAGCTCCCATAGGGTGACAAACCGACCCGCCAGGCCGCCACTACGTTGTTCACTTCGCCACGAAATTATAGATGTATTGCGTAGTAAGCCAGCGCGAAGCGCGAAAATTTTCGATATTTTAAGATAAAATCGGCCAATAAGATCGGGAATTGCATATATATTGCTATCAATTTCTTGACCTCTATACTCAGTTGCTCACGTAATGAGATTTACCGGTAGAGGTGAGTCAGGTGTTGTCTTGGAAAATGTAGAGCCCGTAAATAATAATTAAACATCTTCGGGCAGGTGGACCCGTTGCTATAACTTTGTTACATGATGTTATTTCGTGACCTCCTGTCTGCTATATCAAAAATATACAATCGCCCAAACGTACTAAACTAAAAGATCTCACGATTTCAAATTGGTATTTCTTCACTGGCATATAAGTTTTCCCTGCGGGGTGGTATTTGTCTTGTGAGGTTCAGATTGCCAAGACAGGAACATTTAGGTGCCAGTCATTTAGGCGCCTATGGACTATTAAACCCACATGTATTTTGTATAAATAACGAAGTTTTCGGTCAGCATAAGGGCAGTCCCTTTCGGCCAAGGTTTTCTCGCTGCCGATCGTTCTGGCACACTTCTTGCAGTCGCGTGTTACATGGCCTAAAACTTTATGCGTCTTGGTGCGTCGTGGCGAGGTAATGGCCGACGCTGATATGCCCATTTCTATAAGTCATGCGTATTTTTTCTTGTGGGAAGAGTATAGGCCTACCCAATATTCAAGATGCTTGGCAGCTCGAAATCGCTCGCGGCGCGAAAAATTTTAAAAAAGTTGCTTAAATTTTCAAAAAATGCTCAATATTTTATGCTAATTCACGAAATAATTTTGGGCCCCCTTCGAGCTCGGCCCCCCCCCCAATTGGGGGGTTTGGGGTGCGGCAGTTACGGCCCTGGGTACAATACACTGCCCAACTGCACATCCGTGAGAATATAAACGCGTAAACTACATTCGTTCGATTTATATCAAACAACATGGTTGGTAAAGGTGAGCGGATCCGCAATGTAAGCACTGAGCTGTCTAAGAAGCAAAGATACACGTTAGCGGTCAAATTATTTGTGGTGTGAAAATGGAGAATGAGTGAAATGTACAATCAGCGAATGACTGGTTGCTTTCACTAATGACACCGGCGTATCGAGAACAACCCGAACATACATAAGATATGGTTATTTAATCGACACAGTTTACTTAATGACTTGAAATTGACTCGTGAATTTTGCTCCGAGTCACGAGTCAATCCACATTTTCGAAGCGCCGGGTCAAGTCAAGTCAAGTCATTTTTGCAAAGTGACTCGAGTCAAGTCACACGAAAAAGGTGACTCGAGTCATCCTAACACTGGTATTCAGTGCCTATATGTAGCTTAGGCTACCACCTCTGTGAGAGCCTTTCGTCGAAGCGAATCACATTGAAATCGCAGTAATTGGCATTCACCTCGACCTCGTGCCCGATGACACAGTTTTTGTTCGATGTTGATCTCTATTCCTCGGCTTTTTCCATTCCTAGTGAGTGCGTTCTTTCGTCGGGTCTATTTCTGGGCTTTTTTGTCGCCGTAGGAACAGCGACGCGGGGGAAGAGGAGCCCAGATAAATCTTCGACGCAGAATAGACTCCGGGCCACCCGGGTAGCAGGCGTTTATCGTCACCACTAGGCTACCCCATGTCTCTAAAGTGTCCCTACTAGCTGCTACCAACCCTATTTCAGCAATACACATTGAATTACAAAAGGATGTCTTCTCAATTGTCAGCGTGCGTAAACGTTTTCATTTATTGTGTCACTGTAATGAAAACGTACGATACCGGATAGGATCATGCGACCTCCGCGGAGCGGTGTTTATGTTCAGCTTACTGTCATGTGGGAGTCATATCAAAATCATACTCGCTGATGATAATCCTGTTGAATGAGTTAAGGAAATCTGAAAAATACGCATTGAAGAATTCCAAAACAACTTCACACGATTCTGAACAAAGGCAGAAAAATGCCTGCCAATCTACTCGAGAATTTAAATTCAACATCATCCGGCTTCTGAACTTAAAGGGGCACTGCGCTCTAAAAATGATGTGGTCTCAAATTGAAGGTAAAAACGAACAAAAATTTTTGGCCGCAGCCATTTCCTTCAGAACGCTATCGTAATGGAGCTGCAATTTATTGAAATTTCTACAAGACCAGCTGCTTAACCCGTTACATGGCACGATATCTTCACCGTCGCACTTGCTCGACGCGATTAGGCAGTCACGCAGAGAACGAACTTTAGATAGTTGTCAGCCGAAGTTATGAAGGAAATGTGTCTAAGTTTCGTTCTCTGTGTGACCGCCTTATCGCGTCGAGCAAGTGCGACGATGAAGACATCGTGCCATGTAACGGGTTAAGCAGCCGCGGCAGCTGGTCTTGTAGAAATTTAAATAAATTGCAGCTCCATTACGATAGCGTTCTGAAGGAAATGGCTGCGGCCAAAAATTTTTGGTCGTTTTTTAATTTCAATTTGAGACCACATCATTTTTAGAGCGCAGTGCCCCTTTAAGTTTTGATAGATATCAATATTTACCAAATTATTAAATATGAACATTCACGATCTCCAATCTCATCCGTCTTGTGAGAACAATAATTGATCCGAACACATTCTGAAAACCCCAAATACACAGATCTCAGTTCACGATGAGAAAATTCACAAGCATTCAAGGGCGTTATATCATTGAAATTGCACAATACACATACTAAGCAAAAAAACAATGCTACAGATTTTACAAATAGTATAAGAAAAGAATGAAAGCAGCTCGAGAGGTAATTTCCGATACCCGGAAAACAGGCGTATAGCAGACAGATGCTAGAGCTGGACAGAGTAGGCTTATCAGGACACAGCGGGAACTTCCAGGCGCGGTAATATCGGGGCGATCTGATTCAACCACAAATTAGCACAGGGAGAATGGTAAAACCGCCCGCAGTATTCCAATCCCGTTACGTCGGTAGACTCAGTGTCAAGCAAACACAGACTGCACGTAGAACACACCGGCCCCTCCGAATTCGAACGACCTCGGTGTTCCGGAGTTTTATGCACCGAAGGCGTGTACGGACAGAATCCCAACAAATTGTTCCATGCTATCTCGATCTCTTTGAGCAACAGCACCAAGTCGTCGTCCGTCAGTCTGATAATCTCCATACCTTTTCGAATACGTCTGGCCACCCCGTACACTTCGCTAGTGCACGCGATGAATTCCTTTCCGCGACTTGAATTCACAACCTCGTGGCAAACCGCCGGACTATTCAAAGCCGCAAATATATCTCCGGTCGATACGATTATATCCTTGCACGTCGTGAGACATCGACTCCAATGATCTACAAATACTTCTGTCGGATTCGAGGAACCTTCCATTCTCGCTTTTATCTGATTGCCTTCTTCTTCCCATTCGGCAGGCTCTGGCTTGAAAGAGTAAGCTGGCTCTGCTTCAAAGACAGTGGGCTCTAAACTCCAAGCAGCTGGCTTCGTGTCGTTTTTACGTTCTGTATCGGTACTGCCGGTTTCAAATGATGAAGTGTCGTCATTGATTTTGTGTTCAGTGATACTTGAGTCCTCTTCGCCGCAGGATTGATCAGCTTGATTTGACGTTGAAGTAGTGCTTTCGTTCGAATGTGCCGGTTTCAAATCGACGACACTCGATTTCACAAATTCGCTGAACGCCGTCGCGTCTTCGCTCGTTCTTTTGAACATGGCTTCCTTCTTTTTATGCGCCTCTACTTTAGCTTCCTCGAAATGACCGAACGCGTCAAAGTCGACAAGCGACGAGTCCCCTTCTTCAGGTTCTAAATCAAGGTCGTGCCGATCAATATTATCGTCGATTGGAGGCGGGGCTGTGGAAAAATCACCGAAATCATCATCGGATTCTGAGATTCTCGCACGTATTTTTGCAAGCTTCACTTTAAAAGGCGGTGGCTCTTTCGGACTGGCGGTAACAACAGGCTTTTTCTGGAACACCGGCGATATCGGGTCGTCCAAATCATACAGACCGTCGTCAGCACTTGATTTCGGTGGATTCGAACTGAATAGGATGGGATCTGAAGCTTTTTCTGCAAAAATGTTTGGAGTGGGAAGAGATGTCGTGCTGGCGCTAAAAAATAGATCCTCGGACGACTTGCCATTTCCAATAGAATTACTCAGAATTGTCTTCGATAAACTCGGTAATTCCAGGGATGTGACCGATTGTATGTCATCTGTTTTAGACATATTATTTGAAATAAACGATTTTTGAAAAGGTTCTGGCGCAAAGACAGGTACGGGAGGCACAGACTGAAAATTAGAAAAATCGTCTTCCACCGCAGGCTCATTGGTGCTACCGATTTCCACACCTCGCAAAACTGAATATTTATCAGCGCCGTCGGACTCTCCGTTCGAGCTGGCATCAGTCTTTTGCGAAGATACCGGATTGAGTTCTCGAAAAACAGAATACTTGTCCTTTTTTTCAGCCATTATAGTTGGTTGAACGGATATGGATGTGTTGCTCGTAGTGTTGTCAAGCCCCGGAAAAGCTGCAAACAAATTTGCGTCCTGCTTTGGTAATGGTGCTTGCTCGGCACTTTTAAAGTCGTCAAAATCGTCGTTATTAGTTTTCATTTCCGTAGTGTTCACTCTCTTTGGCTGCTGAGAACCAATGTTTAGCCTCCTAGCAGCAGAATGGAGCACTTTTGAGGAGGTGTCATCAAATTTTTTGAAGTCAATGCCTCCAAGTAATTGTTTCGGAGGTCTTTGGGGCGATAAATCTGTAGTGGAAATAGATTTTGGGCTATTCATAATGTCACGGTCAGGATAAGACGTGGTTTGCACTTTTTCGGCACCAGAAAATGTGGAGAAAGATTGGAAATCGTCAAAATCATCTGAAGCGGCCGCATTTTCAACTTTGACAGATTCAAATGCAGAAAACGACTGAAAGTCTGTAAATGCATCAGCACTGTTGGAGCTGACAGGTTTAGGTTGTGCTGAAACCAGCGGTTGGATTACGAACCCAGCAGTTTGATTTGTCGGATTTACAACAGGTGCCTGCAAGTTGACAAGTTCACTCAAGGCCGAGTTAGTCTTCTGAGGTAGCTTTATATCCGGCATCGGCGCTGCTGGTAATCTCATGACGTATCTCACAGTCAGATCCATTTCACCTTTTTGCGCCAATGCGATCAAGGCCAGTGCAGTGTAGACTTCTGTGAAAGTTAGCTGCCCAGGGCTAGATTGGTTTACAGCGGTCCATATATGTCCCAAAACATCCTTTGGTAGGCCAGAGCTCAAGAATATCGGATATAATAAACTTGTGTCTGCGAAACTATTGGAGGTGGCACAATGTTTCAGAACTTCTTTGTACAACTGCGGAATAAGATTGGGATTAGTCATCCACGCAGGCAAAGTATTTATACGTGGAATAGATGCAGGTGCAGGAGGATGGAAAACAGCATCGGCAATATAAGGTCGAGTTTGTCGGGCCTCTTGGAAATTCAAGTGAGACTGATGTCCGGGCATCAAGTGAGGATTTGAATTCTGATGTGAAGGATATTTAAGTGCAGTATCCGGGAACACATTGGGCTGAATAATGGATTGATAACTAGGCGGCATAACAGCACCAGGAGGAATGGCGTTAACGGATGGGCCGGTAGCAGTCACACCCTGCCAGCTTCCTGGAACATTTTGTTTGACGTTGGTCTGATTAAATGTTCCTGCCAAAGGAGGTTGAACAAACTGCTGATTATGACTGACACCAGAGCGATCTATTGGATGTAGGTTCAAGTTTTGATTACCTTGCGGTAAAACAGTTAGATTTTGCTGCCGCGCGTAAACATTAGGCGCTGTTACAGGCGCAATAAATTCGTTAGACTCCAGACTAAGATTCTTCCAATCGGCAGAGCTGGAACTTTGCTTCACTGCGGCGCCTTGTGGCCGTTTTCCGGCATGTCTGGCAGGTTGCTGGAACTTGAAGTTGGCTCTTTGGTTGGAGCCGGAAAGGTCAAAAGAGGATAATATCTTGGCATTCAAGTCGATAGGTTGCTTCACTCCACCTTGTGGTGCTGGCTTCACCGGAAGACTCTGCTTCACAGGAGCTTGCAGAAAATCTCCGAAATCGTCCATTGGCACAATTTAACACATCACAATCACTTGTAATTAAAATGTAAAAATTAGACTTGACACACAGCTAGCTGAAAATAAAATCACCGTACATTGAACTCAATGTTGATAATATTCCGTTCTTTCACTAACACGTCCTTCATGTCTAAGTGTTTACATAAATATCAAAACAACACATCAGTTAGAATATTTTATATAGAGAAATATCACCACTAGAAGAGCGATGGAGCAGATCGGAAATACAGTGATGGTCATACGGTAGGGAGTGCCACTGTAGTCTATATAGTGAATGCATGCATCATCACAAATTGAGAATCAGGGAGACATGAATATTTTCCACTCATGATAATTTACAAACAAAACACATCTTAGTTACCTTTCTATCATATATAGCCTATGTAATATGCATGCACTGCCATAACAATTGAAAACAACATACATTGTAATAATAATTGAAGCCGCATTCATAGTCATGTATGTTCTATCGATTCACCAGATCCAAAGAAGAGCTTGCATTTGCAATCTGGCAGTGATGGCAAGAAAGATATCGCACTGGTGGTATATATTCTCATAAAATTCGTATGACCAAAGAGAAAAGATTGCAGATCTATATCATTTTACAAAGTTTTCATAGCAAGCATTCAACATTGCATTGCCTATTTGTAGAAGATGTTCAGTAAATTCTCAATTAAAGCCACCAATACCTTATCCATATGAAAAAGATAATCAACAGCACCACAACCGCTGCTATTTTGGCATAGGCTGATCTCAGATTCAACGAATATGCATCTTGCTTATACTTCTGTGACAAAGTGGCAAGGTTACTAGCTTTGTTTCCAAGTTCATCGAGAGCTACTCCACGCTGCAGGACGTCATCAATGTTGGATACCATGATTCTTTGGACATCTTGTAGTTCGTTGGCGACATGTGATAAGTTATGCTTCGTCCTGGAATCTGCATAGCTCTTTTTTGTCTTTTGGATATATGTGTCAAACTCTATGAATGCATAGGGCCTTGCTACTGAAGTTACTCTGTTGCCATATTGCACAAAGAATTCTGATTGCAGTTCCTCTAAGAATGAAAACGCCAATTTTTTGCTGAATGCTCTCTCACATAGGACCAGGTAACATATTCCTTTTCCTATCATGTAGTGAAATACCAGAGGACCAGTTTCGATCGTGCATCGGTCTGGACTTTGCTGATTCAATTTTCGGAACAACATCTTGGCTTGATTTTGATAGTCTGTCAGACTACGTCCACCTTGTTCATCTTCTTGCATCGACGCAGCAAGGGGCAAGCCATCTGCCACACGGGCAATCATTGTCAGTAGAACCATGCTCGTTGGATAAATGTTTATATATAGCAATATTAATAATACCTTAGAAATATATATGACTTCAGTATTTCGGATATCATTAAAGATCTAATAAACACCTGCATTACTAATGAGTGTGGTATATGGACCATATGGTACACACTGTGCCGTACTACACATACACATTATACAACAGTCAGAACAGTGACTAGACTACACGACATAACCGTGGCCTAGTAGGCCATGACATAACACAACTCAAACAAATTTCAAAATTGGTGTAAGAAATAAAAGTGAATCCCATTGTTGTTCCATGTTCGTCTGCCACGTAGATACCTAGAACTACACGTCTCATCAAAGACCACTATGTTCTGAAATATCCTGAAGCAACAATTTTCCGGAAATTCATGAACAATTGAACATCAGATTTCGATTTGAAAAGCAATGAGATCATTACCAGCAATCATAAACAAGCCACGTACTGGGTTGATTATTTTGCATACTTATGTTGCGCATTATCGTAAGTATCAAATCTAGTAGCCTTATCACCAATCATTTCGACTGATGAGACTTTATTTTCACCGTAGATATCCATGTACGTCGGGCCGTAACTGCCACACTCCAAACCCCCAATTAGTGAGGACCGACATCGAAGGGGCCTAAAATTATATCGCAGATCAACGTAAATTATAGGAAGTGTCTATTCGTTCGGTCCGTTTATTTTGCGGGAAATTCATACTTCGCAATTTTCTTTGCGCCTGGCGCGATTTATAGAAATTAAATATCTACTTTTTAATATGTGCACCCTCATCGCCCCACGTAAAAAACACGGATACTAAATAAAACCGATAAATACCGCCGCTGAAAGCATCAATAATAAATATGTGGTCCATAGGCGGATGCGCCTAGGTGGCCGGTGCGGAATAGTCATGTGCTTACTATTTGAAGTCACCATACCTCCCTCAGCTCTACCGAAAAATCAGGTGGGTTGAGACAGGGTGAAAAGTTCATTGCAATATATGCGATTATCAATATTATAGACAAAATTCAAATCAGAAAATGAATATTTTTTGCGCTTCGCGACACTACGAACATGGTTTTTGAGTGCACTGAAACACCAAAACGTACTGTTATGGTGTCAGCATAGTGTCCTAGATGGTGTCGACACAAGCAAATCTCACGGCTCAGTGAAATTGTATCACGTCACAATTTCCATTTGGCTACAGGCAATTTGACGGTCATTTTTGACCGGCTTGCCG
Source organism: Botryllus schlosseri (assembly GCF_051294905.1). Lineage (NCBI taxonomy): Eukaryota > Metazoa > Chordata > Ascidiacea > Stolidobranchia > Styelidae > Botryllus > Botryllus schlosseri. Next base: position 17,848,012 of record NC_137237.1, read on the forward strand.
AGCATTAAATTTGGTAACACGAGTATCAATCAAAAGCTGACTCTGCACTGATCACGAAAATATAAATTTTATTCCGCTCGCGGCCCTGGAACCCCACAATCAGCTCCGAATTTTTCATCGTTTGGAGATTGGCATTGGGACGCAAGCCGTCCGCTCTTTTTCTCTTGAGCTACTCTCTTTTTCTCTTGAGCTACTCTCTCGTTTCGCCAGACAGCATTGTTGCATCCCAATGCCAATCTCCATAACAATGAAAAATTCGAGGCTGATTGTGGGGGCCGGTTCCAAGGCCGCGAGCGGAATAAAATTGATATTTTCGTAAACAGTGCAGAGTCAGCTTTCGATTGATACCCGTTTTACCAAATTTAATGCTCTGCAAGCCGGTCAAAAATGACCGTCAAATTGCCTGTAGCCAAATTGAAATTGTGACGTGATACAATTTCACTGAGCCGTGAGATTATTGGCTTATGTCGACACCATATAGGACGCTATTTACTTCGTTTCCATGCTCGGCCGACGGTCAGCCGAAAGGCCATGACGCATGCGTTGTGCATGTCGGCCGTGTTTCCATGACCAGGCGTAATCCGACCGTGACTTGGCCGAACTAGGTGGGCGAAGCGATCGCAATGACGTTTTTGGTAGGGATGGTGTGAACGTGAGGTTCACGTTCGCGTTCTGTGTGTGAACTTCGGAAATTTAGAGGTTCGAGTTCACAACAGAACCTTGGTAGGTTCTGCACTGTGAACCTTTTTCATATATTACAATTTTCACTTCATTATAACATCTTTCTTTGGTTCAAATTTATTGCATTTCAATTGTGGGCCACTCTATGCATGGCGATGGCAGCATTATAAATCAACACTAAACGAGCATGCACCTTGACAATCTCAAAAGTTGTACTTACTTTGTTACAAAAGTTTGCTCGGAATATCTAACTTTTCATTCGTAAATATTTAGTGACTCTCTGCTGTGAGTTTGACCCGCAATCACCCAACATCACGAACGAAAGACGTAGTCAGCGAATGATTCTTGTTCAATGTTCAACCAATCAATGAGATTGTTATCGTTTTCTGATGCAAAAAATCTAGCAGGCGTTACGGGGTCAATCTTAACTGCATCATTATAACCTAATCCGTGCGATTGAGGTGTTGGCTACTGCTATATCTCGTTAATGAGGTCGAAATTGTTGGCAAAGCGACGAAAGATATTGATTTTAAAGGGATTATTATGTCCTTTGATTGCTCAGTTGATACATTTAGCGACGTTTAAGACGCCAATATGTATTTCGGCATCGTGGCATTATGTGGCCCGAGTCGTCGCTAGGTACCGTGTACATTAATATAGGCTATCACTTCACCGAAAGATAGGGTTTGAATTAGCAATATGACGTAACGTGACGTCATGAGGCTCACGTTCGTGTTCACACAGAACCTTTAAAAAAGGTTCGCGTTCACACGAACCTGAACCTTTCAGAGGTTCACACCATCCCTAGTTTTTGGCTTACTTTATGTAATAATTTCATAATAATCACAAGATTGCGATAAATGACTCGGTAGGAATGAGCCTACTTTATGTAATCATTTCATAATAATCACAAGATTTCGATAAATGACTCGGTAGGAATGAGCCGAGATGACTTGTAGCGGTCATTCAGTCAAACAACACGCTTTGACCTTGAACACGTAGGCCTAAATCCATCCATCATGTAAAATGGTCATGATGGACCAACTGCTTAAAACTAACAGAAGATAGATGAACCAATTGCTTAAAACTAACAGAAGATAAAATAAAATGGAAAAAAAGATGAAAATTGGTGGAATATCTTAGTATGTGGGGGATATAGATATGGGATATCGTGGTTCAATAATTTCGAGCGCAGAATAGTAACTTGTCCAGTAGTCTACCGGTACTACTGTTTCGTCGTCATGATTCAGACATGAACTTCCAGTGTCCTGTTGATGATTTGCTTACAAGGGGAATGTGAATAAGTTCACCTAGTTTGTGATCAAACGGTATAGTTTGTATTGTACCCTTGTACCAGAACACAAACCCTCGAATTGTGGCAGCAGCGTATGTGATCATATCGCGAAGATTTCGGTAGCCTACGGGTAATTCGTAGCAGTACCGGTACTACTAAATTCCATTGCAATCATAATTAAATTCCGGGTTTTTTCAAGGCGTCCAAGATCCGCCCGGAGTGCAGCCACAGTTAATTTGATACGAAAAGTGTATTGTAAGTATAGCGAATACCAATTCGCTAATCCAAGACACGGCGCAAGCATGGCCGAAGGGCTAAGCCGAAGGATTCACTCGATGGCCGACGAGTCGGCCGACGTGGGTGTGCAATCTGCGCATGCGCAACAAAATTCTCTCGTTCGTCGGCCGAATCTCTCGAAAATGGGCCCATCGGCCGTGCATGGAAACGCAGTTTCTGATTTCACTGAGCCGTGAGATTTGCTTGTGTCGACACCATATAGGACACTATGGTGTTAGCATCCGACGACGTGGGGGGTCGTGTGGCAAGATAGCGCAGTGGTATGATCCGCGGCTGCAACACCAATGGGTGCGGGTTCGAGTCCGACCGAGGTCGACTTCCGAATTCCGATACCTAAGTGTTGGAGGTTTACCTAGGCTCCTCCTCGCCACATCATCCGCGTCAGCGGTGTCTTACAAAAGCGTAGAGGTGGGCCGTGCTATAAGTCGGCAGTTACGGAAAATATGAAGAACATCGGCCTGGTGTAAATGACCATAGCAGTCGACAAACACCATGAATACCCCAAAAACAAACAAACGTGGGGGGTCCGAGGGTCCGGGGCCAAATCCCCTAGAAGTATTTGGCGTGTTTTATCAAATGATCTAATATTGCCATTAATTTACAACTTATTCTAACGAATAAACGAAAACCTACTATCTTATACTAGTATGTGACTGCTAATAATAACATTTCCATTATAGGAAATACTCTCGCCGACCTGCTCGCTACAAATTCGACAGTTCCAAAGTTTTTTGTCATATTATTCCACAATTTTCAAACTTTAGCATTTAGCAGACAAAGGGTGCGTTTGGTTAAATATTTACGAGCAGAAATTCTCGCAAAAATCCACAGTGAATCCATCAAATGCGAACCTATTCGCAACAATGGTCCTTTCGAGGGAGATCGCGTAGTGGTGGCCGTCGGCGGACCAGATTCAAGTCCCGCCGTCAGAGGTTATTCTGGGCTCCTCGTCCCCGCGTCGCTGTTCTTACAGCCACAAAAAAGTCCAGAAAATAACCCAATGAAAAACGAAAAACAGACAAGAGCAAGAGAGAGCGTCTAACAAAAGATCGACGAATATCCGACACTCGACGAGCATGCTGTACACATTATAATTGAAATATAAGCAATTTCTACTGAATGAATACTATTGTAAGTCCTCAAGATTACCGGACCACGATCTGACCAATCGATCTCGCCTTCTCTGACATGCCACCTCATTCTGTCGCTTGCTTTTCTATATTATCTTATTTTACTTTTCATTCAGTATTCATGCATCCTCTTTACATCGCCTAGGTCAGGAGTTGTCAAACTGGAGCATTTTGAGGTGGGCCGCAGAATTAGTGAAAGTTTAGTTACATTTTTTATGTTTTATTCGCTCAAAAATCGATTCGTATTATGAAATTATACGTAAGCTATTCATTAAACTCATTTTCATCCGGCTCTGATGAGACGTTGGCACGTATGGACTGGAGTCATGGTAGTAAAGGGCGCACCACCGCGACGAATCGTATTGGATTTAGGATTTAGCGCAGCACATCAATCTTTGAAGTCCGTTTGAAACGTACGGCCTTGAAATCATTGCACAAAATGTAAGAATAAGAGTCACATGAATTGATTGTATCATTGGAATGAATCTTCTGATATCGCAACTTTAGTAGGGAAGACATAGGCCTATACCAGTGGTCGGGAACCTTTTTTGTCGGAAGAGCCATATTGGCCCTATTTTTTCGATCTCCACTACCAAAGAGCCATATATGCCAATCAACTGTTACGTCACAATTTGAAATTCGTGGTGTCATGGTAGCACTAATTCAAACTCACTACATGGGATTTCACGTTTGCGCCACGGTGTTTTACAAAAAGCCCAGAAGGGGGCCGTGCTATAAGTTACAGAATAAAAATGGAGAATATCGGCCTGTTGTAAATGACCATAATAGTCGACAAACACCATGAATACCTCGAACAAACAAAACAATGAATCGCAATTCATCGTAAGTAGCGTATAATTTATTATTTGTAACTGTTATAAATCGAATGTGACTGTCACATTGATTCCGAACATCTAAATACTTATCGACTTCTCAATTCTCAAAGTATTCGGTGGTAACATAACGTTGCGCTACACGCATACATTTATCGCCGGTACTACACAGAACGTGAAACGTGGATAGCTATGGCGTTTGTAACTCGAGTTAGTAATTGTGAATCTCACATCCACAACAGTTCATTTCGCGCCGTAGATCAGGAAGACAATGCGTATTTGGAAACTGCGTTTTGAAATGGGCGTCGCCATGTCTGCTATGCTCTTTGAATCAACGTATTCCACAATTCAAGATTTCGATTCGGATACACAGCCCCTCGCCAGGAGGTTTGACTCACAACTGTCACCAGTCACTTCGATGGCGTGGGTTCGAATCCCATCGATGCCACCACGCCAGGATACAGATTGGCTTTACCTCTCAAAGACATGTTTATACTGCCACGAGAATAATTCTTTTGGCCGTGATGAAAATATACCAACAAGTCGCTGCAATATTGATAAATTTAGTACAAAAATAAATATCTGGCAAAGAGCCATATTTTATACCCGAAAGAGCCATATATGGCTCGCGAGCCGTAGGCTCCCGACCACTGGCCATACAGCGTGTACAGTGTACATACAGCGTGCATATTAAAAAATTCTTCCTCCGCGGTCTCTGCAGTATTCCATTCACCAAAGAAATGTTTGAAGCTGGCTCAGAATGCTGGTTATATTATTCCCCACCATAGTCGAACTAAAACCCCAATCACGCAGTGGATGCGGGGGTTAGATCATTGGTTTCGCGACGTGAATGTGAGTGGAGCAGCGGACGGCCATAATATACACCAGAATTATACGATCTACCAGTGCCGTAACTTCCGCACCCCAAACCCCCAATTGGGGGAGCTCGAATGGGCCGAAAACGAATTCGATGGTCATTTCTTTGAGAAGATTTATTTAATCGAATATTTTCGTCGCGCCTGGCGCGATGCAATATTACTGGCGTTCTAGGTTGAAATATTTTTAGTAGTAAGATAAAATGCGGATGTTTTAGAGAAGTATAGGCATATAGGCGCCGGCGATTACCACGCATTGACTCTAAGGATAAGAGGTGGGTCACAGAACTTTTTCGAACCACGGCCGAAGAAAGGTTGAGAAACCCTGGCCTAGGCCAAGGCAGATGTCTGATTTCAAAGACTACTCCAAGTCGTTTCGACATTGTATTGCAATTTGAACTGAACTGATAAAATTGCAAATATACCGAACCAAAGAAAATCATCAAAAATAATGTGACAGCGGACACTAGGCCGAGGTGGATGCCAGATCACGAGACCGCAGCTGGTCGGTTCGGTATCTTCCGATCTGTCCATTACATAGCATTGCGTCTTCTATATCGTATTGTAGCCTACATCGTGTGGGCACATGAAAACTGAATCTGACGATTATTGATAAAGGTTCGCGTCGCAACTACTAAGGTCCGGTAGAGATCCGTGGTTCGTCATTTCTTGGAGCAGGTTATGTTTATATAGCTCAGTGGTTGAGATTGAGGAGTGAACATTGAACAGAACAATGATCAATTGATCATATCTCTCTCTGGTATGTTGCAGACCATTATACGTTTACAATCTCTGTAGTTGCACTTGTTGGAAAATATACCAGTTCAATTTAGGCAAGTGCTACGGACGAAAAGAAAAGTGAATGAGAGCCTGGATGTAAAGAGTCGCATACTTGAGTCATGACTTCGTTAGTGTTTTGGGGCTGTTTGTTCACTGCTTTCGGACCAGCTGCATCCATGGTGGTGTTGACGATCGCCAGATACCCTCTCCGGGTTATCCTTCTCGTCGTCGGGGCTTTCTTCTGGCTGGTTTCGCTGTTGCTAACATCACTGCTGTGGTTAGCAGTCGTGCCACTCCGTGAGGAAGCAGCCTTCGGACTATTCATTGGAGTAATGCTCCAAGAAATACTGAGGTTTTCAATGTTAAAACTGATGCACAAAGCAGATGCTGGACTAGAGGATTCATTGAGCGAGGAAGAAAAGAAGTCAATCGCCAGACATAGACTGCCTTATGTCATTGGACTCGGATTCGGACTAATGAGTGGATCGTTTTCTATTCTCAATCTCCTCTCGCTGGCACACGGACCTGGAAATGTTGGAATCAACGGGAATTCTTCCAACTTTTTCCTCATGTCTGCTTTGTTAACTAATGCGTTTGTACTTCTGAATACCTTCTGGACCGTAATTGTGTACGATGGATTGTCTAAACGAAAATATTTGTCTGTAATTATTGTGATTTCTTCTCATTTTTTACTTTCTGGACTTACTCTCCTCAATACTGATGGCGATTTGTATATAATTTCCTTGGTTTTTTCATATGTTTTCCTGTTCTTGATGATGTCATGGTCATTTAAAATTGTTGGAGGGTCTTTGAACAATCTTAAAACTGTCATCTCATCGCTATGTTGAAAGGATCAAAGCTGAAAGACCAACCACAGTAATAACTTGTAGGCCTGCTGATTGTAACATATTTTCATATATAATACCTAATATTCAACTGTTGGGGGTAATAATTAGGCTACTTCATGATTAAGATCAACAGAGAGACATAATTTCTCATTGCTGTGTAAGACTCATCACTTCCAGAGCAATGAAGTGAGAAAGATGGTTGTGTCTTGTACATGAGTAATTGCATTATTGTTGCCAGAATCGATAAGCCCATATATATTTTTGTCATAATTAGAATGTTGGTATGTTATGATCATGATGTAATTTTTCTAGAATTGATTGTCATGCCCATTGCCATGACCCACCGGATGTCACACATTTAGATTCAAAACTTTCGTCCAAATTCAATGTGTCGTGAATTACCATATGGGAAAATTGGTAATATTGAAGTTTGATCTGCGTATTGATTCTCAAATAACATATCTATCAGAAAGAATGCATGAGCAGTACATCTGTATGTTGGCCTACCAGGAGTATTTGTAGAAATTGCAACTAGGGGATTTCAGTGCCCATACACTTTCCAATGACCGTTTATCATACAAATTGTTGATGATATCTTTTGTACTCCAGCAGGTTGAGTAGTTGAATCTTACTTATTTATCAAAATGTGATGCAACTGTCGAAACAATGCATAGACTAGATCTCTGTGTGTGTTTGTTTGTGATCATTTGTGGTATAGGCTCTGCGACGGACGTGGCCGAGGAAAGCTTGACACTGAAGGTCACAAATCAAGCCCAGCTTTATACAGTTTTCAACTTCTCAGTTATTACAAGCTATGCAGGGGCTGCGGAAGGTAATAATAATACACTCCTTAATTTTCTTGCTTTGTTATCGCTGTTTGTGTTCGGCGTTGAAGAACCCCTTGAAGGGCCAAATATTCAAACTTATGAGTATGGTACTAAAAAAACAAATTGTATTTATTTTTGTGTTACACATGATTTGAGATATATATATTTTCTGGTGTCACAGCCAGAGGTGGTCAGTAATGAAGTACTTCTACTTTTTGAAGTACTTGAGGTAGATTTTGCCTACTCGAACTACTTATTGAGTAGTTATGATTTTAGACTACTTCTACTTCTACTTGACAGTTTTCAGTTTCTTATGCAAAAATATTTGTGTACAATATCTACTCACTTACTTGTAAACCGCCACTCTTACTTCTACTTGAGTAGAAATTCCGGCGTTACTTCTACTTCCACTTGAGTAGCGGCGGTGACTACTTTGACCACCTCTGGTCACAGCAAACCGTGAAATTTTGATCTTATCTTTCTTTGTTCCAGGCTACCATTATCACCTTTTCCCCCGAAACATCGGTAATTTGGTGAAGAAATACAGTGTCGCCGAGTTTCATTTGTCGATGACGCAAGGTCTGTGGAGATATGAAAACTGGGGATATCCGGATTTTTCAGCCCCACCTGGGGCTCAACTCTGGGTTTGGTTTCAGCATGGTGTGAAAGAGTGAGTCAACGTCTTTATTAAAGGTTCACTGCACTCTAAAAATGATGTGGTCTCAAATTGAAGGGCAAAACGAAAAAAAATTTGGCCGCAGCCGTTTTTTTCAGAACGCCACCGTAATGGAGCTGCAATTTATTGAAATTTCAATAGCAACTTCACGCTGGATCAGTCACGCAGAGATCGAACTTTATATAGTTGTCAGCCGATGTTATGAAGCAAATATGTCGTACATGCCCTATGTCCTAAAGAAATAGAATACACTAGGCCCGATTTTGATATAAATATCCTGACTGAACATCTTCCGTTGAACGCAGTATCTAAACCACCTTGGCGTGTACGACGTATTTTCTTCATAACAACTGACAACTATATAAAGTTCGATCTCTGCGTGACTGATGGAGCATGAAGTTGCTATTGAAATTTCAATAAACTGTAGCTCAATTACGGTGGCGTTCTGAAGAAAACAGCTGCGGCCAAAATTAGTTTGTCGTTTTGCCCTTCAATTTGAGACCACATAATTTTTAGAGTGCAGTGCCCCTTTAACTAGATATCGTGAATGTGGTCTCTAAACATTTTTTGTTACACGTAATGTGCTTTAATATTGACTAGGGTAGATTGGTCTGGCATCTAGGGTAGGTTGTCTCGATGCCTACCTTTGTCATCATAATATAATTTGTGCAGCAGCGGTATCTCTTGAGATACTTGAAAGTTATGAGCATACATGAAATTCAAGCGATAAAATATCTTGCTCAATTCTAGAATCCAGTATTTGTGCTATCTCTCACCCAACCACTTACCACCAACACATAGCCATCCTAAATACTTCAGGGTTATGCGAAATAATTCTTGTTGTTTTCCCCGTTACGCATTGACTGCACTAGATGTGTGATGTCTTGAAAATCTCTTGCATGGTCGAAGGCCCAACAGCATGAAACTACTCACTATAGTCTATAGGTGCTTGATTTTGATTTGATTAAAATTATAGTTTTAAATTTTGATTAAAGATGTATTTTCACGTTGGAAAACCGTTTGTGTATTTTTGTCCAGTGTTGATGCAGCTTGGAGAGGTTTCGCCAACGCGCTATCTGGATTGCTCTGCGCTTCGCTGAATTTCATCGGTAAAACCGAAACTGTGATCCCAGAGCTATCATTTCAGCCAGAAGGCTATCTGTCAGGTATAAGCTTGAAATGAAATTTCGTCTTTCGTAAATCCGATGGCCAATTTTCAAATAGGCGAAAATAGGCATTATATAAGGTATGCAGTACTGCCGAGGGAGAATCTATGCACTGAAAACCTCACACCTTGGTTGAAGCTGCTTCCTTGTGGATCAAACGTGAGTTTTGCCAGTTGATGAGTTTTGGTTGTGGCTCGGCCGTGATTCGATTGTGTTTAGAGTCCTTACTTGCAATTCTGTATGATATACACAGATGTGGTCAAAGTAGTCAGCGTTTCCACTCAAGTAGGAGTAGCATTTTTAAGACCTGTCCAAATTACTTCAAGTAGAACTAGAAAATGAAAGGTTTGAAAAGAAATCAATCTATTTCAAAAATTAGCGAGCCATCAAAGGGTCACACATCTGTTGTAGTTGATCAAAAGTGGCTACTTTCGAAGAAAAAAAATGGTAACTGTGCATTGGTGGAATCCTCGGAAGTATATTTTTAGTATCTGTGCTACAGCCGGGTTCGATTTTACACGGTTCTTATGATAATGTCACTCATGAGTGATGTAAACTCATTCTGACACTACTTTCAACTTTCTAAAATCCAAATTCAAAAAAGTAAGCAGTATTGCAGAAGAACAGTACAATTAGAAGTGGCTCGTGCAGGCAAAAGATTGTAAAAGGAGAAGTACTTCGTTACTGACCACCTTTGGATATACCTATTTGAAAGATCCGTCCACAAGCTGTACTATTGCTGTATGACTGCTAGCATATTGTCAATACTTGTCTAAATGCAATTTTCGGAATACTCTGGTTCATAGAATTATAGAGTGCCATAACAGCACCAGTAATGAGGTTTGGAACAATATCGATATTTAATGCGATCCGAAAAATGTAACGAATATTTTACTATCACAGAACGGGATATCACGCTTGATTGACCCGGCAAATCTTCACCATAGCAGATTTCTTTCGCTCGGACTGGACTTCAAATACACCTGCACGGAGGTGAGAATTTACTGTGCTACATAGGGCTCTGTCATGTAGATGTAGCAGCCTGAGCTAGATCCACTACTTGGGCTTGAGTACTGACAGTAATCAGCAGTTCATCAGTTTTGGCAATTTCAATGCTAGGAACGATATAAATTCAACGGTTGACTTTTAATTTGCTGTTCAAGAGGTTGATATTACATTGTATTTTGACTTCAAAAACTTATGCTATATGTTGAAGAGTGTCATCTTGCAGGAGATATGTACTCGCAAAAGAATGGAACTTTCCCAGTCCGTCTCGACTGTCTTTGACCTGCAACTTGGTCCTAAGAACAAACCAGGTATAGAATAATAAGAATAACTCACTTTTCATTGCTAGAAAACTTCGATTCAGACCGATAAAGCAAATTATAAATAAAATTTCTAGATTTTTCAATTGAAGAAGTTCTGGGAAGGAGGTTAAAAGGAACGTGCCCCCTGGCAAGCAAGAGCCTGGTCAAATTTGTAGTTCCGGATAATGTGATCCTGCAACCGTTGCCGACTTACAGCGACGGAAATTTGCGAGTGTACGATTTGGTGTCGATGAAAAAAACCGGGAACATCAAGGCAAAATGGAGTAATGCCGCTGTTTCCTCATCGGGTGTGTGGTAATTCACCGTTGTCACTCAAGGTTATCATCTTTTTGCAGTCTTTTATGACTGCCCTGCTCCCTAGTATTATATGTGTCATGCTGAATAGCCTAGCAGGGCTGGACATTGAACAACTTCAGCGAGTCAACGCGTGTGTTATACCCGGAACCAGTCAAAAGTGGTCATCGTTGGTACTCAAGTGGCAGAAGTAAAAGTAACGCCATATATTTATACACAAGTAAGAGCGGAAGTAACGGCTTCCAAGACATATGAAAACTACTTGATGAGGTAGTTGTAGTGAAGATCTGAAAATTACTTACTTGAGTCGCACATTCTATTAGCAGCTGCTTAATGACACTACTATTTCAGGGTTGTAATGACTCAAGTCACGATTTTATGATGACTCGAGTCATTTTCTCAAAATACGGAAATGACTCGACTCGAGTCAATCTGTGTATTGACTCGACTTGGAACCAAGTCATATGACTCGAAACTTAGACGACCAAGACCAACATTTCATTGTAATTTCGAATAATAGTAAAGTAACCACACTTGGGATTTCGTGTATTGGTACTGGTACTTGCAAATACGACCACAGAAACTGCTTAAAGTGAGGAAAATTAGTATATTATAAATGCGAACCATTCGATATCACCAAACAGAGTTATAGAAAGTGGGTTTACAAGACTTTAACAGGAAACTGAGCAGTCAACACAATGACTTGGACTCGGACTCGACCCTCTTCCCGCTGACTTGCACTCGAACTTGACTCTGTGGTCAATTGAAAATGACTCGACTTGAGACAAAACTGTAAAAGTGAGATTGACTTGTGACTCGGAGCCATGTGACTTGGTTGCAACCCTGATCTATTTTACAAAATCCAAAGTGTAAAAATAATTAGTTTTGTCTAAAGAGCTGTTAGTAGCATAATATTGAATGGAGTGCCGTAATGATGAAAACTGAGAGTCTGAAACTCTCATGTACAACTATGGTATTTAGATGACATTCCGCATCTGCTAGCCCATTGCCACATCACCGGCATTGGCCAACAAGACGGAGGCATCCGATGTCAAATCGCAAACACTGCAAGCGGAAACGTGTCCTCGACTATCATGCAGACCGTGCCGTGGTTTCTTCAAGTCTATCTGCACACTCTTTCCGTAACTGATCAAAGCGGAAAGAAAATGGAAATAGGTAACCTGAGTGCTGTTCGAATTCTAACCTCCACAATATATCTTAATATGTGCCGTTTCAGGGGATCTCACTTTTCGGCCGGCGAAAATCAGGCAATCGCCCCATTTCATCGAATATCGCTTAGTTGTTCCCGAAAAATCTACTGTCGTTATTACTATGCAATTTACGAGAGGTTTTTTGACTTGGACCGAGCATCCGCCGGACGCGAATCATGGATTTTATATCGGGTGGGACTTTGCTGGATGTTTTGGAATTGTTATGCTACGTTTATCACGCAAACTGTGTTGCTAATTTAACGTACGGTTAAATTGAGAAGAGAGAGAAATGAATTTATATCTATCTGGGCATCTATGTTATCTGGATTTGGTTTTAGACATGGGATTTCGAATATTGGCTTCTTGCTACTTTGAGTGGATTTGATTTGAAATTATTGTGAAATGGAACCAAGATCTGTCGTTCACCTTGATCTAAAACAAAATTTGAAATTGAAAATACTGGATTCGTCTGTGTCGTTCAGGTCTACTGTGATTTCCGTGGACGGTCAGGAGATCGGACTTGGCCGTGAAGGCACTCAACGTATATATACTGAAATAATGCAAGTAATCATACCGGTGCCCGACTTCTCCATGCCGTATAATGTGATCTGTCTGGCCTGTACGGTGATCGCGATTGGATTTGGGTCACTGCACAATTTGACGACCAGGTGGGTTGAATTTGAAATATCGCAGCTTAAATCAGCTCCTCTACCTAGTATATGTTATGAGATGAAATACTTCTGTAGCGAAAGTGTTGGTCCATAGGTTGGTTGATCATAAAAATTGTGATAAGGTTCTTAAGGGTACATAACTACAATATGCTATTGTATGGTATATTGATGCATAAATGAACGGCTGACACTCGTCAGGGGAAAATTGTGATATTTCCAGACGTGGTCTAAGTAGATCCTGTGTCTTATCTAACAAAGCTATCCTATCTGTTTTTTTCATCCATATTACCCACATTAAAAAGCTTCAGTGACCAATGGACCATGCTAGTTTTTTATATCAGTAATCAAGTAGTTGAATTATTGTTCAGAATATTCAAGAAAGTGGATCCGGACGAAGCCGATCAAAGTTTGCTGTCTCGACTGAAGGGCCGTTTATCAGCTATTAAGACCAGGATCGTGGGTCAAGGCACTCCTCCGTGATTATTAGCGGCGACACGTCAAAGGTGTTTTCGTGCTTGTAACGACTGAGCTCTATTGCCTCGCTAGCCATACGCGTTGGAAGTATCTAAAGAAGATGGAGAGGGACATATTTTGTCAGCAAGTCGTAAACGGACGTTCTGTTTGCATTGACCGAATTGCGATACCAGCGAGATCTAATGTACCAGTGTGATAGCTTCATATGATGAAGAGAGATTGATTATCACACTGTATAGTTCGTGTTTTGTAACAGCAATGAAACTGGGATGATGGCGATGTTAAGCTAGTCGCACACTTAGTCATCGCAGAAGCTAATATCTCAGTAACAGCTAGTCGCACACTTAGTCATCGCAGAAGCTAATATCTCAGTAAGTGTGGGGTCGTCGGTGGCTTTCAGCATAGGTCCTCGATTTCAAGTAATAATGATTGTAAGGCTTGCCAAAGCTACGTCAGGCAGAAATTAGTAGTGTGGAGAAGGTTGGGATGGGATGTACCAGACCTTTTGTTAGTCAGTGACCAGACTGCGGTGTTTGAAATCGCAAGAGCGCAACGAAACTAGCAGCAGACAAGGTCTCTGCGCACAAAAAATCCGAAGTGATGACATTTTAATTACTCGCTACGGACTGTTGTCCAAGAGACCGCGCAGTGAGCTGGTGAGTGTGCGGCTGCGCGCAGACTAGTCAAGAATTAGAGGGAACATTGGCAGGGATCATAAATTTAGAGTGTTTGAAAGAAAGCAAATCACATGATTAAAAAGCTCACAGGATTTAAAGTTACACCAGACGACATGTGATATTCCATTCCTCAAGCGAAATATTTATTATACAACTTTATTTGTCAAGATTAACGGCTTTAATCCGACGATTACCAATCTCCCAGATGAGCTAACTGTATGATCTCCGCCTTAGATGCACTTTTTCAAGATTTCATCTGTATGCATCGCTCTGCCCTCACAGCAATGTCACTTGAGAATGTGATGATTGTCCATCCATAAACTCGGTACTTGTCACTTCACAAACTCTAAAACAAAAGTATGTAGTTCTGCTTTAAAAACTTCCTCAGCATAGACACTGTAAATAACATCGCCGCCGAAGTAACGTGACGCATTTCGACCAGTCTGCTGTCGGACCACTCAAAGAGAAGCCTGAACATATTCCCTCACCCGCATGAATCCATAAAACTAGAGTTTCACAGATACCAAATGAAAGATTTATTGTACGATCACACAAGATAGCACCGTACGAGACTTGAAACAGCCACGTACTACGCAGAATGTGAACAGTGCCACCGTACTACTCATCCCTGTGCAGTACCGCCAGTAATCAACCTTGGAACTCCCTGAAGCTCCTTTTCTCTTGAAATTTGGTCTTTTTCTTACTCTTCGGCTTATTCTGCTTGCACCTAGGCTCGACGATCATTCTTAAAGAAGGATCAAAACAAATGATTAAAAACGAAGACGAAACGCAGACTGACATATCCCCCGCACCTTTTCTGGAAACTCTTGTACCTGTCGGTGAGCAAGCCGGCTTCGGGCTTCAGCTCTCGAAGGGAACCCTTCAATTCGTCGCTCAGTTTCACTTCGATGTCTTGCTCCACGAATTTCACATTCGAAAGGGTTACCTGCAAACGCCGTGGAATGCATCAAAAGTTCAAGTACGAGTGTTCACTCTGCGCAGACGTACCAGTCTTGTTTTCTTTTTTCTGAGTTCTCTCCTCTCAGCGTTCCTCCTGTCTCTGGCTTTGATTTCGGCGAGATATGTTTTCGTGCGGAACACCTGTGATGTAACTCGTAGGCTCATGTATATTCAAGTTTCAGTACATTTACAATGACGGACATCCTAACAATCATAGTGGTAGAAAAAGTTACCAGTGATTTCGGCAATTGGCAGCCCCTAATCCCAATCAACCATAACACTAACCTAACCCAAATACAATACATACAAGTGCAGTACATCACAACTTAAGCTCAAATTCAGTGAAACATTTTGATATAATCGCCCCAACTTCCTATTGATACTATACAAAACCAGTCGAAATAAATAGCCCAGCGGTTTCCAAACTTTTTCGGCTAATCACACCCCTAAAGACTAGAGGTCATCAGTAACCTTCTCCTGCTACTTTTCCGTATAATTTTAGTTGGTTGTATTTACTCAATTAGTCTTGCTTGTGTGCTACTTCTGCTACAAAACTTTTTTTATCGCTCCCGACTCTCAAAATTGCCCACGAAGGGGGCGATATCGCCGACTTTTAGGAGTCACTGAAATAACCTCCGCGGCCTATTCTAATTGTTTAGGGAAGTAACGACCGATTATATAAAGCTGATGGTCATTGGCCACGTTCACTTATAAATTCGTAACTACAAAGTAACCGTCGAGGTTTCTTGCACACAAAATTTAACAAATCACCAAACGCTCGCACCTCATTTTCCCGCAACTTCTTGCACCGCTCCTCCTCTTTCTGCTGCTTCTCAAGCTTTTCCCTCAACTCCCGTTTTCGCGTCCTCGTCGTTTTCCGGTCGATAGCCCGAACAGGCGGGTTTTGAACAGTCTCGGCGTTCTCTTCCTCCAGCTCCTCCTCGCTTTCTTGTTTCTCGCCGTCAAACAAACCTTCGGCCATCTCTTGCGAGCGCGTTCCTATATCCGGCAGCTCTTCGTACGGAACGTGCAGGGCTCTCTCGATTTTCTGTTGCGCCTTTTCTTTAGCGAGTTCTACCATGTGAGCCTGAAACACGTGGCAAAAGCGTTTGAGGCAAATACCCACATAGTAGAAACAATGACTTTAATCAGGCTATATTCAGACTCGGAGGCAACTAGGAATCACTGGTTCTTAACGGGGGTGGTGTCAAGCCGGGGATAGACGATCCGTAAACGAGTCCGTCTCTTTCTCTCCCTTTTTCTCTTCTCAAACGGATGCGTGCGAGAGAGACGAGGGACGAGGAAGAAATGAGGAGCAGAAAGAGCAGAACTGTGTGAGAACTCGCACGCGGTCGCTTTTCCGAGTATTTTCCATCCGCTCAGCTGCGTCAGCAGGTCTCTAGTGGTGGGGACATCACACTTTCTGAAGTTGCAGTGCTTAATCATGTGATTTATGCTGTTTTCAGTTGTAAAACAAAATGAATAATATAGAAGATGAGACTCTAATTACCGCTCGGCGCTGTGTATAGTCGTCCAGAGCTAGGGCTGGGCACGAAGATTCGAGTGCTCTAATCTGAATCGAGTATTAATTTTAATGATTCAAGTCGAGTAGAAAAAGACGATTTTTTCGAGTACTGAAATTATACGCTCCTCACCACTGAAAGTTGATTTATCAACGAGGTGTTTATCAACGATCAACGAGTTTATGCTAATTTCACTGTTGAAGCCTTGAAACCTTGATTTGCCGTATGCCCGTATCGTAGCATACGAAACATGAAGTACAAAGCTACGAACGTTACTGGAAATAGCACATTTCCGAAGTCATGATCATCCCACAATATTGTCACCAAGTGCAATGAAATCGGTATGGTCGAAAAAAATAACAAAGTATCCTTAATATGATAGATAACAGGCAATATATTCTTTGTGGTCTCTTAGAAGGTACATATTCGAACTTGACAAATAATATTCTGATATGACGTCATAATGAGTGATACTCGACTCGAAGCATTTTACGTGATTCAGAATCGAATCACTCAGGTACTCGATTTTGCCCAGCCCTATCCAGAGCTGCACAATCACACTGACACTAACAAGGTAGCCAGAAACTAAATTTGGCGTGATATTGTTCAGGGATTTGGACATAAAGATTGAAGATACTATGGATGGTGTGAACGTGAGGTTCACGTTCGCGTTCTGTGTGTGAACCTTGGAAATTTAGAGGTTCACGTTTACAAACGAACCTTGGTAGGTTCTGCACCATGAACCTTTTTCATATATTATAACTTTCACTTCATTATAACATCTTTGGTTGAAATTTATCGCATCTCAACTGTGGGCCACCATATGCATAGCGCTGGCAGGATAAAAAATAAACGCTTAACGAGCATGCACCTTGACAAGCTCAAAAATTTTACTTGCTTTGTTACAAAAGTTTGCTCGAAAAATCCAGATTTCAGTTTGTGAATATTTAGTGACTCTCTGCTATGAGACGGACCCGCAATCACACAACATCAAGAGCGAAATACACTGCATGTAGTCAGCGAATGATGCTTATTCAATCAATCAATGAAATTGACATCGTTGTCTGGTGTAAAAAATCTAGCAGGCGTACGGGGTCAATCTTGACTTCATATGTTTATTGTATCATAAAAACTAAATCCGTGCGATTGGCGTGTTGGCTACTGCTGTATAACATGATAATGGGGTATTATCGGTAGCAAGTACCGATACATTTTACACTATGCTCAATATCAACGTAGCAATACTCAGACGTTGAAGACATTTCACGGTCAGGCCTGGACCGTTAAGGCGTAAGCTTATATTCCCTTGCAAGTCCTCGTCGAAATTGTTGGCAAAGCGACGGAAGACAATGATTTTATGAGACTATTATATCATTTGAGTGCCCCATAGTTTATACATTTGGTGACGTTTAAAACGTCAATATGTACTTCAGCATTGTGGGATTATGTGGCCCGAGTCGCTAGGTATTGTGTACATTAATATAGGCTATTACTTCACTGAAATGTAGGGTTGTAATTAGCAATATGACGTCACGAGGTTCACGTTCGTGTTCACACAGAACCTTTCAAAAAGGTTCGCGTTCACACGAACCTGAACCTTTCAGAGGTTCACACCATCCCTAGAAGATATGTAAAGTATGCGAAATCATTTCCATGCTCGGCATTGTACACATTAACATTCAGAATCCAACTGGGAAGACATAAAGGCAGCAGCCAGAACACATAAAAGTTTAACATTTTTCTTCCTAAGGCTTGAGATGTTAACCACTTTTTTAAAACGAGGCATACTTCTAAACCAATGAAGAATGAACCCTCACGCTCAAACACCAACATGACTATAATGTCAGGCTCAATATTCATTTGTGAATATTCCCACCAATCACAACTGTGCAGGTGGTGATCATCGATACGGGACAGTCACGGCTGAGCGAATAGTATTTACTACCCTTGCGATGACGCAATCTCACCAACTCACTAATCCCACTAAACGCATCCGCTCCGTACGGATCGTCTACTCCTGGCTTAAGAGTAGTCGGAATTAGTACTCGAGAAAAAGTAACATCATAAATTTCGACTCAATTACCAGTAGACTTCGCAATTTACAAGAGACGTCAAACTAGCCACGAGTCGAAGTAGAAACGATCAGAAAAGTACTAGAGAAACAAGTTTCAAAGAAGTTGATTTTGTCAAAGGGTTGTATATTTTTTGACGTTAATCGGAGGTTTCTACTGCCAAAAGCACGAAGTGCATCTTAGCGACTAAGGCAAAATGAACAATGACCCAAGTAGGGCAATTTTCGAAACTAAATTCAGTTATCATTGCACAGGGCTAATTTCACCCAGCTGTTATGACAATTTCATACATAAGGCGATATAAACATACGTCAAAGCTACTTTCTACTTGACAAAATCAAAATTGTCAAAAGTGAGTAATTTTTCTTTACCTGAAACAAGTAGGCCTAAACATGGAAATAGTTCAAAAACATTCCAACTTGAGTAGTTTATGCAAGTAAGCTAAATCTACTTGAGCAATCTACTTTGTTACTGAGTCCTTCTGGTTCTCAAGGACAAGTAAAGTAACACGGTAAATGTCTATCCAATGGAAAGTAGAAGTAAAGCAATTTCAAGACATGCCAAACCTCAGTAGGCCTACAAGTAAAATATATATGTACGAAAGCAGCTCAAAAAACGCAGTTGAAAGAAGTAGATTGAGATTGGGCTTCACGGACTATTTTTAGTATCAATCGCCGGTTACAAAATTGCAATAGATGCGTGTTCAGTTGTTAACATGGAATCACAAACGTGGCGAAAGAGTAATATCGGCGCGATTTTCGAAATTGTTATCCATTATCCATTACCGACATACAGGGTCTACATCTCCCACTCAATGCAATTCACCCATGAAAATGATGAAAATGTATCCAAATACTACTTTCCACCTTACGAAAACTAAATTTCAAAGTAAGTAGTTTGGCTGCAAAATCTGTTGTAAGTTTAGGTGAAAGTAGTCTAAATCACTTTAGTTGTGGAGGCAGGCGAGGCACACTCCGCCACTCGAGCAATCCTGAGAAGTAGAAGTACTTCAAGTATATTACTGACCACCACAGTATAGATTACATTACGGGATGATACTACATTATTCCATGGTCTGGAAGGAGAGGCCCAGTAATATACTCGGTCAATAGCACTAACAGACTTTAAATTCGCCCACCTGTAGCAGTAAATTCTGATGATCTTCGTAAGTCGGATTGTACGACGCCCCGGCTTGAGCTACCTCCACAGCCGGCGTGTTCCTGTATTTGTATTGCTGGACAAAAGCATACGGAGGTAAATCACGCTGTATCAATTACGCACGTAGTTGACTCACTTCAACTTTTTCACACGGTTTCGATTGGAGATGCTTGGGCCTGGTGTAGCTAACATGACCGCTCACGCTCTCGGTGTACTTGTGGACGTCTTTTTTCTTGATTTCTTTATCGTAGAGATCCTTGGCATCGCTGGCCCATAAATCGAACGTCGGAACCTACATGCAAATACAGTTGACTCGAAATAAGTGCTACCATGAACAAAACGCGAAATGACCTTGGCTGTAGACTTTTTCCTTTTTAAACCCTTCGACAAGTTGACCTCCTTTTTTTCGGTGGCTCTTTTTTGCCTGCGCAGGGTTCGCTTACTCGCGGCAGTGGCAGACTTTACAAGGTCCGGTCGAGGAGTTATGATTTCGTCCACTTTCAGTCTTTTATTTTGCCATCGTTTCGCTTTGGTCTTGTTATCTTGCCCGGCGGTTTTGTCGAGAAAAAATATTTCGTGGTCCTCCTTCTTGCTGATGATTCCGCCAGTACGCAATTCCAGTCTTTCGCCTTCTAAAGCTTCGTCGATATCTGTGATGTCGACATGCTTTCTCCAATTCTTTTTCTTGTTCCTGTTGACACGCTTCCTCTTGGCCGTTTTCCCAGACGGATTGTCATTTATAGTTACAGTCATCATAATGCTGGAAAAGAAAAGATGCGGTGATCATCCATTTGTAATTATCGAAATGAAATCTGCGAACCGACATAATCTGAACTAGGTACAGCAGAGTAATCTATTTATGATCCTACGGGATTTCATGTACAATCAAGTGATGTCATTAACAGCACCGTGTTGTGCACAGTAAAACACTGAGGGTATTTCTCATACTTATCGATACTGATCACCGTTCTATACGAAAAGAACCCAGATAAGCAGTCTATCGTACTTGCAAATATAAAGAAAAAGATAAACAGAACAAAATTTAGTGACATTCGTGACTATTGGTTCCTGGTCAGCTTGGCTCAGCACAATATATATAAATGCCATAATTATCGTGATGAATACCAAGATGATGCTATAATGATTTATCGAACAGAGTACAAACAGAAATGGAACAGTCAGGAAAATTACAGCTAAACTTTGACAATGAATATGTAAATAGTTTATCCATTCAGACTGCAATACAACATTTCAGTCAATATTCGCAATTTTGCCATGCTTCATAAACCAAAGAACCATATTCACAAAGGCATCCGCTTCCGCTTCGACTTTACTGATGGGATGATTGTTGTCCTTGTACATCAGCACTTTGCAAATGCCGCCAAGCGCTCTATACATGTTAGCCCACTGAAGGCCTTGCGATTTCGGAACTCGAAGATCAACATCTCCAATCAGCATCAGACATGGAGCTTTCGCATTTTTAAGCAACGAAATCGGAGATTTTTCGATCATTACGCCGTAGTCGTCGGCCGTTGGCAGCTTGTCGAACTCGAATATCTTCCCGGATTCGCAGTAATTCCAATCCGGAATATCAGTAGTTCCGTTCATAATCGCCATGTTAGTCACCGGATTTCGCACGCAAGCGGCCAAGTAAAAGTCTGGAAACTGACTGATGAGGTGGAGGGTCAAGAAGCCTCCGTGAGAGCCGCCAGTAATCAGAACACGATCATAATCCCCTGTGTCTTTGAGTATATTCGCGACTTGCTGCACGTCGTGGACATCCTGCTTCCCGACACGGCCAGGCAACGAGTCAATGCCATCTTGCCCAAATCCAGCCGACCCACGATAGTTTATTTGCGCCACCGTAAAGCCAAGTTTGCACAGTGCCACGATCGAGTGTGTAAAACAAGTAGGACTTGATACATGAGGACCACCGTGCGGGAACATGACAAGTGTCTTAAGGTTCAACGCTCCGGTCGGTGAATAAAGAATATACTCAGGAGACACATTGGGGTACTCAACGTTGGGAAGATCTGGAACAAAAGAACGCACGTCCCAAGACATGCCGTCTACGTCTGCACTTGGTTTCAAGACAGTGTGCCATTTATCCACGATACCATCTTGAATTATTCCGACTACTAATTCCGGAGGCGTGATTGGATCTGAATGACTCACCACAATGATATCATCATGAACGTCCAATACACGGTACCAACCGCTTTTTGTGAGCAATGTGACGTCTCCGTTTGATAGTTTGATGGATACGGCGCTCAAATGTGAGCGGAACATGGACGACATAAACAGGAAAGATCCATCACGTGAAAAACACCTCTCCGGCAACAGAATCCGATATATTCCTTGAAAGACGTCTTCACTGTTGGGTTGTTTCACGATATCAACCACAACGCTTGTTTTCACAGAGAACGATGAATCTCCCAAAATCACAGCGCACATCAACCGCGAACATTGGAAATGTGGTCCACCAATCTGATTTTCAAGATAAAACACACGCTTTCCGTCAGGGTGAAGACGTGGCGATCTAACAGCTACACTGTCGTCCGAAATTTGGTAACATTCGTGACTCTGAGTGTTGAGCAGGAAAAGCTTGCTTTCACGGACAGGACAATATATCAACCCGAGGCGGTAGGGATCGTGTTTCCAGCCAACAAAAACCACTTGTTGATTATCGGTGACCCAACAAGCCTGACCGACAGAGAAGCCAATGGGAATATAATCCTCATAAGTATAGACCGATTCTTTCTCAATGTCAAACACACACAGAGTGGGACAATGCGCATCAACAAGTTGCTCCCCCCAATTTTCTTTCCAAACATGCTCATTTCCGGGATTTTCGTCATCTTTTTTCTTGATGTTGAAGAACGAACAGCTCTTTGCCTCCTTCTTCTCGGCGATATATAACAGTTTCTTATTGTCATAAGACCATTGGAATGAAGCGAATTGGTCATTAGATATCACGGCACCATGCTTGTCCGCGTCTTTCAAGTTAACATTGACGATTTTTCTTCCTTCCGACCATACCTCCAAATATTGGGAGCTGGAATCTTTCGACACTACCTCACGGATTACAGCTTTCTGGTCGCCGGAATTGGAATACGACGACAGCAGTACTTTGCTGAGTTCGTCTCCAGGAATTTTGGCTAGAATTTCAAGATTCGGTCCGTGGAATCCGAAAACGGTAGTATTTAGAAACGATACATTTTCCGACCTCTCCAAGTCTCGTTCCTGCCAAGTGCTTTCAAGTTTGTACCGGGAGTTGAAGCCGTTCAGCAGCTTTGCTTTTGATTCGCTTGGAATCTTGGCGATGCGTCGGTACGTTTTTAAAATTTTTTCAAGATTCAAAGACATATCGTATCAGGCTAGTGAGGTGAGGCTATGGCCTCTACTCTATCTGTCGATTTTTTTCTGTTATATCAAACATGAAATTACCATAAGGGCAAAATAATAAAGCAAATATAACTGCTGGAGCAGCAATTGTCAGAGTTTAATCAGCACCTGAGTCCATGACAAATTATTAGTCATCTTTTTCACGCATATTCGGAATGCATAGTATTCATGTTGGTGTTATTTTGTGACTGTTCCTGTTCCTATAGTGGCACGGTAGAATCCAAAGAGAGACTGTTTGTTTACTGTTTCCTTGATTCGACAATCGAAATACCGATAATATTTCAGTATATGTCAGTCGACTCGCTCTTGCGTCTTGCGCATATCATTCACTATTCAGTGCCATTCTCTGCATGTACCGGTATATCATGATATATTTTAATAAGCATTAGGCATCAAACTATATAAGTCCGGCAAATAAATCACCTCCCCGCCGTTAAAAAAAAACAGACCGATATCGTGAAAAGAAAGCATACCGGTGCCTACAGCTTAATTTCAGTACTGAAAATTATTACCGTACCAAACTTGCCAACGTGCGCCTTTTGCAAGTACAAGTAAGGAGCAGGGAAGCTGCTAACGATATACGTACCGAGCCAATCGATCATAGCCGCTGAGCTTGGTTCTCGATACAGTTCACTGATTATACCGGTGGCATCTCGCGACCCAAGCCTCACACGTCAAAAAATGCATTTTTAATATTAGTATTCTACGATTTTACGAGCATGTATTCATAACATGGAGAACGCACAGACAGCAGTTGTACCCAAAGCAGCTCTATGATTTGAGTTACCATATTTTGGAATCGGGAAAGGAGGAGTATAATTCGGAAAAATGGTAAATTTTCCCGACTTTGTGGTTGGTTGACTAAAAAAAAGGTCGTCACTTTCGTTCGGAATACGAATTTCCTATTTAGCGTCATTTATGCCCATTTCTTAGCTCTAGAGGAGGACGAATTACCAAAAAGGAGGACATTTAGGCGTCCTTGGAGGGCATTTTCTAAAACCTGAAAAAGGTGGACAAATCCTCCTAAATAAGGACGTATGGTAACCCTATGATACATTTCTGACGGACGCGATTCAAAATAGGGGTGCATTATATTGCTCTGCAGTCTGCGCGTCGCATTTGTACTGCAGCTGTCTACTCGCCGGATTCCAAGGACGGGACACTATTCAGTGCCGACTGTTTCGACGACCGGACATATCAATATCGACGGTTTTATCATAGCCTTTACAAACTATGGTTTTATGGAACTAGCGAAGGTACATTTTAGCCAAGGTTTTATCGCCACCGACCTTATTGACCTAAACTTCATGTCTTCGTGTGTCGCAGAGATGAGCAATGAGCATAGATTCGGATTAGGATTTGAAAAAACAGGATTTGTGAAATTTTGACGGATTAGGATTTGGATTGGACTTATCGATTTTCTGGGACATTGATATGTCGTGTGGCGAATGGCAGGGTTGTAATGACTCGAGTCATGACTCGACTCGAGTCACGATTTTCGGATGACTTGACTCGACTCGAGTCATTTTCTCAAAATACGGAAATGACTCGACTCGACTCGAGTCAATCTGTGTAGTGACTCGACTTGGACTCGAGTCAATGCGCATGACTCGAAGCAAGTCATTGACTCGAGATTCAGACGGCGAAGACCGACATTTCATTGTAATTTCGAAGCCAACGCACTATTGGGATTTCGTTTGTTGGTACTGGTGCTCGAAAATGCGACCAGAAACTGCTAAAAGTGAGGAAAATTGATATATTATAAATGCGAACCATTCAATATCACCTAACAGAGTTAGAAAAGTGGGTTCAGGAAGACTTTAACTGGAAACTGAGCAGTCAACACAATGGCTTGGACTCGGACTCGAGTCATAATACCATGACTCGGACTCGATCCTCTGTTCGCTGACTTGGATTCGGACTTGACTCGGTGGGAATTGAAAATGACTCGACTTGACTCGAGTCAAAAATATAAAAGTGAGATTGACTTGCGACTCGGAGCCTTGTGACTTGGTTACAGCCCTGGCAAATCGCGACAAATTGTATTCAGATCAGTGATTATTGTACTTATGGTACAACACTACACTACGGTCGGTGCCAATGAGCATGAGAGGTGCCGCCCTATGAGAAGTTATCATAAATGAAGAGAATTGTTGGTTGTGGAAGAAAAAGTTCCAATTCCTCTCTTGCATGAATTAGCATTTTTTCTGAAATTTCAAGTTGGAATTGGATTAGGATTGGACAATGGACATGGACTTGAATATACTAAAATTCTGGATTAGGTCTTGGATTAGGATTTGAAGCTTCGGATTTGGATTGGATTAGGAAATCGAAATTCTAAATCCGCTCATCTCTGGTGTCCAGGCGCGGAAGGACTTGGCCTCGAAGTAGCCTACATGTGTCTGATAGCCCCGCAACTTCCCGTTGTACACCCCTACACTAACGTATCCCAACGGTTTTCGACAGTGTTTTCCAGAGAAACCAATATCGGAAGGACAAATCTTATCATGAATTCAAAACAATTTGTGTAATTATCGAATTCGATAGTGTAATACAAAAGTCAGCAGCTCAGCACATTTTATGATCAAGCCATGCTGTAGTAACGACTTTTCTGCGTGTCTCGCTTATTGGCTATAATAGGCCTACCCAAGATAGTGACTTAATTCGGATATGTGCATTACGAAAAGCGCGGATAAATTTTTATATTGCAAGAAATTCAACAAATATTAAATACATATTACAAGATCGATCTGTTGCCGTCGCCACCTAAAATTATGCCCTTTGCGGCCCGCACTTTAATAAAGTAACTTTAAGGACCCCTGGGTTACATAGTCAATCAATCAAAGAACCATTGATGCCAGTTGTACATGTACAAAGTACATAGTACCAGTGTACAAGAGTACATTGCGATGTATGTCGCACGATAATCAAAACAATATGACATTTTTTTAGTGAATTGATATTATTTGAGTTTCGTGATATTGTAAAATGATATTCTACACCTTCTAATCAACAATTTCAAATCACAGTACGTTATGAGAAACCACTAATCAGCATACGAAAACACGGGTTGAAAAGATTGAAGACATGTTTGAGACCGCCTATATGGTATATAGTAGGCTTACCATACGTCCTCTTTTAAGAGGATTTGTCCTCTTTTTTGACTTTTTTGAAAGTGTCCTCGGAGGACGCCCTTTTGTCCTCTTTTTTGAAAATTTAGGTCAGATATAGAGGAAATTGCGAGTGATATGCCGCAAATTAGCGCAGAAGTGAAGCTCCGGCGGGTATTTCGGAGGGAAAAGCGGTGATTTTAGCTCTGAGCGAAAAGAAGACCTTTTTTTTTTTTTAGTCATCCACCTGACAATGTGGAGAGAATAACGTTATTTTGAGCTCTGAGCGGAAGTGATGACCTTTTTTTTTAGTCAACCGATCACGAAGTGGGAAAAATTTACCGGTTTTTGAGAATTCCTCTCTGAAATTTCTGAAAAAGTGTCCTCTTTTTACATTTCCAAAATATGGTAAGCCTAGTATATAGAGTTTAGACATGACAATATTACCATAGTGTCCTATATGGTGTGGACATGACTTGACATGACAATGACGGTATTACCATAGTGTCCTATATGGTGTGGACACAAGCAAATCTCACGGCTCAGTGAAATTGCCCTACGTCACACTTTTCATTTGGTCAAAGGCAACTCTACGGCCATTTTTGACCGGCTGGCCGAGCAATAATTTCGATAAAACGAGTATCAATGGAAAGCTGACGCTGTACTGATTCCGAAAATATGAATTTTATTCTGCTCATGGTCCTGGAACCCCAATATCTGCTTTGTGATCGAGTTTTGACATTGTGACGCAACAATTCTGTGTGGCAAAACGAGAGTGAAGCTAAGAAGAAAGAGACATACAGCACTGTTGCGTCTCAATGCAAAATTCGAAGCAGATTTTGGTGGGTTCCAGGACCACGAGCAGAATACAATTTATATTTTCGGAGTCGAGTGAAAGTCATGACATTTTTTTAGTCAACACAAGATTTCCAGGAAATATTTCAAAATCAACTGTTTTCAATTTCAGTAAACTAACTTATATGATTTTAAGTGACCTCCTTTCCAGATTCCAAAATGTGGTAACCTTAGCTTTGGTGCAGACTGCAGTATTTCAATATCAATCACATCGCGTCTCTGTACCCCTAGCTCAGAGGGTCAAATTTCCTGCGTGAACTGGGTAATCGCTCACATTAGGAATTTAGACGACAGCACGGCCGTAGCCGTCGTATATAGATGTTTAATGCGGGAAGGTTCGTCTATTTATCAGCGTCCAGCTTAGCATCAATTTCTTACGCTGGATATACAACGCAAGTGTGTTTCCATTCAGTTCAGCTTCCCTAGCTCATATTTTTACAAGACCGATAACTCAACGTACGGGTACGCAATATCGAACTCTCAAGAACAGTCTTGGGCTATGTCCTATTTCGATCAGTGATACTTCTCTCGAGTGCCCTGGCAAACCTTTAAAATGTATAGACCTTCACAATTGACCTTTAAACGCCGAGCATGGGATAACCATTGACATTTCAGCAAGGTCTGTAACGTGCAGGGTTACAAAATGAGGCTTCCTTCATCTAATCGTCTAAATCAACAAGGCAAATACCAATAGCAAAAATTCTTTAGTACAAGGCACTTCAGAACAAAGATGCAACATGCATAACGAAGCCACGTGACGTAATAGGAAAACTGCACTGAAAGTCTTACGAATTCATACCTAAGATTGTAGACAAGTATGCAAGTTTTCATAGGCAAGGATACATGATGTCCATAGCGATGCTGAATAACTTGCAGAATATAATCACAAGAGAATAATTGTCATTCATTGCATCCCGGCCCTCTCGGCTTTACCAAATCAAACAGGTCACAAACCACAACACTAATTTAGACAGAAAACAGTCCTCAGCAGGTGGTTGGTGCATTTCATTAGCACAGTTTTGACAAGTGATAGTCGGACATTGAGGAACGCCAAAATATTCACGTAAGGAACGAAGTCACAACAACTTGAAAAATTAATGAGCAATCAATGGTAAGCTATGATTCTCAAGTGTCTCATTAGGCATAATCCCGGGCCTAACAGCACCTCGATTAAATCTTAAAAGTTCAAGTAGTATTTTGATCACCACAATCAATTCGTTTTCAAATAGCAGTCATAAACATTTTTGCTGAAAAAACGAGCCATTGCGAAAGGCATCAAGTTTTGAGGGTACTGGTATTCAAATAGGGCCGTGATCGAACCGTTGGCGTGGTTCCCGACCACGTTACTCCGGTCCAAACTTTGGGAAAAAGCACAGTCAAAGTACTAGTAACAGAAAATCGAACAAGAGAAGACTGCGGCGAGAAACGCAATGTAAAAAAAGTCATTAGCAGCATTACAAAAACCCACAGACCGAAAGCAACAATCATTCTATCAGCGATCTTACCACGGGACACAGCGTCGTCGCAATCAGGCATAAGAAATAATGCAAAAATGCTGGGGGTTCTTAAACTGATGTCACGGACCAGTTTTAAGGGGTATGTGAAAGGCCGATGTTGAAATTACAACCAGAAGGAGAGGAAGTGTTGAACATTTGTTTGGTCATCAGTTAGCCCACCTACTAGACCAAAATCTTTTTGGAGCCATCAACTTCCAATATTTTGTATTTGGATTTCAAATTTTTTAAGAATAGGTCACAATAGGGCAGGGACGGGCAACATACAGCCTGGCTCACAGACAGTTTTCGGTCAATCATGATAATATGGCCCGCAGTCACAGCCCCGATTCTCCACTACTTGCTTACGATGTCAAATTATAGTGACTGTAGTAGGTTAATCTTACTTTTTCTTCGGACATAAATTTGTGATCGTTAGTTATTCTTCAGTTATTTATTGTCTTTGTGTCGGACAAGCAGCCAGAGTTCAAAGAAAACCTGTTCACATATATGATCGACCGCAAATGTCTCATTAACTTCAACAGCTAGTTACATCAATAAAATCATTGAATACTGTTTTGGTCTCTATGCTTCAAACCTGAAGTTTACATTAAATACGATTAATCCTAAATGTAAGTGGATGAATACGCGTTCAATGTATCGATTCAGGCATCCGGCCCGCGAAGTAGTTCATTTTCCCATATCCGGCCTGCCGACTGGAGAAGTTGCCCGCCCCTGCAATAGGGGGTCCAAAGTAACACTCGAAATTTAGGGGTCTACGCTAAAAAAGTTCAAGAACCCCTGAAACATTCTGCAAACACCACGAAAAACACCATGCAAACCCTGTATAATGTCGACGCCATGCCGATTCATACAACACGAAATCGATCGACAAGATATGCTTCGGTTAAACAAATATTATGATGGGCACAATAAAAAAACGAATGAAACCTTAAATTTTGAACAGGCTCCGATAAGTGATGGGCACAATGATGCAAGTACCGACCGTTATGATTCAATTCGATTGGTGAGAGGTGATTTTTTCAGGTACTGAAAATTTACAACCCTTTAGACTAACAGTTACATCGTCAACAGGAATTGTAGCCTCGATGCTTTTCTGGACATGGAAGAGACACAATTTCTCAAGCACTGAAACTATCACCCCTTCCGACTAAGAGTAACATCATTAACGAGGATTGTAGTTTCGATGCTTTTCAAACATCAATCAGCCGTGTCACAGCATCGAAAACAAGCAGTACTCGGTCACACACGATTTTCCAATGCGGCCGCATCCACACAAGTGTAATACTCTATTACTCGACTCAACGCCAGACACTGGATTGCGAATCGAACCACTCGGACACTCGATTTTACCCGGCACCTGTCCCGACATCACACCGCAAAATCCGTCACGATACGCACTCGTGCGTCGTGTACTCGTTGTACTTATCGAACCAAACCCCGCACTTTGTGCACCCCATATTGCCGCCTTTGCGCGAAAACTTATCGCCGAGATTCGATTTTGAGTCCGTGACCCAATCGCAACCCTGCCCCTCGTGCTTCGGCGCCACAGACAGATCAATTGGCCCAGGGTCGTCTACCGTTAGCGCCGGGGCAGAATCGTCATCTTTGATAACAGTAACGATAGTTGTCGTTGTCTCACCCACGGCCAGACTTGCCTCGGCCATGTTCCTCAAGACAGGTTTAGTGGCCGAAACCAGCGCGTCGTCGTTTCCGTGTCGGTCCAGAATGTGCCTCAGCATGGCGGCACGCTCCTCGAAAATGGCCGCACACTTGGGGCACCGGTGCCCGGGAGCCTTGGCACACTTGTGGTAGTTTGACGAGGCGCGGTACGATTTATTGCACTTGTTACACCGCGACAGCGCCTTATTGGAGTGGCTGTTGCGGTGCCTGGTCATGTGGCTGCTCTTGTCCGTCGAGTAGCTGCACTGGTCGCACTTGAATTTCTTGTCCAGGTGGGCGCGGGGGAACGTTGTTGTAGCGGGAGGCGTCGCTTTGACCGAAGGCGGATTCTGCAATGGAGGTAGGCAAAGACGATTATTCATAGTTCTGGTGTACAACACGAAGCGGTAGTCGAAATCTCTTCCATCACAAACTCAAAACGCCCTCATTTTGAAATGTCAATTCCCAATACATTCACAATTCAACGATTCGTATATCATCAGTGTTGCATATTAGCAAAAATTGACAATTCTTATCGTAGTGTGTGAACACGGAGCATATACATTAAAATCGTCCCGCCATATGTGTTATGGTACAAAATCGAAATACGAAAAGCGTGCGACAAGCAGCACGCATCAGAACGGAACGGAACTCACCTTTACCTTCTCCACGTTTTCTTTACGTACGTTGGTGTGATTCTCATTTTCTGGCATTACCGTCGGAATCGCGGCGCTCTTCAACTTCAAGCCGTTACGAAAACAGGTGTTTATGATCTCCTGTTGAAAGAAACAAAAGACAAGTGAATCATCGAGACCGGTTAACAAAGCAGAGCAAAGCAGTCCGCGATTCTACTCCACGTAGACGGAACATTGAATAATACTCCGGGAAGATGAGACGGTATGTTGTTAGTGAGGCTGGGAACAACCGATTCGAGTAGCAGAAATAGCGTTCACATTAGGAATAATATTTCATTTGTCTTCGGAGATAGCAATTTGAAGCTAGTTGAGCCAAAAAGTCGCCTCAGCACCACAAACAAAACATCGCTACATACGTGCTCGCTCAAGCCGTGCCGTTGCAGGTGTCGCTTGTAATGATCTGAACGCCCGGTGCCGTAGCTGCACTTGGGACACTTGAGTGGTTTGTCGGCAGAGTGCGTCATCAGATGCCGCTTGTGATGGTCGCTGCGGTTCGTGACGTACTTACACATCGAGCAAGCATAACGGGGCGTCTCGTCGTCGCAGGGCTTCGACCTTTTTGATGTCTTCCGGTGACCTCCACCGGACACTGAAGAAGATAGAATGACGTCAAAGTGATGACACTACAAATAGATGAAATTTTTGAAAAGAAATTCAGTTACTATTTTCTACTTCACAAAATCTAATCATCTCTTATCTCTTTACTTTGATTAATTGACGATCTTAGCTATTGCAAGGATGTGAATGGTTTGTTTACAGGTGATTCCAAGTTATATCAGCAACATAACATAGTTATCCACTGGGTCTCAGGTTCAAAGCCAAATTCGGGGATAGGTCTGGTATCTAGCTCCGAGTGTAGCGAATTCAATTTCGTCAAAATTGAGCCCCCGTCTTCAAATTACTACTGAGTTACTAAAAGTGGATATATTGTGCCCACCGCCCACCCTAACATCAACTTCAATTACGTTGACATTGCATGCGACAGTAACGGCCATAAAGCAGCGTAGCTATGTTGTTGGTCCGTTTTACAGTGTAATGAATAGAAATGACAGAATAGAACAAGCTCCTGATGGCGAATTGAAAATCTTTTCCCAATCAAATGGGGTCACGGCTCAAAACCTGGTGTAGCAACTAATAGTCTTAAAAATCACTCACGTGCAACATCAATTTCAAATATTTTTAGCGGCCTTTTTCCTACACGGAAATTGGAAACCAACATATCATACGGAAGCAAGCTTAAAGGGGAGACAACGTGACATATTTCAGTCATTAATATCTGATTCCTAATTGGACTAAATCAGACCTGGGCAAAGTGAGGCCCGCGGGCCAAATGCGGGCAGCGAAGCCATTCTATGCGGCCCGCGAAAGGCTAAACCGTAACTTTGTTTACTTCGAAGCCTGTTCATTAATGTGCCACGATCAGGCTGCCTACATACCTTGCATGTGTAATCCAGATTAAAAATAAAGGCAATGTGGTAAAGTATGAGTAACAATTAAATTCACAAGAAATAACTCTTTACATATAGTTTAGGTCAAACCTTTGTTGCCATTGTCACATTACGCATTATACGGTACGAGTTTCAAATTTTTACGTTAGGTGTTTCCAAACCCCTAATTCGTAAAACAAGTCAATCAGTGCTCGCGATTACTATAGGACTCATACCTATCCCCCATAAAGACTGAACGGCGATGTCAAAAGAGGAAGCCGAAAGCTGAAAATCAAAGAAGGTTTAGAGCACTAAATATTTGTATACTGGAGTTAGGGGTAAACCCGTCCTTTGCCGAGCATGTCGCGTGTCGCCAAGATTAAGGATTTTAATTATGACAAAAACACGAAACACTCCGTCAAGGAAGGGCGAATTTCAGAAAAACTGCAAACCTCAGTCAACACCAAGGCTATTTCAGCTGCACATTGCTCGGAATGCTGCGACCAAGACAAGCTTTGTACTATCCCATATATATTTCAGTGCAGTGGTTCACGAACTGGGGGGCGTGAAAGCATCTGGAGGGAGGCGCGAAGCCGAAGTTATAGAAAAATTTTTCCACGCTCCGCGCGATTTTCTCAGAGTTCATAGTGTAGTTATTGCTCTGTGTATTGTCCGACTGTGCTGTTACAGAATTCTCTCATCAACAACCATGCCATCGAACCATCCATTGCGATTACTAGCACTCTGGTTGCTCTTTTTAATATGTTGTGATATCATGATAGGATGGGGGTTGAGCGCGAAATTTCGCACTATCATAAAGGGGGTGTGCCTAAAAAAGTTTGAGAACCACTGTTTTAGTGTTTTAATGGAAGAACGTAGATAGGGGTCTAAAGAGAGTATCATGTTTCATGTATCATGTTTAACATTGTTTCGAATCATGGCTGCAAATAGATATCTTTTTAATTAACCGCCACTTTCTCATTACGCGGGAGATGGGGAGAATATAGCTAAAATTTTTCACTCGGCCCGCCAACGTATTTTCTACTTTTCGGTTGGCCCGCGGAGGAAAATAATTGCCCACCCCTGGTCTAAATGAAGGGGTGGCCAACCTGCGGCCGTGGACACGTAATTCAATTAGTATGAGTTGGCGGCCGTCGACATGCGATTTGAATTCACGAATTGACTCCCGATTTCTTGATGGATTTTAATTAATCTTGAAATTTTCTTCTCGCTGCGCGCGATTCAATGTGACTTCATTTTTCAATTTTAACATAATAGGAGCTTTGCAATTATAGCCCCCATTACAGATTCTAACAGCAGAGGAAAATGATGTGCCCCATATAGAAATACCAACTCGGAATCGTGTATCCCTCACTATACCGACAATCCTGATGGGAGGTCAAGAAATAACAGCATGTAACAAAGTGACTAACAACAATTGGCCCACCCATGCATCATCATTTATAACTTGTCCTAAATTTTCGAAAACACCCCCTTCATCAACTCTACCGGTGAATCTGATCACATCCATGGGTTGAGCAAGGATAAATGTTTGATAGGAATATGTAAAACTACCGTTATTAATCACGAAATTCATTAGTAAGTATGAAAATAATTTCGTGCTTCGAGCGACAATGGACAGCCCGAGTTCACCAGAAATGGACACTCTAACATGGGCAGCTAGTTCATTACGACTATGCCCTGGAATGCGGCCGTAGGCTACATGAGTAGTCAAAATGCGGCCGTGAATGGCAAAAAGGTTGGCCACCCCTGGTCTGTGACATTAATTTACAAACACTTCTGAAAAGTGAAAACTACGTATTTTCATTACTACGCCAGAAAAAACAAGGATGGTAATAGCCTACATTGAGAAGTGTTGATGATACGTATAAAATAATTTGATTTTCAAACTTAGAGCCCCATAAAACAAAGTGGAATCAAATGTATGCAGTTAAACAAAAACACTGTTACATGATGTTATTGGCATACTAGAGATAGTGAAGTTTTTATGATTTCCTCGGCGAAGTATTGAAAGATCAAGCGTCTGTTTTTTGTTCTAGAATGAAAAACCTGAATTCGGTCGACAATATACTCAAACTCGATATACCTTTAAAATTTGCGGTGACTAGGAAATTGATATTCTCGCATAAAATGAAATTGTTGCAATCGATTGACATTTTGACATATAACACTCAATCTACCTATGAGAAATGGGTCAGTGTGTATCTCGTATTGGGTGGAATGACGATACTGAAATAGATACACCAGCATCTACCTTGCATATTGCAGTGTATTTTACTGTTAGCAAATGCATGCAATGAATCGCCAACAAAATTGGGCAGGAATACGTAATCAGATACGGCTCTTCCTTCTATCCTAGCGGAATGTGGAATTGCTAAACTCAATGACAAATCACACACCCCTACATCGTCAACAGGAGTCGTGCAAACAGAGTCACTATTCTACCCATGACTGACAGGAACACGAAATCAAAGCAAAACGCAGCCAACCTTGCTTGAAAGTTAGATGTTCATCAGATTCGTCGGTGCCAGCCGTCTTTTCCGCTGAAGACATGAAGACACCGATTAAATTGAAGTGACTGCACAAATTTCAGCTAGCGAGGGAGTTTTTTGCCAAAAATTTCAGTCAGAAACCGACATTAAATGGAAACTTGAACATAGTCGCAATTATTCGCTAAAATACAAATGTCCTAGGACCAGCGCGCTATTAATAGCGGATTAAGCACGGCTCACTCAAGACAGGTAGACGGGGACTTTCCAAGACGATTTACAGCAGTTCAGTCAGTCGGGAATTTCCAAAACGGGACGACAAATAACCAATTGATCAATAATTATGTACGCTGATAACTTTAAACACCAACGGTAGCAGAAATTTTACCTTTTACAACAGTGAAATAGCAGTTTCCATTTTGACCGTTCACTGGCTCTTGCCCTAAGAAAAAAAGGATCTGTGACTCGAAGATCTCATCGCCAACACATGTCTCTATCTATATCTACTGTGACACAAACCAGACAAAGACTGACAGGAACTTTGCCACCCGTGCCTAGCAAAGTATGGTAATCGCTGTCTCAGAGTTTCCAATAACATGTCAGAATCGGTAAAACTACCAGGGGTATATTCACGCCCACAACTAGGAGCACGGTATGTTAAATTCTACTTACTGAATACCACAAATTTAAAAGACTTACTGCCACGACAGGTTGTAAAGCATTCAACATAACGAATCCCCTTACTCAGTTTCCCTGCAAATCCTCATGAAACCCTATTCAGTTTAGGCTATTTGCACAGCGCATGTTCTAGGGAAGGTTCTCGGAATCTTGGCGGCTGGTTTACTTACTTGATGTCGGTAATTCCTCAGAAACCTTCTTGATGGAATCGACCTCGTCGTTCAGCAACTGATGAAATTTTAGATTCGAAGGTATATGCCCGTTGGAGAATATGTCCGGGAACAGCCTCTCTCCTAAATAAAAATAAATAGATGCTGATATTTTGATCATCTACCTACGTACGTTATCCCCGACAAGGAGCATTTGTTTCGCAGTAGGGTGTTTCGAGATAATCAGTGAACTGATTGTTCTGATTGAACTGATCAGTGAACATTCTTAACAATAGTAGGCCTACCTGTTATTATGTCTTGTTTTGCCAGATTTCATTGAACTCGTATAGGATTTGAAATTGTGGAAAATTATTGGCAGAAGCTTCGGAACCTGTATACCGATATGATACTGCCGTCAAAATCAATGGAAAAAAGATTGGGTCATATTCGTAAGTCTGATCTCTGGGCAGAGAAAGGTCGACAGTCTGACTGTCTATAGACATTAGACATCTATCTAGACTCTGATAGATTTCACCCATGCTGATCGTGGTAGGACGCAATAATTTAAAACACACTCTCTAATGGGACAATTTATCCTCATCAAATCAACATGTACTTTCAAAAACCACAGATCTGTATTTATGACGAGTGCATGTCAATTTTTCATACAATTTGTGACATTCGACAGAGAAATCAATATTCAATCAAAATCCGTAGCGGTAAGCCTTCAAAATGGTTAAAAATTCAGGAATATCCATACACTCTACACCAACACGGAAGCAAGAGTAGTTCTTCTTGAAAAACTACCTCTTAAGATACAGGGAAGACCACTATGCTTATCTGATTCAAGTAGGTTGGCCCCATGTAGGTCATAACAACAGTATAAAATCATAAAGGCAAATGTGGCTGTCACTGGGAACTTACTCATAGCATGACCCCATTGAATACAAGATATTAAGCAGAGCTGACGAATTCCAGTACTCTACAATATGACTACTAAAGGACACCTATTCCATGTAGGAAACATGTTTTTCAGTCAGTGGTGAGTTATGTTTTTATTGTAGGCTATGTAACAAACATAATCACTGCCAACAACAGTAAATTATCTTCGGACAGATTCCGCAATTAATGAGAGCCTATTTTAGTTGCTACACAATGCGACCGAAGTGTAATTCATGGAAGTGCACTGCACAATCACACACGTTTGTCATATAAGTAAGCCATTTCACAAACAGATTTCGGGGGAAAGTTTTGCCATCATGGAAAATTGACGTGTCAGCCCACTTGGGAAAACCCGGAATTGAAGTATGCTCATAAAAGGAAGAAATTTGAGAATTTAGACAGTACAGCACTAGGCTTTAGGTTTCAGTGGAAACAATACTGCAATGAATAACTGCCGTACCAGATTTAGATTATCTCTAAGTCAGTACGATTCCTCGGATCCAGAAATCTGTATATTGTAACATAACGTCCTTGGCTGATTAGAATACAATGATTTCCATCGATTTTCAAAACCTCCTACACACATTTTATGCTGGTGCCACAACCGTGATGGCCCAGACTTAGCTATGACAGCTGGCTTAATTACAGTGCTGCCAAACTCACACTCAAGTGATTTACAGGACGGTAAAGACATTCTGCCACAAATATGCAGTTTATAATATTATCAAGCTGTTTTCATTGTATACATTTGCTATTAAATCCTCCTCAGTAAAAACAACGAATAAGCATTACGTGCCACATCACCATCATTACCCCCAAATCCACATGGAATTCGATTCCCATTACAGTTACGAACCATCATCCTCGTCATAACATCTTAGCCGACTACAAAAGAAATTGCTACATTTTCGACAATTGGCTTTTCGTAGTGCTGTCATAGCAACGCAGAATCGTCATTTCAACCAGATGTTATGTAGCCATTCAAGAAGGCAAATAATAGCAGACTTGCTATCTATGTTTCAATGTCTTTCACAAGATGACATTTCGCAAAGGACTTGGAAAGAATTCATCAACAGTGGACATTGTTTGCAACTCTGCAAAAACTTGATGTTGAAAATACTCGACCCCTAAACTAACACAGACCCTGGCCGACCGTCATACTACATTAAGAACGTAACACTTGCCAAGAACTTTTATCGTCAAGTTTAAAACTTAATTCAATGCAATTCACCACAACGTTCTGGGCCGCAAGGAAACTATTGTCGATGTATGATATTCTTCTTTGGTCCGAAAAGACTGTTTCGCTTATCCTCTCAAGTCAATACATAAAAATCTTGATTTCACTGATTTAAATCTGTCCTTTGCCTATGTGGTTTACCAATTACAACAAATAATTTGATTATGTAACAGTGAACAGTGAACAATGAACATCTTTGCTAATGTGAGCACATATAGGTCACAAACCAGTTGTGAAGTCCCTACAGGCGACAGCGCACGCACAGCGACTCCATGCCATATTTCATTCAGGAACCGTAGCCTATCCAGTTTAGTTTCAAATGTAATTTACCAAGCAAGCCATATCCCACACTGCTCGACTATATCTGATCAAATCAAAGCCACGGTACGGATAAGAGAACAGTGGCTGCATCACCCATGACCACAATAGTTGAATCACAATCATTAGAACAGAAGCAGCTGTACCAGTTTATTTGGAAGTTTTCCAAACACACGCTTGAAAAAAAAGTGATGAACGGAATGAATCTATTGAAATAGGATCTCGAAAAGTAATACACCACCAGCTCTCGAAGCAAGACACCAGAATCAGAAAGCGTTGCAGTTGATGTAATGGACTTCCACAATCACGTTGCTTTAGCCTAAATATGTATTAAAAAAAATGACCGACGGAACTCAACGATCCCGAGAAGCCACATAATAGTACCGTACCGATACACGACAAACAACATAAAAAATATCATTTCTGCAAGATTTCTATTCATTTCTGGAAATCCGGCATCACGAATACAAGCAAAGGCGGTAAAGATGATTAGAACCAATAAGAAGAATTCTAGTAAAAAACTGCATGGGCGTCTGTCGAACTGCATCGACCACTAGTGAATTACACGAGGCAACATCTATCAATAGATCAACAGGTATGATTCCTCCGACAATAAATATCTGCGACCACCGGCACAATGGTTTCAAACAATCAGTGGTCAGCATCTTTAAAAACGTACTTGGTACAAAATTGGAGTATTTGGTTGCATCAAACCGCCTGGCAATCAAGGTCACACCCAATGGGCGCCATAAGATCCCTCACTCATCTCGAATACTTCAAGGCGTGATCATCACACAAAAATGGCACCCCTCCTGAAAAAAAGCGTTACGAGTCTGTGTCGTTATTCAATCGTTCCTTCAAATGAATGTCGTGCAATTGGTCGGTATTTTGCAAGGACGGAACGCCGTAAAAATCGATCACTTTTCTAGACCGGTGAGCGGCTATACGCTGCCGACTCTGTTCCAGCCTAGCCGCCCGCGCCATCTCAGACTCCGTCCTTCTGCGGTCGGCCTGTCGTAGCCTATTCGACGACAGGCGTAACAAACGTGCGTCTTCCGATTCGGTTTGCCGCCGTTGCGCTTGCCTTATTCGGTTCTGAGTCAGTCTGAACTGCCGGGCTTCCTCCGACTCGTTTTTCCGGCGCTCTGCTTGACGTTGTCGATGCTGCGCCAGCCTTATTGCACGCTCCTCTTCAGATTCATTTTGACGACGCATGGCTTGGCGCAGCCGATTTTGAGTGAGTCTCCTCTGGCGCGCATCGTGCGATTCCTTCCTTTTACAAGCAGAACGGCGAGCAAGCTCTTGCGCATTCGGCAAGTCGCGAGCAGTTGTTGTGCTTGAAACCAAGTCCCTCTGAAATTCCCGTGTTTCAGCTCTTTCAGACGCAGGCCGCGACGCACTGGAGCAGGCTGAAATCAAAATTTAGACAGACGCTCGCGCGGTCTCGCTCCATATTTCAAGCAAAAGTTACAATTTGACGCGAAAAAGCAACAGACGGCAGCTGACAACCGAGAGCGCGATAGCCTACTGACGAAGCGTATGCGTTCAACAGTGGCGGTGTAGGGCTAATAACCAAAACCGCAAAATGAAACAATATACCTTCCATGTTAACACGTGATAAAGAACCGCACTATGATAGCACGGAATTATCGTGCAACAAAAGTACAATTAATGAACGAGCTGCAAAGAGCACATGTAAATAATGTTAGTGTTCTCTCCAGGGCTCGATATTGGCAGGATGGCTTACAGTTTTTCTGGGTTATTCAGGCTCGGGATTCAGCTTGGGCTGCCCAAAACGCACCTCGACTACAGAATCGCTTTTCCAAGAAAGACACATTCATGAATTGTCGCATGTTGCTCACACAACCAGCTGAAGGGTTACAATAATTAGTCGAAATCTGATCCACACATGCAATAATCCAAAAGCGAAACCTGGCATAAGATGAATTCTTAGCCAGAACAATCAAATGGAATCTTTGATGTTACGCATTTACGCAATCCGCCAGTTCCGATAACCCTAAATAATGCAAAAGGCATGTCTTCTATCGGCAAACAATTCTACATCCCAAATAGTGCACCCAGTTTCTGTGTAACATACTGTGAACACTTCATCATATCTCACATGTCCCTATCCTCAATATGGACAACAGTCATGTCTACGTGTGGATTGTGGAATGTAACACATTATCGTTGAAATTTTAGCGAAGAACAGGAAGTACTAACAAGGTAACCACCAATCAGCAGCAAATGGCTATCGACTCAAAATCACAGATGCTTATGATCACCAGCATTCAGGCCTGCGATTACTTTGTCATGATACTTGGACATCATGAAAGACTGACAGCTTATCTAAGTGTTCACTGTGCACATTCACTGTATGAATTCCACCTAGTATAACACATACTAGAAATCATTTAGGACCAGATACTCTCTCCATACCACTGTAAATATTTTCTATCGTGAAGATGTTCCAATTGTACTTGAATTGAAGTGAAAAATCATGCTGTGCAGAACCATTTCTTCCACATCATTAATTAGGTATGATCCAATAAAGCATCCTGACTCAGTAATAAACAGGGAAAATGAAATTCATAGTTTATATCTTAAACTATCAGTAGACCTACACAAAATACAAGCTTTGAGATCGGGACTGAGACGTATTCGTAAAAGCACAGCATATATAGGCATATATAGTATTCCACAGTTTCATGACTGGCATAAATTGGAATTGCTCGCCCAGTAGATAGTAACTAACCTATTTTTGAGCATCGGTTCACTGGGACTTCATAAAAGGTTTTCATGCTTTTTCATTTTAATGCTGATGATTGAATTAAAACGTAAACGGTCAGTTATTCTCTTATAAACCTGCGGTGCAATATAACTTTTAACCGAACTTTTTCAAAATGAGAATCCATCCTAGTGGTGGAGATTGCAAAACAAGGTAAGGTTTTATAGCTCAGAAAGTGTTCAATGGGAGCTCCAATAATTAGTAACAAACACTCTTCGAAACAATAGTGATTAGCTTCGGTGCTGTTCGTCAGAATCTGTGACAGCATTCAAACACCGGGTTTCAATGGACAAGCATAAGCCCTGGGGTCCTGACTACTTTGGAAGAACAAGCAAGTAGAAACCATGTAAATGATCCCCGACTCTATATACTTCCTGAACTACATGCAAAGGTTAAGACACACAGAAAAAGAATGTTCAAATTCTTTGTTGCAACCTCAGGTCAGTGATTGCTCTATGTTTGCCAACAAAACTGACCAGCACGATACCGTACCATAAGTCACGCCAAATAAAATTATACTTCGTACAGGCCAGGCAGGAATAAGCAGTGTGATCACTCACTGATTAGATAGCCGTTTATGTGATTAAGTTGGATACAAAGGAGTTACTTATACTACAAGGCAAAGTGGTAAGTCAAATAAGGTTGCTGAAATACAGTTTCTCAAGTCAAACTGGCAGTGAGCCAAAAGTACAGACGCTGCCACCAAGATTTACAGCAAGATGTAATTAAATTTTTTCTGCACTATCGCGGTAATTCGACGATGGAGATGTGAGGAATATAAGGGCTAAGTCTATCAAGTCGGAAGGAATCACCATTTTTCCTCTTGATGCAATCCTGCATTGTTGAGAATGTACACTGTACAGCGACGCCACGAATACCAGTTTTAAAAGCAAGAGAACTTGGTTGTCCTACCACTATGCTCTCACGTTGTTCACATATTCTCATATGCGCCTTATAAGTCATCTCTCAAAACGACAATGGCAATCTTGGATGAAAAAAAACTGCACATCTTCGGCAATGAATTAGAAAGTTGTGATTGTCCTAATTACCAGTCCTGGATACTGAAAGCATTTCACATGTACAAACAAACACAATTATGACTTAGAACTCATGTTGCCTAACAGTGGTCACTAATTGCTGTTTCAATTCAAAATAATAGTTTTACAAGGAGAGAAGCCTATACTATAGCTATCCAAATAACTCTCAACTACACTTGCCAGCATAAAATCTTCCCCTTCAAGTGGTATTCTCACTATTTTAGTAACAAAATATTAAATTGTTCATGACATTGAAATTGCAATAAATTTTTTAGATTTCGAAAACAATGTTTTTACACTAAAAGCTTATATACAGAAATTTCACGTGACCTGCTAATAAACTTCACAATAGGAGTCTGTAAGCTGACATAGAGAAATAAAACCGCAAGAGACACAAGTCACAATGTGCAGCCTGAGCCTGCAACTTACCACTTTCTGAATTTCTCGTCTTTGGGATAAATTCCTGAGGGACGTCTTCATGCCGATTCGTTGGCTTGCTTGCCGGGCTCTGCTCAAGTTTCCTCTGTAAACAATCTGGCGTATCTGGAAGAATGCAAGAACATAAAATCCTAACCATGCCAGTACGCGTACAGGAACTTTCATGCAGATCTTCAATTGCATAACAGAGTGAGCAATTTACAAATGCTCAATTGCCCATACCTTCGGATCCTTCCTCAATGAAACGTTGAATTTTCGACATTGTATCGTCTTCGTCTGTAGATGCGGGTAATCCATCTCCCTCGTCCATATAAACGACGACATCCTCCTTTGCAATTCTGGTGGGTTTCGAACTTTTACGTTTAGATGCCATCATGCGCGCATCCAAATCGAACTATGCCATGTACAGTACATATGACTATCTCAAGAACAACGCGAGGAGCTGATGGATCTCAACATCGCGAGTCAGCGGAATCACTCACGGATAAGCTCTCATACCTCGCGGTCCAAAAAGAAAAAACACCCCCACCCGTGCAGCGCAAAAGGCCCGCAACAAATCTACGCCTGAGTGCACATTACTTCAGTCTGCGTGATCAATCG
Source organism: Botryllus schlosseri (assembly GCF_051294905.1). Lineage (NCBI taxonomy): Eukaryota > Metazoa > Chordata > Ascidiacea > Stolidobranchia > Styelidae > Botryllus > Botryllus schlosseri. The sequence continues at coordinate 17,891,152 of NC_137237.1, forward strand.
TTGCGCTGAAAAGATTGACTGACCCTCGTGTTCAACCGGTGAAACGCCTATAGCAGGGGTGGGCAAACTTTTGAGCTCGCGGGCCGCATTCAACATCTGAATCCATTTGCGGGCCGCACTATATAGAATTGGGATTATAAACCAAAACGCAATATTGGTATTTGATTACATAGCGAGGACATGGAGATAATATATGTGCTTATTTAAAACAAACCAAATATTGTGTTGACGATATCGTACACGCGTCAGAAACATAGTGGCGAGATTTCATAGGCTCGTAGACCTCTATAACCAATTTGTAAAAACTATAGAGATGAAAGTCGGTTGTCCCGCTTTTTAGAACAGGATCGAAATTTAGATCTGTGAGCAGCGATCTGTTCATAGATTTACTAATTCCAGTTTTGGTTCTGTTCCATGACACACAATGCTGACAGCATCATAACCATGTTAGCTTCAAACACGCTTCTTCTATGTGTAGATATAATATATTATTACCCCGATTCTACGCATAGAGAGAACGAATCTACCTAAAACACGCGCGATTCGTTTTTATAAGCACATCACTGAAATAATTAAACCTGGAGTGGCCAATCTGAAATCACACTGGTGATCCGAATTATGTCAATCTCGTTTAGGATTTCTGTGATGTTCAGCAGTTGAAACCTTTCAAACTGCGCGGGTCTTGAGATCGGGCTGTCGCGCCAGAAATTAAACATAAAAAAGAATATAGGAAGTATTTACCCTAGAACAGTGGTTCTCATTTTTTTAAGACACACGCCTCCCCCCCTTATGATGGTGAAAGATTTCGCGCCCCCTTATCGTCACAGTACAAAATGCAACCACGATGCTAGCAGACCTAACAGATAGTTCACTGGCATGGAAGGTTACGACAGTGGATGAGAAACATGAAATTCAGACTAAATACAAAGCAAGAATTCTGAATTTGAAGTAAATCGCGCGAAGCGCGAAAAATTTTTTCGTTTAGCTCAGCTTCGCGCCCCCCTTTCAGATGCTTTCACGCCACCTAGTTTGAGAACCACAGTCTTAGAATTATCATGGTCAATTATACTAAGAAAAAGTTTAATCAAGTCCCTGCATTAATTCGATTTTTAGTACGCATTTATCAATATTTAAAAGAAGTTTCCATTGACTCTCGCGGGCCGCACAGAACGGTGTTGCGGGCCGCATGCGGCCCGCGGGCCGTAGTTTGCCCACCTCTGGCCTATAGCCAGCTGCTGAATCATTTGTATATTGCATACCATAGTGATAAACAAAAACATCAATGCAATGAGTGGATAACTATTTGCTGCCCTTTCTGATACCCATACCTAAGACTAAATGAAATAATAAATATATACTTTCAGCACTCGGGTCTCATATATCGACATCGCCTCCCGTCACATAATGAATACCACCAGATTTTTGTACCCCTGTCCTTTTATGCCTACTTCCATTCACCTTTACCGAAATATTTTTCTGATCCGGAGGAAACCTCATTCTTTTGAACTAAGTCGTTTACAATATATATTGATGAATAAGAGTTTTTCATTGCAAATTTCCGGTTCGACTGCTTTGGAAATTTCCAACCATCTTCAAATTGTCAAATATTCCCTGTGTCCGGGTGAGCAGCTTGGCCAACATTTTCATGACCCAAGAAATTTTTGGATAAGTAGTAGTCTACTGCTGCGTCGTAACATGCTACTGTATATTTATATGGAAAAGTCCCGAATATGGTACCGATGAGAGATATTTCCATAAAGATACCATAGCCCAGAGGTTCTCAACTTCCCATGTATAATGGGCCATATTGTTATAACATCAAAAAGTGCTGCGGGCCGCAGAACATTTATTATCATGTAATCGTAGGCTACTATTAAATTCACTGTATTTACCAGTCGTATACGGACACTTAGTACGAGTTTCTACATTCTGAAGATCTAAAGCAGGGGGTCTCAAACTCAAATGTGCTCGCGGGCCAATTTCCTAGTTTTTGATGACGCCGCAGCATCAATATATAATTTGGATACCCAATTTATGATTTCCAAGAAGGCCTTATTTGATGGAACCTTGCAGACTGGCATTCCACCAACATCCTGAAAATGTAATTTACTATTGTACTATAGTATGCACGCCTGGCACGAAAAAAATCACAATTTCAAATATTTGAATCAAATTGTTCTTGTGCTCTGCTGCATAATTTGTCAAAATATTGAGATATAGACACCAACACCATGTGAGAGGACAAATGCACCATGACATCGCCAAATAGGGTTCTGGTTTAAATCATTTTGCCCTTGATTAAAATCGATTTTAATCAAATAAATAATTCAAATCATGATTTTTTTGATTTTTTTGTTTTTTTACGCATAATAACAACAACAACACGAACAAAAGAAAATGGGATGAATGACTACCATGTCAATCAAGGTGATGAAGGATTACGCTTAAACTTCAATAATGTTGGGCTGTGAATCATCATCCAGATAGCTGAAAACGTTCAACATATGCATTAATGATGGTTCACCCGAATCATTACTGATTTGTTCTAGTAGCGAGAAAACATTTTGAGTCAAATCGGGACCATCCATAATAGTTGCATCTTCATCTTGACCGAAGGATTGGTTTCTGCCAGCAAACTGGATCAGAGATGAGGGAATATTTCGAATTCGATAGCGACTCCGAATTGCTCTGCGTTTGTGGTCTCCCACCAGTGCCTCGGAAATAGCAGCAACATGTCACAGACAACTAACTAGTATCCACAGCAAAACGCTAACATATTGATTGACTATCGCTATTTGCTCTTTTCCCGCCTGTCTGTCAAATAGCTGAGCTATACCGGTGCTGGTGACGAGATGCTACCTCTGCTTCATATAAAATGCACAATTGCACATGATTGTTCGATAATAAATAACATTCACGCATCTCGTCCGAAAATTTGAAAAAATCAAAATAATCAATAAAATCAAAGTGGTAAAATTAAAATCAAAAATCAACGAAAAAAACCTGATTTAAATCACACTGATTTAAATCAGCCTGATTTAAACCAGAACCCTATCGCCAAAGCTGTCTCGTTATAATATTGCAGCCATAGCGGACATTTGACTTTCCACGATTATAGGTAGATATATTTTGAAATTCATCAAAGAATGATTAGATATCAGAGCACTGGAGCAGTGTAGCCTAATCTGGGTTTCTATCATTGTCCCAATAAGTAGGCCCAATAAGTTCATGTCATTGCCAAAGTCAAATAAATTAGCGTTTGATTGGCCTTCGCGTGGTGGAACAGATCAATAATAACTTAATTATAACAATTATTGTGCCATAGTAATAGCAGAGTTCCTTAAAAATTTTAGCGAATGTAGTCCTTGTGCTTATAATAAGATTTCTCGTACCCCTATCCAGTGTCCATTTCCAACACGATTTCTGATGGTAGCCTACTTATATTAAATCAAAAAGCCTATATTCACATAAAACCGCGCGTAGCGCGAAGAATAATTTTCTTATGAATAAATTGGCCCAGAAAATATTCCAATTTTTGTTTGTTTTAGCAAAATAATTTTAAGCTAACATAGGCCTATTTAAAAAATGCATTTCGTACGCCTGATGTGTTGCTTCGTACCCCGAAGGAGTCCACGCACCCCTGGTTGAGAACCCCTGAAATATATAGGTCCAATCGCCGAACCATAGTGTCCTATATGGTGTCGACACAGGCAAATCTCACGCCTCATTGAAATTGTATCACGTCATAATTTCCATTTGGCTACAGGCAATTTGACGGTCATTTTTGACCGGCTTGCCGAGCATTAAATTTGGTAAAACAGGTATCAATCGAAAGCTGACTCTGCACTGATTACGAAAATATAAATTTTATTCCGCTCGTGGCCCTGGAACTCCCACAATCAGCCTTGAATTTTTCATTGTTATGGAGATTGGCATTGGGACGCAACAATGCTGAACAATGCTGTCTGAAACTTTTTCTCTTGAACTACTCTCTCGTTTCGCCAGACAGTATTGTTGCGTCTCAATGCCAATCTCCATAACAATGAAAAATTCAAGGCTGATTGTGGGAGTTCCAGGGCCACGAGCGGAATAAAATTTATATTTTCGTAATCAGTGCAGAGTCAGCTTTCGATTGATACCCGTTTTACCAAATTTAATGCTCGGCAAGCCGGTCAAAAATGACCGTCAAATTGCCTGTAGCCAAATGGAAATTGTGACGTGAAACAATTTCACTGAGGCGTGAGATTTGCCTGTGTCGACACCATATAGGGCACTATGGCCGAACAATATACTGCTAGAGTTACCGCTGAGGGGCATATAACTACCTTGCTCACCACCGGCGATATTAACATGGATAAAGAGACCAGAGATCACCCAGAATGTGACCGAATTCAATTGATTATACGAACGGTTATGTCCAAGACCAAATCACAATTTCTATTCCCGAATCATCAACGGGTCATGTTTATTATCAAGAACAAGAAATGTGACATAATAGCTGAGTGATGTGATAGTGAAGTTTGATCTGTTTTCGGGTCTTTGGAGTAGTTTTGGAGCAGTGATATATATACATTATACAATGATTGGAAACTTCCACGCCTCTTAACGCTGTAAGATTCGTTCGCGGCGAAATCAGTCCTTAGCGGGATATGCTTGAGCGGAAGTACGGAATGGCGTTATGTCGACTGTGGGGGAGCGCTGCAATCGACCTTCCTGGCTTAATATTTCACCGATTTTCCCTAATTGGTTTAGTTTTAGTTGGTTTCGTGAGCATAGTGAGGCAGTACGGCATACTAAAATGTAACATAACTTTTAACGATGCACATTTATCAAAGTAGCGACTAGCTACTAGGCATTTTAGCATCGGTGGAATACATGCATGTACGGTACAGCCTAAGAAATCAATAGATGCTGTGGGTGAGCGTCAAAATAGATGCAGAACCTGGAGGGATTGTTAAAAGAGGATTTGAAAATTTTCTGGCTTCATTTACGTCACCTGATTTATTAAAAGAGAAGCGTTCGTATATAGTTTACTAACCCGTAGGTTATAGTTCGTAGTCAACCCAAGTACTTTTATATAGTATAGTATCAATATAGCGATAGTACCATCATAATATAAAACCAGAACTAACCGGAAACTATCATTGTAGGCTACAATGGTTGCTTAAATGATAATATATATAACTTTTTCCCGGTTAAGAACGTTGAATCCCTATCAATGATGAGAATCGGCATTGTTCCGAACTTTATTGCATCGGCAAAACCAAGCACTAGAATTACATTGAGGATAATCACTCCATGTTTGGTATTATTCACATCAACCTGGCGTGATATGTTGTGCTCCTCTCAATAGCTGGTTGCGTCAGCATGGCGAGGTAATGTTTCACACCGGGGTGGGCGAAAACCTCTACCAACGCCCACTTTGCCGATTTGTGCCGGCTTGGATTGATACTAGTTAGATCAATTGGTGGGGGGAAAAATAGTCTTGATAAAAGATTATGCATATTATCCGAGTGCTAGAGGCGAGGAGATGAGAGCTACAATGCGATATGTGGATTATTTTGTTTGTCTTGTGAATATGACAACCAAGTCCAGCTTCAACAGCCATTTTAAGCCATATTGCATTACAAATGATTATTGCTACACCTGCATACTAGATGGTAAAATATTTCTTGGCGCTACTGCAAAACTGGAGATATTCTTATGCCGCAGAAACGGCAACCCCCAAATCAACGAAACTCGTGAGCAGGGAAATTTATCAAGGCGATAAGAAAACAACAGCAATAATATATTTGATACAGACATTTTTGTCAATCCATCCAGCGAACCTCATTATCACCGAGAGATTGAGTCTGGATCCATTATTGGGATAATTTTTGCCTTGTCAGATTTGTTTTTTATTACGTGACAAGAAACATTAGGCCCATTTACATGACGGTTTAAGTCAGCTTCGAAGCTGACTCGTCGATCCGACTCTCTCGTATTCGATGAAGAGAGAAAGGCAAACTGCCCCAAGTCGACTCGAGCCTCAAGCTGTCGTGTAATGTGGTTTACGATCGGCTTGAGTATTCGGCCATCGACGGCGCTGGTTTTTCCCGCGCGGGCCCTTGGCATCGTAATTCATGCTTTTCATCTGTTGTTGAGAAATTGGCCAAACATGGCAAGGAAAAGTGGGGTTACTTTGTAAGTGCTCGCTTGTTTACGATGGAATACATGTAATTCACCAGTACCGGTGTAGCAACCTTGCTCTTTTATGACAGTTTTATTAGCGATTCCCTATGTGTTCTTTGATATTTGACTGCGACGCTTCGATCTGTAGTAGCCTAGTTGCTGTCATCAGCTACATAAAATGGCAAACAAGGTAAAACGTTACATCTGTATTTCTGCTTCTCAGACTGCAGTTGTGAAGGTATGTGGATTGTACCGGTATTACAATTCGACAACGACATGCATGGTGAACTATGCAGTGTGCTACATCGATACGGGAATACATGAACGATTGCTGCATTTCGTAGATATACTGTTCCACTGGCTAAACTGATGTGAGCGCGCGTGTGATGGGGTGGAGCTGATGTCTCTCCCGGGAGGATGAAATGGAGATTTGTGACTCTCCTGGTGATGATGAAGCGCAGCGGTGTTGGGATTATTGCTTTGTATTTAGTTCTGGGTTATAGTGTTCTGCTGATATGATGCGGTCGTGCGGGTGTTCACAATTTCAGCTTGCATTTTTAATATTGTTGGTTTTGAGATTGTATTCATGGTAGCCTATGCGTTTGTTGTGAGGGTGCTGAAATAGGCACTTCTCAGAGTTTAATTGGTGGGTAGCAGTTTAGTAGTAGTGCTCTTTATGACAGTTTTTATAGACATTTTTGGTATTGTTGACTTCCTATTTGGTATATCATGCCGACAAGATGCTTCAATAAAGTCTCTGCAGTAGTTGCTGTCGTGACTCTTGAGTCACCAGCATACATAGGGTAGTCTGTTACAGAGGAGCGGCCGAACAACTCAGAGGCCACATGGGGTTTTCAAGTGGGTCACTTGAGTGTTAATGACCTTATTTTAATCGCATGCCTGAAATATCAAAACAGTAGTTACTCCCGCCTACTCCACGGCCCATCTTCGTTGACACCGAAAAAGCTAGCTGATAACTTATACTTGTTGTTTTCCTGTACAATCATGATATGAACATGATTATTTTCCTCTACAAATATCCATCTTATGAGTATCTCATCATCCTCGTAAATTTCGATGATAAGAAACGTTTCAGAGTACGACCAAACACACATTGTCGTTGTACCTTTGCCCACCCCACCAGACTTACTACGAATATTAATTTGTAAGAGGTAAAGCGACACCCGGTCGTCCACTGTACAGCTTCCAGATGGATCATGTAAACAGGGCCCTTTTACGAGTCAGCTCAGAGATGAGGCGTGACGTCACCGGAGACGACTTGAACGCCAAGTCGAGTCGAACATGTAACCAGGCCTATTGACGTTATCAACTATTAGGCACAGTTATCCGATTGGTCATGATATCACTGCTCAGTTTCATAAATTGCAACAAAAATAGATGGATATTGCACGTAGTACATTAATTGAATGGTTCATATTGCTCTTGCTACATATTTACTTGACTTAAATCCTTTCCGTTGACTAAGATTTTGGTTCTTGTTATTCTGAATTTTGATAACAAGAAATTCTGGCATAGTAACAAAAGATGTTTTCTGGTACGTTAGTAATGTGTTATGCAGTTTTTAAGTGTTAAAGTAAATGAAATATCTACACCCTGCATGAAATTCTCAATGATATTGTGGTGTTGGTATCCTCATTGAAATTTAGTAACAACTAGTATCAGCGCATTTAAGAGTCCATGAAGACGTGAGGTATTTAAGGTGTTTGAAATCCTGCTTCTGTAATAGGCTTACCCACGCGACGAGACATTGTTATGACGCTCGGATTTGATCAACTTCTCCCATGATCACCTTGACTGTTGAAGGAATCGATGGTGATGTGTAAGTCTTGAAATTTGTTGAGTGAAGGGGAATGTTGGACTGTCTCTATTCCGTCCACTTCTTGGAAGTCACCATCTTTCAAGTCAACTATACCTGTAAGCGTTGACAAACTGGAGGACAATATAAATGACTAATACGTTGTGAACAATCATTTATCAATCATTGGCTGTGCACAAGTCTATCAAACCTGAAATGGACAGGAACTTTCTAACCTATTGTGAGTCCCTCTTGCGCAGTAGTGGTCAAAACCGGCACAGTGCGTACTCATTTCACCATGAACAGAGGTCAGGATAGAAACTTTCCACTGCGGTAACGCTAGATCCCAAAGAAAACTTGCCAACTAACCCTTTTTTACAAAATAACCATAACTCCGGTGAAGCATGACTCGCGAGCGCTCAAACACAGAGCTCACTGAAGTTTCCAATCATTGTATATATATTATACATCATTGCCCGTATCCGACAAATCTCGTCCAAGAATCTGTGAGATAGGTCAGGGATTTCTAAAACTTTTAGAAACTTTTAGAAATCCCTGGAGATGGGCTCAAGAGAGGATTTACGACGCTTTCCTGCCCTCTACCGTCTGTTATTGTGACCATTCTCACAGCCTCGCGTTGTCATGACTACCGTAGAGGCTGCGATTCTGGACATGCATTGCGAAGTAGGCCTACATGTGAAGAATGCCAGACTTCGTTTCAATGGCCGATGAAATGTGTTGAAGAAAGCAAAATGAACTCCAAAGAAAACAGCATTGCAATAGATGAAGAAACCTCATCCATGAAAGTCATGGAAAACGAAAATATCGCTCCGGAATCGCCTCCACCGGAAAAAGCGGAGTCCTCACCCTGCACAACAAATGAGTCTAAAGAAAAAGCGAAATCAGAACATCGTGTTGTTTTAACAGTTTCAACTGTGATTGCTTGTTCCAAAGGTGAGAAACAATCGAAACACAATCCAACGGATTACGGTACCCAGCTTTTCTAAGATTATATATATTTTTTGTTTTGAAATCCCTCTCATACAGCAAATGGGCATAATTGATGGCACCGTAACCCTCTCACAGTCCCACCTGCCAATTATTCTCTCTGCCTATTGTTAAGTAGGAAAGATAGGACTTATGTGTTCCCCGTGACCACCGAAGGCTAGCGTTCTCCATGGTCACATGTAAATGTGTATTTGTATATCGGTGTCGGGTGTCGCTACGGGTCAAGGTCTATGCTTCACTCCACCCACTTACCCTGATATTTGAAATCATAATCGAGACAGCATGAATGTCTCAAAAATCACGTCCTATCGCATATAATGAATGCAATGCCATGGTTACAACACCAATACCTATACTGGTAAGCGGTAACTTGTAACCAAAATCAGAGTTGGTGATGAGCATCAATTAGGAGTCATGGGAAACACAACTATTCGGTGAACATGAGAATCACATTGATATGGTCTCTGGACCAATGACTTAGTGCTTGGTCGTGCCCAGACCCAAGTATCCTTGTCCGAAAACAAATGCCGCTGCCGCTTTTGATACGCCAATCGTGATCCGCAGGTTCCGATGAATATTGCAAGTTGATGGAAGAGCTTTCTAAGAAAAATAAGAGGACTCTAGAAGCACCGAAACCGCAACAGTTTTTCCATTGCGAATACAGCATCGTTCCTGGATGCGAACAAACGGTGGCTGACATCGTGTCGTACGGAATAGCCGCCAAAGTTTTTACTGCGGACAACGATGCTAAGGTGATCAAGACTTGGGATGACGGGGACAAGGTGTGGATTGCCTGGGTTAACAGGTGAGGCAGCTTGTGTGAGTTTGTCGAATTTCCCTCAATAAGTAGCACCAACTTCACTCGCTGCTTTGTCAATAGAACATAGGCCTACCACAGTTTGAGGATTCCAATAGGACTTGTTCATGTCAACGGCAAATTTCATTATATCTGTTTCATTACAATATCATAAAACAGTCCAGTGTGTCAAATTCTTTTTCGCTGAAATTTGATGGCAAAATCTCGCCTGGTTAATCAACTCTAGCGCAGCCTTGTGAGCACAGCAAATTTTGAATCACTGTGTCCTACCATACTAAACAATTTTGCGTGGATATATGATTGGTAAATGATTGGTTAGCAGGAAACATCTACAAACAAAATGGTAATGTAATAAATATACTTGTAACAAAAACTGAACTGACTGCAAAACAAAAAACTGGACAACATTGCATAACAGCATTTGTTATCGGTTGTATTTCCATTAAAACTATTCTCATATTTTGCAAATGAGAATTATACCTATTAGTCCATGGACCAGCAACATGTCTGCAGTATAATTATGTTGTGGTCAACTATCTTTCTGTTGCAGCCACGAACTGTTGATTACAGAAGACAATATCATGGATCTGTACGGACATACTCTCGAATTCAAACTCTGGGACTCCAAAGATAAAGTGTCTGCCAAAGCGAGATTCGATCGACCGAAAGCCTTCAGACTTCCTACGAGCAAAGACGGCACACCCGGCAAAGGGGTGAGATGAAATCGAAGTAGCAAAATATGCGTTGATAATCAAATAGAAGTAATGCCATACCTAATTACAAATGGAAGTAGTGATTTCCAATACATTTAAAACTACTTAGAGTTCAAGTAGAAGTTCAAATAGAAGTTCATCTAGAAAATGAAAGTATGGACAGTACTCCAGTAAACCATTTCAAAAGATAGATTTGTTTGAGGGGCGGAATGCTTTTAACAGTTAACCGGAGGCTGGTCTTCCGAAATTGTAGGGTCATCTTAGCAACCAACGTAGAATGACGAATGACAGTACAAATAGGCGCAAATTTCGAAAGTACGTTCAGTCATTGTGATACAGGAGATATTTAGGCGGTCCAATTTCACTCATAACTATTCGAAACCTACTTTCTACTACTTCAGGGGTCGCCAACTCAAAACAGGTCGCGAGCCACTTTTCAAATAACGAGGCTATGGGTCGCTGGCCGCAAGAATGCAAAATCGAAAATTGGCCACACAGTTTAGCAACAGCGTTTTAAAAACTGTACGTTAGTACAACGTTCTGCTGTCTAACTTGTGCAACGGGCATGGTTACCACAAAAGAAGTTTTATTTTATTAAAGAAATACAAATAAAACAAAAATATCATGAATAATGATTATTGCTTTCATTTTATTTGGAACTATGAGCTGCACACGACACCTGACAACGCTTTTCAGTCACCAAGGAATCGATATTGGGGCTAGTGCGACTCTGTACCTGCTAAAAGACTATCTACCCCTAAAGCTTGATCTTGTGGGGAATCACTAAGCCTTCTTCTTTGCGACTCGGTCTTTGCAGTGCCTGGGCCATTGCATGTCAAGACAATATTCCCAATTCCCGTTTATATTAGCTGATTCTCCCTCGATGGAATACTGTTGCCATCGCCGAAGCCGGTTCAGCTAGTGGTGAATAGTGATGTTGGGAGCGGGAGAATAATTTTTTTGAAACAGTAATCAATTTCAGCATTTCAAAATGCTTTACTTACCAGTAGCGTACTTCCAAATCTCAAATCAGACCTTGCGGGCTGCGTATTAGTGATCCCTGTACTACTCTCTACAAAACCCAAGCCATAAAAAGTAAGTAGTTTTGGACAAAAAATCTTTGCATAGAAGTCGAAGCAGTCTAAAAAGATAACCACTTCAGTAAGTAGTGCAATAAAGCAAAACCTACTTGAGTAGTCAAAAAAAGTACAAGTACTTCATTATGGAAATACGGACCACCTCTGCTTATTATATCACCTACAGTTGTCAACTGTTGATTTGTCAATTCAGGTTGCCAACATTGTAGCGAAACAGTCTCAAAGTTGGACTTCTTTGCAACCAAAAGGGTCATGCAATATTGAGGACGTAAACCCAAAACCGGTCGAGAAAGAGAGAGAGAAGTCGGCGCAAAAACCTCTGGAGACGCCGCAACAGATAAAGTTAGTATGTTTATTTTAAAACCAAAATGAATCACTTTAATGTAGGAAAAAGGCCTGGGGTTTCCAACTATGGGCTATGATGCTGATTTCATTGTAACATAGACTTAGCATAGTATACAGTTATATCATGTTTTTTATGAATACATAAGAGTGCAGCTGGTAAATATGAAAATATCAAGTGTCTTTATCATAACTACAAATCGACAACTTATGCAATTACTGTCTTTCACCACAATGGGGTTCGTGAGTCATGATTTTCACCCCTGTTGAATGTAAAGTCCAAACCGCCCAACAGACTTGATATTGTAGCTGAGATACACTGCTCACTTTTATCGACCGCACCCAGAATTCAAAGACTGGTGGAAAAAATATAGCATCCTTCTTATTTAAATTGAGTAAATTTTCATTTGCTTCGTTTCTTGTGGTGTTCAAACTTGGTGTTTTTGATTGAACGTTAAATGGCTGATGTCCTTTTTTACTTCTTTAGTGGGGCATGAAGTGAAACAAATGCTGTAAAATATCACTCAAGTAGAATCACATGTAATGTCTTCTAGGGCATACCAAAACTGCTTGACATGCAACTATAAATGAGTGGTTTTAGAAGTAATTGAGGGAGTAATTTTGTCAAGTAGTTTTTGAAATAATGCCATCCTTACATTTTCATTGGCCTATCGTGACTTTTACGATTTCTCAACAAATCTATGTAGCTTATGCTATAAATATGAATATGATAATATATGAATAGAAAATAATGCTACGAAATGCCACTATTTCAAAACTGTCTTTCTGAAACATGAGACGGTACAATATCAAGATGTTCCTTTCAACTACAATAGGCATGCTCTATCATTATTTCCTTTGCACAGGATTCATAGCTCTTTCGAAAGGCTTGCTGGGCTGGATATCGCCGATCAAGAGAAAAAGCGCATAAATGAATTGAAATTAAGACAGGTATGCATAAATGCATGTAAACGTTATAAATGAATGGGGTATTATGCGAATAGCACAGAGGTATACTGGGCAGCTCGCAACTTATGGATGTTAGGAATACGGGTTGGGATATATCACATTACTGAACGTGAACGATCATTAATTTTTGAAGAGCTTATTGGTAATGTTGGCAGCAATGCTGTTTAAGTCAACTCATTTGCATATTATTTCCTAGAAGTGTATCAGAACGAAAAGTTGGGATTTTTGTATAATTATAACAGAAATACATGTGTTAAGATATAGCTTATAACCTTCAATTATTAGCCTTAAATGAAAAATTACGTATTGGGTGACCCCTAACCCATCATCTGAAAGTCCATACCAGTGATTCCCAACCGCTGCTCCATGTAGCCTTCTTGCGGCTCTGATTGACCTCTAAATATGGCACAAAATATAATTGACGACAGTTGTTGTCTGTTTCTATGAATAGTTATAGTCATTATCTGTATATGAATGCTAGAGATATTAGTTATGTCTAAAGCCGTCCGAGGCCGCTTCTGAAAACCGGGAAAGATAATAATTTTTGCAGACTAGCGTCAAGCGCATGGATTAATACCCGTCAGACAACGATATATCTCGAGTTCTGCTGGTCATAGACCTTTATATGTCGTCTCTGTGAAGAGTAAATTTCGACACAATTTTACTAACATCAAAATAACGGCTCATAGTCAAGTATAAACTGCAATAAGTCCAATATTACCCAGCGTATAATCCGCCGCTAACTTGTGCTTTAGCTGCTGGAATGTAGGAAGAGCTATCACATAACGACATAATAGTATGTTGTAGTAATGATATGCATTTTCAGTTTATTTAAATGTATAGAGCTTGCCAATCCAAATTTTCGTTATAAGTAGCCTACCCGCGTGTTTTCATGCGGCTCCATACGTACTTTGAAGTTTGAAGTGCAGCTCAGACATCCAAAAAGGTTGGGAAGCACTGGTCTACACTGAATATAACGACAATAAATCACATTTTCCTTTCATTTTCCCACATCTTTCATCAATTTCTGTCAACTTATATCGTCCTCTGTTTCAGGCCAAATTCCGGAAACAATTGAACAAAATCATCCTTGAAAGTCAAAGTGAAAAGCAAGAAAGGTCAGAAGTCATCATTTTTAACAACGCGTTGACATTATAAACATTATAAAGTGTTTTTTGAGTGGATTCGCTCATTCTTCTCTGACATCAATTGCCAGCGGCAACCAGGATGTCACAGTGCGACGATGAGGCAGAGAGAGATAAATCTTTGTTTGTCAGCCGTTCACTTCAATAAGATAACTCACAAAATGCAATTGAATGAAATATGATACACAGATAAGCAGAATATAGACGAGAGGCTTGATATAACACAGTCATCTAACCCGAGCCACCCACGCCAGCAGCATCTTACTGAAGAAGTCATAACTAGGGCGATTTTGTTTACCTAAAAACGGAAGATTTTGATTAATATCAAAATTTTGATTTTTTTTACCTAAAAGAACTGAATTTTGACCAAATTTTAACCTCACGTATGCAAATTAGGTGTTTTCGCACATTATGTTAAAATTGCACTGCTCATCCTCATTTCTGGTTGGAACTGTATGTCATTACGAAGTAGTTTTGCCTGAAAAAACGTTTTTGGCTTAAAAACTGACAAATTTTAGACGAAAAAATAAGTATTTTAACGAATTCTGGCCCTATGAAGAATTCCAGTAGTTACATCACGTATCATTGTAGAAATAATACTTGGCTAAATTCTCGGGTAGAAAGTGTCCGTCCTTAGTAAGTAGCTTGCCAAGAACGGAGAAAGAACGTTCAACAGCAGCAGTTGTTGGCTGACAACACCGAAGTTGTGCTGGTGACACACCGTGTTGCTTCATTCTGACAATGTTGGCTACATCACTGTTTTTCATCATGCCCCTCTTGATATAAGAACCACGCAATGCCCAAACAGTCTTGCTTCAGTTAGGATATTGCAGTACCTTGACAATAAAATCATGTCAACTATTTGTTTCATTTGACCGTTAATGATTCACAATGAGGAGACACTGGGCCGTCTGCAACGGTAGGCCTAAAAAGTAGGGTACAAGCTTTAAAATATTAAATGATAAGTTCCTCGACAGTGCAAAATCGTCGATACAAACGAAATACAGAAGTCAAAAAATCTGACGTTTTTTGACCTAACGCTACAATTTTGCCAAAACTTTGACAAATTTTGACATGTCAAAAAAATCGCCCTACTCGTTACACTCAAAATTTTAGATCAGTGGTTCTCAACCTTCACTAACCGGGAGAACTCTTATGCTAATGTCTGAGCCTTGTGCGAACCGCACATTTAAAGTAACGAAAACATCAAAACATGATTATCGCAAACAACAAAAAGATTATAATGAATATCAACTGCAAATCATTGTGACTTCGGTTTCGATTTTAAACCCCAATCCCACCTGCGCAGTGACTGATAAGACCAGCGTGACATCACAAATCATAAGAGTCAGGTGTGTGTCTTGATCTTTGGCAATTCTCTATGACTGGCTCAGGGAAACCTTGGGGTTTATTTGAACTCCACTTAAGAATCACTGCTTCGGATTAAATAACGAACATACAAATGCAGATAGAAAAGGAAAATAATTAGATATTAAATAAATTAAATATGGTCTATGTGCGTTTGCAAATACAATTTCGCAGTAGCTCGATGATCAATTGTAATCGGTTATTTTACAAGAATGAAAGAGCCGAAGAAAGTCGTCACGGACGCAACGCAGCTGAGAACAATCAACATACCGATCAAAATGGAGCTCTTATTTTCTGGTAATCCCATCAGATTTATTGTGTTTCTGCAGCTTACCTTGTCCCCCTACTCTGCGCCCAGGTCTGAAAGAGATCACCGCCAGGCTTGCAAACCCTACGGTGAACGTGGACGATATGTACGTCACGGTTTCCGTCGGGGGCAAGCTGATGCCCGACGCACTGCACCGGAAATTGAACCCGCTCGTGCTCACAGTGAAATCCGTGAAAGATTTGCCGGGGACCCCGGTCCCCCGAAACGTGTGAGTGGGCGGCTTTGTAGCTCAGTGTCGGGTTGGTGGGGAGGGCCGTCATGGCGAATATGTTTTGTGATGGATCTCCGAAAATCAGACCTTCCCTGAATTTTGAATTCAAAATGATTTCAGCGTAAGCCCTGCCTTTAAAATCATGAATAAGTGAAAAAATAGCCACCCCCCAAAAAATAAGACGGGTTGTAGGCAATGTTCCCTCTAAGCTGCGCACGTGCGCAAATGCGCAGTGCTGACACGGTCTCTGCGCACAGAAAATCTAAGTTGCGCACAAAAAATTCGAAGTGATGACCTTTTTTTTAGCCGTTACGCACTGTTGTCCAAGGGTCTGCGCAGTGAATTGGTGAGTGTACGCAGACTCGTCAAAAATTAGAGGGAACATTGGTTGTAGGAGTTTTCAGCAAAAGATAATAGATGGAGAACTATGCACAGAGGTGGTCAGTAAAGAAGTACTTCTACATTTTCGAAGTACCCGAGTCGGTTTTGCCCAATTGCACTATATCTTCAAGTGATTATGATATTAGATTACAGTAATTTTCTATGTATAATACTCCCCCATGTATAATACGCACCCTGAAAATGGCATGTAGATTCTGGGAAAAGCCTGTACCGGTACCTATGTATAGTATGCACCCTGCATGAGCGGTACATGCGTAAATGTCGATTATACAAGCATGTTAACGAACTTGCGCGTATGTTAAGTTACCAGTGATGGATATGTTTGAGTATTAGCGGACATCGAAGGAATTATCTGTAAACGATTGTAGATAGGTGCCAAAGCCTGCGAGGCCCGAGTTCAGGCCAGCGACGATATCTTGTGCACCAGGCCTATTGCAGATGCCATTGGTCAGGCCTCAGGTCAACGATTATATCGTGCGCACCAGGCCTATTGCAGATGCGATCGTTCAGGCCAGCGTAACCACTAACCAGGCCTGTTGCAGATACAACTTATTAGGCCAGCGATTATATCTTGTGCACCTGGCCTGTTGTAGATCCGATTGTTCAGGCCTGTTGTTGACGCGATATATCAGCGAGGATTGCACGCGTGTGCTGCAATCAATGACCTAATTTCGTTCGAGTACAAATCGCAAACCAACTCAGCAAGAGATTGTGTGCTGTTGAGCAGCGCAGACGAATCTCGCTAATTGGCAACACGCTTCTCGCTAATTGACGGCGACCAACACTGATAATACGAATTACTGACTTTTTTTACATGCTTGGAAATTGCTACTTCCACTTGTCCTTGAGTATACATTCACGTCATTTCTTCTATTTCTACTTGAGTAACAACTATGAATAATTGTCACCTGTGCGTATGGTACGTACTTTCTATATTCTTTAGTCGCGAGACATTGTTCTACTGCCTAATCTATTTTCAGTGTCAGGATGATTTAATATCGTGCCTGTTTCGGTATCTCAAAATGATGTGTTGGTTGGATAGGATTTTCTATAGGACCGTGTTTTATTGCTCGTTTTTGACGTTGGTATTAATTTTACCTCAATGCCTACGAAAGCTGAGTTACTACCCTCACAGTATCAGTTTTGTGCCATTTATGAGAATAAAGGAAAGTCGAATACCGACTTGTAGTATCCAGAATTACTGGTCCTGATTGTACCAACATGTTCCTTGGACTATTTGTGTGCTCATTCATGCTTTGTTGTTATATCACTATATTCCCCTTATGATTAAGTTGTCTTCTGTATGACGAAACTTTGTTGTATTTTTTACCATTGTAAGCCAATGTTGGTGTTTGATTCTTCACCTCCAGTAAGCTGTTTCAAAGTATTCCTGTCCTTTTGTAGCAACCCAAACTTATAACCATTTGGTATTGTGAGTATTAATAAGTAAATGACATACTATCCGCAGCCTTTCGGACGATTGCCAACCCGTTTACTGTTGCTACAAACTCCTTGATCAACCTATTTACAAAACGGTTCTTCGACCCCATAGCGAAAATGTCCATTTTCAAGATATACACGTCATTCTGCTCGGTGAGTCTGTCATTTCACGTTACAGCCTATGTTACAGCGATACAAATAATCTCAGCCTCGTCATTACAGGCACATTGGAGAAGGGAAGGCTGCTCGAATTCCTGCACTCGGACGGTTTAACAATCGAAGTACATGATAGAGATCGGAAAGTCCCAGATGTAGCCAAGTCAGTATCTTGTCATTTGTTGTTTGTATGGAAACAGATGTCACTATATTGACTGTTTAGTGTCCATCAAATCATAGCGTACATCGGTACATGATGGATATGACAATGTCTGTGCTTGTTACGATATTTTCAAGATCTTTGTAACGCAGCGTAAGGCTTTGTGAATGTTCCTCTTGAACTTTTGAGATATGCACAAGTGAGCTAAGAGAAGGGCACTTCATTGTTTTGAATAAATCTACTCGACAGCCTGAGAAAGATACAGTATCTGTATCAATATCAGTTTAGTAGCAATTTCATCATTTCAAACACCACAAGACGATACAATGCGATGCAATGAAAAGATAGGAAAGTGTCGAAACGACTTGGAGTAGTCTCTGAAATCCGACGCCCACTCGGACCTAGGCGATGTAAAGTTGGGGCATACACACTGAATGAAAATAAAAGGAAGATTGATTGAATGGTTGTCGGATCTTGTCTAGTATTTTCCACAATTTTCCAGCGACTGCTCATATTGACGCGGTTTATAAATGTCGTTCAGACCGCCTCTCATATTCGGCGCCGATAGCAACGATAAGAAGATTGCGAATGTGGGTTTGGTGTCGTCGAAAAACACAACTTGCAATGCGTTCCATGACCGGCACCGTCCGTTCGACCCATACGGCGTTGCCAAGATTCGACTGCGCGACCTTCTCAAAGGAAATCCGACTCTTACCTTCACCGTGAGTGTTTTGTAGCGATGTTTGCTCTTGCTCCAACGTAGTTTTTACATTCAAGTTTTGTAGGATAGGGTTTTCGGGTGCAATCACATCATCACAGTGTATGTATAGATTGATCCTGTAGATATTTGACACTGTTCGGCATTCTGCATAAGCTGCAAAAATTTGTCTGCCAATTATGAAGGTTGTCGCAAAGTTATCTACCAACACAGGTCTGGCAAAAGCGATCTCGAAATGCATTTTATTTGAGTACTTCTCAAACTTCATTGCTCAACTTATTTTTTTTTGAGTAGTTTGGAGAATCACTGCTTTTATGTGTATTCAAATAAAAGTCCGACGACCAGTGACCACCTATGGTCAGCAGTGTAAGAATAAAATATACGCTATCGTATGATCCTGTTGTAAATAACCGTCCCGATGGAAATACCGCGAATAGCAAATCATAACACTGGTCAACAAAATGAAAAAAAATTTTTTATGCAGAACATCTGAGAGCCATTTCTGGGGTTTTTGAGGTTGCTGATTACGAATATCACATTAGTTTTGTCAGATTGGCTCTCTGTCAGAAGATATTTATACACCTAAAAAACCCAAAATTACTGTATTTACCATTTAATATTTCACTTGGTAGGAAGAAAATCGTAGTTTTTTCTACTTTTATATTGCGCATAAATAAATAATTAGCTATGAAGAACCCTATGATGTCATTCTATCAATATTAACATGACATGATGTGAAATATTTGCTTGTCAAAAAAGTAGTTTGTCATGCCTGAAAATTGTACTTTTGCACAACGGAAATACATCATCATTGGTTTATTAGCAATTTTATCAGTTCAATACACCACAAAAAATGCGATACAATGAATAGACAGGAAGATGTCGAAGCGACTTGGATTTGTCAATGGAATCGGACACCCACCTTGGCCTAGGCGTAGTAAAGAGGAGGCATGCACACTGAATGAAAGTAAAGAATACAGTATAGAAAAAGAAAGCGACAAGAAATAGGGCGGCATGTCATGGGAAGCGAGATCGATAGGTCAGTCGTGGTCCGGTAATCTTGAGGATGGACTTATTCTCCTGTATCAATTGATCATTCTACCAAGATTAAAGAGTAGTATAAAACTATAAATTTGTCTTCGGAAGGCTTAACTACAATACTCATATGAGTCTCTTTTCTTTTGACTGGTAAATGGATAATTTTCCGCTGAGTCAACACAGTGGGTATACCGGTACCTAGTAACCCTAACAAACGAGAAGCTTAAATCTGATATCTGGTATATTCGAATACCGATGAAAGATTCCAATTTCACATTAGGAAGGAGTTCACTGCATGTAATTTCTCATAAGATGTAGTAAATAAAACTTTTTAGATGGTCATGAAGCACCCAACCACAAACAGTTGGTCCGGAAATTTGTATCTGCAAATCGAACACTTGAGCACAAACATGACCATAGAAGTTCACTTCCTGTTCAGAAATCTGGATATATTTCCTGATCATCTTGTTGATTAGCAAGGGGAGAGGCTCTACCAAGACATCAGAACAACAAAAGAAAGATATCAGGGCACCTGAGATGAACAATTGAACTTATCATGTCAGACCAATGCCGGAACATTGCAAGAAACTGCACTAAATAGCTTACGGGCGAAAATCTAACAAAAAACAATTGTGATATAAAATATATCAATAATATTATATTCCAACTGATTATTTCAAATTGACAGTAGGTGACTGACTTAAAACTGATTGCAATAATGCCAGGTTAGCCGAGTATCTAGGTAAATACTTATGTACATGACTGGAGATTATTTATGTACATGATAGCCGTGAAAATCTGTAGCTATGATGAATCTGTTACCCCTAAATATAGTGCTGTGGCAGTATTTTGATTTAAAAGAGTCTTCTGTGTGTAAAAATAACAAGTAGATTGAATATCTACACTTTATAGTACGAATTTGCCAATTTTATATCTCGTCATTACCGCGAAAATGTGAGATTTTGGTCAAAATAGCCCCATGGGTTATCTCCACAACAAGAGCTAATTTGAAAAAAAGTAAGTTCATATTCTGAATCAGTGCCCTTCAGAACCCCCCAAACCACTCTTACTTTGTCTGCCTAAAAATATGTGTTGACCAGTGTAATTGGTTCGATGTCACCCGACGATGGATTTTACCAAAATTTCATTTTCAGTGTGTTGTCAGCCCGTGTCCGTTGCCCGAATTGCTGTCAAATCCCTATAGTGCGGACGCCGTACCTCGCGTCGTTGGCGTCACAGGGTCGATTGACCGGCCGGAGAATCCGCCTCTTCCAGCGGGAGACTATCTGAACGCCGGGACAACGTTGAAAGTTGTCGCGTCTCTGAAGTTTCCTTTAAAAGAAGTTACCTTGCGTCCGACGGAGACGGAGCAGGTCAGGGCTTTTATTGTTGCAATGTCCGCTGTGGTATTGTGTTTATGAAATTTTACAGAGCTTTTAATCATAGGAGAGTCAGTGGCATTATAGCATGTATCCATGTCTGATAACGCTCCACTATAAAACCTATTGCGAAAATTTAGTTACAACCGCAATTGGAGAAACGAAAGATGATATCAATGCCGAAACCAAGCTCATCGTAGTGCTCAAAAATGTTACCTAACTGCTAATGATATACATTATGTTCAGTTTATTGTTAGGGGTTAACCACACGATAAAATGTTGCTCTATACCAGTGGTTCCCAACCTTTTTTACCTCTCATGGATGCCTTCGAGTTAAATTGATGAATTTGAAGTGTTTTCACGGGCAGGTAGATGTTTAATTGAATCAAGCGGCCTTGCTGTGTTTGATTCGGCATGACTTTTCCGCTTAGAAGCAATGTGATCTCTCAAGGACCTAACAAAACTGTTTTGGGAGCCGCACTTTTGGCATATCTGAGAAAAAGCATAAAACTCAGTGATGATTTGTAAGAAAAGGGAAGATTTCAAATAGCATCTGAGTCCAGGTGTACCTTCCTTTGCAATCCCATATACAGATTCCTCTATCACAATTACTATTACAATCACAAAATTCCGTCCATATACGATTGACAATTCGCCAAAGTGAGCCGTTACTTGTATAAATCAATTAGTTTCCGATTTTTCTAAAATATCTCCTGCATTGCGTCACCGTCTCTTTGACAGACCTGTCCGTTTGCGCGCGTCATCTATTATTTCAACTACGAAAACAAAAGGCTGCTTCAAACTCTCGAAAATTTCGTGAACGAGACAAATTTGGTCGCTCTCGGCTTTGACCAATTCGACCGGAAAGTGGCGGAAGCCGCACTGTCTACATACAGGCTGTCTGAGTGAGTCGATTGGGGCATATTTATGGTTACTGATGTATATGTTTACTAATATTTGAGGAATTTATGTCTCATGGCAGCATATGAACATTCTGGTATAGATTTGCCGTAAAACTCTCTGTTTGCCAATACTTTGTATTTTTAACGGAAGTAATCTGAACGTAAATAATGCACTGTAATAGACAAACATTTAACAACCGGTAAATCGCATATCCGAACCGTCATATTCCTACTTCTTGGTACAGCGATTATATACACAGTATACACAAAAAAACGATATTCTGCAATGTGCGTAATATGTATTTCATCAACTGGGTATGCTGGATATGATATGTGTGTAATGTGTATATAATTTCACTACATAGGTGGTTGTATACACAGATAAAAAAATTTGGAGAACATTCTCAGCAATAGAGTGATGTCATGTGTTAAGTAGTTAAGTATAACATCACATGTCCAGCACCATGTCATCAACATGCCAGCAACCCAAATCCGATGCTCACCAGACACGACTTCATATATGCGTAGGCTATGTGTATTTACATTTTTCAAAAACATTCAGACCCCAAAGAAGCAGCAAAAGTCTCGACGTTATTACCGGATTCCACGTGATTGACGGGGAATTTCATCTGTTTGTGTTGGAGGGACTCAAGAACAACGCAATCAAGAGACTGCGAGAGGAAATTGGGTACAGTTATCCTGACGGTTAGTATTTAATGCGAGAATTTTTGGTCGCTTCCCGAAATCCCATTTGCCTGACTGATATACATAGCCCTTTAAACATTCAACACTGCTTTGTCTTTTGTACTTCATATCGATTTGCATTTATATTTACTTATTTTTCAGACGGCGGGTTCGTACGCATGTTGTGCGACACTTCCTTGGAATTCAGGAACCGATTGTATGCCGAGCTGGACATTAATTTGTGCAAAGTCCGGCTCCATCAACCGTTACGAGTGATTCTCGAACAGCCATTGCTGTACATTCGAGATCTCGTTCCGCGCCAGTGTTTTCAATGTCTTATGATGATAAACGACGTAAGAGTTGCCATTTTGACACAGCCCACTTTCTCGGATAATGTCTGATATTCACATTTTGATTTTCATTGCTCCAATAGCCTTGCAGTTAGTCTGTTAGAGCAGACCTGGCCATTTTGCAGCCTGAGACCCGACGCGTCTGAAAAGTAATATACTGTAGTTTTCGAGAAAAATACTTTTGAACGTTAATCCGCTGACCAGAACCATAAATTGTATAAACTAATTCGTAAATGCATTTACTTTGAAGCCTATATCATGTCTGCAGCATGTTTGTTTGGGGTATTCATGGTGTTTGTCGACTACTATGGTCATGTACACCAGGCAAATTTCTTCACTTTTATTCCATAACTGCCGACTTGTAGTACGGCCCACTTCTAGGCTTTATAAAATACCGCTCACACGGATGATATGGCGAGGAGGAGCCTAGATAAACCTCCTACACTTAGGTAGGAATTCTGGAGTCGACCTCGGTGGGACTCTAACTCGCAACCTATTGGTGTTGCAGCTGTGGATTATAGCACTACGCTATCTCGCTACGATGTCTGCAGTAACACTGAAGTTGAATACGACAAAATCAATCAAGTAGAAATATAAGTTTTCAAAAGACGTAATCACAAACCTACTTCTGTACTTCTAAATAGTAGAAGTACTACTCTGCTCGTACCAAAAACAAACAAAGAATATATATATAT
Source organism: Botryllus schlosseri (assembly GCF_051294905.1). Taxonomy (NCBI): domain Eukaryota; kingdom Metazoa; phylum Chordata; class Ascidiacea; order Stolidobranchia; family Styelidae; genus Botryllus; species Botryllus schlosseri. Next base: position 17,915,061 of record NC_137237.1, read on the forward strand.
ATATGACAGACTTTGACGACTCTGTCTTATGTACCTTGCTTGATTACTTTTAAGCCCTCCAGTTCTAATTTCCCCCTTCGTAAATACTTCTACCGGCTCTTGAGTATAATCTTACAGTGCTCTACCGTTACTTGAGTAGGATAAGTGACTACTTTGATCGTCTCCGTTGATGACAGCAAGTTTTTTTTATTTTAAATGCCGACGGTGATGGTTAGTTATCGCCGGATTTTCAAATCCCTGAAAGGATCTTGTAGTCCGTTTTCCCTCTACTTGCAGATAATAAGGTCAAATTGCCTCAAAGACGTCTGCCGTAACGCTCTATTCCCCAGCCATGACATGGTCGTTTCCATGAGCAGAGAATTCGGTGTTCCGATCACTCATAAAGATTTCGAAGCGCATCACCAGAACAAAGTCGACGGTTAGTATTGCATGGCGCAGACCGAGTTTCGATATCGGCCTAATTTGCTCACACTGTATTGCAGCATACTGCATATTACACGTACTCAATGTTTATACTATCTAAAATATATGTATATGATTGGACTTTGTATGATAGCGATTGAAACGTGAGACCGCGGTAAAATGATGTTGACCAGCATTTACTTAAGAACAGAGTTGGTCAGTAATGAAGTACTTTTTCTGAGTACTCAAGTAGGTTTCGACTCCTTGCACCACTTACTTTTACTTCACATTTTTTCAAGCAAAGCTACTTACTTTCTACACTTTGGATTTTTTGGAGTAGAAATTCGGTTTAGAATAGGTGTGTAAGTGTAAGCTTACTTTATAATTGTTTGGTTAAATAACCTCAATTCGCTGACTACCTACAAGGAGTGTATTTCGTTATTAATGTTGTGTGATTGCGGGCCAAACTCACAGCAGAGAGTCACTGAATATTTATAACGGAAAATGGATATTTCGAGCTAACTTTTCCTAACAAAGCATGTGGAAAATTTTAAATTTGGCATGGTGCATTCTCGTTTAATGCTGAAATTCTTTTCATGCTGCTATATCGCCATGTTGGGAGTGGTCCGAATTTGAAATGCAAAGAAGTGCGTAGAATATCAACCAAAGGAGTTATAAACAACGTGAAAATTGTAAATAATGAAAAAGGTTCACAGTGCAAAACCTACCTAATTTCTGAGGTTCGCACACGGAACACGAATATGAACCTCACGTTCACACCAATGTTCCCTCTAATTTTTCACGAGTCTGTGCGCACTCACCAACTCACTGCGCGGTCCCTTGGATAACACTGCGTAACGACTAAAAAAAAGGTCGTCAGTTCAAACTTTTGTGCGCAGCTTTGATATTCCGTGTGCAGTGTGCACATACCGTGCCAGCCCTGCGCAATTGCGCACGTGCGCACTGCACAGCTTAGAGGGAACATTGGTTCACACCATCCTTACTGAATACCACTTCTGCTTATGAATGTTGGGTGAAATCAAATGTTCATTATCTACACGAATTTCACACGCACCTGACTCACGAGTCGACAACCTGGTACGCCATATTTGTTAGATGAACCAGTTTGCGGACATTGTATGAAATAACCGATAAACACTAGAACGCGATTTTCAGAAGAAGAATCGCAGCCACCAAATTCTGCCAATTTATCTCCAAGATGGACGCCCATCGATCACACGAACAGAGAATTCGAGAAGAAGATAAGCGAACGGTTCAAACTTTCGGATCAGCCCGACTACGTTTACAGCAACATTGTAAGTGATTGATTGGTGTGCCACTCTTGGTTGTGCCCGCAGAGATGGCCAAAATGAAAAGTCGGGAAGAGAATTAGTATGTTGTCAGTGACGCTATTTTTAACGATGTCATGACATCATGGATTCATTGGGGCATAGTAAAACAGATGTATTTACAGTGCCTTGGTTGGAGATTTGAGATCCCTTTCATGGAAAAGTATCACACCCCTGTTTGTGCCACACATCGCATTGAATCAGGCTTTATTTTCAACCTTGAATCGCCACTAAGCCTTACATGCTCTGTTGTACTGCCAGCTGTTACCCGGGTGCTGAAGAAAACAAAGGAAAAACTACCAATCACCTACGAAACAATGGCAAGATTAAAATATCCGCATCAGTTTATTCATGTTTTCATCATTTCAAAACACCACAAAACTGCGATACAATGAAAAGATAGTGAGGTGTCGAAACGACATGAAGTAGTCTTAGAGATCAGACACCCACCTTGGCCTAGGCGAAGTACAAAAGAGGCATGCACACTGAATGAAAAGTAAAGCAGGGAATATAAAAGGCAAGTGACAAAATGAGGTGGCATATGGCCGTACACGAGATCGATGTTAGGTGGTGGTCCGGTAATCCTGAAGGCTGACTAGTATTCATTTAGAAGAAATTGCTTGTATTTTGACTTGAATGTGGACATGCTCGACGACTGTCGGACAGCCGGCGAGATACTGTTCCACAATTGGGGTCCGACATCCTTGATAGAGCAATGCTTTTTTTTGTATTTCGTCCTGATCATACGGTAATTCTTCTTCATTGACATACACGTGCCGTACATGTGCGCTTTTGACTCCGAGGTGAAGTAGTCGTTGAAATTTGAGGGACATTGACCGCAATGGAACTGATACATAAACTTTGCAATTTCTAGCTTCCTCATATCTTCTATGTTTAGAACACCAAATCTTTTGAGTAGTGATGCATCAGTTGCACATCCAGGCCCCCGTGGGGCTTTCGCAATGATACGGATGATCCGATGTTGTAGTTTTTGCAGTGGGTCAATCGTATTCCTGCAGACAGCACCCAAACAAAGAATTCCGTATTGTAAATTTGATAGGAATAGAGTGTGTATGCAAGAATGCTGTGTCATTTCTGAGTTTGAGAGTGTTCTGGTGACTCGAGTCACATCTTTTGAATGACTTGACTTCACTCCAGTACCGTAAAATGACTTGACTTATCTTCACTCGAGTCACTACCTTGAAATGATTTGACTCGTCTCAGACTTGACATATAAGAAATGGTATGAAATCGGAAAATTTGAGATGACTCCACTTGATCCAAGACAATCGGAAAATTTTCTTGACTTGACTCGAGTCAAAACTGGCATTGACTCAAAGTGACTTGCAACTCAAAGGTACTCTGAGGTAGTGACTTGATCCCAACGCTGGCTTGCGATCTTCTTGTGAACCTCCATGTTAAGTGTGGCGTATCGGGCACAGAGTGATAACAAATACATTTATTTATCAACTACACGAATCAAGGTGTGTGGAGATTCGAACACAGTAGTAGTTAATAATGTGAAGCGGAAGCTGTGTATCGCACAAATACAAGCGTAATCGATTTTGGGCTACTACTTGACATTGCTATTTCTCAGGTTGCAGTGCAGGAGGCAGGACGAAGAAAGCGTCCTGTGTCAAGACAAAAGATCCACGTGAATGCCGGAGGGCCATCTTTCAACTACAGTACGCAAACGTTGAACTCGACAGAAAAGTCAAAAGCTGCCTTGCGCAAGATGCTCTATCAGAATGGAAGCGACGATAGGTTTGCACTTAGTTTCTCAATTTTGGGCGTTCGGAGATTGTTGCTTGAAATTTACGCAGGCGGAGGAATTTTTCTTCTTTGCATAATGTATTAGTAGATGCGCTCGGTAGCGAGATACTGTTATTCAGTGTTGTGATGACCGGAGTACATTTTCAAAAAACTGGACTTGACTCGCAGTCAAATAATCGAATCATATCGTATTCTACTGTGCAAAGCATTCCAGAGGTTTCATTTATTGACAGGACTCAATTTTTGTTATTAACCACCAAAGGCTAATGTCTGACTGATGGTAACTAAATCAATATAGACATTACACATTGACCTACGGCGAGAGAACCTTTTCTTCCTCGGCTGCCATTCTTTGGAACAATCTTCCAATTTGTATCTGACTGAATATCTGACTCCCTATATTTTTTCAAGCACAAAATCGAAACCGTTGTATTCACACGAGCGTTCGTACTACGGTAGTGTTCATTCCGCCTTACAACTATGCACTCCGACTTTTATGCATATTGTTTACTCTTATATTTTAATGCCTCTTGTATAAAGCGCCCTAGTGTAGTAATGATGTATTGTTATATTCGGCGCTCTAAATTATTCTAGTACATTATATTTATATTTACCACCCCAGGTCGAGACAGTTTGAGCCTAATGGCATAATGTGGCTTTCAATGTAGTATGCTATATGTTAGCAGAGTGGAGTTATACTATAATTCTCTAACGATGTCCCAAAGTAGCCTATATTGTAGCTGCCGATGATTACGCCAAATATATGATATCGCGATGCCAGTGAAAGGATGATGAGAGATTTTGATAGGTCTGACAAGGTCGAGGCTATATGCGACTCAGGTCACTTTCAATATTTCTGTGACTTGACTCGTGACTCGACTTAGAAAATTTTCAATTGATTTTACTTGACTCGAATTAGAGTACATAGTGACTCAAAATGAAAGGTAGTGACCTCTCATTGTACTACCTAAATAGATTTCATGTACTTCCACTCTTACGACTTATGAAGCTTGATTGCTTGCTTTCTACTTCATCCTGGCAACATGTAGCTTCTGGATCGATTTGCATAATTTCTGCCAGTGAAAGTGCTATTTAAACTGGCGTTATATTTGTAGTATCATGTTGGTGCAACTCGTATGGACTTGCGAAATTTTTCATCCTCAACAATACCAAACTGAAGAGTCGGTATGATTGCGGGTAAAGCATTATAATCTGAATCCGTTAGGTGGCAGAAGCGAGGTGTTTCGTTAATAAAATTTTCAGAAGACTCTGTGTCTGTGATTTTTATTCACGTGAAATACTTCCGTCGAATGTCCATATAATATTGCAAGAGGTGTCTTGGATTGGATCCGACAAAATATTAGGTCGTGTTCTCGTGTCACACCTCATACCGGGACGTCGTTTAGGTGGTCATCAATATGATCGGTAACCCTTGATAAGTATACTTGGTCGTCTCGACCATCTATTTGTGTGATGATTTGAGTTATCCGCGCCGGTGAGTTTGAAAAGTAACAAACCCTCCTTTTCTCCTGATCCCGACTAATATACCTGGCTTATATTTAGCACTGTCAACATTACAGCCTAGATCCTGTTTCTTATTTCAATAGGCTTGCGTCGCCAAAACATGTGACGCTGTGAGATTTTTTTCTTTTTGCTATAAACCCGACCGTGACGCGTCCTCTCTGGTGAAGTCTTTGCTTCGGTTACGAACAAGAACAATTATAAATTTCGATCGCTGCGTTGCAACGCGCATGGGCGAGCGGAATTGGCGTAGAAAGGCACGAAAATTCATCTTGATACATTAAAATATTGCGACTGTAGTTCGTTCATTGACTGAAATTGTCCTCTGGGCTGGATGATGTGGTATGCTTCAGGCATCGTTGTTCTTCGTTAGCACTTGGCAGACGTCTGTGGCTTGAATAAATTACGATTCCTTCACATTCTGATTCCTTTGTATCTTCACAACACTTACCTATTAACAATGTTCTTGACTCCCAATTATGAATTTTGCAAAGGTGAACTCCTTGTTATTACGAAACCAACGGGCGTTGTGGAGGTGACGTAGCCCTCGTCAAAAAATTTTCGCCTGGTGTTCTGTAAGGCTTTCTATACTGGAACGAAGGTATATATTGTATGCACCACTTTTTTGCGTGTGCGTTCGTGGCTTCGGCGATAATGCGGTTATACACATTCTATTACAATTCCATACTCGATGCGAGAAAACGGTTTTAACCGGGATTCAGATATAAGCGTATAAGATCAAATCATCAATGCTCCAAGATGCGACCTTGGATATCGATACCATTTCGTCCGGAATCGTGCATAGGATTTTGATACGGATCCGTGAAATCCTTCAGCGCCGCCACGATAATCATTCGACACGCCTGCGAACAAACAGTGCCTCGCTCCTAGCAAATTTGTGGTACGGCACACATCTTATATCATATTTTTATGCTTCTATCATCTGTCCAACAGATTTGCACAATCCGACTGTTGGATCGGTAGCCGTAATCTGTCTTCACGGGAATGAACAGTGCCATATTGACATTGCGTGCTCTGCTCGAATTATACCCACGGTGCGTTTGATTGATGGTATTTGGCAAGTCGTTTCGACTCCGTTCTATATTTCGATTGTATCGCACCGATGTAGTAGTTTCGACAGATGAAAACGATATGATACGCTTGCGACATAATTAACCTGGTATTCGTGTTGGCTACGATGAAGCTACTAATTTCGCAGTACCAAAGTGTTATGATGTTTTGTCTGGGCACGTGTGATGCGATTCACACCCACGATTCAGCAGTCAGACGGACACGGACAACGGACATGCTGATGGTGATAACGAAACACTGTGGGCGGTGCTATCTGCCAAAACGATAGATGCCGATTCATTAATCATATTTGACGGCAGACCGATCAATCATTCTTGAACAGTTTCTGTCGGGCTGCTTTCTAACTACTTCCAAGTGGAGCTTCTCTACTTGCAATGCTTCCGCTTCTGAAGTCAAATTACCTGAGTACTTAAAATAGGTAGAAGTAGGCCTACGCTCTGCAGTTTGCCGAGTAGATAATAATTGTTATAATTTTTGGGTACATCGGCATAAGCAATCGGGGTCCATGTGCTTGATTGGGTGCTTGCGCTTTTTACTTCTGCTCGAAATGTTTTAGGCCTGTTTCGGAAACTCTACTGCTGCTGTGCTTCTGCTGTTGCAGCACGCCACATTCACTGGTCACCAGCAAGTAATCTGCAGATATATTTTTGATAGGTTTCATTTTGTTACTACAGGTCAAGGCGGGATTTGGATTGGTTGTTGGCTCTTTTCTTTTCCTTACAATTATTGTAGTGTTGTGAATGATTATGAGATATCCATGTCCACCCAGGGATATGTAATAATAATAGATATGCTCGGTATCTGGATTCCATTGCTCTTCAGTGTTCACTATTCACCCTTGCAGCTTTCCAGTTAGCCACGTTCCTTACAAGATCGTCAATTTTCCGCGTAGCGTGTGCTCACTGCTCAGACTGGTATCAGGACGTAACGGAAACTTACTGGTAACATTGAAAGTCTTCATCAGCGTGAAATTGCATTAATAATAATGAATCTCATGCGCGATCAGCAATCAACGCTACGCTTACGCTGCATATAGCCCATCGCTGTGCAAGGTCTGCTGAATGTCAGCGGAGCATGAGCTGTAAGAAGGGTTACCATACACAATGTTCAGAAGACGCACACGAAGGTAACAAACAGGAACGTTCCGACAAAACATGGTCGTCCACCCCTTGTGGAGTCGGCGGCAAACGGCCACCGGAAACATATCAATAGAATTCAATCATGATTCAATCGTTTCGGTGTTATTGGTTGTGATCGTGCAGGGTCACGCTACGGTGCAGAGCGATTTTCGCGGTAGTGTGTTATTTCATGATTGTAATTGTGACGTCACCACGGACGTTGCTCTGTTATTCACCCACACCGCCACACGCCACCAATATTTCATATCTGCATTTTCCCTACACCACCAGCCCTTGGCCCTGATTTTGTGGAGTCCGAAGTTATCACAGTCACAATCACAGTCCAGGCCATATTTCGTTCAACTCTGGGTAGATGTAGATTTTGCTTTTGAATAGTATATTCATATTGAAATGAACCCGAATATTTTCGGCTGACACTCGTCAGGGGTAATCGTCAGCAACTAGTAGAGAATTCGAAAGAACAGCGTATATCAACAATCGTAACACAAAATATGACGTCACCAGCACGAAATGTCGAATACGAGAGCGTTCAATGTACTATTTTTAGATGATACGCGAACTCTTTTTGTTGACACAGCCTTGGCTGGTGTATTTTGATAAAAGTCGACTCCAAGGCACACAAATGAAAGTGTGAGCGACCCTTTCCCAGTATGCGAAATCTGTCGTCTCGATAATCTTTCGCACAGGCGGGATTATCCAACAAGTGTTTGCCAATCTTGAGCGGGTGAGTTAAGGGTGAGCTTTTCACCGAGCGTGTTCTAGATTTTGCTTTGTAAGCTATAGTGTGAATCCTATTCCTTGTTCTAACGGTATTCATCAGATAACACGGTAAGTCATTTCCTAACGAAGGTTGCAACCTTACGAATAAGCGAGCGTCCCTTTGTGTGGTGTTGTTGTTTACAAGCGATTTCGTTGCGTAATTTCGTGACGGGGTGGTCATGAAGGCAAACATTTCGCAACATGCCGTATCGTCAATATTTTGTTTACGTCTTGCGTAACGTTTGCTCTTTCGCCGCGCCTACTTAAGCTCAAACCGGCCTCGTCATCGATAAATCGCAATTATGCCGGTATACTGCCGGTAACGACAATGCCATTCGTGGGAGTAGTCAGCTTCTTTGCAGGCCGTCACTCCTACGACAAATATTGTACCGCAAACGTTATCCATCTGCTTCTTTGTCGGCGTGACATACTTATTGAGGATACAGAACATGAGTCGACAAATGTTTGCGAAGACTGCGATCTGCCAGGCGACGTAAACAACCTTCGGTTCCAAAATTCAAAGTTTTCGCCGGGTTACAATGTGGCAATATTTAACGCCGCTTTTAATGTAGGACACTTGTTGAAAATCCGTACAATATCTATAAATGCGTTGCGTGACTGTGAAACACGACTGACGACTAGCACATGATGTAGTGAGTGACCTTTTTAGGTCGCTTGTGAAGATGCATGATACAGGAGTACTTTTAGCGTCATATTGTCTTAACTCACTTCACAGTCGGGTGGAATGGCACGAAGCGCTTCACAAATAACTCTTGTGACTCCGGAGTATATCGTTTTCTTATGTCATTGACACAAGAAAGTATTTCCATCTGGATGACGCCTCGAGAAAATACCTTTAGGGACATATGCTGTTTCCATAGCAGAGATTTGGGTCCTGCTTACTAGAAATGCATATTTTCGGACTTATCCAGCCTCGAAATACAGAATGTCGTTAGGCTCTGCCATTATTTCTCAGCGGTGCGATAACGTTTCGTATATGGGGCACAAGAAGATTAATAGCTTTCATATCGATACATAGATGTTATATCGAATGCATCCAGTTTGTGGGTCGTAAGCAGACTGCACTTATAGATATATTCGAATTTGCGTGCTCGATTAAAAAGAGCGATATTATTGATATCCCTCCCTGTCGCTGTCCCCACCCATCCCCATTCCCTGTGGAATATTAGCAAACCGATGCCCGAATTTACCGTTTTATGTTCCCGCTAGTGTACTGACTCAAAGTTGAAGATCGTTTCTATAACTGGCACCAGTGGCACCTTGTTGGTATTTCTTTGCCGAACTTTATAAAATTATTCACACGCAAACCCACAAACCTCCAAACGTAGGTAGGTAGACACGCCTCGTTGTATCTTAATATTGGGTTGTATAGCGGTCTCGTCGCTCGTCGAAGCGCACGTCATTTCTACAGTCATATTGCATGCGTTCGTTCGTACATCGGCCATAAGCGCACTGGGCATAAATATACCATTGGAATACGCAACGTAAAACTGTTACTGCGAACGATACTTTTATCTCATGTCTATATGTTTAGAATTTGCGAAAAACGTGTAGTGTTTTCACGTAACTTGTAGAACCGCTTCATTTCGCCTGCAGGCTGATATAATCGTATGTATTTTGTATATCCTAAGTCCTAGATGACATTCACAAATCAATATATTGGAAGTTGCGGAACGCTAACTTGTCTGGGAAAATTTCGTTGTACGGCGTGCACAAATGGGATTAATATTGCTTGTTTACATCTATATCGTACATTTGCAACAATCTAACTATCACAGTCAGCGCATCACAACTTCACAAGGTGTGATTTTTCACGCCCTCTTGCTAGGTTCAGCTCGTACCTAGTGGTCATAAGTCAGCCAAACCACCAACGGCATGAAACTGATGATAGCTATTGCCAAGTAGACTGGGATAGCGGGTGCTCAGTGCTCAATGCTCATTCTGCATATAATCTCTACTCACCCACGCTGTTTTTGTGCATATAGATTATGTATTCTGTCGGTGTTGGGATGAGTCGAGTGACGTTTTTCGACAGATTCGACTTGGCTGAGTCACCACCCTAATCGACCGGACATGAATCGTGCGGCGCCAAATTATCGTGTCAATTAGCAAGTCATTGAATATTCTACACAGTAAAGCATTCCGAAATTCCCAGCCGCTTCGTGAAGTAGCCACGTCATCCAGAGCAAGCAGAGCTCTGAATAGCATACTCCATACGACATACCGTTGACGCTTATGACGGAGCAATGGTGAGGTGACGTTGACCAAGATATCGCGTTGCCGTGTGACGATGTAAAATTCTATCACAACAGATTTACATCCGCGATTATTCTATCAAAGGTTATTATTCCACCCTGGATTAGTTCGCCTTGTCCTCGGCGTGACATCGCTTTTCTTTGATACCGCGCGCCGACCACCGGTAAAGCACGTCTCTGCCACGCGTTGCAAAGCTTGCATCAGCTGTTCGCGGGGGAGAAAGTCACTTTTCCCATGAAAGTAATAGCTATGCGTCGATGCGACTTGGTTAACGTGTTGTACGAGATTTGCCGAACGTAACTTGAAATCATGAGCACACGCTAGGCAACATCTCGTCTCTGTATTCGCGAGCAGTTAAGGTTCGATTTTTGGCTGGTTTCTGTGTGAAACAGCAATAGTCATTGGTAGCCTGTTTAAACAATCTGATGCATCTCACTAGTAAAATTAATTTAGAATTTCTCCTCTTTGTTTATTCCTGCATAATTTTGTTAGCAATCATAGAATAGTATCGAAAACAACTCTTTCATAGACCAAAACCTAGTCGAAAGCTATTTAAATTCAGCATGCTTCCTTTGTTGCGATCTGTTTTTGCCACGGCGGCCGATAGTTTGATTGATACACTTCCCGTTCTAGTTGTTTCAACTTTCCCGATCCTTTCATTGCATTGAAACAGTATTTTGAATTTATAAAACTATTGCCATTACAAATGAACGAAGCGAATTAGCACATTTCCTGTCCATCACTTTAACTTTGCGGGCGCGTTACGCCTTCAGATGCTCTCGACTAGAAAGAGAAAGAGACTGTTTTTCAGTAAACACACAAGTATGAAAGTCAGTACATAATCCCGGGCATCAGTAGAACCGCCACAATGGTGATGAAGCCTTGGCACCCATATTCAATATCGGAGGTGGTCAAAGTAGTCATTGGTGGTTACTGGTCATCTATTATAAGAAGTAACATCGTAAATTTCTACTACTCAAGTGCAGGCCTAGTTTTGCCTAAAAAAATGAAAACTGTTAAGCCGAGGCAGTCTAAAATCATGAACACTTGAGTCAGAAGTGCGAGTAAGCAAAACCTACTTGAGTAGTCCGAAAAAGTAGAAGTATTTCGTCACTGAGCACCTCTGTCCAATAGATATTCAGAAACGATAGATATTCTTATCGCAGTATTTTGTCTCGACTGCTATGTTTAAATAAATAACGCGTCGCTGTTTCGTCACACAGGTACGCTTACAACGAGCTCTACAACTCCGCCATCATCACCCCGGTCGACGAAGACGAACATTACCAAAAGGAAGATGACAAGATCAAGCGAGATTTCCGTACGGACACGGGTTTTGTTTACCCCGGTGTCAAAACCAGCCTCTTATCTAACGTTCACCCGCAACGCCCCACGGAGGCCAGAGCGGACGAGTTGAAATTCCAATGGCGCGAAAACACGCTCCACGGTCACGTGCTCAAACCCACGCTGAATAGGGAATCTTGGGGGTACGTTACATGTTGTTGTTGTTGTTGACGCAGGCGTCGGTGTTTAAGTGATCGGGTATTTCGTTTTACAGTTGGAAATCTCGCCATCAGGATTTAAATCTTTACGAGAAACCGGATCCGGAGTTCAGCAAGGACCCGCTGAGCATTCATTTTCCGGGCGTGAAGGCTATGGAAGAAGTGTTGGAGTTTCAGAGGTATAACGAACGCGCTTTCTCTAGAAATATCACTCTGCCGAATGCAGAGGTGGTCACAAACGTAGTAATTCTACTTTTTCAAACATCGCTGCAAGTACAACAAGAAAGTATCCAGTAATTCCATTTATCCAATATAACGAGTTGCGTTGATTCGTATTTTATTTCGTACTTGTTATGGTCACGCGTGGAATAACTTGTCTGTTTCCACTGTTATCACGAGTCGCCGTGCGTCAATGCGAAACCCGGATGAGGTAGATATGACAAAGTCACGTGACCACAGTCTTCAAGTATCTCGTGCTAATCGAGTGTCGGGGAATCTACAAACATTAGAGAGACTGAATTTACATCCTGGCTGTAGCGTGCCCCTGCTAAAGTATGTGAGAGTGAGACTGTGTTTGTCCGGAATTTCAACTGCTCCGGATATTTACCTCTTGCCGACACATTTAGTTTCGTGGTTTCCGTACCTCCGTGCTGATAAAAGGTCAAACATGTGGATATGGATCGATAGGCTTTTATCATTCACTGCGTGCACCGCGCACTGATTAGCTATACTCTGTCCTATACATGTATAATTCCATATCTTCTATGATGTAATCATGTGTTGCTATAACGCCATTCTAACTCCAGATAAACAAATACAACCGTATCGTCGCACCGACGTCAGCGCTTCAGCCGTAAGCGTTTGATGTTTGGACTCCAAGCACCCGGATATTCCCGTATTGCGGCAAACACGAGAAAATACTGTCAAAATCGCTGAGGCTTCGGTCACGTGATGCCGTGTGTTTTGATATATTTAATCGCTCTCAGTTCTACTTGATTCTCTACGAAAGTCACTTTTGGGGTCGGATTTGATAGAATAGCCGGCAGATTATTAGCCGCATCCACCAGCAGAACGTGCATTTCTGGTTTCAAATACACTGCAAATAGATGGAGGTGGATCGGTCTATTTACCAAATTTCCACATAGCGTAGGGTGAAAATCAGACCATCGGCACTTTGTAGTAAACCATAAAGTGCCGTTTACCGAATTTCCAACCTACGCTGTGGTGGAAGTCGACGAAATATACACGATTTTCGTTTGCGACGTGCTAGATGAGAGCGCTTTCGATTCAGACGGGACGAAGAAACTTGGAATTCGAAAATCGTGGTCGGCAGCAAAGACATGAAGTTCCACAGCGTCGGCAGCAGAACGGAACAGGAAGCCGTGTCGAAGCAAGTCGACATCCTCGGAAATATACTCAAAGACAACCCTGCCAAGATCGCACTGCGTTACAATCCGCCGAGATTACCCGCGCTGTCCGTGGTAGGCACAGCTTTGACTTTCGTACGGCCATTACCGTAAATACGGATATTGCAATTCGAAATTTGAAGATGAAATAGATAATGTGACGTAAGAGTCGTATAAAAACACCAACGAGAGAATTCACAAAATGAGAGCGTTGAGCAATTACCCCAATACAAATTGGCTATAGAATAATATAATAGAAGTAACAGCGTAAATTTATATTCAATTGCAAGTAGAAGTATAGCGATTTTCAAGACATGTCTAAACCTATTCAGGTGGAACTAGAAAATTTATGGTATGACAAGCGATCAAGTAAGTATAGTTTCAGAAAGTAGGTTTAGTCGAAGGGTCGCAGCATACTTTTAGCGGTTTATCCGAGGTTGCAGGATGGTTAGAATCTTCGAAGATATTTTTCCCATTTCACGCTGTTCTTGAGGTGATTTCACTCATGAAAGTGTTGCAAAGTTATCCCAAAATCACGTGTATGTATTGCGAACAGCCGTGCCTAAATCCGATATCATATTGTCCTTTTAATGGTATCTTATCTGCGCAAAAAGTGTCCTAACGTTGTGTCGACGAACCGTGTCAGGCGCAGTACAGCGTTATCTCTGTAACATGAGTCGTCCGTACTTTAAATATTGCATAAGCTCGGATAAACTCAAGATCGAAGGAGGCATAATTAACATGGCTCTTCAGGTATTTGAATTTATATATTGGGAAACATATCAATTCACACATTAACACGGGATATACGAGGAAACGAGGCCGTATCATTTTCGCATGTAAATAGATTAACTTTATATTAAGGTCGAATTGCGAATGGCCTATAAATATTACTGTCAATACCGTCCAGTGACTAAAGGCCATTTCTATGATCACGGTATCAACAAAAAACACGACACGATCACTGTTTGCGATATCTCGGATTTATTTGCTCATGCCACTTGTGGGTGTTTGCATTGAGGCTCGATTATGTTCCGTGTTGATTGAATTATCATTTAAGGAGTCCGTCGACTTGTACTATGATCGGCCTGCGATGTTTACGTGTTTGGCTTGAAGCTCTCGCGAATAGCCTAAACGCAGTCAACGCGACTAGCCTTGTTGGCTTACGGCGTATCGTTACGAGTTGCCGGCTCATTGGTGCTCAAAAGGCCGGTTTTGGTAATCGACCCAATTACGTTTGCGCGCTGCAAGGCTTCGCGAAAACGACCTTTGGACCGCTGCAATTCGCATACCCTGCTCGGAAATCAAAGCTCTCACCTTCTGCTATTTGCGCTTATAACGTTTGTAGAAATACGCGCCTTGTGAACAACAGCGAAGCACTTCTACTATGTCGGATTTTTCAAGTAAATATTTCGTACTTGCACTAACTATACCAGAGTGATTATGTTTTTGGACTACTTGCACTTCTACTCAACAGCATATTTTTCACTTTTTATTTTGCAAAATAGAGAGTTTTAGAATACGTTTGCGTGACCTTTTATTCGTGCAGTTATGGCAACTGGCGAAATTTAGCCACCGTATCGCGGAGACTTGGCATATAACCTACGCCACGAGAACATGGTTAAAATTTCGTTAAAACTATTCAGAGTTAATGCTAATTGCGGCCCACTCGCATTTTTGTTCCGGATTGATCCGGATATCGAGGTCAAAGGTTAATGCGTCACGCCGTTGTCTTTCAGGTGTCGTACCCAGAAGTGGACCGCGACGCCAGGGAGGCCGGGAAGGCTCCGCCTCCCGGAATGTCCAGAAATGTCCGCACGCCTGTTCGGCCCTTGCAGCCGGGCCCGTACAACGAGTACAGCTTGAAGATGTACAAAAACCACATCCCGATACGGGACCCCCAGCATGGAAAATTCCACGTACTGCGCGGAACTGATTTCACGTGAGTGATGGATCGTACGTTATTACATGATGTGCTGCGTTGATGTGTCATTTCTATGATTTAGATTTAATTTTGTCTGCGTCGTGGTATGCACTGCGGTGATGGATCGTATGTCTTTCGTTACATTGATACATCCATTTTTATAATGTAGCGTTCGTCCGCATTGTTATCGTGATTTGCTACAGATTCGTGCGATATAAAAAGCTCAGCGTTCCTATTTTGCATGTCGTTTATTGTTTCGTAACCCGGCGGTACATGCCCTGCACACGCCCTTCGTACATGCCCTGCTCACGCTTTCGCTCCAATCGATAAAATATCGAATCATGTATTGTGATATACATACCGTATATAGGTCAGCGGTCAGCCTATGTCTGTGCAAGTGTGTACTAACGGAAAATAGCCAATTTTTTTGCACCGAGTCCGATTGCATTAACAGCCCATTGTAGGCTTGTGTTATTGCTGCATCTTTAAAATGGACTTTTGCGACGAGCCTTTTGTTACAATACGATGCTTCGATTTCGATTGACGCCAAATCAGATTGGTAATGAGATCCTTGCGATCTACATTGCACAAGTAATGCAGGAAGATGTGTAATGTGTTATACGCATTTGCAGTAATGCGCCTTCGGTGATACGTCCCGCCTTTGTCTGTCATAACGTTTTGACTTTCATACCGTTTTGACTTTTGGGTGTCCTCTGAAAAGAGGGCGTATGGTAACCCTAGCTTTACGACACCCGCTATTTTGCAGCACTTTCTTGAAAGACAGAGAGTATTTATGGCGAAGGAAGATTCATCCTCTTCAAAGTCACGAGAGAGACAGCGAATACTTTACCCACGCCCAGCCGCCGGCAGCGCCGAAGAAAAAAGGCTGCGATGCTCCTGTTCCGGCGCAGGTTTGTGAAAACATAATGCAATCTTACGCAAATATCGAACGCCGCATACGCGTGTTTTTGTGTGAAGCCTGCTGGAAGGAAATCGTATTGTCATTGTCTGCGAGTTGACGCACTGTATTTCTGCATGTTACGTCACAAGGTCGCGTAGCTAGTTTCAGTGGAAACGGTCGTATTTCCTCAAGAGTACAGAGGAAGTAATTCCCAAACACCAAATGATTTGTCATATTCCACATTATACCGGTAACGAATCCATCCGATTGGCCCGAATAAATTAACTTGCTTCGCATTCTATTTCGTCGAATTTGCACAATGCACTTTATCTATGCATCCGCCGTACGAGATAAGTTATCCTGCACAACGTACGTCCCTAAATACTACTGCGACAATATCTTGTGATCAGAGGTGGTCAAATTAGTCATCGTTAGTAGTCAAGTAGTAGTAGAAATTTACAAGTCACGTCAAAACTTCCTAAGTGGAAGTAGAAAGTAAAGTTCTAAAAAGTACGCGAGTTTCAAAAGGTCGATTTTGGTCGAGTGGTGTCATAAATTTCGCCGTTAATCTGATATTTCAATTTCCGAAATAGTTTCGACAGATCTATGAAATCTCTACTTCTACTTGTAATCCAGTATATATTTACGCCGTTACTTTGACCCCCTCTGCCAAACTCACTAAATTCTTACAGGACGAGCCCGAACTTCGTGAGAAGCGAAGCGAATACAGACTGCGCTACTTGCCCGCGATGGAAGCGTTGCGGCGGTCGCCTATTATGCCCAAGCATCAACTGGACAGCCTCAGTAATCTGCTCGACAAGGACGCGAGCATCGACCTGATAGACACTGCCGCGAACGTGGAGCAATTTTTGAAAGCCCGCAAGAGCGGTGTCGGCCTCGCTGACAGCGAGACTGTGGTCAAGGACGACGTGCAGATTGTGAATCCTGTCCGTCGCGTGAATTCCGTTGCTTCGTAATTATGTGCGATGATTTTTGCCACTGTGTGCACTTAGTTGGATTAACAATATGAAGGTAACGCTCAGTTGAGCGTGATATTTACATGATGGTATCGCGTTGTTCAGATGTGATACGGTGACCACTGTATGGTCGCCGAGTTTAGCGGCAGACAGAGATAGATTTATTTCTGTAGGCATATTGCTGATTGCGTTTTGCTTCGTCTTGCTCAGGAACTCATTTCAGTTAGCTAGCAGGGACGATATCCTATTCTAATCAAGGCCGTGCGTGATCAAATACCGCAATCTGCTCCTGTTCGTGCTCAGTCTACTTCCCGTCAGGCGAATTTTACTGTTTCGTTACCGATATTTACACACGTTTGGATCAGTGAAGCCATATAGCGTCAGCTGATACTGCGGTCGGCCCTCGGTCAGTTGCGAAAGCACGAGCTCACGTCGCTATTATTTGCGGACTGAATCCATCTAGTCACGAAGGCTGCTGACGCGGCAGTTGAAGTTCGTCTCATCAGACATATGACTGGCTTGTAATTGTACCAGCGAACTCGCTGTACACAGCGTTACCATCATTCTGATGAATGAAACCGAAAGTAACGCTGTTTCATTAGTTATTACATCTGTCGCTAGCAATATCCGTGGAGGTATCTTTCTATGCAACTGAGTGCCGAGTACAATACCGTCTCGTCACGCAACGCCGGTTCGCGCCAAAACAACTCGCCGGACGACATCAACAGCTGATCCCACAAGTACCCAACAACCACTCGCCACTGTTTACTTCCCGAGCGCAGGCCGGGCCCTCGTTAAGAGTTTACGCAATAGTAGTCTATCACCGCTCATATTTAACAAGGCGCGACGCAATAAAGCGATCAGACTGCCTATCCCGGTGACGACGCACTTTCACCCAACAAAAGCGACAACTCCACTTCCTTACACGCCTTTATACTTGCAAATCTTGTTGGTAATAATTGACAGGCATAACCAAATACAAATTCAAACGAAAGGACGGTAAGACGTAACTGGCAACCCACAGGGTTGGCTCAAAATAGATAAAGGCCTGTTCAACGACGGTCGAGAAATCGTACACAACCGCCCGGTAATTGTGTGATAGTAAGAATAAATGGAGTGTTTTGGAGGTAAACGTGGTAGCGGTAGACAATTCAAACGCTAAAATTTTCGACATCCCCGGTTTCGTTGAGAATCGTGGTCCGTACCAGTGCTTCAGTAACTACATATGGATCGCAGTTGGATGAGGGTCTCCTATCCTCCATGTAGCCGCATTTCTGTTCACCAACCTGTGCGAAAAAGTACGGTTTACGGAAAGGTCAAAGTCAACCAAGGAGTCTTCAATCTTACGTGTCTTGGTATCCTGATCGATGCACCTCTGTTCGCGACGCCGGAAGAGAAATCGTAAATCGACGCGGTTTCATGTAGACCGGTCAATCTACGTGCATTGTCCTTGCCTCCGGTGGGGTCGTACTGTTTGATGTGCCAGAAATGCCTTTTGCTGAGCTTCTCAACGGCTTTATTTATTGCGCTGTAAAACGATATTGCATTTAGCATGCTCGAAACAAAATTCACTCGCACAAATATTGTACCTTAACCCTCCGGCTTTTCGCATTTCTTCTGTGCTGTAATTGGTATGGCAGCCGGCTCCGTTCCAGTCGCCCGGCATTGGTTTTGGGTCAAAAGTAGCGATAACTCCGAAATCTTCGCACACGCGGTGCAGAAGGAACCTCGATACCCACAGGTGATCGCCCATTTCGATTCCTTCGCAGGGCCCGACCTAAATCACAAGTTTTTTTCTGAAGACAAGTGTCGTCAAACTTATCGATGTAACACAAAGAAAACATGTTTTGTTTCATTACAATCAGGAATATACAAGTACTTCTGACCTGCAGTCGGACATGTATATGACCAAAGACTAAGTGATACCTCATCAATTGAGCATGAGCATGTCATTTGGTATGGGTATATTATCAAGTAGAAATCCACCAAACAAGGAAACGCTCGTTTTCAAGTGGTGATGTCAGGTTCAGCTACACCAGTGGTTCCCAACCTGTGGTACGCGTACCACTAGTGGTACGCGAAGGTCTTCCAGGTGGTACGCGAGTAGATTCTGTTTTTTTTCGACCGAAGGAAGGTATTAGTTCAGTTGGGTTGATTTATAATTTTTCAAAGTTTTTGACTAGTGGTGAAAAAAACAATTTCATGCATCTCATCAACCCGGGCTGATAATGCATAGTTTAATAAAATTTGTTATTACTAAGGCGATTTTGCTTTACAAAATTGAGCGTTAAGTCAAAAAGTTGTCAAAATTGTTTACTAAGTCAAAATTTTTTGGACCTCTCCATTTCGTTTGAATCGTAGATTTTGACATTTTACAGCTTGTAGCCCACTTTATGGGCCTATACCGCTGTAGGCGACCCATTGTCTGCTCATCGTGGATCATGAACTGTCAAACGAAACAAATAGGTTGACAATTGATATGGTGTGTGTTATGCTCAAGGTACCGCGATATCCTAACTGCAGCACTACTGCTTGACATTGCATGGTTATATTTTCAAGAAGCGCATGATGAAAAATTGTGATGCGGGACAACATTGTCAGTATGAAGCCACATGTTGTGTCACCATCAGTGTACACGCAGCTTTAGTGTTGTCAGTCAACAACTACTCCTGTTAAACGATATTTCTCCATCTTGGCAAGCTTCTCAGTAAGGACAGACTCTTTCTACCCGAGAATGTAAGAAAGTATATTTCGTTGCACTACAACAAATCTTAATTAATTCTACCATAATACCTGGTGTAACTACTGGGACAAATATCGTTAAAATAAAGTTTTTTCATGTCAAAATTTGTCAGTTTTTAGGTCAAAAACGCTTTTTCGTAAGGACAGACAGTCCCTACCAGAAATGAGTATAAGTAGTACAATTTTAACATTATGTGCGAAAACACCTAATTTGCGCATGTGAAGTCAAAATTTGGCCAAAATCAATTTTTTTATGGGTCAAAATCCTCCGATTTTTAGGTAAAAAGTCGCCCTAGTTAATACACCTCACATAGTGCAAATACGTCAGTATGACGTCATAAATGGTGAAAACATTTTGACCACTTACGCCCTACGGCGTGCGTAAATTATGTAGGTGGTACGCGAGCACTGCATAAAACCTCGAAGTGGTACGTGGGTGGAAAAAGGTTGGGAACCACTGAGCTACACACATCAGTATGGCAAACAATCATTTTACTTAACCACAATAGCCTAATGTAACGTAAATTTTACTGCAGATGTTTGTTTGCTTGTATCTAAACCTGATGGCTGAATTGCAGTGAATGCAAGCGGGACAATAAATTTGAACAAAATGTTTACTGTTGCGAAAGTAATCACTTGCCTAATCTAATGATAGAGTTTTCATTGTCTGTTTGACAACTGACAAGTCAACATGACCTCATAATCTAAATTAGTCATGCAGCATCACAAATCTGCAAGCTGTCATCCAGTAACACTGGTGAGCGGTGACTAACAGGTTACAATGCAAAACCATCACAAATCCTATCTTGCATGAAGAGAATTAGTCTATCAACGACAGTCAATGTGCTAACTACAAAAAATCGGCATATGGATTGCTAGTAGATCAACAAGTAGCTATTTCAGGTGGGTCGCAAAGCATTTATAAACGCCAGTTTTCTATGCAATATTGCAATATATCATAAAAGGATATTGATACAAAGTACAAATAAACAAATCTTACATGTGGCGGTTGGTCGAAAATAGGTTATGACAATTTTATGTACGGTATTTCTGGATATTTTACGAGTAGGAAAATTAAGCCAATGAAGCCTAGACTTGATCTAACAATTTAGCTAAAATGCCAGCTCAACTTTTGCATTAATAGAAAATCATACATGTATCCACAGTTTGTTTTCTGATTGATACTTTTATTGTGGGTCGCACAATACAACTTCCATATAAAATGGGTCGCGAACAGAAAAAGGTTGGGAATGATATGGGATGATATGATACTACCATATATTCTGCACTGGCTCGTCAAATTGTGTCTAGGTGTAGCTTACCTGGTATTCCCATTGGGCCGGCATGACTTCAGCATTAGTTCCTGCTATTTTAACGCCGGCAAATATACATGCTCGGTAATGAGCTTCAACGATATCCCGACCGTAAATACGTCCAGTACCCACACCACAATAATAAGGTCCTGTAAAATATCCACAAAGGTGTCAATTAGTTTTGAAGCAAAATACAGCAATTAAATCAAATGTCATACCATAAGTTCTAACATACATGAAGCATAATTATCGCCATGATTGACTGCATTGTTCATAATAGTACCTAATATGCAGGTGGTCAGCGTCAGTACTCAAGTAGTTTGAAAAATTAGATTTGGTTGATCATTCGCATACTTCCAGTAGTTAATCGAGGTGGATACTTTCCACATCGCCTGGAGTATAATCGGCAACGCAAAATTACTAATGACACAACTAAGGTACAAATTTCAAAAATATTTTCAGTTACCATTACCTACTTCATTACTGACAACCTCTGCTAATATAATTTGTTACATCCGAGCAAGGAAGAATGGGCTTAATCATAATGATCATAATTATAGCTAACTACAGGTAACGACCGTAATTACCAGGGCTTTCCCTGAGTTTTATTGTTCAAAGTGCTTACCCTGAGGGCCAGGATATCCCAATTTAGGCCAGCCAAATGGGTGCTTGTCAACGTCTAGTAATGTGTATTCCTGTTCAATTCCAAACCACGGCCTCTCGGACTTGGCTTCCTCCATCACTCTCACGCACGAGTGTCTGTGGTTGGTGGCTGCGGATTCAAATACGATAATGTAGCTCAAGTGAATACAACGGGGCACAAGCCAAGTCACATACCGACGGCTTCGTGCTTGTAATTGAGAACTTCACACATGATAAGTTTGTTGGGATCGCCACGGAACGGATCCCGAAACATCGCCACCGGCTTTAGATAACAATCTGAGTTTGATCCTTCTGCTTGCCCAGTACTTGATCCATCAAAATTCCATTCTGGTAGATCTATGACATAAGGAAATGAGATCACAATAAGACAGCCATTGATACAAGCGACAAAACTTGTATATACCTTCAATTGATTCGGGTTCTTGGTCTAACGTTTTGGTTTTGACACGCAACGTTTGACCACTTCCATCGATCCAGATGTACATTGCCTGGCACACACTTCCTATGTCCAAGGACATGTAGTCTGACCGGGCAGTCTTGTTAAGTAAATGTTCCGAAGGCATTGTGTCCTAGGATGAAAAATAGTTTCCTTAGCAATAAAACAAATGCTTTCAAAGTTCAAGACAGTATTATGGAGTATGTGATAGAATATTATCATCAGGCATCAGTCACTGCACACAAGTATTAATCGAGCAAACGTTAATTCAACTATAGTCAACCAACATAATATAAAATAGTAAACAGAGTATCAGACAAAATGGTATTTTGGTGCAAAATGTTGCCAGCAAAACTGGATATGAGAAGTAACGTTGAGAAAATATGTGATTAACTGGCTCTGGCTCCAATTCAATCCTTCGAGATTTTCACCAACAATTTAAGTTACTGGTGCCATCCGGACCCATATAGCAGGCATTTAGTTCATCACCAAGATGTGTACTTCAAGATAAATGGGACAAGATAAGTTCAACAAACCTGTTTTGGCGTTCAATTCTTTCAGAAAATGAAATTAGAGATGCTAATGTGCTATATACATTAGATAACTAGTGTTACTGCTAATTGAACAAAACGAGCATGGCGTTAGTATGAAGACAAACACCTTGCTGCCGCTGCCACCTTCATTAAATATTTTCATCAATCATTTGCGGCTCATTAGATCCCTGAACCTACTCACTACAAAAACCACAAGCTCATACCAGTACGCTATCAATCTATGAACGATGGCGCGCACACGGCGCGGGTCCTATGAATGACTCAGTATGTGACGACGAATTGCGTCAGCAGTAAGGCGGAACCTACTCAACGAAGTATGAGAAGCAATACTCATGCTCATTGTCCGTGAAATTGCTACAAGAACAGAACAAATAATTTCTAGACATGCAAAATGTATGTTACACTGCGCATCCCGGTGTTGCATGAGACTTCAGAGAAAACAAACTGAAAGAATATTTTAGCCATGAGCCAGGGATTTTCGCGCGCAGGCCTATTATTCTTAACATACGGTATTAAAAGATATATATAGCCTATATTACATATCCACATGAAAGTATAGTTAGATACGTAGGTTTTAGAATGTAGATAGCTTTCAACAGTATATAGGCTAGTTTAATCTTGGGAAATAGGGCTGGTAATTATCCAACGAAGTCGCAAAGTAGGCGTACTATCAGTTCATTACATTACATAATGTCTTGTGTTAGGCGAATAACATTGTACATTCCGTGTGTTACGCGGATGAAAATAACAGTGACGCTGATTTTAATTATGTCTGATCTTCTTAACTAGAGACGGTCCCACTAAAATCACGCAGGTATCGAACCTATCGGCACAAACAATTGTAGGCCTAATTATCTGACTTCTTCAACTACGTACCTCTTCTTAAAGCGAAAAGATGGCCACCAAAAGTCTGTCCTCTTTCATGACCTTCTTGGCGCACTATCATAGTCGAATCTAAAAGCACGGGACGATCCTCTCACTCCCTTCTTACAAACATCTTCCATGAAACTTCTCGTGTAACGGTCTCATAATAATGCAATGAAATATCACTAATTTCGCTGCGTGAGCATCAGACAGCAAGGTAAGACTTTGTGGCAGCCGAACAAAGGCATACTTGGCCAAACAACGTAAAAAGTGATTATTCTATGTTCCTTGTTTTGGACCAGGGATACCCAGATATCTCTGTTTTGGACTAGCAAATTTGCATAAGAAAGCCTACTTATGTTTTCATCACACCTGGAAGGAAGGCTCGATTGTCAAATCCCAATGACTATGAAATGTAAAATACAGATTACCCTCTATCTAATTTCACAAAGTATCTAAAATTGGTAGGCAAATGTCATAGTATATCTCGATTCTGAAGATTGCATCCTGTCTTTTAGCGCTTCAAAGACGGGACGCTGCAATTTATATACAACGGCAGCCGGTAGGAATGTACCTTCAGCCGGTTCTCGTTTACATCACGTGGTATGAGCGTGTTATACATGAGAGAATTTTTTTGTTCTTTCAGCCGCGTATATCAAATATAGTGCAAACTAACATAGATCCGTAGTCCGTACATCTCAAGACAAATATTCCGATTCCCTGGTCGACATGATTTTTGTTTTTTGGCCAAAATGATGATTTTCGTACGCTGATTGCGAATATGAGGTCGCTTTTTTCCTATCACGTCAAGATTTTTTATAATCTGTGATTTAAAATTTTTCATTTAAGTGCTAAAACCAGCCTGTTCTGTGACGCATTCCTTGCTGTTGTAACATACCTTTAGCAAGCAAAACAAAATGATAAAATTCTGATGGCGTGCGGTTTGTTTATCAAATTTGCGAGTATATTATAGGCCTCTGCCTCCACTTTTTGACGAGTTTTTTTTATCATTATGAGGAGCGAAATACCAGGGTCGTAACCAAGTCACATGGTTCCGAGTCACGAGTCAATTTTACTTTTGTGGTTTTGACTCGAGTCAAGTCGAGTCATTTTCAATTTAACACCAAGTCGAGTCCAAGTCCAAGTCACCGTTTACCGGGTCAAGTCCGAGTCATAGTGTTATGACTCGAGTCCGAGTCCAAGTCACAGTATTGAAGTCATGTTCATCCAATGTTTTCAATCCTGCTTGGGTGATATCGAATTGCTTGCTTGCCTAACATGCTTAGTTTGTCCCTACCAGAGTCTTGGCACATGCTTATTTAGGTAGATTACGGACAGTTCCTGGCATCATTTACCGATGCTACAGATAGACGAGACAGGCCGCCAATATGATAACTTCACTAATCTTAAAACTTAAAATCAAATATCTGTCTTGTCAGTCTGATACATCACAAATACAAGCATTCAGTTTTTATTACGACCATATCGACGACAGCTCACAAATAGGTGATTGAGAACCAACGAATTCAAGTCTACATACTATCTAATAGAGAACCTACGAAATCACGTCGACAAATAAGGTGATAGAGAATGAACAGAAGCATGTTTATGTAGGGGTATTTTCACCAAGCCAGCAGGCTGTAAAAGCGTGCATGTAGCTATGTGCAGTGACAAAAACAGATACCTTTGGATATTACTAAAGGTTTTCCCAATTGCATTACAGACTACATCGCAGTTCCAGCATTGGAGAAATAATTGGGGCTGTTAAAAAACATTTTTTCCAATTTTCCGGCTACTTCTTAGAATTGTTACATTGCCTAAAAAAAACTTAAATCTGGCTCAATTCCGACCGGTAGAAAGTAATGCTCTGGGAGAAAATTTTGGATTAATTACGAATAGAGATTTTCGAATTTTACTGGCTACCTCATGATATTGTTAGATTGTGTAAAAATATGATTCATAGCAAATTTGGCTCAAGAAGCGCAGTTATCTGATTAGGATATTTTGGATATGAAAAAAATAGTCGGCTTACCACTAGTATGTAGGCTAATTTCATTATATGAAAGAATTTCTCACTAAAAATACATTAATTTTCAAATCCAAAATTTTCTCTTCTCGTGTCATTGATTCTATTTTTTAAAATTTAACCAGATTCAGTGTTCTTTTAATGAAAAACAGAACAATTTTATCAAGTAGCCATCAAGAAATATAAAAAATAAGTAATTTTCGAACAGCCCTACTATACAAAGATCACACAACATTAGCCATTCATTATTAATCACGTGCACAATGCACATACCTAATAAAACGTCAAATGGACGGAGGGTATTGTGTGTTTTCACAGACGGCAGATCAAACCAATGATGAGTTACACTTCAAAAATACCAAAGTGGAGAGGAGATCCTCAGATATATTAAAGCGGCGTGGCCTTGGAATAAATCCACATTTACTGAATAGACTTTCCACTGGTGCACTAGATGCAGGAATGGACGATTCGCAAATTTCTTCGTCTTCGAGTCATATAAAATAAACCAAGTCAATGGCTTGGGTCGAGTCATGCGTAATGACTCGAGTACAAGTCGAGTCAATCCAAATATTGACTCGAGTCGAGTCGAGTCATTTTCCCATTTCAAGAAAATGACTCGAGTCAAGTCGAGTCACAAAAAAATCGTGACTCGAGGCATTACAACCCTGCGAAATACTGTACAGTACGATGTGCGCCGCAGCCGTGATTTTGTCGAGGAAAATGACTGAAAAGCAAGATCACACAATCAAACCGCTGTTAGTCTATGGCCCCAAAGAATTATTGTAGGATATGTATTTCTGATTTATTGTTAAAATACAGGCGCAGGCCGAGGCTTAGACAGGATGAAAACTTGGAAGGGCTGCTGAAAATTGGTGAACTGAAAGTACGGCGAATTTAAGGTTGGCAGCAACGACCATGAAGGACCCGATAATGAGAGAGAGAGAGAGAGAGAATGAGAGAGAGAAAGAGAGAGGAAGAGAGAGAGAGACGAGAGAGAGAGCAAGAAAAGAGATCGGTAGAAATGCATTGAAACTGTTCAAACTTCCTTGTCGTGGTGCACTAAGCCTGAATGGCTCTAAGCGCCACTGTCGTATTATACCTAAAATTTATGCTAATAATAATGAAGAAAATTTCCCAATCTCATTTTTTTCTGGGATTTTGATAAAATGCGACCGTCGACACTCGAATACTAGGGGAATGGTAATATTCACTAGCACACCAGCGCCATCAAGCGTGCATAATTATTATGACCTCACTTATATTGAACAAGAAGTAAAGACGGTGGATGAAGAAATCAGCCAAATATGTAGGAATATACGGTAGTACCAGGGAAATAAAGAAGTTCTAGATATCCCTGGGTAGTACGTTGGAGACATAGAAGGAGACTTATTTCAATTGTTTTGATTGCTACACATAAGGCAGAGGTCTCAAACACGCGGCCCGCGACGGCATTTTGGAATTTCAAGTAATCAACAATATATTTAAGTGCCATATATCTTTTTAGATATAAGAACTTAAAGTTCACGCAAAAACTACTATAAAAATCACTGAAATCCCAACAAACATCACTATCACATCACTTTTAAAAGCTACCATGCGGTAGAAGATCAGCTATGACGTCACATTTCTAGTTCATGATGATAAAACTTGACCCGTTGATGATTCGCGACTGAAAATTGTGATTTGGTCTGGCGCGACCTTCTCGTAAAATTACTTGATTTCGGATTGACTGGGTGATTAAATAAAAATGACTCGAGTTGAGTCGGGTCAAACGTAGAAATCGCAGAAGGACTTGCGACTCGGAATGGTGACTTGGTAATCCTACGGACGCATCAATCTATGCAACTTTCATGGGGAATAGTAATACATCAAAAGGTCGTAGCTTGCGTTGCGTAGGGTATAAAGATATTTAATCAGGTCAGTATGGCAACCATGGGTATTCTGTTACCCCCGTGACGTATATAGTTGGTTAAACGCTGTATGTTGTTTTTTCTCTTCATCCATGTAATTATCGGTGGCGACTAAGGTGGTAGTACGCTCTACAGCTGTAACACCAACGAATTCTTCACCGTTTGGACATTTCTATTCCAGGGGTTCTTAACCAGGGTCCGTAGACCCCATCGGGGTACGAAGCACCACATCAGGGAGTAAGAGATGCATTGTAGAATTTGTAGGCCCATATGCTGTGGAATATTTTCTTGGCAAATTATTCAACTGGAAAAAAGTCTTTGCGCTGCGCGCGATTTTGTGAATGAGCTTTCTGATTTAAATAGGTACCATCAGAAATTGTGTTGAAAATGGACAGGGGCTACGAGAAATCTTATTGGAAGCACAAGGGGTACGATCACTAAAAAGGTTAAGAAGCAATGCTATTACTATGGCTCAATAATGAGTGTATTTAAGTTGTTATTGATATATAGAAGGCAAAATCTTAAGCTTATTTAATTTGTGTTTGGCAATGACAGTAACAATAGCCTATAATCACCACGACGTTATCAAAACCATAGGATTAGGCTACACCGCTCAAATGCTCTGATATCAGATCAATCTTCAGTAGATTTTAAAATAGTCTACATAAAGTTGTTGCTCGTCATAGGTCCACTAGTTGCAATATTATAACCCGACAGTTTTACGATGTTATGAATGCATCCTCTCACATGATGCCTATAACTCGTTAATTAAAAAATTTCTGCCCGGCACAAAAACAATTTTATTCAAATATTTGAAAATGTGATTTTTTCCGTGTCAAAAAGCGTTAATAGTACAATAGTAAATTACATTTCCACGATGTTTGTGGAATGCCTGTCTGCAAGGTCCCATCAAATAAGGCCATTAAATATCCCTATCATTGATGCTGCGGCCCGCGGCGTCATCAAAACTAGGAAATTGGCCCGCGAGCACATTTGAGTTTGAGACCTCTGACATAAGGCATTTGAACTATAGAATCATAGTCTCGGTCAGCGATAGCGATACTCTATAAATTGAGGACTTTTCCTTCGGCCTGCGTTTAATTAAAAAATACCCTCTCTACAGCCACGTATAGTGCTATATAGCCAAATATCTTCTGCTGGATTAGATAGCAATGAATTGCAGCAATGCGCATGCGCGGGACAAAGGTTCAGAAAACAGACAGGGCTGTTAGTTAGGCCTATTAGGTTAGTTAGACCATGTATGCAAAAGTTGAAGAAAGGTGAACACTGAAACGCTGAACAGACATGAAGAGGCAACAACTAGGACACTTATTTGAAGGTACATTTTGAAGGCAACAATAAAAAAGTACCACAGGGTACAATAAGAATATCATAACTTTAGTACTGTACCGCATACTTATCGAACAATTTCGTACCGTCCTATTTGCCAAAATACAATAGTACCGTACGGCCTACTAAATATCTTACAGCAGTGCCCTTCAACCAGTGTTGGTGTAGTGAAGTTTTATAGTTGTGGTGACGACTGACGACCTCATGCACCCTTCTTATTTGAAAGCATTCAACTCAACCAGGGTGATCTCGGGAGCTACTGTTGCCAAACAGTAAAATGTTCACGAATTCGCTCGAGACTAAATTACCGACTGCTGCTGCTGTAGCAAAGTTATGCGTCCCAACATATCCGGCATACATAATATTACTGTCTGATCCTGAGGTCGGCTACCTTTCTTCAAGCCTTCGCGGAACCCAAACTTTTGCAAAGTCAAAAAATCTATCACATACACATTCAATACAGCAATGAACATCGGTTAAGAATCACTGCAATGAATTATTGAGATAGTATCGGTGTTTCAAAAGAATAGGACATGCGGCCTGAAACCACGGCATACACATTCCGGCTACTGATCGCGCCAAATTGCCTAGCCAATAATGGTGTGTCGTAACAAATCATATGTACGAGTGGAACTGTGGAACTCCTGAGACTGGCTCGCGGAACCCCCGGGTGGTCCGTGGAACACTGGTTTAGAAGTAACCATAGACCGCATTCGGAACTGGTATAGCATATCAGACTCGTTTTGCAAACTTCTGTTTCACTTATTGCAACCAAGATGGTTGTTATGTATCGTGTGCGTCAAATCATTTGGAGTGCCATGAAAATTATCCTCGCGTTCCATCGTGGCACGCGTGTCAGGGGTTGCTGACCACTGGTCTAATCTAATGAGTGTCTACCATAACAAAAGAAAAGGGTTGCTGAGAATTTTGGCTCACAGCGTTCACTAATTAGCCATGGGTGGCTTCAATTTTCAATATATTTTGAAAATATCCACTTGTCAAAGAAACGTCAATGGAATCTGGCAGAATTATGTCGGTGACAACTGATAATGACAACAGGACCTTGCATAGTCATTATGCTAAATCCAAGCATGAGGGCTCTCATTCGCGGATTCGAAAATCTGCTGAATACTCTAAAAAAATCTTACATTTTGGTGTAAGGATCATCTACTTTCTAATCGATGGATTGACCAATCCACGTATATTCAGGATTTAGGCTAATCACTCCAATTTTGACCTTTACTTGGTCGCATAGTCCGTTGGAATCGAATATGACGCGACGAGTCGAGTATTCCAGA
The DNA here is from genome assembly GCF_051294905.1 of Botryllus schlosseri. Classification (NCBI taxonomy): domain Eukaryota; kingdom Metazoa; phylum Chordata; class Ascidiacea; order Stolidobranchia; family Styelidae; genus Botryllus; species Botryllus schlosseri. Next base: position 17,945,239 of record NC_137237.1, read on the forward strand.
ATCACTCATTACGACCTCCTTACAGTCACGTTACGATGATGTGGAAAATTCAGATATGTTCCTCTTTTTTGTTAATTTTGTGTAAATATAGGATTAAAATTCGAGTGAGATCCATTAAATGAGCATTGAAGTAATGCTCCGGCGGCTATTTCGGGAGCTGAGCCGGAAAGTTGACCTTATTTTATTCAACCGATCGGTATTGCAAGTCTGAAAACTTAGAAAAGTGTCATCTTTTCAGATATCCCAAATATGATAACCCTACTGTAGGTAGATAATGAGCAAAAAGAATTAATACAGCTCACCACCCTGTACCAACAAGCTGTGCCTGGTCTGGCTGAGGATAGGGTTCTGCAATCTGCATATATATAGCGTTGGTAGTGGTATAATCAGGGTTGCCATCGACATGGACCCAAAAATAAGGACAGTCGAAAATTTATATTAGCATTAAAAAGTGTTTTTGTAAATTCTTTGTATTTATACGAGCCGTGGCATATCACATCCCATACTTTGTGCCAGAAACAATTTGCTCCAGCAACTCCTTGTAATTGAAAAGTGGTTCATGGATCTCACGACCGCTCACGACCTTTACTTGAAACCGGGATTTCACTGTTATTTCACTATGTCTGTTCCTTTCCTTGGTCCACTTCGTGCAAACAAGAAAGAACAGTCTTTAACTTTGACGCTAAACCATATGGAAAGAGTGACTTCCTATGACTTCAATTGTTAAGGCAGTCTTTGCTACATTGGCTTCATTTTTAATCTGGATTGCGCGTGCGAGGTAGGCTACGTAGGTTGCGTATGCGTCATCGCGACATATTATTGAACAGGCTTAAAAGTAAACGAATTCGCGGTTCAGTTTTTACAGCCTGTGGTTTTAAAACACGCATCAACATTCAAAAGTGGTTTTTATGTTTTGAATTCGAAACAACTTTTCGCGGGCCGCACTTTGCCCAGGTCAGATCTTATTAGTATCTCTTCTCTTGCGTACAGCACGAATGGGTTACGATTGCGGCATAGCATTGAGTAGCTCGCCTCGCGACAACTGTTTTCTGAATATATCGACGACGTCTCTGACGAGGTCGCGTGGATTCGCCTAATTAATAATTACTAGTTACAAATTAGTGGGTGCGATTTAGCTCCAATTCATGCGTGTTTCTCTATGTATAGATCAAATTTCATATTTTTAAATTCTCTCATCCATAGTCATAACCTTCCACGCCATCAAACAATCTGTTGGGGTTGCTAGTATCTCGGGTAGATTTGGTGGTATGAAGATAAGGGGGGCGTGTCCAAAAAAAGGTTGGGAACCACTGTACTAGAGGAAAACGATCGAAGTTCAGTGGTTGTTGAAAATAAGACAAAATAAGGCCGCAAGTAGAAAAAAAGGACATTTCTTAGAAGTAAGGACAATAGAGTTTTTTCAAGACCTGGTCCTTCAAAATAAGGACAAATCTTTGAAATAAGGACGTTATGGCAACCCTGGGTATAATCCACAGCTGCAACCCTGCAACACCAATGGGTCCCGGGTTCGAGTCAGACCGAGGTCGACTCCAGAATTTCTACCTAAGTGTTGGAGGTTTATCTAAGCTCCGGCTCGCCATCTCATCCGTGTAAGCCAGGGGTCGGGAACCCATGGCTCGCGAGCCATATATGACTCGTTTGATGATATAGTATGGCTCTTTGATAAATTCCTAATTTGCCACAATCTTATTTATCAATATTGCTGAATCTCTTTGTAAATTTTCATATCGACTGGATTTATTATGCTTGTGGTAGTTGAGACAATGTCTTTGTAGGGTTAAAACGTGGCATTTCCATTGCATTTTACGAGCTCGGAATCTTCCTTTTCAAAATCTGAAATTTTATTTCGGTTGGTAATCGCTCATTTACCAGTCAATTACGCTATCATGGATTTTTTGGGATAGGCATCAGACAAATCCAATCCGTCGAGCTGACCACAAAAATCGTATAGTTGCTGAAACAAAGACGACACCGCACATGTAGCCGAACCATGCAATATAATAATTAGCTGTACGCAACATCGTACGACTTGAAATCTTGAATCACGCGATGTGTTGATTAATCAGAGAGTAAAGCGAACTGTGCGACGCCTTTATGACAATGCAGTTTTCAAACCAAAATTCTCTTCCTGGTAATTGACGAGAAATGGACTCCTTTGGAAGTGACATTCCTAATTACAAATTCCACTTACAAATATAGTCATCCAAAATCCCGATTGTTCGGTAGCTTGCTCGCAACGCCGTTAAATGTAGGCTAATAACGCAACGTCATGTTACCGCCGAAAAATTTGAGAATTGAATGGTCACGTTTACCAAATGATATCGGTTAACGGTGGTCCCCACCGCTGAATTGATTTCACGACTTGGAGTAACTAATTAAACAGCACGTCACTACCAGTAGAGCAATTGAAGTATGGCTACCCTCGCGAGTGCTGGACTGATTCCCTTGAAAGCCGTGTTACTGAATAATATGCAGTTAATTCGCTCGTTTACTGTTGTCTACGATTGTTGGTTTTGCTTCTAAAATGCACATCTTAATTTCCTCAAGTTTTAAAAAATCTATTAATTATGGCTGTAACGGAAAGAAAATTATAAATATGTAGCTTGCAAAAGGTTCCCGAATCCCTTAGCCAGGCTAAAGTGTCACATGCTCAACAGTCGTTTCTCACTGTGTCGGATGCTCAAATGTTACGCATCCGGCTTGATTCGTGGGTCCGTTCCGTTGTAACATCACATTAGTGTTTACTCAGAAAATACGGCGCACACGAGGAACTCCATGTATAGCTAACTTTGAAAATCAGTGACGTCACGTATCTGCGATTATGACGTAATAGTTGAAATCGATGTATGGCCCTTTGGAAATTACAATTGAAAATTAAGGGTCAATATGGCTATTTTCATGAAAAAGGTTCCCGACCCCTGGTGTAAGTGGAGTCTTATAAAAGCGTAGAAGTGGGCCGTACTACCTGTCGGCAGCTACGGAATAAATTAGCATGGTGTAAATGACTATAGTAGTCGACAAACACTATGAATACCTCAAAACAAGCAATAGTAGCACTTTTCTCTTTATCTTTTCCATACATTCAGTCACCGCGTGATAGAGCTAGAGGTCAGGTGTGATATGTGTGTTCTTAGAAAAAGTTGGTATGATTTTACATTCCTTTTCATCCAGTCCCCCTAATCATAAAATGCATTTTGGTGTGAAGACGAACATTTATATAATACTAAAAAAAGACATTTCTCAACGTAAATTCGCTCTACCGCCATAGTCAGGAGATATCGAGTGGTTCAATGATGCTTCACCTATACTTGAATATCGTGAGTAAATGCTACGTGACTATATCTCATCGGATCTATGTTGTGGATTTACCATTTTCCGTAAGTTCTTCTGATGTTATTTGAGAATGTTTGCCCATATTATGATTAATCTACATGTATTCGTCCGTCAAATCTGTGTTCTTTTTTGCTACACCTACATGACCTTAAAGTGATATTGTCTGCATTTTTTCACAACAATTTGCAATAATGGGCCATGCGTAAAGTTTCAAAACGAGGGCAGACGTATGTGACGCTCCTGTAATCACCCCTAGGTTACCTGGCGCCTAAAATGAAATAGTGCTTTCCGCACACTGTCTTACGTGTATGAATATAACCATGACCGATGATTAAATGTAGATGTGTCAATGTAAATGTAGCTTCGATGTAGGCCCAGGCCTAGACATTTGGTCTATTTTCTTTATCGGATACCGTCTCGAATAATTTCTATAGTATAAGTGCGCGTCGCACAAGTTATATATGGGGCATATTATGGCAAGGGTATGTTACTTGGATACTAGCGCACAATGCTCAATTACCTGTCGGTAGTTCTTAGATATATTCAAGTACATTGATACTTGATAGTGTTATAGTATTGAAATCCACAGCTTTTGGTTAATACAGCTCCTAGATAATTTTACAATAGGTTATACTAAAAAATTATGAGCAAGTATATGATAGACACCATAAGATATAATTGCACAATTACGCAATTAGTCGCTGCTTTGAAATCTGAGAACGCGTCCTAATCTTTTATTATACGCATTATGCGTATGTGCTAATGCTATCCCACTCGGTGTATAAAATCACAAAATTTGAATCCAAATATCGTTATATTTAAATGCTGTATTTGCGAACGATCCATAATTATAAAAATGTGCTACATTCTCCAGGCATGTGAAATGCAGACGTTTTACAAAGGGTGCTATACACGGGTGCATGAAACATGAGCATGAGCATTGAGCATGGATGATGGAAATGGATGTGTCTGACGTGTGTCTGATGACATCGGAGACTCTTCAGTAATGTATGACTGTTGGGAGCAACGCTTCAGTGATATGATGTAATGGTATATAATAGGTATGACACATTGACTTCAAGCGTTCGAATACTACAAAACGGAATAATAGTGAATAAAGGTAACTTTGTCTAACTCGAGGATAATTGCTCTATTGTAACCAGCCTATACACATGGGCCAACAATGCGATCTTCTACGACCTTGGTGGAAGACAATCATTTATGACACGGAATAAAGAGACTTGAGGTGTTGCTATGATAACTGAAGAGCGATATGATATGAACATAAATCGTACATACAATTCGCTAATAATGAGGTTTATGGAACTCAACGGAATACTATACCATAAATTCATACCTATTTTCCTCGCATAATGGACTAGCACTCATCAGCACTGGAAGTTAATGACCCTGCGAGTTAAACACCAGAGTCCACATTTGGAAAAAGCATAACGGGCAGTGAAACGTAGGGCAGCCCCCGAAAGTTTTATGTGTTTTTTTTGGTATCGATGGTTTATCATATTCAAGAAATATAAATGCATATTAAAAATATAACGTCAGTACTGGCCGGTATGGAATTTTATCGCTTCTCTTCACGCAGGCAAAATCACGATCAAGCAACATGATCATTGATCAGACATGCGCGTTAAAAAAATTATTTTTCGTTTGTGACGGGTAGGGATATAAAGCTTTCCTTCCTCTCCGAGAGAATATAACGTAAAATCCGTATTTTTATACTTACAAAGTGCGATTTGCACAGTAAACATTTCAACAGTCTGCACCTGCAAGATAAGTTTCACTTTTCACACTACTACAGCTACGACAAAATCGAATTCTGATCATGTCCTGCCTGTACGGAGGACATTGACGACGAGTTCCAAGTATTTCCAACAACATCTTTACACTACACAATTGTTTTCTTATGTCATGAACTATATTCGGGACGAAGAGAAGGTTGAAGTAGACGTTGATTGGACCCGGGCACACGTTGGTGATTGGGTGTAAAAACCGGAGTTATCCGTCAAGTCGTTTGTCAAGATTTAACTCAATTAATGGCATTGATGGCTCACTGTTTCTCTCAGTGGGTGTGAAACATGCTTAAAACGGCATGGATATAGTTCAAGGTATAGTGGGAAAACTGCAGATATCCATAACGCAAAATTTCACCCAGTTGAAACCGCTCTTATCGACAGACCACGTACAGATGTGACTGCATGTAAGATGCATATGCGTAATACGTTACCCTACCAGGTAATACGCCGTATAGGGCTCATACAATGTTGGTAGTGGCTACTATTGCTCGTAGATAAAGTTAACCATACGTTTCTCACCTCTGTCCTTGGATGAATATCTCCAGGCGGAAACTGACGCCGGTGACTTCGCAAAAGAGCTTTCGCATTATGACGAATCTTGTCGTTGCAAAGCTTACTTTCACAGATGGGTGATAATTTCGAATCTGTTTCTTGCAGGACTTTTTTGGCGGTAACTGTGAGCAGTATGTGCTCTGGGACTTCGTCGTCACTGTAATCTATGAAATGATCTTGCCTGAAACGGGAATAATTTACCGAACACATCTCGAGGCCCGTATTCAATATCCACATTCCAATACCGTACCTTAGAAGCAAGTCGTTGCATTTCGTGCAAAGGCGATACTGAAATTGAAAATGGAGATGTAGTTCAATGAACTTACTGCGAGGTATATTAGCACCATACGAACGAAGTATAAGTTGGATAACCTAAAATGAATATATTTTTGTAGCTCAATGTTCAGCCTGCTGTCATCAGCGATTGCGATGATTGTAAAGACGAGTTATATTTTAGAGCAGGGGCGGGCAACCTCTCCGGTCGGCGGGCCGGATATGGGTAAATGTAGTACTTGGCGGGCCGGATTACAGAATATATACATTAATCGTGTATTTATCCACTTATACAAGGAAAAAATCGTATTTAATGTAAACTTAAAGTTTAAAGCATAGAGACCAAAAACAGTATTTAATGAATTTATTAACAGTAGCTGTTGAAGTTAATCAGACATCTGTGGTCGGTCAAAGTCGTCAAAAAGTTCTTTGAACTCTAGCTGCATGTCGTATGTAGCAACCCTTAGTAAAGACTGCACGTGAACATCTGTTATATTGGAAACCACTCTTGTCTCGTTAATTTTCATGGTCGAAAATGTATGTAGACCCGAACAGGGCAAGTAGTTTCATTTCCATCCTTCTCAGGTTGGCAAACCTGGATTCATTCTGTGACGCATAAAATTTGTCACTTTCAGAATAGAATTTCACTTTCAGGGTAGAAACTGTCTGCGGGCCGTATGTTGCCAGTCCCCGTTTTTAGGGGCTAAATCCGCTATTTGCATTCAATTGATATACTTCAAATATGCGTAGGTCAATATATTAACGTTCAAATTTAGCTCTGAAGCCTCTCGTCGCATGTAAGCTTTACGGATCATCATCGCTCGCTCTTTAAAAATACCCCAAGACTGATTCATTATCAGAACATATGCAAGATTCGAAACTACTCTTGAAGTATATTCATCACCTCACTTGTCATAGTATCGCACTCGCGTGATGTTATATAGATGATTAAATCGACAGATAAATGATATTAATTGCAAAAAAAAATTGCTCTTTGCGCTTTTACGGTAACTGTTCCCCTCTTGAGACTTCCGATGGGTATTTTGTGTGCGTTATAATTATACAAACGCACGATGGCAGCCACCAAACTTGAACTTGCGGGTTTCTACACTTGGTTTACTTTCAAAGTAAATCGATATCCCTGCGACAGATTCAGCCCGGGTTCATGTGTTCATTCACAACTAGCGAAACGGTAACCTTCTCTATTCCTTGCCACTTGCATTTATTAGTTCTTGTATCCATTTCGTATTTAAATTACCCGATACACAATATAAGATTATATCGATGGTCAGTCAACCGTAACGGAATAAGCCGACGTTTAGCTATCTACCGCTATGAGTAAACAAACGGATCGACGAATAAGTCGTCACCGGCGCGACCTCTGAGTATAATCCAACGATGTAATATCTTAACTCACTCGAAATACGACGTGGGTCTTCAAGTCGTGTATCATGCAGTTTTGCGATTTTCTGCATGCCGAATTTGACGAGCAAAATGCCTGCGAAAAGCGCTGCAGCAGACTTTTCTCGTTATGAATTTTCAAACTGAGAAATTATAGGCATTTGTCATTTCTACCGATCAAAACCAAGGTGCCTTGCATTGCCTTACAAGGAATAACAATATGTCACACCGTCTTTATCCGATGTAATCGGCACGTCGTCGTCCTCAGCATCGATATTGGAAGCAATCCTGCGGTCGAGGTATATGTCGGGAGCTTTGGCGCTCTCATCCCTCTCTGAGTATTCCAACTTTGAATACGGAATACTGTTCACATTCAACGCCGATTTCCGTGCTGCATATTCAACAGCTAGTTCTTTATCATCCGTTTCACCGCTGTGCAAGCCACACACTTCGTCGTAAGAAGGAGGAGAATCGCGGATTGACCTAGCCATGCCTAATTCAATAATGCGTATAGGCCTACTTGATATCGCAAATAATTTGAGGTTATTGTCCGTGAGAGATTATCGCTCGATTCACCTGAGCTAGTTACGCTCGGCATTTATATTTGAACAATATACTTCCGCTTCCGTACCCGGGGATCAATTTCGAAAAGTAACCTGGTTTATTTAGAGCTCTCTACGATATAATATAGTAATCATGTTTTAGTTTAAATCCAAGAAAGTATTTATCGAGCCTTCTATTCTGTACCCACGCAGTTGCTCTCTCTCAGCTCGAATCGATTATGCGGTCAAGTGCTGTTAGCGTGAGAGGTATTCAACCATATTACGTAGGCCTAAGCCCATCGCTATGGGAACTATTTAGCTTCGATGAGATAGGAAATCGAAGATCTGAGCTTGATATCACGTTAAAAGGCTCAGGCCTATCGTTTTCACGAGCGCAAAGCGTAGAATTACAGCACAAACTAAATTCGCTGTTCGGCTAGGCCTACTCGAAATCCCGCATTACGGATTCGATCATTGTGCAATGTTAATTCGACTGTTGTGCTGTGCAGACGAGAACAGCGTTTGGTCTTTTCAATTTGGAGATAAAACATAGTTCATGGATATCGCGACAGTAGGATTGTCCGAAAAACCATGCTATACCCGCCGCTAACATGTGAATTTTAATGAACTGGTTAGGTACGAATGGATTTATTACAAGCTTGCAACCCATATAAATAATGAACAAAGCTGATTCGAGAGTGATGCATCACTTATGATGAACCCTGGAACAGAAATCGAGATAAATTTGACTATGTTGTCACCTATGTACCCCATAAAACAGCGGCTCTAAACTTCGTACTTTGGAGTTTCGTGGTTGTCTGACCCCGTTGCTTTCTTCTCGTTGCAAAACAGTACAAATACCACAACTTTTATTCTCCTACTTCAGGAAAATAAAAAACATCCGACTCAATCTCATTGATATATTGATTAGGTGCTCGTATACCGCGAAAGCATTGCGTTGCAATGTGCGGAAACGACTGAGCGCTGCTTGCCATCCGCTTCGAGATAATTTCCGATGTACGTGTTTTCTCATGCAGCACAGCTATTGCGGCTCACGTTCACATGGAGCTGGTTTCAAAGACGCGAAATAACGCATACCAGCAATTTGACTGGGTTGATTACGACCCAAAGATCATAATTATCTTGGCCCCAACTGCATTCCCGACTCGACGATAGCTAGCCAGCTATATCGTCTTCTGCGAATTTACTTATGGTATCGTTTCTTCTTCGTTGCAAATCTGTAAACGTATAAAAATTGCGGAGAATGTGATTTGGGACTTGGCGATGTTAAACGTTCCTGCTCCATAATTATTGGCACTTTTGTCGGCTTAGCACACAGAAATACTAAGTGTTGTATAGTCGTGTTGCAGCACCTAACATTGACGTATGGGTACGAAATTAGTATAGTGCAGCGGTTCACAACCGTTTTAGCTTGGTGACTATAGTCGAATTTCATAACAACCTTTGCGGATCGGGGAACCTTCAAAATCTAGAATGAACCAAAATGCTACGACATTTGTTTTCGACAAATGTATGCAGCTCAAAAGCAAATATCATGAATTTCAATCAGTAAGAAATTTGTTGCTGCGTTTTAAATGTGAGACATGTTAAACGTGGTTTTATTGACGTTTCTACAAGGCGAAATCCTGGTAAAAACCACTAACTTTATTTTAATTTTCCGGGGCCTTTTGAAGGAATTGGGACTCTGCTGTTTGCTAACCTCTATTATGTTGCAAAATTGTCCCGTGCTGTCGTAATTTAACGAATTTTACATAGTATTTTCAACTTTCCCGTACAACAGGTCTTGAGCGAGTTGTAGGCTGCTTTTAAACAGTTCGGTACAACACTTACAGCATTATGACATAGTCAAGTCTAAAGTATAGCCTATTTCACACGAAAACAGAACCGAGCTCAGAATTATATATTCACACCCGCATATCAGGGGAGTTACACGGGTGGAGTAAAAACTCTTTTCGCTAAGAGGGCCTGTATATTCAATAATATATTTTATTATTTTGATATATTATTTATTTATAATATATATTTCATTATATTACGGATCATAGGGTTTCATATTCTAGCAACAGCTATGTTCGCAAACAACTGAATTTACAAAATTACCACGATTAGCCAGTTGAGTACAGTTATAAACCACTAAAAAAGTGGCTCCGAAGACGATATAAATAAGTTGACACATTTCAACGCTGTCTTTGTTTTAGTCGTAATCTGCCGTTATCCTTGCCTATATGCACTGTGAGGACTACAAGATGAATACAACGGTAAATGCGGACGCTGGAAATTGGTTCATTATTACTAATGAAATCGCAATATGGATTTCTCTGAAGGCCGGGGATATTGTGGGTCATAAAGGATGGAGCAGTGTGTCCACAATTCCACATATATTTGGATCAGTGGTTCTCGACCTTTTTTTAGACACGCCCTCCTTAATGATAGTGAAAAATTTCGCGCCCCCCCCTTATCGTCATATCACTAAATCCAACCGGGATGCTAGCAACTCCAACAGATTGTTTGATGGCATGGAAGGTTATGATGTTGATGAGAGAATTTCAAAATATGAAATTGGGTCTATATATAGAGAAACGCGCGTGAATTGGAGGTAAATCGCGCAGAGGGCGAAACATTTTTTCAGTTGACAGCTTCTTCGCGCCCCCCTTTAGATGCTTTCACGCCACCCTAGGGGGGCGCGCCCCCCAGGTTGAGAACCACTGATTTGGATTATATATTTTTGTGTAACTTTGTTATCCATATAACCTGGATCTACAGATTTCTTATTGGCGGTGTAGACTTGCCACCGACCTGTCCGTACTGGTGACTAGAATGAAACCACAACAACACCGCTGTCGTGTGACCTATGAATATGGTCAAGATTTGCTGTCTAAGGGGGATCATTTAATGACAATATATATCCCAATAAATCTCAACATTTGTTACATATGTGTTGAATAATACCATACTCAGAATTGCGTCGCGGGTAGGTTGAAATAGTCTGGCGGTCTGAATGCGGCCCGCGGGCTGTATGTTTGATACCCCAGGTCCAAGGCACATCATATAAAGCTGTTATTTTTGCTTGATACCAGTAAAAAATCCATTGCGCAAACTAATTTTAATTGTCTGTACGCCAATAGCCATTAACCGACGAAATAGAGTAATGGTTGGAGCGTGATATACTGCTCTTAATCGTGCTTTCGATCCCGATCGGGTCTGAAAAATGACTAGAATCCGCTTCATCACTAGGTTCTCAGCAATCCGGGATAGCGCGGAGTGGAAATAGAGGAACGCTGACACGATAACCTATAACACGGCTGTACTTCGCATCTCCATCGTCAAAGCAACTCCATCAACGGGTAAGTATATGCAGAGGTGGTCAAAGTAATCGAGAAAGCTAATCAAGTAGTATAATTAGCGACGGAAAATCTACTCAAGTATGAGTAGAACTAGTACTTTTAAAAGTAACCGAAAATATCATGCCATGGCGCCCTCCCCCATATTTTATGGGCCGTAGTTTAGTCGAAGAGCAATACGGGGAAGTTTTATCGGATACGCTGTTAACATTTTGCGCGATTAGTATACGTTGATAAAAAATATGGCGTATCGGAAAAATGTCGCACAGTATACCTTATTTTCGAAAAATAGAGGCAATACAGCACATGCTTTTATACTTCCTCAACATATATGTTCTCCGGACAAAAGAACTGAAACTAATTAGAACTCAAAGTGTGATACTGGGAATTTAGAGAGAAATTCAAATACTACTCCTAAAAATCGGAAAATATATGTCATGTCTTTTGTCCAGAAAGTTTCAACTTTTGTCTGTTAAAACAGGTCTAACGCTCAATTAAGTCAGAGTCCACTTTTCCAGATTAAGACACGTCATGGGCTGCTAGATTACGCTATGATAGCTAATTGCCAGTTTGCAAAATTGTAGTTTCAAACGGTTTGACGGGCCATATTTACTATGATTTCATATGGGCGAAAATGCGATGTAAACGGAACCGGCCACCTAAATTATATTCACCGATACTTTCGTGAAAACATATGCCACTCCATATCTACGGTATGCGAAGCGCGACGAAAGATCTAGGCTTTCGTTAACATTTTTGAAAAATTCAACGTCGGTACTCTGTGAAAACAAACTCGAGAGTCCTCACGCTATCTTTCTGATTAAACCACTTCTACTTGACACTCTGAAAATAGCGAAAAGTAAGTGAGTAGATCGCAAAATATTACGATGTAGAAATACCCGAAATTTGATTTACTTGAGTAAGTACCGGAAGTAGCGGAAAACTACTTGAGTACTTCGAACAAGTAGAATTACTTCGTTACTGACCACCTCTGGGTATAGGCCTATTGACGCGAACATACTTCTGTTTAGAGATGTTTTGTTGGAGTAGTAGAGGTAGAAGAGGAAAAATTGGAATAGAAAGGAAGACCAGGGTAACTTCGCAATGTTTGCGATACTCTTTGGATTTGAAGCCGTCAAACTCAGGAAATTTGTGATTATTACAGTCGCTTGACAAAGAACTCCCTATTTTCTTTGAAACCTGTCCACTGAATTCATTTTATCCTGTGATGGACAAAAGAACTTCAAGATGAACTTCAAGATGAGCTGCTGGTAGGAATGACTTGGCCGCACGTGATGTGCTCATTGAAAAATCTGTTTCAAAATTTTTGTGCTTAATGTTGCTGTTAAGCCAACAGGTGTCGTCGGAAGCATTAGGTATTATTTATCAACTCACCCAACCTAATATAATCAAGTGAATCCGCTTTGAAACAATATTAAATTGTATTGCTTTTGGCGGACTAACGTATGTCTCACCAAAATTATTCAAACAATAATTCTTCGCACATAGCGCGATCTCTTCGGTTTTGGGTAGTAGCCAGAGACGTGCGAGGAGGTTCTTGATAGAAGAGTAAACCAAGTTCTCATGTATAATGCACTTTATACCACGCAACTGTTCATCGTCGACTTTGGATACTTTGCATACCCGTGAGCCGTGATGATCAGTGATGAATTAGAATTAGCCTATGCGTGTCAATCACGTTTAAATATATAAAATTCTAATATATTCTAGGTCATCTATTATAAACTGGCTCGCCGCCGTTGGTCTCGAATTTTCAGGCTATTGCTGAACAATTCCACAATGCACATGCACAATGCCTTATTTGAGATCTTTTGGAAATAACTTAAGAGAAGATATCGTGGGCATTCGGGCAGGGGCGCCGAAAGAGTTTGGATAGTTTAAATTAAAGAAAGTGAAATCAATCGCCTTAATGGCGATGGTTAACAGAAAATTGAACGATGATGATGGTAACCCAACTGATGAGAAGATTTTAAAACAGCGGTAGAGGACAATTGCAAACCTGACTTGACTTGGGAATAGTGCAAGTACATTGAGACAACAACGCGTTTCATATCCAAAAGCGAACATATTTCACAATATAGTTACACATGATTTATTTTTCGCATTATAGTATAGTTCCATATTGGAATATAGTGAACAAAAGGCACTATCCAACGTCGGATGTCACGCGATATTGATAGCGCATTGTTTCACATTCACTGCACCGTGAATCTAAGATTCTATGTGCTGTGGGGCTCTAACAGGGATATCTAGATATCCCTGGATTTAGATTACATTCAATCTCTGTGGTACATTTTTCATGAGGCTATGTAGGGGTACCATATTTTGGAGATCTGAAAAGAGGAGACTTTTCAAAATTTCCTGACTTGCAATATAGGAGAAACATCCTGAGAAATGGTAAATTTTTCCCGCTTCGTGGTCGGTTGACAAAAATAAGGGTCAGCTTTACGGCTCAGCTCCCGAAATAACCGCCGGAACGTTACTTCAGTGCTGATTTACTGTATCTCATTCGGATTTTGTTCTTTATTTGACCAAAATTCTCGAAAAAGAGGACTAAATCTCAAAAAAGAGGACACTTTCAAAAAAGTCAAAAAAGAGGACAAATCCTCTTAAAAGAGGACGTATGGTAACCCTAGTATTGTCTCACTGCGCTGTTGTTGTTGTTTTTATTAACGCATATAATTGGCGCTTGCAACTCGTGGTTATTTGCGCCCACACAGTAAATTTCCTAATCGCATAATGGCACGTCTTCATGAACTTCAATCTTTTTTTCGGCTCATTTGCTGCCTCCTTTCACGAGTTCGGCTCTCTCTTCGTCTGGGCTTTTCAATGCGCTGTAGTACAGCGGGATCGGCGATGAGGAGCCCAGATAAACCTCCGACACATAGAAACATGGCAGAGCCGAGACTCGAACCATCAACCATCGATGTCAACTGCGCCACTCGCTTCCCCTCACTGCGCTGTACGTACGCTGCCGTACGCTGCCGTACGCTGCCGTACGCTGATTGTACGGATCGTTAGACCAATGATCCGTGCGGCAAATTCATTTTAGTTTGTTCCTCAGTCCGTATTGTTTCACTGCGTTGCGACACGTAAGAAGGTCCATTTTCACATAGGCCTACTCGTAAGTTTTAACGGGGTTCTGGTGCCATTAATTAAAATTACTTTTGGATTCTCGGAATCATTATGACAATACCGTTCGATTGGTACGGTTTTTAATAAAGTCTGATCTCGGCTCGTCGCCCATTAGCAAACAAACAACATGTGGTATATTGTGTCGTTTTACTGTAATTCCATATGTTCTATAACTAAACTTATTTCGATACTAAACTACAGATGGAAAGCATTTGCTAAACTGAAGAAAATCGGGGTAGCCGATATGAACGCATTTTCATTCTGTCTGGTGCCTTCCCTACTATTTTTGAACACCATGGAAATTGCGTAATATGTCTAAACTAGTCATTATTGAAGATGAGTGGATGAACATGAACAACCATTATTAAATGTTGTTGTCACTATTTTCCACTTTTCCACCCGGGGAGGCGTTTGTCAAGGCCTTGCCTCCCTGATCGCACACCCCTAGGAAATATGTTACGACAACACCTGCTCACGCCTGATCGTAAAATGTGCCGAACCATTCATTACACAAGTCGTTTTGCTGTTATAGCAGGGGATATGTGGGACCGATGAGACACTGGACCGAAAATACTTGAAAAATTCTCCATTATAATCCCATCATTACACTCCGTGAACTTGTATACAAAATTGCAGGATGTCATAATCTTTCCTCACATGCAAAAACTTGGACCTGCGCGAGATGTGGGGTCTGTGAAAGATGTTTTCTGTTTTTGGGGATGTAAAATAAATTTCGACCGACGCCTACATTTTTCTTCTCAATCACTTTTAATATGAAGTTTAGGGCTTGTATCGCGCTATTTTACGACACATATTTTTTTATTCAATACCGTGTTTGAGTGGACTTTTATTTATGGAGTGGAGAGAGAGATAGCGAGAGAGGGAGACAGAAAGAGAATTGGTGTCCGACTAAGGTTAAACCAACGACACTCGCTCTTTTCCTGTTTTTTTTTCAAAGTCTAGCTAGACAAAGGCTTAGCATAAAATTTATTTGTTCGTTCATTGGTATTATGTATGAAAAATTTTGAATATGTTTGTAGCCAACATTGAACTTTCGTATATCCCACCCTGTATGGGGTAAATGCGTGATGTGGCAGCAAAGAGTCCTCCCCGAAACATTCTATCCATATGTGCAGATATTTCTCAATATTTCACCTCCACCTATTTCATAGATTATGTGTATGGACGAGGGTCAATCACATGATCACAAATGATCAGTTGCCGGATTTATATATAATTTGTGTGATACAAAGTAGAGGATTAAGAATATCTGCAGTTCTGCCAGTTCTGATTTTAGTCTTTGTTCTACCCTCGCCGTTCGTGGAGCTCAGAACCTAGGTAAACCTCCAGCTCCATAACAGGGATTAGGAACATGGTTCTTTTTGGTGTTCTCCCAGGGGAAAAATCGCTGCAGCACAAGTGTACACTATTGTATCATCGCCATCCGAGATTTGGGTATCGATTTTTCATTGTGCGAATGGACTGATCTGGCATTGATATCCAATTCACCACGCATAATAGTTCGTGTCGCATGACACGGGCTATTGTAGGCCCTAAACTGCGATAAGAATGTAGTTGTATAGAGTTGTAAATACCAGACCTAGCATATCGATTTGACTTGCCATAGGGACCATATCCAATGAATATATCGTTTTAATGTCTGCCGGGCGACGAGGATGGAAGGACCATAACGAGTTCGCGCCTCGTAAGGATAGGACTAACGCTTTGTACACAGTTATTTAGTAACATTTCTTCGGGCCCATTGGAATTTGTCAGTTTTCAATAAACAGTTGTACATTGAACATATAGGCTACCGCAACTATCGCGTCTGGGCACGGGTGTGATATTGGTGTATTTCCGAGTCCTCCTTGGTACTGGTGCGTCGTGATTTGCGACAGGAATAAAGTTGCACTGGTACAAGTGATACACCCCACCCATTAGTGGTGTATTTTTATTAATTAGAATGTCTTATTGTGGTGGCGTTGTTTCTATGGCCACCAAGTTTGTTGTGAGTGCGTTGAATGGAGAGTGGAGACTTGATCAGCAGTGCGAAATGAAGCTCTTTGTAAGCGCCTATACAATATTAGGAGGTCTTCCACACAAGAACTTCTAAATCAGCCTTTGACCTCTACATTGACATAATGACTGATATTAATGAATCAAGATTTTTGCCCTGACTATAGTACAGTGGTCGGGAACCTTTTTCGTTTGAAGAGCCATGTTAGCCCTATATTTTACAATTTAACTCCCAAAGAGCCATACTTGTCAATCAATTGTTACGTCACCATTGAAAATCCGTGACGTCATGGTAGTACTAATTCGAACTAACTACATGGGATTCGTCGTGGGCGCCATATTTTCTCTGTAAAAACTCGTAGGCTACTAACCATCCTGTGATAGCGCAATTCATCATCAATAGCTCAGAATTTATAATAACTGATATAAATCTAATATAACTATAGCACTGATTTAGAAAATAAATATTGATCGACTTCTCAATTGGGTGGTGACATAAACGTTGCACTACACGCCTACATTTTAACCGCAGTATTAGAAACACTTATCAATTTGGACGTGGATAGCGAAGCGTTGTTTGTAATTTAGATTTGTAATTGGAATGTCACTTCCAAGCAGTTCATTTCTCGGCGTAGATCAGGAAGACAATGTGTATTTGAAAACTAGATTGTCATATAGGCGTCCCCATGTCTGCTGTTCTCTTGATCAACCAACATATGGTGCAATCCAAGATTGCGCAGCGCAGAATGCCGGGGACATCGAATTCGCGAGAGATATTGGTCGCTGGCGTATAACAGCAACTTAAATTTGAGGATTTTGTAAATGGGTCCGAGGCCGAGCGCTTAACCCTGGAATCTTGGATACGTCACTGCCTTGACCTCTTTTATACATGCTTATGCTGCCACGAGAATAATTATTCAGGCCGTTAAGAAAATTTACTAATAAGTTGTTGCAATATCTATAAAATTAAGTTTAAAATTAAAAATATGCCATAGAGCCATATCTTATACCGAAAAGAGCCATACATGGCTCGAGAGCCATAGGTTCCCGACCACTTCTATAGTATATACGAGTTTATGCTGGAGTCATATTCATATGCTATTTATTTTATTGAACGCCAGAAATCTCTGTAAACAGTGAACAGTGAACCCTGAACACCCACCCAAAGAAATTCATTTTATGGTCCGGAAAAGTGCCAATTAGTAAATGACCTCATCACATAAACATAAAATTCGCTACAAGGAAAGTTGTGCTCTGCAAGCACCCACTCACGCATACCAATCCAAAGCAATCACTCAACATAAAAATCCAAATCCAGCTACGTAACCGATTTCTAGGGATGGTGTGAACCTCTGAAAGGTCCAGGTTCGTGTGAACGCGAACATTTTTGAAAGGTTCTTTGTGAACGCGAACGTGAACCTCATGACGTCGCGTGACGTCATATTGCTAATTCCAACCCTACATTTCAGTGCAGTGATATATATTAATGTTAAAGATACCTAGCGACTACTTGGGCCACATATTGCTACAATGCTGAAGTACGCACTGACTTTTTAAACGTCGCCAAATGTGTATCAACTAGACTTACTAGAGCAATCAAATAATATGATAATCCCATAAAATCAATATCTTCCCTCGCTTTGCCAACAATTTCGACGAGGACTTGCAAGGGAATATCAGCCTACGCCTCAACGGTCTAGGCCAGACCGGGCAACGTACTCGACGTCTGAGTGTGGCTACGTTGATGTTGAGCAGAGTGTAAAACAGGTTTTACCCCATTAACAAAGTTACACAGCATGGCAGTAGCCAACACCCCAATCGCACGGAATGGGTTTTTATGATACAATAAACATATGCAATCGAGATGGACGCCGTACGCTTGCTAGATTTTTTACATCCGACAATGATATCAATTTCATTGATTGGTTGAATAAGCTTCATTCGCTGACCTACATGTAGCGTATTTCGCTCTTGATGTTGTGTGATTGCGAGTCAAGCTCATTACAGAGAGTCACTAAATATTCACGAACAGAAAGCTGCATATTTCGAGCAAACTTTTGTAACAAAGCAGGTAAAATTATTGAGATTGTCAAGGTGCATGCTCGTTTGGTGTTGATTTTTATGCAGCCAGCGCCATGCATAGAGTGGCCCGCAGTTGAAATTGACGATGATTTGATGCCCAGAACGGATATCTGCACCTACTTTCTTTATTAGCCATCACGTCACGAATTTTTAGTTGTGACGTCACAGTGAAATTCCATTGACAATTGAAATTATTGGGTAATTATGGCTCATTTGTTTAAAAAGGCCAGGTCTACATCGTAATATGCAGCATCAATAATAATAATCAATAATCGTTGGGTTATATTTTTCATCTGAACAAGTTACACACAATGTACAATGCGATAAGACACAATGCGATGTAATGAACAGATAGGAGGATATCGAACGACACGCAGTTGCGATCCTTTTTAGATTGACATCCACCTCGGCCTAGAGTGCCCGATGTAACAGTTCTTTTCGATGTTGATCTTTTTAAATCCGCAGAACTTTCTAGCACTTTCCATTCCTTGTGAGGGCTTTCTTTCGTCGGGTCTTTTATTGTTTTTTTTTTATCGCTGTAAGAACGGCGACGGCGGGGGAAGAGGAGTCCAGATAAACCTCCGATGGGAATCGAACTGGCGCCGCCCGATTCGTAAGTGCTTATCGTATACCCCGATACAACTATGGCATAATTATACAGCTGTAATTATAACAATACCAATTTTGTAATTTTAAAATGCTTTAAAACACCGCTTTTTTTCGCTACTGATGAGAGTCTGTCGAAAAGCTTTTAGCGAATAAATTAACAATATTATTATTATTTATTGTTTCGCGTTATTCTGTAGTTCTGTACCCCAAATGGCTTGTAAAACATTATCTGCACCCAATGGTGTCATCCGTTTCATTTCTGGCACTGTTCTACAAGATCCATCGATCATTCACTCCGGAATCTAATGGGCACATACGCACAACATACCCGTGTTCTCGTCGTCCAATTACCAGAATCAATTACCGGAGAACGCAACATTCTATTAAATATGACTATAGATAACTAACCTACAGAGGTTAGTTATCTATAATATGACGGACCACGACTGTGGAATAATTCGCCAGCAATCTGGCAATCTTCGAGTATATGCAATACAGTACACATCCAGGACAAAATACAAGCAGATTCTACTGGTTGAATATACTGGCATACGTTTGATATTACCGGACCATGAACCGAAATCGATTTAGCCTCCCGACACAAACCACTTCATTTACATTTCTCGTTCACTTCGTGTTAGGCTATATTATGTTAATTTTCATTCATTGTGCAGAAGTGCAAGTGTGCAACTGCGCAAAGTGCGCACTGCGCAGTGCGCATGCATCATTAGTCACGTGATTTTTTAATTAAAGAGTTGATATCACACTTTGAATTAAACATCGGTATCGGTCATTGAAAGTAAAAAAAATCACCTATTTCCATCACACCATTGCATCGTAGAAGGAATCCAGACAACTATAGTCGGCAACTGCTAGACTGGGAATAATGATATATTTGTTATACTAACCTATAGGCGCCCTGTCCAGATGCAGCTGTAAGTAGGCCTATCATTCCTGCCCAAGTATATAGTAATGGCTGTAAAGCACTTCAAATAAATGCTGTAAGTTTTCTAAATGCGCCTTCAACTATATAACTTGTATTTTGAGTATCGGACGAATATATTGGGCTATCGGTGCAGATAATAGTTACAGTTTTTTTAATTTTTTTTTTATCGGTATCGGCATAACATACGGCATCGGTTGGGCTTTACTCTTAACATCATCTGTAAGCCGAAGCGAGTGTTTGATGTATTTGATTGAAATGCTATTCTAAGTCGTTTTGCTTCGTTTGAGCTTTTTGTATTGCAATTTTGGCAGCATCTCGAAGTAATAAAGATGGTAATAAATGATGCTGACGAAAGTTGTACATAAATTCATTATGCCACCAACCGATTTTAATTAGCTAATGGCTATGGAGACTCACTACTATCATATAGCGGATTAACCATCCAATTATTACGAGATTGTTGCCATTTTTAAAACGGAAGCAAGACCGAGCATGACTACTAATTAGGGTTACCATACGTCCTTCTTTTTGAGATTTTGTCCTCTTTATTGTGAATTTTTGGTAAATATAGGGCAAAATTCGACTGAGATACAGTAAATCAGCACTGAAGTAACGCTCCGGCGGCTATTTCGAGAGCAGAGCCGGAAAGATGGTATTGTTTGAAAATTTGGAAAAAGTGTCATTCCAAAATATTGTTACCCTACTACTAATTCAACATTAAAATGACACATGTCTCGTCTGGAATCAAAATATTACTTATCATTTGTATGCTTCTTTCAACTTCCAGCTTTTCACTGTACAGTGCACAACTGCACATCCCCTCAGCAGCATGGAAATGAACCAACGCAAGACCATAACACATCCATATCTGCACATCGTATTTTCAGAAGATGATATAGTCTGTATCCCGTATTGAATTTCAGTAGTAGACACAGGTTTGCCAGGCATTTCATCGATATCACATGCGTCATTTCACCGCAGTGGACGATGAGACATCCAGGACATGAAGCTCAATGCCAGCGCAATCGAGGTACCTTTGCCGGCATCGGGATTCCTTACCTATAGAACAAATGGTTTCTAACCGGTGTTCCATGGAACACCAGGGGTTCCCTGAGCCAGTCTTGGCGGTTCCCCGGAGGTCAAGACACACTAGCAATTCATACATATGATTTGTGATGATGATACGTCCGTCTTGGTCAGGTGTGGGCAACCTCTGCGGCCGTAGAAGGAAATTTGTAATTCAATTAACAGGTTAATCAATTAGTACGTGCTGGAGGCCGTCGACATGAAAATTGAATTTAGGAATTGACCCCGAATTTTTGAGAGATTAATTATTCTTTGAGAGATTTGATCGATCTTGAAATTTTCTTCTCGCTATATGCGCGATTCATTGCGACGTCATTTTTCGGTTTTAATATAGTAGCGCCCTTTGCAATCTGGGCCCCAGAGCACAGATGCGAACAGCGGAGGAAAATGATGCACCCCATACAGAAATACCAACTTGGCATCGTGTGCTCCTCACGAAAGAAATTCGTTTCGTGTACATTTGGCAGAATCCATTATCTTACCACTATACCGACAATCCTGATGGGAGGTTGAGAAACGACATGCGATTATGCTACAAAGTGACTAATAAGAATTGGTTCACACCAATTTGCATCATCATTTATAACTTGCCCTAAATTTTCGAAAACACTCCCTCCATCAACTCTACCGGCGGATCTGATCACATAGGCCGAGAAAGAATGAATATTTGATAGTATTATGTGAAACTACTTATATTAATGACAAAATAAATTCGTGAATCTGAAAAAAATCCGCGCTTCTCGCGACCATAATCACTTCCATGCAGTCTATTCATTACATGACTACTAAAGCGATTTCGATGCGAATAGTAAGTCGATATGAAAAAGTAGATTACTTTGGAGTTCACCGGAAATGAACAGTTTAACATGAGTATTTGATCCGTATAGGGCATAGGCTATACATAAGTAATCGAATTGCGGCGGTGCATAGCAAAAAGGTTGGCCACCCCTGGTAGTAGGCCATTATTAGCTGCAGGCATTCATAGGCCCGATAAGTAGTCTAATTGTGACCATTGTGGTGTTACGTTGCGTGCAGTGACGTATACGGAGGTGAGGTTGGGGTTCGAGATCCAATTATCTATCTAATATGTGTGATGTCATTTGTAATTTAGCAATTGGTATCGTGTTGTTGCGTTTCCGATAAACAATACGATGACACTTTCCAAGGTGAAGCCTCGCATTTCTGAATGGGAACAGCAGTCACAGTCACACTGATTTGCATAAATAGTCCATCCATTAAAACGTTAAACATTAGTAGTAATATAGATGTGCGGAATCCCCCCATTCGCGATTTATAAAGAACAAACAAACATTATCAATATAAAAGATACTGAAAGAATTAGCTCATTTTCAATTTTGCAGCAATACTTTTATGACCTTGTGTGCGGCAATAAAAAAAGGGGGAATAATTAACGATAGAGAGAAAACGAACAAAGAATCTGGATTGACCTTTGTACTCAGACTGGAGTACTTCTACTTGTACTTTTCCGCTCCTGATTCTACCTAGCCTGACCTCTGGACACGAGACTTGTGTATTATTTATTATATTTTCCCTCGAATAACAATGGATTGACTTTTAATTTCAATGGTATGCACGCCGACGATACGCTCGGCTGGGCAAAGCGACGTCCACGGCCTGTGTCATACTGGACTCGTAACAACCTCGCTCGACCTCTGGTCAAGGACATGAAATTACAGCTGACTCCGGTCATACGCGACGGGGCTTGGTAATAGTTGCCTGACGACATATCGTCCTGACCTATCGTTTTGTGGTCCAATTTCGTGACGTGTCTTGGGAATAATTCCCCGTCAAACCCCCTGGCTGACTTGTCGTCCCGTGGTTGACTCGATTTCATGTACGGTGGGTCATAATTACCGGTCGTGACGTCAGTATAGTTTCTTCTGATCCATGAGATCCTGGTGCGTGTTTTAGGTATCCATACGTTCGGCTATGTAAAGTGACGCTTGTGGTCTGTGTCTTGTGTACTGTTGTACTTGAACCCTTTTTTGCTTTGTTATCGACCCAGACAGTAACGAGAAACGATCTGTTACGATTATAAATATGTATACCATTTCGAGTCATATCGAGAATGAGAATGAATGTCGTAGTAGAAATGTTTATTAGGCGACCCGACATAGATTAACTTAAATAAATTAACATTATAAATACAATAAGTAATTGAGCAAATAACTGATTCTCAATTTTGCTCGCATCAACATGTTAACCCCCCGGTATTACGTACCTAGTAATCGGTGCAAGCAACAAATGTGTCTGTTCCATACATATACCTCGTTCTAGCGTATTCATAAGGACAGACAGTCCCGAGCAAAAAAATGTATTTATGATGGGTTCTTTCTACTGCTTCACGGTTGGTCAAGCGTAATCATCCCGGTGTCTGCAAATGATATTCAATTTACCACGGGATATTAATTTTGTATGCTGTACAGTGTACATGATATACAACTTGAATCGCTCTGTTGGCGAACTCATGCTTTGCCCGTCTGTAACATACACAATTACACATATCGATCACGAGCTCACCACGCACTTTTCGTTCGAGGGCGACTCATTTCGCTATAGGCAATCAGTTGTGTTCGCGTGTACCGTACTATATCCTCAACACTTGTTATGCCAACACCTCCAAGCATATTTACAATATCATGCTAAGGAACTATTGCTTCGGCAGCCACGCACTATCGCTTGAAGTCGACAAATTTCGCTACAGACAGTCAGTTGTGTTCACGTATGTGTCGTAAATATATCCTCAACACATGCTATGCCAATACCACCAAGCATATTTGCATCATACTTAGGGTTCTGGTCAGGCTGATTTAAATCATCACGTGTCGACAATCGATCGAAGCCCGTCAACTGGTATTTTGAAAGCTCCCGGTATGGTGTATTATTGTGTATGGATTGTTGCGGTATTAGAATTGTGGTTACGGCTCGTTGGCGGTGCGAGGATCAGGTTTATAGTATACTATAACTACTTAGCTCGGATATTATACGACGCGCTGCTATCGTTGCTTTGTCCAAGACCGAATTCACGATAATCAATCTCGCTGTCGAAAACGACATGCGGCCGCGTAGACTGCATAGCGCCATTTTGTTTTGTGATCCATCCTGCTGTGCCGAGGATCGAAACATATCCTCAACACATGTTATGCCAACACCTCCAAGCATATTTGCAGCATCATACTACGGATATATTGACTCGGCAGAGTGTTACCGCCAGAGAATTGCTGTGTCACGCCTTCGGGCCTTGCATTTTCCGCTCGGTAACTGCGAGTACGATGCTATTTCAATTGTCCACGAAACGAATCGGGGTAGCTCGTTTCATTCGAAATCGGAAACCACTGCGACTATAGGATTGCAAAATCAAAGTCCAAAAAATCCGACTGGCACGTAAAGTACTGGTTTCTCCATATATTAGGCTGGGTAAAATGTAACATAAATCCAACTCTCAAAGACACTGCTGTAAGGGGAGTGTCGTTGTACATTCATTTGCGTACAGCGAAACTTTGTATGCGGTGGTGCAATAATGAGGATGAATTGTGCCAGATCACGTGAGGCAATCTAGCCTTCTTTCGGTGAGGTGTAAAGATGAGCGGGGAGATTTCGAAATCTGACTCCACCCCGACTCGGGTTGCTAAATCAAAGTCCAAAAAATCCGGCTGGCTCGTAAAGTCCTGTTATTTCCACATGTTGTGAGGGTAAAATACAGCATAAATCCGACTCTCAAGGCCATTTGGCCGCATCCAGACTGGCTTCGCTGAAAACTGATGAAATCTGCGCCGGGTCCGGAGATGTTTCGTGACCTCCTCCGTCCAGACAAGATTGTTCTGCTGTAATATAGGTGTCGTTGTATAATAATTTACGTACAAGGAGACTTGGTATCGACCCTTTGGCGGAATTCTGTTTGGTTCGTCTGTACAGGTGTTATTAGTGCGATCAGATTTGGCACCTCAAGGAGTATATTGGTAAAAATCACACAACGATGACAATAACTTTACCGGTCAACATGCGGTCAACGGTCAACGATGCGGTGTGATGTACGTAAATCAGCTGTGATCAATCGAGCGTGACACAATCGCTGTCAGTCATCAATATGCGACTTGACAAAACTCGCGTTTTCGGGTTGACAGCAACACAGTGCGATATATTTGATGCCCCCGTCGACCCTCCTATTTTAATGGGGTTACCATGCGGCCTCATTTAGGGGAGCATATGTCCTCCATTTCCCAGATATGTCACCCAATTCACCTAAATGTACTCTCTTTCTGTCAGTTTGTCCTCCTTGTTAGCTCAACATTTCAAAAAAAACACCACGAGTAACGCAAAATGTGGGCCTAGATTACGAAAAGTCGGGTATTTACGTAGCCAAATCGGAAAAATGACCCTATGATGGTATTGTGCAGGCTATTACGTGGATACGTGGGCGTGTGTAAACATGTGAATAGTAAAAGCGCCCCAAACTACCGTTACATGAAAAAAGATCGAGCGCACTCGACCATGACGGGGTATACCCACCTTAGTACAGCCAAATGATCCCATGTCGTACCGGGAATAGCCGAGGTGGTGGTACATCATTCTCACAAATTGTACTTTGGAACGCGTGTGAAATCGACATCGTCCGCTACTCGACTGACGCAAGTCGCCACCGCAGTCCCACTCTGTGTATACACAATGTGCTGAGCACTGCAGATCCAGACGAGACTACGCATTCTGGCGAGGTTATCGAGATAGCTGGAGCGATTTACAACACATGCTACATTTACTTCAAAACGGAAAGACAAAATATAGCTTTGGAGTACTCAAGTAGTTTTTAAGAAATATCGGTATCGTGAAATCGCCTTCTATCCTAATTATAAAAGAGTAGGTCCCCATAAAACTGTCGAGCGCAAGCACGTTGGTAACTGTGATAGTAGACAAAACTGACTCGAGTACCTCAGAAATAGTGACTGTATTTCGTTGCTGGCCACGCGCCTGCTTATTCACACCGACTGACTCGCGTAGTAAGCCACTGCGCCCCGTCATCTTCTTATTGCTCAAATAATATTACAATGAATATACACGAAATTCATTCTAATTTATCGGTAGTGTTATCAGCACAAAAGACACAGTTACACAAGTCTCGCAAAAGGTGTCGATACACTACAATCGTTTTATTTAATTCATAGATCGATCGCACGAGTGACGTTTCCGCAGATCAATTTTTGGCGTTTGATCAACTCTTGCCTGGTTTCTAATCACAGGACGATTGAGATTCGGGTGTGTCTTTTCGATACGTTGCGCAAACTCGATACCTTTCATTCGGATTACGTATTCGCACTGCGGAAACCATTTTGCATGCTCTGTCCAAACCTCGTCTCCCCGGTCCCAACGAAGCCCGCCGCCACAGTAAAAACATTTGGTTCTGTCCGAATCAATGTAGTAAAACCCCGCTTTTGCTAACTGTCCAACACTAGCCTTAATTTTATTCGGTTCCCAGCCCTTGTCGAACGTTGCGATTCTTTTTGACAACGACGACATGAGAGGGTTCACGGGGTTAAGACAAGGAAATAGTTGCTCAAGACATCGCTTTTCGTCCTCGGAGGGTTCATGTGGTTCTTGTAGATGTAGAGTGAGACGTCGTATTTTGTCGCCGAGCAACTTATCCAAATTGTTTCGTTCGTGCTCGGTTAGCGCCACATTCCCCGAATCGTCGCCACGTGCGAAACAACAACGCGGGTGATACATCAAGTGTATTTCAGATACATCGTCTGTAGGCCTCCAATTGCGGAGAACGCCGGAGCAGTTGAAGCACTGCGTTCTGTCCAGGTCACCGAGGTAGAAAAAACCTTGTTTTGCCAACTCGCCGACCGCCCGTGGTATGGGATAGCTGGGCCATTTCTCAAAGGTTTCGCGACGCTTCGACTCCTTTCGCAAGTCGAGATTCCTAACCCGATACTCGTGCTCTTGATCAACGATATTCGCAAAGTTGATGTTGGCGTCTCCAACGGCTTTACACTGTCTCAATAAACTTTTGAAATTCGATTTCACAATAGGTATGTTCAACGCGTCTCGTACACAATTAGCGTCATGACGCCGTGCACTCGACCCGGTCCATCTTTCGAGGTACACACTGCATCCAAAGCATTTGATTTTGTCTTCAAATCCTAGCCAGTAGTATCCTTCAGACGCTAAATCGGTGCGTGTCGCGTATGATACTTTAGAGAATTTGGCGAACGTGGCGAGTCTGTACAATTCAGTGCGGTGTGAACCGGAAGCGATATACACTCGTTTCTGTCCGGGCGGATCAGAGTATCTCTCCATTGACGTTATGCCAAGCTCTTTCATAAACATGGAGTACTAAGACAGAGCTTTTTGTGTCTAAACCTGTACCATAGCTCACACATATATATTCCTAGTTTATCCTTGCGAGCTCTATCGATTACTGGTTGGTTGTACTTTTATGTGTGATTGACAACCGTTAGCTGTCGCTATTGCACCATTTATATATGTGTTATACCAGGAGCGGTCAACTTCTGCAGCCCGCGGGGCGTGTATAGCATAATTAGGTACTCGGTGGTACGAATTGCTGAATCGATACATTATTCGACCACCGATCAGCATATGCCAGGAATAAATCGTATTCAATCAATGTATTTTAACAACAGCAATGTCAATGCAAAGCCGTATCTCGCCGATATTAACGAGGACAAAGTGGATTTGAGAACAGTATTTTTATACAGGCACCGCCATGTCTGCTTCTCTCTCACGGTGCAATACTTAAATAAGATTTCATAGTGGTCTATAAGCCCGATACCCTAAATCGACAGAGATATCAATTCATTAAAGTTGTTTTCTAACGACATTACAGAGAACAACGCGTACCAGTAAACACAAACCGAATTGTCCCACTGTTGCGTCAATTCACCGCCGACTCGGTATGAGACACTCTCGACCAGCGAATGTACATTAGGCAACCGAAACAGGTGACCTTGCGAAGGGGGGTGTTTTCGATAACACCGATACGGCAACTTAATTCTTTCTACTGACAATGTGATGGAGAGCGGCTTAATTCATCAGACAAAGACTGGAGGCAACAATAACTAGCAAACACAAATCTAATGGCCACACCGACATTAACAGGTATTCGATAGACCCGAAAATACCAACGTCACCCAACTGCTGTAATGTCACGGGTACGATGCGGGGTACGAAGCATTTTGAACGGTGTTGCTCAGTTGCGGTTCTCGGCCTTCCAAGACCTCTGTTAGCATCAGTCTATCTCACTGTTTGGAGTGCCAATGCCAAACGTCGTAATAGTGATCACTCGGCCATGTGTAGAATATAGAAATTGACGCCTGGCCTATTTGCAAGACCTCATGGCTTTGGCAAACTTACTAAAGCGGAAATTCACAAAGTCACTTGCGTACGTGCTTTCATGCCTTTGAATGTTTGTTATCATCGAGTCTGGTCATAAATAGACATGGGGACAAATTTGATGCGTTCAGCACAATACACGTTTACCACATCTCATTCCGGACCGTAACCGATCGTTTACCGCACCCTCTATATGGCAAACGTCGCTTTTGCTCATAGGTAAGCCGATGATCTGTGAAAACACATGCGCTAACGTGCCATTTCGTTATTCCTTCAACGTCACATGACCGCCTATGAAGGCTTTTTGGGTGCCCACCTATACAGTGTTGAAACGTGATCCATAGGGACCCCACTGCGTGCTATACGCCTAAATAAATATGTTTACTCGAGTATACACCTGGTGTGGAGCAGTGGAGTGGATGCAGAAAGTAAATTAGACAACGCAAACCAGTTGACAACGTAGATTAATATACGGGGGTTGATAAATTTTGTCAAGTGACTTTTGAATGGATGTTATTTGTTTGTTGTTTGATGGATAAGATTGTATTCATTCATAAACTACTAATATACTTCTTGTGGTGCTAAACCTGATTATACAGATGAATCAGACAGTATTCCGCCAATTGGGACTAGTTGCCCGTCGTCGTGATTGATCTCCTAGTTCGCGGTGGTAACAAAAAAAAAATGATCGCGTAAAATTACTAATAAGCTATGCCCCGAGTTTCCGGGTCGCCGCCATACCCCGTAACTATGTGTTTGGAGGGGTGGACGCGCGTTATCGGGTGTACCGAAAGGCTGTTTGCACTGCGAATTGGAGTAAATCCAGACTGGTACGCAAAGTCCTGTTATTCCCCATGTTGTGAGGACAAAATCTAGTATATGTCTGACTCTCAAAGATACGTCGCCGTATCCAGTCCCGACTTCACTCAAAACCGATGAAATTCGGGGGTCCGGAACCGATTCGTGACCACCTCCGTTCAGACAAAATGGTTCTGCTGTCATTACACGATATGCGGGGTTTCGTTGCATATTCATTTGCGTACAGTGAAACTTTGTATCGAACCATTGTCGGAATTCTGTTTGATTTGTCTGTACATATGTTGTTATTGCAGTAGGGTTTAGCACCACAGGAAGTATATTGGCAAAATCTTATCCATCACACACCGATAACATCTTAACTGTCGGCAAACTCAACGGTCATCACTCGTCGTTCGAATGCTTGTAATATCGGTGTGATGTACACAAACCAGTGATTAATCGAGTGTGACACAAACGGTGTCAGTCGACACTCTCCTGTTTGACTAACTCGCATATTCGAGCGGGTTGACAGCAATGCGATACATTTGATGTTCACATCGATCCTTATATTTATAGGGCTACCAAAGTCCTCCTCCTTTTCCCAAATATGTACAGCCTTCACCCAAATGTCTTCCTTTTTTGTAATTTTGTCCTTATTTTCAGCTTAAAATAACAGAAAACACCACGAATAACGCGAAATGTCGGTCTGATCGATTTCGGTGAGTGACCTTTCATTTAGCTAACTCGCACAACACAAGTAATTGACGGGTATTTCGGTAGTCAAGTCAGAAGAAATGACATTGTTTTCTAGTCAATCTAATGAAATTAGCGGTATAAATATAAAAATACGTCTTCCCCAATCGTAACTTGCAACCTGTGAAAAACGTGTACCGCAAAATATCCTCATCACCCCCCCAACAAAATATAGTTGCGAAAAATATCGTACTATGGACGTATTGACTCGGCGGAGTGCTACCGTGAGAGAAATGCTGTTTGACCCCCTCGACCTAGCCTTGGATTTACCGTTCGAAAAACTCCACCGGAAGAAGCTGTGATCGAGTGTCGCAATCAATGTCAGTCACGCTCCATCAATCTGTTGCTTTGACAAAACTTGTACGTATACGCCAGATATGAGTATTGATTAGGATTTAGAAAAAAACGTATTTGTGAAAATTTGCTGGATTAGGATTGCATTAGATTTTGGGATTGATTTACTATATCGTACATGCTACAACTGCCTAGCCCCGTCGTGACGAAATAGGATTAATCAGTTGTGGAACGATAAGTTAGGGCTAACCGCTTATACCCCTAGTTTATTCTTGAAAGCTCTATAGATTACTGGTTAGCTGTATTTTTGTGGACGACTGACAACAGTTAGTTGTCGCTATTGTACGATTTACACTTTGTGTTATACATTTTTTTTTTGTTACCACCGCGAACTAGGAGATCAATCACGACGACGGGCAACTAGTCCCAATTGGCGGAATACTGTCTGATTCATCTGTATAATCAGGTTTAGCACCACAAGAAGTATATTAGTAGTTTATGAATGAATACAATCTTATCCATCAAACAACAAACAAATAACATCCATTCAAAAGTCACTTGACAAAATTTATCAACCCCCGTATATTAATCTACGTTGTCAACTGGTTTGCGTTGTCTAATTTACTTTCTGCATCCACTCCACTGCTCCACACCAGGTGTATACTCGAGTAAACATATTTATTTAGGCGTATAGCACGCAGTGGGGTCCCTATGGATCACGTTTCAACACTGTATAGGTGGGCACCCAAAAAGCCTTCATAGGCGGTCATGTGACGTTGAAGGAATAACGAAATGGCACGTTAGCGCATGTGTTTTCACAGATCATCGGCTTACCTATGAGCAAAAGCGACGTTTGCCATATAGAGGGTGCGGTAAACGATCGGTTACGGTCCGGAATGAGATGTGGTAAACGTGTATTGTGCTGAACGCATCAAATTTGTCCCCATGTCTATTTATGACCAGACTCGATGATAACAAACATTCAAAGGCATGAAAGCACGTACGCAAGTGACTTTGTGAATTTCCGCTTTAGTAAGTTTGCCAAAGCCATGAGGTCTTGCAAATAGGCCAGGCGTCAATTTCTATATTCTACACATGGCCGAGTGATCACTATTACGACGTTTGGCATTGGCACTCCAAACAGTGAGATAGACTGATGCTAACAGAGGTCTTGGAAGGCCGAGAACCGCAACTGAGCAACACCGTTCAAAATGCTTCGTACCCCGCATCGTACCCGTGACATTACAGCAGTTGGGTGACGTTGGTATTTTCGGGTCTATCGAATACCTGTTAATGTCGGTGTGGCCATTAGATTTGTGTTTGCTAGTTATTGTTGCCTCCAGTCTTTGTCTGATGAATTAAGCCGCTCTCCATCACATTGTCAGTAGAAAGAATTAAGTTGCCGTATCGGTGTTATCGAAAACACCCCCCTTCGCAAGGTCACCTGTTTCGGTTGCCTAATGTACATTCGCTGGTCGAGAGTGTCTCATACCGAGTCGGCGGTGAATTGACGCAACAGTGGGACAATTCGGTTTGTGTTTACTGGTACGCGTTGTTCTCTGTAATGTCGTTAGAAAACAACTTTAATGAATTGATATCTCTGTCGATTTAGGGTATCGGGCTTATAGACCACTATGAAATCTTATTTAAGTATTGCACCGTGAGAGAGAAGCAGACATGGCGGTGCCTGTATAAAAATACTGTTCTCAAATCCACTTTGTCCTCGTTAATATCGGCGAGATACGGCTTTGCATTGACATTGCTGTTGTTAAAATACATTGATTGAATACGATTTATTCCTGGCATATGCTGATCGGTGGTCGAATAATGTATCGATTCAGCAATTCGTACCACCGAGTACCTAATTATGCTATACACGCCCCGCGGGCTGCAGAAGTTGACCGCTCCTGGTATAACACATATATAAATGGTGCAATAGCGACAGCTAACGGTTGTCAATCACACATAAAAGTACAACCAACCAGTAATCGATAGAGCTCGCAAGGATAAACTAGGAATATATATGTGTGAGCTATGGTACAGGTTTAGACACAAAAAGCTCTGTCTTAGTACTCCATGTTTATGAAAGAGCTTGGCATAACGTCAATGGAGAGATACTCTGATCCGCCCGGACAGAAACGAGTGTATATCGCTTCCGGTTCACACCGCACTGAATTGTACAGACTCGCCACGTTCGCCAAATTCTCTAAAGTATCATACGCGACACGCACCGATTTAGCGTCTGAAGGATACTACTGGCTAGGATTTGAAGACAAAATCAAATGCTTTGGATGCAGTGTGTACCTCGAAAGATGGACCGGGTCGAGTGCACGGCGTCATGACGCTAATTGTGTACGAGACGCGTTGAACATACCTATTGTGAAATCGAATTTCAAAAGTTTATTGAGACAGTGTAAAGCCGTTGGAGACGCCAACATCAACTTTGCGAATATCGTTGATCAAGAGCACGAGTATCGGGTTAGGAATCTCGACTTGCGAAAGGAGTCGAAGCGTCGCGAAACCTTTGAGAAATGGCCCAGCTATCCCATACCACGGGCGGTCGGCGAGTTGGCAAAACAAGGTTTTTTCTACCTCGGTGACCTGGACAGAACGCAGTGCTTCAACTGCTCCGGCGTTCTCCGCAATTGGAGGCCTACAGACGATGTATCTGAAATACACTTGATGTATCACCCGCGTTGTTGTTTCGCACGTGGCGACGATTCGGGGAATGTGGCGCTAACCGAGCACGAACGAAACAATTTGGATAAGTTGCTCGGCGACAAAATACGACGTCTCACTCTACATCTACAAGAACCACATGAACCCTCCGAGGACGAAAAGCGATGTCTTGAGCAACTATTTCCTTGTCTTAACCCCGTGAACCCTCTCATGTCGTCGTTGTCAAAAAGAATCGCAACGTTCGACAAGGGCTGGGAACCGAATAAAATTAAGGCTAGTGTTGGACAGTTAGCAAAAGCGGGGTTTTACTACATTGATTCGGACAGAACCAAATGTTTTTACTGTGGCGGCGGGCTTCGTTGGGACCGGGGAGACGAGGTTTGGACAGAGCATGCAAAATGGTTTCCGCAGTGCGAATACGTAATCCGAATGAAAGGTATCGAGTTTGCGCAACGTATCGAAAAGACACACCCGAATCTCAATCGTCCTGTGATTAGAAACCAGGCAAGAGTTGATCAAACGCCAAAAATTGATCTGCGGAAACGTCACTCGTGCGATCGATCTATGAATTAAATAAAACGATTGTAGTGTATCGACACCTTTTGCGAGACTTGTGTAACTGTGTCTTTTGTGCTGATAACACTACCGATAAATTAGAATGAATTTCGTGTATATTCATTGTAATATTATTTGAGCAATAAGAAGATGACGGGGCGCAGTGGCTTACTACGCGAGTCAGTCGGTGTGAATAAGCAGGCGCGTGGCCAGCAACGAAATACAGTCACTATTTCTGAGGTACTCGAGTCAGTTTTGTCTACTATCACAGTTACCAACGTGCTTGCGCTCGACAGTTTTATGGGGACCTACTCTTTTATAATTAGGATAGAAGGCGATTTCACGATACCGATATTTCTTAAAAACTACTTGAGTACTCCAAAGCTATATTTTGTCTTTCCGTTTTGAAGTAAATGTAGCATGTGTTGTAAATCGCTCCAGCTATCTCGATAACCTCGCCAGAATGCGTAGTCTCGTCTGGATCTGCAGTGCTCAGCACATTGTGTATACACAGAGTGGGACTGCGGTGGCGACTTGCGTCAGTCGAGTAGCGGACGATGTCGATTTCACACGCGTTCCAAAGTACAATTTGTGAGAATGATGTACCACCACCTCGGCTATTCCCGGTACGACATGGGATCATTTGGCTGTACTAAGGTGGGTATACCCCGTCATGGTCGAGTGCGCTCGATCTTTTTTCATGTAACGGTAGTTTGGGGCGCTTTTACTATTCACATGTTTACACACGCCCACGTATCCACGTAATAGCCTGCACAATACCATCATAGGGTCATTTTTCCGATTTGGCTACGTAAATACCCGACTTTTCGTAATCTAGGCCCACATTTTGCGTTACTCGTGGTGTTTTTTTTGAAATGTTGAGCTAACAAGGAGGACAAACTGACAGAAAGAGAGTACATTTAGGTGAATTGGGTGACATATCTGGGAAATGGAGGACATATGCTCCCCTAAATGAGGCCGCATGGTAACCCCATTAAAATAGGAGGGTCGACGGGGGCATCAAATATATCGCACTGTGTTGCTGTCAACCCGAAAACGCGAGTTTTGTCAAGTCGCATATTGATGACTGACAGCGATTGTGTCACGCTCGATTGATCACAGCTGATTTACGTACATCACACCGCATCGTTGACCGTTGACCGTATGTTGACCGATAAAGTTATTGTCATCGTGATACGATTTTTATCAATATACTCCTTGAGGTGCCAAATCTGATCGCACTAATAACACCTGTATAGACGAATCAAACAGAATTCCGCCAAAGGGGCGATACCAAGTCTCTTTGTACGTGAATTATTATACAACGACACCTATATTACAGCAGAACAATCTTGTCTGGACGGAGGAGGTCACGAAACATCTCCGGACCCGGCACAGATTTCATCAGTTTTCAGCAAAGCCAGACTGGATGCGGCCAAATGGCCTTGAGAGTCGGATTTATGCTGTATTTTGCCCTCGCAACATGTGAAAATAACAGGACTTTACGCGCTAGCCGGATTTTTGGGACTTTGAATTGGCAACCCGAGTATAATCTGTCACAATTCATTCCCATTATTGCACCACCGAGCGCGTATCAGTCAAATAAGGTCAGCCCATATTGCAGTTCAAGCATGTGCAGTAATGATTACGTCATTATGATTGCGTAGTTGATTACTCTAGTTATTACGAGAGCGGCTTTGCTTGGTTCCGGTTCAGTAACGCTGAGATATGATTACGTCATTATTGCGTAAGTTGATCGCCTTATTTGTTATTGTAGTTGAACCAAGTGCAAGGCAATATATAACGTGTAATATTTATTACATGATTATTCGCTGTACACTGTAGATCGAATATGTCCAAGATTACTGCTAGTGATATATACGTCACATTGGATCGGATTGACCCGATGAACTGGTATAGGTTTGCACGTGAAAAACTTGAGCTATCTGACAATGAAATTGCCGAATGCCAATACATGGATTGCTATAACTTGACTGAGCAACGATATCAAATGATACAGTTATGGATTCGTAAAAATGGTCGTTACGCTACGATGAACAAACTTAAAGAATTAGTTTACAGTTGTCTGTACCAGATACCTTCGAATAGCAATTCAACTGTTCTGTTGGACTGAGAGACATAGCGTACTAAGAGGAGAATAATATTGTGTAGACTGGAGAATAATGAAGATGCTCTCAGAAGACTTCAATATCGGTTTATACGCAATCATATGCTCATGTATGCGAAACTGGTATTGCTTTCACATCGCAAATCAAAAAAAGGATTCTGATATCAAGAAAGGATGCCAAGCTCTGAAAGAAGCTCTACACCTTGTTCTGGACGATTAGTTAATGTGCTTGCCCCGTTATTACTTCAAATAAACTGAACATGTGTATTTAATTGTGTAAAATGTGTTATTCGCACGTGGCGACGATTCCCACAGATCATTTCTCCTCACTATTTAAGTCAACAAAAAAGCAAAAGGCGGACAAGTACGACAGTATGAGACAGACCACAAGCATCACTTTACACAGCCGGACGTATGGACACCTAAAACACGCACCAGAATCTAACGGATCAGGAGAAAACTATACTGACGTCACGACCGGTAATTATTCCTATGACCCACCGTACACGAAATTGAATCAACCGCGGAACGACGAGTCAACCAGTTTGACGGGTTATTGCTCCCAAGCCACGAAATTGTACCACGAGACGACGGGTCAGGGCAGGCAACTATTATCAAGCCCCGTCCAGGATCTCATGGATCAGAAGAAAACTATACTGACGTCACGACCGGCAATTATTCCTATGACCTCCCCGTACACGAAATTGAATCAAACGCGGAGCGAAAAGTCATCCGGGGGATTTGACGGGCAATTATTCCCAAGACTCGTCCTCGGATTGGCCACGGACCGATAGGTCGGGACAGGTGGCTATTATCAAGCCCAATTAAAAAATACTAAATATACAAGTCTCGTGTTCAGAGGTCAAGCGAGGTAAAATCAGGAGGGGGAAAGTACAAGTAGAATGACTCAAGTCTCATGTCTGAGTACAAAGGTCAATCCAGATTCTTTGTTCGTTTTCTCTCTATCGTTAATTATTCCCCCTTTTTTGATTGCCGCTATGCAGTCTACGCGGCCGCGTGTCTATTTTCGAAAGCGAAATCGATTATCGTAAATTAGGTCTTGGACAAAGCAACGATAGCAGCGCGTCGTATAATACCCGAGCTAGGGAGTTATTATAAACCTGATCCTCGCACCGCCAACGAGCCGTAACCACAATTCTAATACCGCAACAATCCATACACAATTATACCGGGAGCTTTCAAAATACCAGTTGACGGGCTTCGAGCGATTGTCGACACGTGATCCGTGCTCTGTGATCCGTAACAATATCTAGAGCTTTATTTACATGGTTATTCTTTCTGGTTCTCGAGAACTCGAGTTGACGCGTATATTTATAGACGTAACAGATCATTTCCACCGTTATAATTTCAGTCAATAAGCAGAGTACGATTCCAGTATGACACAGACCGTAGGCGTCGCTTTGCCCAACCAAACGCATCGACACCTAAAACGCGCACCAGGATATCCCGTGTCAGGAGAAAACTCTGCGTCAGACAATCATTACCAATCCACATCGTACTATAAACTATTAACACTCGGATGGATACGCTTCGTTTTTTTTTGTAAGTAAGTGAGAATCCACTTTGGCGTATCATCTGGCCGGACGCGCGTTGACAATCCACCTAAAACACGCACCGGGATCTCACATACGGATCCGAAGGAACAAATACTATACTATTGTTGTTCATAGGGGGAAATATAACAATACTATACTGTTGTTGTTCGGGGGAAATATAAAAATTACTAGTAAGTACATACCATCGAAATTAAAAGCCAATCCATTGTTATTCGAGGGAAAATATAATAAATAATACACAAGTCTCGTGTCCAGAGGTCAGGCGAGGTAGAATCAGGAGTGGAAAAGTACAAGTAGAATGACTCCAGTTTGATGTCTGAGTACAAAGGTCAATCCAGATTCTTTGTTCGTTTTCTCTCTAATTATTCCCCTTTTTTAATTGCCGCACAGTCAGAAGGGAAATCCCCTCGAGTATTGCTGCAGAATTGAGAATGAGCTAATTCTTTCACTATCTTTTATATTCATAATTCTTGTTTGTTTAAGTTAAATCGTGTTTTGGCACATTCCGCCCATTTATCAAACTACTAACATTAAACGGAGCACCGCCGACGGCGATTAACATTTAACCTTAAAATCCCAGAACATCGGCGACACCTTCGATATTATTATCTTCAGCAGCTGAAATGTCTCATGTCCATGACATCCACATTAGTTGAGTTGAAAAAATTATGAGGGCCCAATACCAGCCTGTGGGGTTGCATGACAATGTGCTGTTTCCACCCTGGATAGGAGGGGGCACAAGAAACATTTATTGACAGCTCAAGGGGTACGAGCGTACCGTACTCTTTAAGGGTGTATTACTTTGGTAGGATGTACTGGGGTGTACCAAATATCAGTAGGGGTCTCAGCTTTCCCGTGGCCACTTACTGGCCACAGATTTTTTTGTGGCCGGCCACGAATATCTGGTGGCCGGCCATGAAAATGCGTTGTCTCGTGGCCGGCCACAGTGAATTTCATGGCCGGCCATAAGAATTCATCATGGCCGGCCACGAGTTCATGGCCAGTTCGTGATTTTGGCACATCTAGTTGGATCAAAATCCGCCCTTTGCATCCAAGTTGACAATAGTCAAGTAGATCTTCTTCATTTGCAATACGAACTTGCTGGTGGCAAGGTTTGTATAGACGACATCCACTATATTATCGCACGTACCAAAGTTACATTACCACTTTATTGAGTAGTTTAGGGATGGGTTCAAAATTTGCACGGCTTTACACGTGTTACCTTCTCTGTTCGCTGTAGAAATGAATTTAATTCCCACTGACTATTGAAA
The DNA here is from genome assembly GCF_051294905.1 of Botryllus schlosseri. Taxonomy (NCBI): domain Eukaryota; kingdom Metazoa; phylum Chordata; class Ascidiacea; order Stolidobranchia; family Styelidae; genus Botryllus; species Botryllus schlosseri. The sequence goes on from NC_137237.1 coordinate 17,983,852, forward strand.
AAGTACTCTGGGCGGTGCGTTGTAAACTAACACCGAAACATACGTTCCTTGAACTTTCTAGAATCTAAATAAATATTTGATAGAGTAATGTATGAGCGTACTGCGTACATCTTATTGCTCGGTCAGACAAACGTCTCTACATTAAAACTGGTGTCCACACAGCTTCCACGCCAGGCGATCAACACAATGGGATTGCGTGGAAAGATAAAACCGTGGTGCAGACTCGATAGCCTTACAGTGTCTTCGCATCTCCGTCGCCCAAGCCCATTAGTGATGCAAACGTAGATAACCTGACTCCCTGCCCCTCTTTCGTTTTCTACATAAAGAAACCGTCATATTTTGCTACAAAAAGTTTGTTTATTCCGTTACCAATTTCACAAAATCTGAAGCAATTGAAGATATGATCACAATCATTCACAATTCATATACAAGTAGTTGCATGAATGCAATGTGTCCAGTACATGCTTTTCACAGAAAACACCCAGGGGCACGAGGGATCAGATGCACTTTACACGGTGATAAGTATTATTTGCACTGCATTCAAATGTCGAATCTTAATGAACGATTGGGACTTGTCTGTGTCATCAAGATTGTTCGCTGAATTGCAGATTGTTCCCTGCATCAACCACAAATATATCATGCCGATTGGTCAATTCGCAGGCTTGGCATGGGCATTTTTCCGTCGATCGATGGCGCTGAATTTGATGTCGCATCGATCGATGATGCTGCCTTTGATGACGCAAAGTATCTGAAGTTATCTATTATTATAACAGTAATTTAATTATATAGCAGGCACATTTACGTCCTATGCCCACCATATCGGTTAGCAGCTTGATCAAACAACGACATGCGATACAAAACGATCCTTGCACCCAAGTATAATCAAGTATCCTCTGGCATACACGGCATCGTTAGTGACTGCGACATGCATCTCATTCGTACAATGTTCTTAGATTCATCGACACGATTCTCATCGTGCAAATGAGTGCAAGCTCCATTGATGTTGAGGATCTCGAACGTCGTATGTATTGTATAGCAGTACGATAATCAAATATGTATATAACCGTATATCGCGGACTCATCATAGACCTGATACAGAAAGGAAGGATTGTATCAGCCTGGCATTATCCAATTCACAGCTATTCAGCTATACGAAAGATAACAAACTATGGAATTGTTTGCAACTACATGTCCTATAGCGTTGGAAAGACATATCAGTAAAACTGCACTCAAACCACTGCAGAAACTACAGCATAAAGTACTCCGAATCATAGCTAGGGCCCCAAAGGGGCCTGGCTGCCCATCCAATAAGTCGCTGCTGAAGAGATTCGGCGTCCTAAACATAGAAGATATGCGGAAACTAGAAATCGCCAAGTTTATGTATCAGTTTCACTGCGGTCGTTGCCCCGAATATTTCAATGACTTCTTTACCTCTGAATCAAAAGCGCACAAGTACAACACACGCGCGTCCACGTCGTCCAAATATCATATGATCGACCGAAAAGATCATCGCTCCATCAAATATGCCGGACCTGATGTGTGGAACAGTATCCCGCCGGCCATCCGATAGTCGACGAGCATGTCCACATTCAAGTCGAAATACAAGCAATTACTACTAAATAAATACAGTCCATCCTCAAGATTACCGGACCACGACTGACCTATCGATCTCGCTTCCCATGACATGCCGCCCTATTTCTTGTCGCATTCTTTTTCTATACTATCTTCTTTACTTTCATTCAGTGTGCATGCCTCCTCTTTACATCGCCTAGGCCTAGGTGGGTGTCAGATTCCATAGACTACTCCTTGTCGCTTCGACATCTTCCTGTCTTTTCATTGTATCGCATTTTTGTGGTGTATTGAACTGATAAAATTTGCTAATAAACCAATGATGATGATCAGATCGGGGGAAGCACCGGCCACAGCGAGCTGCGAGCTGCTCTGTGGCCGGCCACAGAATGTTATGTGGATTTCACAGCTTTTCTGGAACTTGAAACAGTACTTTCCACATATTCTTGGTTCTTTGATTCCCTAATTGTTTCGTTCGGGTACTTTCATTACGGTATTTAGTATTGAAAACAAGAAAACAGGTAAAATGACCGCATATTGACCGATCCAGTATCTCGATGGAACAGATTATGCATTCAAGGAGGTATATAGTCGAGTCTACTTTAAGCGTAAATCGAAAATCGGCAGTGAATTAAGACAAATTCCCAGTACAGTATTGTATTATTCATAAATTCATCAGGGCAATCCACGAAAGATTTTAAACTGCCCCTACAAACATCCTTAAACTGCATGATCAAATATATATGTATTACTTATTCGCATCGCAGACTCATCATAAACGATAAACATGGTTGAAAAATGAAGGACACTATCATCATCATATTGTTTAATCGTAGGTTTGCATATTTACAAAATAAAACTAACTATACAATCGATTGCAACTGCACAATGCACATTGCACAATGCACATCTTACGGTTGAAAATCAAGATCAGAACGGGGGAAGCACCGGCCACAGCGAGCTCTGATCTGTTCTGTGGCCGGCCACAGAATGTCATGTGAATCTCACAGCTTTTGGGGAACTTATAGAGATTTTCTGACGTATATCTGGTATACATTGTTTTTTCCAATTCTATGCAGTTGCATACGATTAGCTGTGACGAGTGTCAGCCGAATATTTAGGTCTATTTCTATAAAAAAGATACAAATCAACACTTACCAGTTACCAGTTTTGGTCGTGTCTTCATCGCTTCTAGCTTTCTATACCATTATTTCCTGTTTCATTTAGCGGATATTCCCCTTTTTAATGCATTCTTTACATCATTTTTTGTGTTTTTAATTGATATATAGAGACTATTCCAGATCGTTCCATCTTCTTCCTATCGTTTCATTGTATCGCTATTCTTCTGGTATTTCGGGGGGAAATGCATATAAACTGAGCTAAACTCTCGCTCTCACCTAGTTCTATTTACTGTACGCCCATAATAGAACATAATTGACCATGCATTTGACCACGATTGGGCCACATACAGTACTTATCATCGATTCTAACTTGATATATTGCAGCCGGCCATGAAATTTGGCTATGGCCGGCCATGAAATTTAGTCATGGCCGGCCATGAGAATGAGTTTGACATGGCCGGCCATGGAAATTTCATGGCCGGCCATACTGAAATTTCATGGCCGGCCATGAAAATCACCATGGCCGGCCACAGAATAGCACTTTTCATGGCCGGCCACGGAATATCTGTGGCCGGCCACGAAATTATCCGTGGCCAGTAAGTGGCCACGGGAATGCTGAAAGTCCGTCTCCCAAATATTGCACTATGTACCGATCACAAGCTATCACATTATAGGCAAGTTTATGCTTCAGAGTCAAATTGACCGGTTGTAAAGTATGGTACAATATTTGTCTCCGAGTGTAAGCAGCTTGTAAATTACATTCTCTTTGTGATATCATTTGCAAATATTTCTTCTACTAATTATAATTTTAAAGTAGAACAGGATTGAGTTAAAATATGTTTTGCTTGCGACTTCTGTCTTTGGTGCAATATACATAAATGCAACGCACATTCAAAGTTACAGTTTTTACTGTTGTTTGCCAAATGTAAATATAGGTATGTTTTTCCAGAATTCCAGTGTTGGCCTAAAATTTATATAAGAGGCATGCGCATGCACTGCAATAAAAGTAACGGAAAATAACATAAAACAGGGGTTCTTAAAGTATGGGTCGCGCGAAGGGTACAAATGTTGGTCGCGAGCACCCAAAGCGATTACGAAATTTTGCAACAACAATATTTTTTCGCACTTTGCGCGATATCCTGTTCTTGATTTGTACATATACAAGGTCACTGTGATGAGTACTGGTCAATGCGAGACACGCACAAAAGTCCTTACTACAAAGGAATGATCATGAAAATGTACCCACCTTCGTATTATACAAATTGGTTTGATGTCATGATAAGATTTGACTGGCATTGGTTTCTCTGGAGCGGTCTAACTTGCGCCGGTGCTACTCGGGCAGGATAGACGGAGGGAAAGAGCGCAGCCGTAACTTCCACATCCCATAGTTTTTATGAATAAGCATAATTTAAAGAAATAATCGACTTCCTCCGCAATTGTGAAACAGCAGAATATTGGTATCATCGTTTCAACGGCGCCGGAGACCGTTGGGTGCTAGGGGTGTGCAACGGTAGATCGAGGCCGCCATGTCCGCCCACGCCGGGACACATGAAGACATATTCGAAAAAACCTTGGTCCAAAATGACCGTTGCTGGTTGGCCAGTCTTCGAAATAGTCGGCACCGAATATATAGTCTCGTCCTTGCCATCTGAGCCCGGTAGTACAAATGTGGCCAACAGAGGAAAATAATGCACCCCGATTCGAAACAGCGTGCGTCACACATGTTTAATAGAGATGCAACTGCGGAGGAAATGCCAAATCAAATCACCCCTCGATACCGGGCTAAGATCAGACATATCGACTTACCTGACACATGCACCTCTTTTTCATCCTTTATAGCAGTGGTTCTCAACCGCCGGTCCGCGGACCGGTGCCGGTCCGCGACAACATTCCTGCCGGTCCGCGAGGTATATTACAATTTTATACTTCAATTTCAAGGTGTAATGTTGAAGGCTTGTTCATTGATAGAATAAATAAAACATCAAATTTTATAATAATTCAGAAGTTCGTGAGGTAGCATTTTGCAAATGAACCTAAATCATAGCGTATTTTTCTGAATTTGTTTCCAATATTTTTCAATTTCTTTTCGCGATTTGCGCGATTTAGTGTCACTGAATGTCTTGCTTATTAGTTGCCCTTCTCCGAGATATACGCATGATTTACAGAAATAGGTATTTCGGCGTCAGCCAATATCCAGCCACGACGTACCAACCCCTAATGAAGTATAGGCTAACATGGAGTCATTGCACATTTTGACTCGAGTCAAGTCAAGTCAATTAATTTTCGAAGGTGACTCGAGTCAAGTCAAGTCACTCGATTTTTGGAGGTGACTCGAGTCAAGTCGAGTCAAGTCAAGTCAAGTCACGAGTCAACTCAAAATTCAAGTCAAGTTGCCTTTTCGAAGTATGAAGCATGGTTACGTCTTTGCATTTCGCTAGGTGTCTGAATAACCGATTGATTGGTCATCGTTTCTGAGCCGATGAACGAATATAGAGTTAATTATACATGTAATAAGGGGCTGTATCGCTCACTTATACGTAGAACTGTTAAACTACGTAAGTAATTGCATAGCCTCATTTTATAGTTGCCAGCTAAGATAGAGAATCGAGAAACGAATTGATAAGATGCAAAACGGAACCCATGTATACATATTGATATGATACAATTCAATTCTGCGCCAATGGTTGAGGAGAATATAAGCGATATTCGATTTCAATTTCAGTGAAACAAGAGGTTTGGTTAAGGTAAGAACAGAGAGCAGAAATATATATTTTGCTATTAAATTCCTTTGCTACTAGTTTACGACAACGTAAGCTTTAGCTTCGATCACTTCGTTTGGGGTCAATATATTTGTGAGAGAATATTGGAGGCTCAGTAAAACGCACGATCATTGAATGATCGATCGCTCTCATGGGTTACACAAGTGTTTGGTGAACAATCCGAACATATGCAACATAAGGTGATTTTTACTTGATGACTTGAAATTGACTCTTGAATTTTGCTCCGAGTCACGAGTCAATCCACATTTCTGATACGCCGAGTCAAGTCAAGTCAAGTCATTTTAGCAAAGTGACTCGAGTCAAGTCAAGTCATACGAAGAAGGTGACTTGAGTCGGACTCGAGTCAAGTCATGACTCGAGTCATCCCAACACTGATAGCCGGTATAGTTGCTGCAAGGTGTTTTCCTGCGGCACACACTGTATTCGTAGTTGTCAGAGTAGCGTATGCGTCTGATGGAAGTGGGCAATGAGCAAGGTAGCACGGCAAGGTGCTCGGTTTGACTTGGTGCTTGGTTCGAGTTGGTTTGGTCGGTTATACCCACGGCCTTCGGCGCGAAAGACTGTGAACGACTCTCGGCGGTAGCACGTTTATCTGGATAAGGCAGTTTTACCTCGATTCAGCAGACTGACTACCATAAAATCACATGGATACTATCATGAAGATAATTAATAAAGATCAAAACCCTTTAGTAAATGTCACTCTCTAGCACCATATAATTGCAAAAAACGGTTGCATACTTTACATTTTGGCTTCATTTCAATCTTGGAAGTGCACCGGTCCGCCAGACATTTTAAAAAATTTTACCGGTCCGCGAGGTGAAAAAGGTTGAGAACCACTGCTTTATAGGTCAGTAGTTCCCAAACTTTTTACACCACGACTCAAGTCTGAGTTTTAATTCATCGCGCGACCCCAGCCTCACGCATCGACATGATTTCATTTTAACGTCAGTGGGCTACGTATTTATAGGCATTTATGAGAATAGAGAAGGCGCGAACAACATCTTGTGGCTTTGCTCATCATTATTCCGATTAGCATCACTACAGATTTAGTGTATTATGTAATTATGTTGACTGGGGAGTGCAAGTTTTGAGCAAAACTACTGCTATATAGGCTATCTGGACTGATCCGTAAGCTCTGAGTGCTCTACAGTCTACTACACGAACATAGTCGGTTACTAAATTACGAGAAGCGCTATTGATGCTATTATGTCCAAATTTGAGGCCTACTACGGTTTTGCTACTACATGTTGTATACGCTGTGGACATAATGCTCATTGTTCATCAATCAGGAGCAATGGGATCCTATTATTAATACGCTCATTTCCCACGATTCAAAGTATATCATATATTTCTCGATCTCATGAATGAATGGTTAGGTATGTACCTATCAAGCTGTATGCCACGAGGTCGATAAGTACCACAACCACACCGCAACACGTAAGGAACTCTTGCGTGGCAATAATAGCCGTCTATCGTAGTGTCGATTGTTTCCTGTTCTGAAAAACACTACGTTTAACTTCTTCAACTGCTATATCGTTTCGCAGAATACGCTTGTCGGATATCACGTTGATTTTCAGCGCAGGCGTTTCAGGGTGTTAGCTAGTCAGAGTGCGGGAATAATTATGCAGCGCGGCCCTGGTACAGTTATTGGTGAAGTAGCTCAGCAGTGCTAGTTCAGCGAAATCAGGCTGCTTTTGCCTTAGCGACAGGTATCTTGTGAGTTTTGTCTTGCTACAGACTTATTGCCGAGCCGGTGTGGCGTGCCGCCAAGTCGAAATTAGTACTGTGACTAATGACTATATATAGACTCGCACTCCAACATCAGCCGACATGTAGCGTAAATCTATTCATTTTCGATTTGTTCGAAAATGATTATAGCTTTCCATGCATGATTATGATTAGTGTACAACGTGTTTGACCATCTGCAATGCAGTGGTGGAAGTCGGTGACGGCCCATCATCGCATAGGGCCGAATACGCAGTGCTCATTCGACACGCTGCAACTTTCTGGCGATACCAAAGCGAAGGAAACTTGAGCGGGATTCCTTAACACTTTGGCTACCAATGCCTATTATGGAAATTTGAAGTAAACGCCAGCAAACAATGAATTTTCGACTATTTGGACATTTAGCTGGAATCGGGCGTGCTGATCAGTGCAAATCTTGTGCATCTTATGAAAAGATTTTTTTCAATATCAAGGAATTATAAAAGTATCGCAATTATTCGGCTGCTCATTTTATGAAAAGACACCTAGTGGTCAAACCAAAAAAGGTTGACCTATTGTATACAGATGTGATTTTTAAAAAATGCTTCCGGTAACGAAAATGGTCGTTTCTGACCACAAGCCTATTGAGTAGCCCCGAATACACCCGTAATCCGTGGATAGAACCAATTCCGGACTTCACTGTACGCATTTGAAAAATATCCCAAATATAGGATCGCTGGCACTTTATGGTATTGAGTAAAATCCTAAATTTATGATTGCTGGCAGTCAAAGTGTTAAGAGATGTGATACTGTTCAATATGGGCTCGGCTACCAGCAAACAGAACTAAGAGCGTACGTATATTTACAGACCATGGTCATTTTGAAGTTCCGACTCAGGTCATTGCCAGTAATCCCGTCCCTAGGCAAATCAATATAAACCTATAGCCTACTCGGAGTCTTGCCGTGCAGTCGGTAGTACTAAGTGACAAGGCGCAAGGGCGTTTCTAATAAATTAACGTTCTGGCGCGCAATTATCGTGTGAAATCACAAACTCAACTTTGCCAAATCATGGTGCGATACAATTAATTTACAAAACCCGCACATCAGTTAATATAGGAATGTCCAGCGGAAAGAGCAGAAAAATAGTATTTATTTCAAAGATCGTTTAGCTATTTTTTAGGTAAAGTAGAACGTGTGTAATAAATATTAACTATATAAATAATATTGGTATTTGCGTCGCATCACTCTAAATAGTCATCTTCGGGCCTCGTCAAGCCGAATCCTTTCTTTATGTCGATAGCCTTCGGGAGTCAATGCGCAACTGGAAACGAAAATAATTCGGTTTCATGATTGACCGGAAATGCTCTCTGTAATATTCCAGAACATTCTGCTCCAATTCGCAGTTTCCTGCTGTTACAAGACTCTGAATTCTAGGTTTAAGGCAAAATTTCATTTTGGTTTTATGAATACGAAAATCAGTCCTATGAACTTAGACTAATTAAATCATTTAATCAGGTTTAATAATATTTTCATCGTTTCAAAACATCACAAGACTGCGATACAATGAAAAGATAGGAAGGTGTCGAAACAACTTGGAGTAGCCTTTAAGATCAGACACCCACCTTAGTCATTGCGAAGTAAATAAGAGGCACGCACACTGAATGAAAAGTAATGCAGAGAATATAAGAGTCATGTTGCTGTGTCGATTATTCAGAGCGAACATTTCGCGCTTCAATTGTAGACACTTCCAAGGAGTTTGGAGCCTTAAAAAGCGTAACGGGACCACTGACCAACCTGCATCCGATAACGTTTCTTAGATGATACGTTTCTTCGCCGATGATAAAAGGCATTATATAAGATATCTCGCGGACTTGAAAGTACATCCGACTAAGCTTTGCTTCCACGAGGGGCCTGGTGCACGATTGTTCGCATTGGATGAACTCGAAAGCCGATGGGGTCACACCTGCACATTCAACTCTGAAATATCGATACGATTACTTAGTCACAATTAGTCATACGATCGCTTGGTCACTTAGTGGATTCCACATAGGGCCTACTTGAAGCATGACTGTCACTCTAGACTGAAGTCTTCAATCCACAATGTGGATTCCACTAGCATTTTAGACCAAGTTATTTTTGACCAACCCTAATGTGGATTGTGGATGTAGTTAACCGTGCATATGTGCAGGTGACGCGATGCTTTCATGTCAAAATCTTGGTACGATATATAACACGATGGTGGACTAGGTTTCATCGCATCCGACAAATGCTACGATGATAATGATATATATATATATATATATATATTTGAACGTTTTTTCTAGGGTCATTATCCTTTCGGTGTTGACCAATGTTCCCCTGCGCAGAGACCTAGTCAGCACTGCGCAATTGCACACGTGCGCAGCTTAGAGAGAACATTGGTGTTGACCATGACTATTCTATAGCACATAGTTAATGGTTATGCCGGTCCACGCTCATCCCATTTAATGCTCAATTGCTGTTTTGACTTGGTTTGTTCCCGTCATAAAGCGACAGCCAAAATGCGAAGGAAAAATGCAAACCAAGCTCACTGATAAGTGCAGTATCCAACAAACTCGCCGTGCTCACATTGCTTCTCTGTCAATTCGTGTCTCAGACCTTGAGACTCCACAAACCTAAAATTCAAAACTGTGTTCAGGTGTTCTCTGTTCAGTTCAGGTACAGCATAGTGTACTATACAGGACATTATGGTTACAGTGCAGCACGCAACAAGTGCTGTCGGTCGCTATTCATAGGATTTGCAAAACTCCGAATCACGTTCGTGTCAGAGATTTGATCAGTAGAGAATTGGATCGGACAGTAGCATTTTTTTGATAAGTTCTCAATTAAGCCTCAAGCAATCAATAGGAATACATGCTCCCAGTACCTACCGAATAGATGGGGATGTGAAGTTATTCTCGCCGTGAATTCCATACGATCCAGGAATGGAACACGCAACCCAAGCCATTATAAGGAGAGCCATAATCTGTGAATCATAAATGATTGTTCAAAAATATTGTCAATAGTGAATTAACAGCGATGACTTACCTTCATCATTGTGCAAGACAGCTGTGGTTATGAAAGTAAAACTCGATTTGCTTATAATACGGCGAACATCCCGCATCCTCATTTATATATACGCCTGAATTCGATCCCGTTTCTTATGCAATATCTTACTCTGCATACTGCAGATTTTTTTCGGGTGCAGCTCCTGGGTATTCACCGATCCACATCTCGGTAATGGGGAATAACAGAACGTAGGCGTCGTTTGCGGTTTTGCGTGAGCATCTACTATCGAGTCACGAAACTGTCAAAATGATGAAACTTTTTTGTGCGTTTCTCAAATGGTGTCTAATACCTCTCAGAAAGAGATGGCGGAATTAGTATAGCTATAGATGTGTAGTAGGGTCTGCTATTGATACAAATCACCAAAATTACAATCACAATTACGATGAATGAAATTCAGTAAAATCTAACTACAATCGAGAAACATGTAATAGACTGACACCCCTCGTCTACGTTGTCGCTATAGCTACCCGAAGCTCAGTTCCATTATAGTCCCGTCCCGGAGAAGAACCCTTTGCCGCAATTCCTGTTTGGCGATGATGGAATTTACCGTCGGCTCTCGCTTGAAAAGTATGCATGCGCTTGCACACGAATCGATCGCACCATTTCGACTGGTCGAAATGAAATACAAATGACCGTTATCAAAATGATATTGAGAAATCGTTGAGCCTATACCCGATTGTTGAAATTTTGACAATCTGTTTAAAACGCATTGTATATTGCAGTGCTTTTCAACCTGTGGGATGGTACGCACTTGTGCAGATGAAAAAGGGCAGTGCGAATGACAGACACTGTGAGAATGAGTACGGATGAAATTGAGCATATTTTTTTACTTTTTCTAACGTGAAATAATTCAAATAAACTTAGTGGGATATTGAGTACCGTGGCTCCATAAATTTTGTCGTTGCTACACATTTGTAAGAACTTGTTGCATGTACGATGCACTGACACTGACCGTAGCTTTTACAATAATTATGGATCGCACAAGCCAGAGTCAACTATATAGGCTAAACCATAAAGTTCGATAGAGCTAAAGGGCTTAACACACAGTTAGGACAGTGTATCATGAAGGTGACAAGCTCTAATGTTCCCACGTTGCTTGATATTTTTTTAATCTTATATTTTAGCCATCAGGCAGAAGCATTGAAAGCAAAGTTGTGGGTTTTGCATCCCTTCCAGAATCCTCCGGAACCTTTTGGCCACGCTGATAAAATGATTTCCATCAGCAAGCATTGTTCAATCGCGGAAAATATGCTGTATTTTGGTTATGAGTTCTGATAGTTCTACTAAAGACCAGACCATCGAACCACTAGAATTTCTTGTACAAAACCCCACAACTTATCTGGCCGAAACGGGCTTTAGTGCACTAGTTGACATGAACAGGAGTTGTATACTTAGTGAGACACTTGATGGCCTAACGCTTTAGGGCGAGAAGCTGTGCCTAACTGGTCTGGAATTACCAGAAATATTTAGCAGCAACCGAGATATTGATAAATCGGTAACCTATAGGCTACTTCTTCGACAATCGAACAGAAATGTGTCTAGTCTCTTCATTTTCCTTTTGTGCAATAATTTTCGGATGGTTTGTTTGGATGAATTTTTTTTTTGCAAAATAGAAAGTGTGGATGGTTTTCAAAAAGATGGAAAAGCACTGGTATTGCATATGTGCAGAGGTGGCCAAGATAGTAATCCTGAGTACTCAAATAGAAGTATAAGTAACGTTGTAAATATCTAATCAAAGAAGTAGAAGTAGCGATTTCCAATAAAGTAAAATGTAAGTATTCTATATAGTCCTTAGTTATGCATAAAAACTGAAAACTGTTAAATAGATTTAAAAGTAATATAAAATCATAACCATTTCAGTAAGTATTGTAAGTGAGAAAAATCGACTTGAATATTTCGAAAAAGTACAAGTACTTCATCACTGACCACCTCCGCATATGAGGGTGTGAATATCGTATCTGATTCGTTTTGACTTTCAGCAGTTCTCAACCTTCATGAATTGCATGGAAACTTGTCGAAGAGCTTTTCCACTGCGAATCAATAAAATCGACGGCTGCTAAAATAAAACATAACCGAACTATTATTTGCCGTTACTCGTAACGGCAGCTCGCGATATCTGTATCAAGTTGATTGCTTATAGGCAATAGACGGAATGTTCAACTACTAGAAGCATTATTCATTACGGTTGAATTTATGTTCACTTTATCTTATTTTCATATGGCCCCTATACTTGAAACTGGCACCAATCGTTATTTCTCAATTCTTTATTCAACCAACTCTGGAATCTAGCGACATAGCTATCCGCTTGCGCTTGCACTATGTAAGCGTGGGTTGCAGCTAAAATGAAAATCGTTGGGGGCAAGAAATCGTCTTATATAAAGTTGGGTAATGGCAGAGGTGGTCAAAGTAGTCAAGAAAGCTACTCAAGTAGAAGTAGAAGTAGCGACGAAAAAATCTACTCAAGTACGAGTAGAAGTACTTCTTCCATAAGCAAGCTAAAACTACTTGAAGTAGAAGTAGAATTGACTGACTTTAAAAGTACTCAAGTAAGTAAGTAGTTGTGAAAACGATCCTAATTCGTTCACATGGATTGTAAAATGGTGCAAATTAAGCTAAGCGAAAGGTGACGAGCTTGATTCATATTGATGCATACCAGCAGGCATCCAATTTTCGATAGCATAAGCATTCGTCCACATCATGGGAAGAAAATGATAGAATTGATATGGAAATGCGATACTTATCCTCTGTTTTCTCGAACAGCACGTTTTAGAAAATAGCATGGTATGGCGCCATCCCCCATATTATGAAGTTCGTAGTTTAGTCGAAGAGCAATACGAAGAAGTTGTCTAGGATCCGGTGTAGACACTTTGCGCGATTAGTAAACGTTAAAAAATATGGTGGTGGTGGACCGTAAAAATGCGATATTGTGTAGCTTTATTTCCGGAAATTAAAGGCATTACTATACACTTGCTTTTATAGCCTACTTCAACATGCATGTTATCCAGACAAAATAACTGATTTTAATTATAACTCAAAGTATATCATACTGGGAATTGAAAATGAAACATAAATTCTACTTCTAAAAGCGGAACACGTTTTTCATGCCTTTAGTCCAGAAAGTTTCAAAGGTGGTATGCTAAAACAGCTCTAAAAACTAACAAAAAAATTTCAGAGTCCACTTTGCCAGGTTAGGACGCACCATGAACATGCTAGATTACGATATGACAATTAAATGCTAGATTGCGAAACATCGGTATCAAACGTTTTGATGATCCGTATATACCGTGATGAATTATTTCATATGGGCGAAGGGGGATAATGTGGTGTGGACGCAGGGATATCTAGATATGTAATTCTAGATATCCCTGTGTGAACGGAACCACGCCAACCCGCTACCTAAAATATATTCATCGATACTTCCGTGAAATCATACTGGTAACTCCGCATATCCATCATTGCGCGCGAAGCACGACGAAAATTCTGGGCTTTACTCAATTTTTATGAAAATTAAATGTTGATACTCCGTGAAAACAGCCCCGAAATTCCTCAGGCTATCCTCCTGATTGAAAGATTGAACTACTTCTACTTGACAAACTGAAAATAGCGAAAAGTAAGTAAGTAGATCACCATATAATACGAAGTAGAAGTAGAAGTAGCGAAAATCAGATGTACTTGAGTAAGTACCAGAAGTAGAGGATAACTACTTGAGTACTTCGAAAAAGTAGAAGTACTTCGTTACTGACCACCTCTGGGTAATGGTTATATCGTGACGTAACAATAAAAAGGACGTCACATATAAAAATAATTTTTCTCTCTCGTGAGGCCTTCTTATCCCAATCGTTATATTGTGTTCCAATGTGTTCATGAAACTGTTTAACTGTTTAAGGTTCAAGAGTCAAGAACCAAAATAAATGCAATCGTGAGTAATAGTGATTACTTTTACATGTAATCGCGATCGACTACATCGAGATTTTGTAGCAATCGTAATCGCAATCGATTCCTTCATGTATAGGCCTACTAGCCATCACCCCATGTCTGATTGCTTACATTACAATATCTGCAGGACAGCGCTGAAAAACAATGTTTGTAACTACAACCTCCCCATCAGCTTTATTGAAAAGTTGCAATCCGATAGACAAAGAGCAATCCAACACGCTTTCACGATCATTTTACCACGGTCGGCTCAGGTTGGCACCAAACGGTCACTGATCGTACTAATTCAGTCTTTCACTGGCTCTTGACAACACTCAATTGTTTACGGTAAAGCTAAATTAATTCAAAATCGCGTACGAAGTTCGGGCTTGGAATGCAGTTTCTACAGGTCAAGTGATGTGAATTTGTTGAGTATGAATGTGAACTTGACATGACGTGACGAAATTGTTGCACCGCAGATGTGTTGCATATGAATTTACCATTCTCAAGGAACCAATCGCTTCAAAATTTTTGCTGTCCGACACGGCATGACATTGTTTTCTAGCATTATCGGCAGCACTGTGATTCTCCCGCATATAATACACGCGTATCCTATAGGCCTACTGTTACAAATGTATGAAAATGCGGACATACGTAAATGTTCGGAATGATTGCTTGTTGCATAACCTACCATCACGTGCCATGCTAGACAGACATTGCTATGCGGTGGGGCAGTATGTTTCCACTACGTATATAGGCTACTCTACTGTAAACGCTCCTACGCAATATTGCAGTATACTCCTCTACATTCCAAAAATATAACAACGTACGTCTCGACTGCTGGTGGTAATGATAATGAAACAAACAATCGGATTTCGTCATCAATCTTATTTAACACCGTGTCGTATTCTCGTGAAATTGATCTGAAATTTGTCATGGCATCAATACATATGAAGAGAATATCTAAATATGTAAGTGGATCAAGTGTTTTCGAGGAGAGAACAACAAAATCTTCGGACTGATAGTGAGCAGTTCACTCCACTACCAAACCAAGTTCACGGACGCTGTGTCGTCATCTTAGTCTGCGATCGCAAGCCATTGTAACGGTGGCATCGTTTCCTGCAACAACAAACCTTTGGAAAGAAAATAATTGCTTGGAACTTGTAATAACACTTTTAGCATCACAATGACGAATACTCAACAGTCAAATTCCCCATTTCATTCGCAATGACAATGATGCGTTCCAATCTCTATATAGTCGCAATGTGTAAAAGATGGCGTAAACGTGAAGTGCACGTTCGCGTTCGGTGTGTGAACCTCAGATATTTGGATGTTCGTGTTCACAAACGAACCTTGGTAGGTTCTACGCAACTGTGAACCTTTTATAGAAAATACAATAATTTAAGTTACGTCAACACATCAACATCTTTGGTTGAAATCATTACCATTTCAACTTCGGGTCACTCTCGGCATGTCGATGGCGACATGGAGTGGATTTAGCACAAAAGTATAATGCACATTGTCAGTTTCAAACATTTTATTCGCCGTGTTAGAATTGTGTGATTGAAATATTCATATTTTCCGTTCGTAAATATTTAAGACACTCTTGGGTCATCGATGTTAGCTTGTACCGCAATAACACAATATCATGTGAATATTACAATACATGTAGGAAGCAGGTAATAAGCGAACTGCGCAGGTTGAATCAATCAATTGGCAATTCAACGAAATTGATGAGGAGAATGTATCGTTGTCTAAGGCAAAAAGTTGTGGTGCATGTACGCATTCAGATATATCCCTCGAACTGGGGCAAAAGACGCATTACAATAATAGGCCTACTATATTCCCTTCGAAAATGACGAATATAATAGCGAAACTTAAAACAATCAATCCGGATTGATGTTAGCTTCCACATGCAGGGTCCAGAATCCAAGCTTATATCCATCGATCGTAATAAATATGCACATTGCACATAGTCTTCTTGATACAATTGTACATCACAGCGCACCCTTTGTAAAGGTTCGTATTCACACGAACCATAACCTCTCAAGCCTTCCCACCATCCCTAATATGGTTATGACTTCGATCATGATTTGTTCGGGCAAATATCGTAATAACTGTTCCACATTTGTATCAAACCCATATCTGAAATCACATCACACCTAATTCCACTTAGATCAGTGGTTTTTGACCGGCGTTCCGTGGACTTCATGCCCAAACAATGGTTGTAAAGCTGCTCGAATATAGGCCGTAAAGATCTTCTTGGAGGTACACAACTTTAATGTACAATTGAATGGTATATTCATATTGAAATAAACCCGAATAGTTTCGTCTGACACTCGCCAGGGGTCATCGTCAGTAACTTGAAATTTGGCACGCTGCACACGAAAGGTTGCCGAGTGCCGACCCGTGGTATATACCATTTTTAAAATTAAAATGACGTTTCCTAATTTCTGAAAATGTTGAAAAATGGGGGTTTGTTTGAGGGTGGTATGGATTTCGAAGAGGGATACGGTGGATAAAAGGTTGGGAACTCCTGTTGTAAACAAACCAATTGCTCCGCAGGCTTATAGTATATCCGCTTCTATGGAGATATGGCGGTTTCGAGGCTTAGTTTTTTTGTTACGTAGTCAGATGCTGTCCACAGGTTAATTGGAGATTTTTAATCATTTGCGACTTTTCACATCATATCCACCGCTCTATCACATCTGCAAGAAGCAATACGTTTTACCTGCAACCAGGCATTCACGAATGACCAGATGTGTCGTGCTTCATATAGCAGCAGCAAATATTCAAATGAGAGATATGTAGTGTAGGTAACCTAACTGGCAGCCCGTCGCATGAATCAGAAGTAGCTCTTGGCTTCAGAAAGGTTGGCGACCACTGGTTACTATGTTCTTTCTATCGGCCTTACAGTTGCCGGAGTTGCCATTTGCGCCGAAGCTTCATACGTCTTGGTGTGTCCTGCGGCGGAATTTATGGTCGGGTCCGAAATATCGGTGCCTAATAGCCTTGCAACAACAGGTTGCACGGCATACACCCTAGCGCAGTGGTTCCCAACGTGGGCGATTTTGAGAAAGAAGGGGGTCATATGGGGCGAAAATGTTATAGTTAGAACGTCAAGTGATATATATTCAATTAACCGCCAACCAGTCACGGAAAAATTTTGCTACGTGAAAAGTTGCTTATTCTGTAACTATCCCGAAAGTTGACTGAATAAAAGTGAAGTGGTCGTGGAAACCTGTTTTCCGAGCACCGTCTCGCAAATATTAATGACCTTTTTTCTAGTCAATTCACCAGCGATCAGAGTCGAATGTATAAATTTCCTGTTTATATGTTCTCTTTTTTGGATCTCAAAATACTAATTTATTTATTTTTTATTTTTATTTTTTGTGGGAGCGAAAATTTGTGTCGAGCTTGATAAGTCGAAATGAGTGGAACAAAGTTGGGAACCACTGCCCTAGCCTATGCATCCCAACAGCCTCAAACGAGACTAGAAATATACCGTTCGAAAACAGTTTGACGAACTTCTTCAAATGCGTATGCTTGATTCGTTTTTAATATTACTATTATTTCGCGAGATGTTATCTATAGTATATTAAAATAAAATAAAAACCATTGAGATGAAATCACGCACCGTGCGAAGAAGATCTTCGTTTCCCAGATTCTATTCGACTTTTGTTCGTTTGTGAAATAATTTTGGGTTCTAGATAGCACATCGTATATAATTCCACAATACAGTTCGTACCCCCTGCTTTGAATATTCGTATTCTCAAAGAGTCCGCGGACCCCTGGTTAAGAATCCATGCCCTAGGGCAGGGGTGTCAAAATCTTCTTGGGTCGCGAATTGGATTCAAACATTTTGATCACTCACAGGTCGGACCAGTCAAATGATTCAAAAATTTTACTTCCATATCCATACTTTTTTTCATTGGAATGCGTTATTATCAAGGCTTATTGTCCTATACATTATATTACGGTTCGTATGACTCTATAGGAACACTGTCACTCGCGACCAACAACGGAATTGGCAAAAATACCATGATTGACCGATTGAATGTAATTATAAACCACTAAACAGTGACACCGACGACGATATAATTTGACATATTTATATACCCCCTTTGCTTTAGTCATGATGCGACGTTGGCCCTGCGTTCATTATTTTTAAATCCCCTCCGGGTCTCTCTAGCGCTAGGGGCCTTTTTGGTCAGAATAAGGTATACAACGGTGCGACCAACGACATCTGAATTATATTCTTCGTTTAACTATTATATTCGCCATGGACCTTACATAAAACGGTTTCGCATTGGCATTTTCGTTTCTTTGAATAACTAATTCTGGTCCATTTTCCAGAAAACTTTGAACCGAGAGTGCACTTGTTTCTCTTCTCGGAATGTGGTGTCAATGTCACCGACTTGTTTTTAGTGGAATCTTCAGTCAAAACTCAACGCACTACCGTCGGATGCTTATAATGTAGCATATGAACAATGAACATATGTTCGACTTTTTTGATCTTGACAGATTATCTACTTTAAAGTATTTAGTCAGAATTGCCTCGCGGGCCAGATTAAATCGTCTGGCAGGCCGTATGTTTGACACCCCTGCCCTAGGGCGCACCAAAATTGTTAAATGGTGTACCACAGGAGTATCAAACATATATGGCTTGCGCGCCACATCCCTCCCGCCAGACGATTTCATCTGTCCCGAAAAGCAATTCTGAGTAGATAGGAAAATACTTGTATCATCCAGCACATTTCTGACAAATGTTTGGGTTTTTAGTTAGAAATCCTTCCATTATATAATACTTCAAGACACCAAATGTTGAGTTATGTTTGTAGTCCGCTTTATAACCAGCCAACAGCGGTAATATGGTTTTACTCTAGTTACCATTAGGAACCAAGTCACTGACATGACATCCGATTCCGAAAAGTAGTTCTTCTCAGAAGCGAAAACGCAACTGCGAAACCGCTATTCGCAAGCTATATCTGGAGAATAAAATAGTCACACAATCATAATTCAAACATATGTTGTCGCACCTCTGTATCAGTTCTTACTCAAAAGATCCCCGGCCTCCACATAAACCCGATTCGCGAATTAATACTGATGAGCCAAATTCCAACGTGCGCGTTTATTGGAGTTAAATCTCTTGTATTACTCGTAGCGCATACCCAACCACCCAGGGCTAACGGCAGATTACGACTAAAACAAAAAGAGCATAGAAATATGCCTGCTAACATCGTCATTAGAGCCACTGTTTTAACGGTTTATAACTAGGGCAAGTTTTTGCAACTTTTGCAACTATTTTTACTACTTCCGGCAGCTTCCAACATACTCAGAAGATATATAGTATGGTGTTTTAACCTGTTTGGAAGGATCTTATATTGCAGCTTTCTGCAACTTTTCTTCATTTTTCATGCATATATTTGCAACTTCTTCGATCTTTCAGGCAAGTTTTTTGCAAGTTTTTTCGATTTTTTATGCACCTAACTTTTTACTGGAAATATTTTGGACTATATGTCAATCAACCGCGTGATTATTTTATTGTCGCTTAAATTTGAGGCCATTTCTGATTTGACGTACATTAAGGCTAGACCGCCGAAAAATATATTTTCACTCGGTCAATCTTTTCAGGCTATTGATTTTTTTGAATTCGCCTATACATTGGGTTCTGCTACAGTGCCTTGGATACGGAACGATTCGAGTATCTCATACCTTAATAATTTCAAGGAACTTGTCCATAAATGCAACTTTTCAATGCAGCTTTTATGAAAAATAAATGTAACTTTTTACAGCCACTTTTATACAAAATAAATGCAACTTTTCACCGATTTGACTGCAACAAAAACTAAACTTGCCCTAACCTTGTGCAACCGGCCAATCATCGGACTTTTGCTAACGCGATTGTTTGCGAATATAATGGTGTTACTAGAATAGAACCCCTATGATCCGTAATATAATGTAATCTACTATCACGTACACAGGCTTGATAATAATATATTCATATGAGAACACGGGTACGGATTTTTAGGTAACAATTTGAAATTTGACAACAATTTGGCTGGTCCAGCCCGCGAGCGATCTGACGGTTTGAATCACTGACGGTTTGACACATAGCCTACATAGGGTATCACTTTGATGGGGTTTATTTGGGTGTGCTAGATAGAGCATCACAATAGGCCGGTCACAAGCTATCACATTATAGGCAAGTGTATGCTTTAGGACATGTCGACTGTATGTATGGTACAATATTTATCTCAAATATATACAGGGTTGCCATACCGTCCTTATTTCTAAGATTTGTCCTTATTTTGAAGAGTCACGCCTTAGAAAACTCAGCTGTCCTTATTTCTAAGACATGTCCTTATTTTCGACTTGCGTCCTTATTTTCAACCACTACAGAACTTTGATCGTTTTCCTCTGGTATCTGTGTTGCACATTACTCTATAGTTATGCTTTCGCGTCGAGTTTTTATGACATCATAAATGAAAGGAACTCTCGTGTCGTACACACCGCAAGATTTGACTTCCAAGTGGTGAGATAGCTGGGGCAGTGAGTGGTGGTATAGCAGTTTCGTCTGTACCAAGCTACCGCAGCGGACGTCATTTTAGCAGTAAACAGCAGTACCAGGTGTCTGGTCTTTGGTCTACAACAGAATAAGCTCAAGCTGTGGGGAAGGCAGAATTTATTGCGTAGTGCAAAAGGCGCATTGCAGTCGACACATTGGTTGAACAGCAGTAAAGCTATAAATCATTAATAAATTTATCTAAATTATATTGCACTTACGCATATAGTTTAACTACTAATATCGCTAAATCTGATTAGTTAAAATGAGCAGGCGTAAAAACGATTTTCGTAACAATTACGAGAGAGAATTCAAAGATATCTAACGAAGCTTTGAAGGCGAGTGTTTCGCACATTGAAATATCTGCAATTGGGACATTAACCTCGAGGCCATGGGAAAGACTGCTATTTCAACTCACATTGGCACCCCAAAACACAAGAAGCGTGTCATAATAATTAATTTGAGCCAGTCGATGAATAATTTTTTCACAAGTCGATCAACACTAACGACCACAGACTACAAGGCAGCTGCTGCAGAGGGTATCCGGGCATTCCATACTGTCAAACACCAGTAATCATTCCTCGCCAATAATTCCACATCGCAATTGTTCAAAGCAATTTTCCCCGATTCCAACATCGCAAATAGGTTTCTTCGGCCAGGACCAAGATTACAAGCATTGTTATCGGAATTCTTGCTCCACACGCCCGTAAAATGATTTTGTCTAAACTTGGTGCAGAGCCTTCCTTTTTCCATCTTGGTTGACGCCCCTAATCATAACGAGATGAAGAAGTTTGGTTTATCACCCTATGGATGGGGGCGGCAAGATCAACGTTTTTTTAGGGGGGAGCTGACGAAGTGGTGTTTCGGCCTTGAGTAAAGGTAAACCTAGACCTGAGCTATCGTGAAATCCATGAAACACTTTCTAATAACCAGGAGATGCTGGAGCAGATTGTTTCTGTCGAAAAGTATGGAATGTGATGTACCACGGCTAGCATAAATACGAAGTATGTACAAAAACGCTTTTTTCATGCTAATCTAATTTTTCGACTGTCCTTATTTTTGGGTCGATGTCGATGGCAACCCTGAATATATACGAGGCTTGTAAACTACATTCTATTTGTGATATCATATGCAAATGTTTCTCTTAATAATTATGATATAACCTTTAGGAAAGATTCCTCTTGGAGTAGAACTCGGTTGAGTTAACATGTGTTTAACTTGCGACCTCTCTCTGCCTTTAGTGCAATATGCATGAATGCCATACATTAAAAGTTACAGTTTTCCAGCCTAGTTTGGTTTTGCTGCATATGGACATAATGTTTATTTGCTGGAGCAATAGGATTGGATTATTAATACGCTCATTTCCCCCGCTTCAAAGTACATCGATATTTCTTGATCTAAAGAGTGAATAAATGTCACAAGGTCGATAAGTACAGCACCGCAACACGTCAGGAAGTCTGCCGAGGCGATGATAGCCGCAGTGACAATTGTTTCCTGTTCAGAACAATTATGCGTCTAACTTAGTCCACTGCAGCTATATCTTTCGCAGAATACGCTTCTTGCATATCACGTTGATTTTCAGTGCATGTGTTTCAGGGTGTTAGCTATAGTCAGAGAGCGCGCATAATTATGCTGGGCGAGCCTGGTACAGATTTTGGTGAAGTAGCTCAGCAGTAGTGGTCCGGCGTGATCAGGCTGCTGTTGCGTTAGCGACAGGTCTATTGTGAGCGTTGTCTTGCTACAGACTTATTTTTATTTCCGAGCCTGGCGCACCTCCAAGTCGAAATTAATATTTTGACTATAGAATCTCAGTAAAACATCACTTGACAAGCAGCATAAATCTATTCATTTCAGATTTGTTCGAAATGGATGACAACTTCCAATGCATGATTGGTGTACAATGTCTTTAATCAACTGCTATGTACGATGGAGTGGCGAAATTCGGTGACGGACCATCGCCTCATGAAGCTCAATACACAGTGCGCTTTCGACACGCTGATGAATGCAACTTTCTACCAAAGTGAAGGAAACTTGAGCGGAATTTTTTAGGAGGTGTGATACAGTTCAATATGGGCTTGGCTAGCAGCCAACAGAATTAAGAGTGCACGTATATTTACAGACTATACGGTCATTTTGAAGTTCTGACTCAGGTCTTATAACCGACGCTTTGCCAATAATGCCATCCCTATTCTATTCAATATAACCTATACTCGGAGTCTTGCCGTACCTTCAGTAGTAGTGACGTGGCGCAAGGGCGTTTCTAATAAATCAACGTTCTGGCGTGTAATTATCGTGTGAAATCACAAACTCAACTTTGCCAAATCATGGTACGATGCCACATATTTACAAAACCCGCATATTAGTAAATATAACAATGTCAAACGGATAGGCCTATAGAGCAGAAAAATAGACTTTATTGTGAAAATATTTTGGCTAAATTTTTAGATTAAGTAGAATGTGTGTAATAAATATTAAATATATAAATAATTTTGATATTTGGATCCCATCACTGTAGTCATCTTCGGGCCTTGGCAAGCAGCCGAACCCTTTCTTTGAGTCGATAGCCTTTGGGAGTCAATGCGCAACTGGAAATGAAAATAATTCGGTTTCATGATTGACCTGAAATCGTCTCTGAAATATTCCAAAACATTCTGCTCCAACATGTAGTTTCCTATACTGGTACGAGACACTGAATTCTATATATACGGAAAAATTTCATGTCCTATGAACATGAACATAGACTAATTTGAGTCGTGTTGCTGTGCCGATTATTCATAACTAACATTTAGTACTTCAATTGTAGATAGGCCTACTTGCAAGGAGTTTGTAGCTTTAAAAAAGCGTAACGTGACCAACCTGCATCCGATAACGTTTCTTAGATGATACGTTTCTTCGCCGATGAGAAAGGGCATGATATAAGATATCTCGCGGACTTGAAAGTACATCCGTTTGAGAATTCTTTCCGTGAGGGGGCTGGTGCACCATTGTTCGCACTGGATGAACTCGAAAGCTGATGGTGTCACACCAGCACAGTCAACTCTGAAATATTGATACGATTACTTATAGTCACATTGAGGAATAAAGACTCTAGGGTAGAGTTAAAATCATGCTCCAAGTATGTGGATTGTGGACAGTAAGCCGTGCGCATGTTAAATTGTGCACTGTGCCGCGATGCTGTCATATCCAGATTTTAAGACGACACATTATCCACGTCTGTTAGATTGATCAATGATCAATTATGGTTCATGAATTATGTTTCGGTCAATTGCTGTTTCGGCTTTGCCTATCCCTGTGATAAAGCGACGGTCAAAATTCCAAGGAAAAAATTCAAACCAAGCTCACTGATAAGTGCAGTGTCGAACGAACTCGCCGTGCTCACATTCCTTTTGTGTCAATTCGCATCTCAGACCTTGGGACTCCACAAACCTAAAATTCGAAATAGCCCATGGAAAACTGTATTTACGCCTTCACTGTTTAGCTCAATTACAGTGCAATACATTGCCAGGGGTTCTCAACCAAACAATTGGAATGTATGCTTGCACCTCGTGTAGCATAACTCACAGTATAGGCTACCTACCGAATAGATGGGGACGTGAAGTTTTTTTCTTCGTTAATTCCATATGCTCCAGTGGAACACGCAACCCAAGTCATTATTACGAGAGCCATAATCTGTAAATCGTGAATGGTAGTTCAAAGCATAGTAAATAGTCAATTAACGGCGATGACTTACCTCCATCATTGTGCAAGACGACGGTTGTTACGAAGCTACAGTAAAGATATCGATAAGATAGCGGATCGGAAAGTAAAACTCGATTTATTTATAATACGGTGAACAACCCGCATCCACACTATATATACGCCGAAATTCGATCCCGTTTCTCGCGCAACATCTATATTCTGCATACTGCAATTTTTTTCTGGTGCAGCTCCTGGGTATTCACCGATCCACATCTCGGTAATGGGGAATAACAGAACGTAGGCGTTGTGTGCAGTTGTACGTGCGTGTCTACTCCAGGTATGACGTTATACGTCGTTTCGAACGAACCAATTTCAAGTTATGAATCGTGTACAATTACAATATATACATTATGCAATGTATATTCACAGAATCCATGACAATTTCGCTAGTCACATAAAGCACCACAGCGATGCGAACATTTGACTCTCTGCATATATCATATGATATTCACCTTCATATGAATTGATGCTTTGCTAATAAAATACATCGTTATAAATATTGGTGAGGATATTTTCTATCAGATGGCCGAATCAACTGGAGGAGTATGCGTGACATCGACAGTCGACACCTTCACGCTTATAATTCATATTGCGGGTTGAAGGCATCTCAGCAACAGCATTAGCAAGAATGAGCATTGAGCAATGACCAATTGAGCAATGAGCATGGATGTTGAATGAGCGCGATGAGTGCTAACACTATTGAGCTGCTTTTATGCGATATAACTTCATGTTGAAAAGAATCTCTGAGCTCGACATCGTCTCTTACCGGTCAGTAATCAGTTATAAACTCTTATGGTCAGAACCGCTTTGTCAACAATGTGGTTATTTATGCTGATTACATTCGACAAGCTTGATTCGATGCGTACGACGTGATAATGATTCGTTTTTGAATCGTTGATTCGTTTTGAACATCCTTAGTGATAATTTTCCGAAGCTTTCATTTGCGTATAGCGAAACTGTTGCCAGAATAAAAAAATAGGATGGAGAATTTTTTCAAAATATGGCGAGACGACACAGATCCATTCTAACTTAATCCTTGTAAATGATGTCACAATGAAAATGTTGAAGATTTGGACGGGGATAGGCGTCTTTCTACTGTCGGGCAATGTGTTATTATGCTAGCTATTAGTTAGTCAATCATGTAGAAACAAATCGGATAATTCACTTAATCAAATATGTCGTCATCTCCTGTTTTTTCTTCTTCTAATTTTGAAGGCTACCATACCGCAAGGAATTGTTAAATGATGACACATTTAACGCCATGCACTCCCCCCAAAAATGAATATTGTTTTGACCAAATACAGGTATATTTCTGAAAGGTTTGATTAAAATTCGTTTTAATGCTGTCCGTGTACATTTAACTACGTCAGGGGTCCAACCTTTTTTGACCAAAGGTTCACTCGCGGTTTACGGCTACATACGGGCGCTTGATTGTTGACGACCCTTTTTATTCATCGGGAAGATTTTTAGGAATCAATTGACAATATGGCCGTGGAGAGGGGGAAAGTGATGACCTCCCTTTTGTTCATCAGCAATATCATCATCCAAAATATTGCTTGGGGCTGCAAAAGTTATAGTGAATGAATTCGGCCAATGATATTGGTACGCAATCCATTGGTGTTTCTGCTGGAGATCATACCACTACGCTATCTCCTCACTCGCACAGATTTAGTTGGTGTATTTTGATAAAAGTCGACTCCAAGGAACCCAAATGAAAGTGTGAACGGCCACTCCCGACAACATGAAATATGTCGTTCCGATATAATTATTCTCGCAAACAGGATTATCTAACAAATGTTTGCCAATGGCACTATTCATGGCCTTCGCCTGTTCTGAATCAAGTTACAGAGAATGAGTCAAGGGTGAGCCTTTAACCAAGCGTGATGCGCGTATTCCAATATATCTAGAGACATAGTGGCGCAGACGCCAGCGCTACAGAATTACCGAAGCACAACAAGATCCCCAGTAAATATAATTGAAAAGATTGAGACAATTTCGAAATTTGGGCGGCATTTTCAAGGAAAGCCATGGTCGACAGCATATGCTCCTACGCCACTGTCGGGACATGCTGATTTATGCGATCCTGCAAACGTTGTTTCGTTTTTCCCTCGTAGTCACAATCACAGTGGCACTTAATTCATAAACTATACAATACAGACTACATGACTTCGTTGAAGTGCAGGAGCTTGTCGCAGGGAGCGGTTGGGTTGTCGTAAAAATCACGCAGGTTTTCACTGTGTGGTATGGAAACACCTACTGACCGCAGAAATCAATAGTTTTTCAAAGCGGGTGGAAATAGGACCAGTCCATGGTAGATGGATATGAACAACTTTGGTTGTTCGGTCGGTATAGGCTCGGTTGACTTTATTGCGTTGAATTGCGTTAATTTCCTGTCGATGCAGCGGTTGATGATGGGTTCGGGGTAACGATGATTTTGCGGATTTTCATTCAAGAATGATTTTGCGGGTGTTCTCAACCTCTAAACTCAATTTGTTACCCTAACATATCATCATCGCTCTATGCACGAGAGTGCCTACGAGGTTGATTTTTCTGCATCTAGGGCTAAATGAATTCCAACGTACGTATTGGCCTGTGATACGATTGTTGATATACAATGTTCTTTACGATTCTCTACTAGCTGCTGACGATTACCCCTGACGGGTGCCAGCCGCAAATATTCAGGTTCATTTCAATATGAATATACTATTCAATTGTATATTGAAGTTGAGTATACCTCCGTGAAGCTCTCGTCAAAAGAATGAAAGATTTGCATGTGCAACTGCGCGTTTCTAAATATAGTGTCTAAAATGAAGATTGGAGATAGTGGAATTGGTGTGTGTATTGTATATAGGTGAAAAGCCGGGTATGCTAGTGATACAAACATCAAATTACGATGAATGAAATAGAGTAAACCACAATCAAGGGACGTATAATAGACTCGCCGCTCGTCAACTTCGTCGGCATAGCTACCCGAAGCGCAACTTCATTATAGTCTCGTCCCGGAGAAGATCCCTTTGCCGCATTTCCTGCTTGGCGATGGTGGAATTTACCGTCCGCTCTCGCTTGGAAATTATGCATGCGCTTGCACACGAATCGATCTGAACATTTCGACTGATCGAAATGAAATAAAACATACGAATTACCGTTACCGAAATTATGTTGTAAAATAATTGAACCTATATACCCAATTGCAGAAATTTTGACAATATACTGTATTTAAAACGTTTTGTCTATTGCAGTGCTCTTCAGCCTATGGGATGTATTGCACTTGTGTGGATGAAAATATTACAATGCGGATGACGAAGTTGCGCGGATGAACATTGCGCATATTATTTACTTTTTCTAACGTTGAATTCATATAAACTTAGTAGAATATGGAGTATCGCGGCTGCATATTTTTTGTCGCTGCGACACATTCGTTATTGTTGTTGTCTGTGGTGATTTTCGAGAATCCTTCAACACTTTTGAAGGAATTCTGGGGTCGACCTCGGTCGGACTCGAACCCAAACCAGAAGCCCATTGGTGTTGTAGCTATATGGATCGTACCACTAAGCTATACCTCGTCTCTTCTACACATTTGTAAAAACTTTTTCCACTTACAACGAACTGGTAATCGTACCCGTTAAAATAGTTATGTCACACACCAGCCGGAATGAATTAATATTTGCGTACTATTATGATTGCGTAATCAAAAGTCTGGATAGAATGCGTGTATGTAATCACGTAAAATCGGCTTTCTTCTTTCTGTCTTTCAACGATACCTTCTTAGGGCGGTTCAAAAATAACATTTTTTCCTTAATCTTGCGGGCTACATGATTAAATCGTCAGGTTACCTTAAAAAACGACGCACACCAAATTTGAATTCATTCCAACCAATATTCGCGGTTTACGTAGAGTTTGAAAATTTTGAATTTGCCCAGAAACGCAAAAAAAATTTTTTTTCAAATTTTTCTGCTAACCCCATGAAATTGTTGGGCTGTCTTCAAAGACTATTCAAAACAAATTTTACTCAATTCCAAGCCGTAGAAGCGGAGTTATTCCAGTTTTTCGATGAAAATTCTTAGATTATCCACCGATCAAGGATAATCTCTAGCGGTTGGAATTGAGCCAAATTTGGTGTGCATCATCTCTACTGATAGCCTAACAATTTTATGGGGTTGCCAGAAAAATCTTGAAAATAGGTTTTTTTCGTCTTTTAGTGATAAATTCAAAACTTTCTACTGCAAGAAAATCGCTTCTACTGGTTGGAATTGAGCCATAGTTGGTGTGCAGCGTTGTTTTCACCAACCTAACAATTTTATCAAGTAGCCAGTAAAATCTGAAGAAAAAGTTTTTTTTTGAACGTTCAAGTTCGTTCAAGTATATTTGGGCAATCGTTCACGAAAATCGTGTATTTTATCGTTTTCGCCGTAGCACAGTATGCAAATTAAGCCAGCAGCACTTTCTGGTACAAAATTGCTTTCACACTCATCTCAGTTGATTTATGATTATGGGTCAAATAAAACAATTCTTATGATGTGTTTCCGATTTGCTTGTACCAACTAGGCCTATGGCAGTGGTTAGGGTTGCATTGAAAACAAAAATCAATTTAAAACAAACATGTTTAAAACAAGGCTCTTGTTTAAAACATGTTTTTATATTGTGTTTATTTTTTCAGTTCACTTGTGTATGAAAGGGAATAGTTTTGGTTTTGGAGGCATTGAGCTGAAGTTGGTTGGATGCCATTAGGGTTGCATTTAAAATGAAAATCAATTAAAAACAAACATGTTTAAAAGAAGGCCCTAATTTAAAACGTGTTTGTTTATTTTTTTAAGCCATGACGTCACGAATATTCAATTGTAACGTCATAGTGGATTGACATTGACAATTGCAAATATAGAGTTAATATAACTCCTTTTACGAAATATCTATACTATTGCTGTTGAACCGACTATTTTGAGGGTTCAAACCATTCCATATCGATATAGGCTGGCTATATACGGTGGTAATTGCCCGTAGGATCTTACGACATGTTTTTTGGAAAGTATTTACACAGTTACGGCATAATTTTACAACTTGAAAAAAACATTTTTTTAAAGGCCTTTGTTTAAAAAACACTTTAAAACATGTTTTAAACAAGTCTATGTTATACTCTTGACTCTTGAGTATCATCTCGGGAGGATATGGGGAAATGCTCGAACGTTCATTTATCGTGTCTGGAATGATTGTCTGTGCGTTTTTGTTGAAGCATGTTTGGCGGTCGGATACGTTATGCCTGTCGTGTGTTCGAACTTTGATTTCAAATTACGCATTGAGTTGTAATGTGAAATATAATTTTATCTTCGTGTTATACTTGTTTGTCCTGATATGGGGTGGTAAGGGATGGTTTAAAATGCACAAAGCGAGGGGCGTTTAGAACATTGTTGACAAGTACCGGCGTAGAGAGACATACTTTTGATTGCAACATAAAAGTCGTAAGCGGGTATAGCAAACGCCAACATAGTCAAATATTTACAATGTCGGCAATATTCATCGTTTTCCGGTCGCTCACTTGTGCAGAAGATCTTCAAGGACGATGGGCTTGTGGACAAATTTGGAAATAAGAGCTGGCCTAGTGTAGAATCACGGCCAACTCGGAGAAGGGTCAAATTAATTCCAGTACAATATCTACTGGGAAAGCTCTGAACAATATTGCTTAGTTACAATTTCACCTTAGCCCAGATTTAGGAGTTTCAACCCGATCGAAAAGGGTATTTCGCGACGCTTTCACGACCATATAACCACAATCGACTGGACTATCACCAAAGTATCACTGACTGCAATAATTCAACACATCATTGGTCGGTAAAGCGACATATTTAAAATTACCGTTCGACGTTCTGACCTAGAATACAGTTTGAAGAAGTCAAGTGATGTGAACTTGGTGAATGTCGGTGTCGGCCTACATCTACATCTGTCAACAGGTATCATCGCTAAACTCAAGCAGCAAAACATGACGAAATTGACACACAGACGTGATGTTTTTGAATTTACCATTCTCGGGGTATCAATCACTTCTGAGATCATTACTGTCCGACACGGCATTGTCCGCAGCATTGTGTTTTCCCGCATCTAATACACGCGTATTTTAAAAACGTATGAATACACTGACATACGTAAACATTCGGAATGATTGCTTGTTGCATAACCTACCGTCATGTTCCATGCTAGATAGATAGATATTGTTATGTGGCGATGCAGTATATTCCAGTCACCAACGCTTCCGGTGCGTTAATGTGTACGCTCCTACGCAATATTACAATATACTCCTTTGCATTCCAAAAATATAACAACATCATACGTCTAGACCCGCGGTCGTGAAAATGTAGAAACAGGCAAGCACATTTCGTCATCATTCTTATTTTATAATGTGTCGAGTGCTCGTGAAATTGAACTAAAAAGACGAAGAGAATATCTAAATATACCGGTAGATCACGTGTTTTCAAACGCCGAGGAGAATATCTAAATATACAATACATGTGTATTGTGTAGCGATTGTTGATATACAATGTTCTTTCCAATTCTCTACCTGTTACTGATGATTACACCTGACGAGTGACAGCAGAAAATATTCGGGTAATTTCAATATGAATACACTATTCAATTGTATATTGAAGTTATGTACCTCCAAGAAGCTCTTCAAATATACATGCAGATCACGTGTTTTCAAAACCTTCGGACTGATTGCGAGCTTTTCACTCTACTTATCAAGCTCAAGGACCGTAGTGATTGAGTACGTCCAGTGGTCGGGAACCTATGGCTCGCGAGCCATATATGGCTCTTCTGGGTATTAGATATGGCTCTTTAACAAATTTTTAATTTTGTAAAAAATTATCAATATTGTAGCAACTTGTTAGTAAATTTTGATTACCCCCGGGATAATTATTTTCGTGGCATCCCAAACATGTCCTTGAGAGGTCAAGAGAGTGGGGTGTCCAGGGTTAGGATCTCGCATCCCCCTTTTCAAAATTCTCGAATATTTAAGTTGCTGTCGCGCCGGCGACTAACATCACTCGCGAATTCGATCTACCCGACATCGCGCTCCTCGAAATTTTGGATTGCACGATACCTTGATTGATCAGAGAGAATAGCAAACCTGGAGATGCTTGTATCACACAGCAGTTTTCATATACACATTTCCTTCCTGATCCACGCCGAGAAATGGACTGCCTTGGAAGCGACATTCACAATTAAAAATTGAAATTAAAAACAGCGCTACAGCTAGCCATATTCTTGATTGGTAAGTAGCTTTCTTGTTATCGCCGTTAAAATGTAGGTGTGTAGCATAACATTGTGTTAGCTGAATACTGGAGAAGTCGCGACAATAAAATTCGATTAATGCTGATCACAAATTCTAAGCTATTTACGATGAGTTGCGCTATCACAGGGCTTGGCTATCGGAGTGAAAATGTTCAAAATCTAGTCATTCATTAACATTGATAGAAAATACCAATAATAATCATTGAAGGTTTCAATGTATTTACTGCAGTAGTGACAATGTTTAGCTCTACCTACGCATGTGAGCAGAGAAAATATGGCGCACCCTACGAATTCCATGTATTGGCGCTACCAATACGTCACGGTTTTTCAATTGTGACGTAACAGTCGATTGATATTTATGGCTCTTTGGGAGTTACATTTGAAAATATTGGGTCAATATGGCTCTTCGGTCGAAAAAGGTTGCCGACCCTTGTCTTAGTCTGTAATCAAAAGCCATATCAACGGTGGCACATTTTCCCCGAATTTCAATCCCTTTGGATCGAAAATAATTGCTTGTAATAACATTTCTCATCACAAAGACGAATACTTCCTCATTTCATTCGCAAAGACAATGATGCGTTCCAATTTCTATAATTGTAAACTGTAAAAACCGATTCGTTGTGATCGAATCTCGCAGTGCAGTAGGCCTACTATCTTTATGGCGTTTTATGATAATTACGTCGATAATGATTTGTCATTTGCGTTGAAATAAGATTCTCGAATTCCACGAAGAAAGCTGCTCAAGTAGAAGTTGAAGTAGTGACGCTAAAATCTACTCAAGTACGAGTAGAAGTAGTACTTTTTAGAGCATCCTAAAACTACTTCAAATAGAAGTATAAGTAGCGGCGCTAAAATGAACTCCAGTAAATAAGTAGTTGTGAGAAGTAGTCATAAGTACCCTCTCATGGGCTATCAAAAGCTGGAAAATGAGCCCTGCGGACTGTGCAGAGAGCTGGGTTCGTGCTGCTATATACTAAGAGGGACAAAGTCTCCAAATAAGAATTGGACCGCTTCAGGGGATGTGAATGATAGTTTTGCTTTGGAACAGTGGTTCTTGACTTTTTTTTACCCCATACCCCATATCAGATAATGTCATGGAATGGTGCCCTCCGCCGTATTAGAAGGCCCATAGTTGAAGCGAGAAGCATTACGGAGTTGTATCAGACACTGCATTAACGATTTGCGCGGTTATTGTCTGCTAGCCAAAAATATGGTAGATGGTAAATGAGACATTTACATTTAATTTTACTTCCGGAGGGAAAAGGCAACAGTGCACTTAATTTTGAACTTCTATACGTACATGCGCTCCGGACAAAAGGACTCAGATAAATTAGAAGATCTCTTTGTAACGATACCGTGCATAAAGAGAAATACAACTATAATCTTTGAAAAGAGGGAATATATTTCTTGTATTTTGTCCAGACAGTTTCAACGGTGGTTGACGCTCAATGGGCTAGCTAGCGCTTAAAAGTCAAGTACCACTTTTTCCTCATCTGAACACACCCTGTGCGGTTAGAATGCTAGGTTACGATAAGATAGTTAGAGGTCAGCTTACGATACGATAGTCCCAACAAACATTTCTGAGCCATACTGACTGTGATGAAACGTGTCATGTGGGTTGCAATACGGTGTGAAAGGAACCACACAACCCGCCACTCAAAATTATATTGGCCGATACTTCAGTGAAAGACACTTTCCATAAATTTTGTGATAGTTAAATTATTGTGAAAGTAAGAAGGTAAGTCACAAAATACGACGAAGTAGAAGTAGCGCAAAATGAGATCGACTTGAGTAAGTACTAAAAGACGATAAAGATTACTTGAGTACTTCGAAAAAGTATTCTTTACTGACCACCTTTGGCCACATGTCATGCTCTGATGATGATGTTTAGTATGCATGGTATTTCGACATGGTTATTTTACAATGGTGATCTTATTATGATTCCTGAATGCCATCTTATCGCAGGGCCCACTTTCGGCCTAGGCATTGTTTGTATTATGGTGTTGGACTTTGTTATGGACTAACTAAATTATGTCTGCATATCGTTATTTTCTTGCTGTGTACCGGAAAAAGTAATTCACGGCGGTCTCGCCAGGCCGTCCGCTAAATCGGCAAGAACCGAATTTGAAAGTTCTGCGCGAGCTGACAGCGAAATGCTGTCATGTAGGTTTGAAACCTAAAGAACAATAAAAGTGTATGCATGATCGATTGAACAGCAAAGAAAGAAAAGAAACAAGCAGATATCCTGTAAATCCTAATCTGTTGGGTTAAACAACAGAAACTTTCGAGTATCTCATATACCCAATAAATTCTAAAAAATTATAAATGCAACTTTTTACTGCAACATTTGTTAAAATTAAGTGCAACTTTCTCATGATTTCAGACCGATATTCTGTATTTTGATTCCGTAGCTGCTGGCTTATAGCACGGCCCGCTTCCAGGTACGGAGGAGCCTAGATAAACCTCCAACACATGGGAAGGCATTCTGGCGTCGACTCCGGTTGGAATCGAACTCGCGACCTATTGCAGCTGTGGACAATATATACCACTATACTCTATTTCGTCATTCAACAGCACTTGTGATACATGCAATCATCGTGATTTGATATGTGTTCGTTATCCTTTTTCATGTCATTACCGCGATAAAAATATTATGAACTTCAATTATTTCAATAAATTATGCCATAATTAACATTCCAGTCTTTGTTTATTAAAAGTAAAATTATGAGGAAGGCCGATTGAGCTCTTCTGCCTTCAAAATGTTAAAATTAAGAAGGCTGAAGTACAGGCAGTATATCGTATCATTTTCGATTGAAGGTTTATTGCTATTTGTGATACCATTGCAGATGTCACAGCAATCGGATGAAGGTTATATAACGCGCAGCTACGGCATTAATGGTAATAAATATAATCATAGTTGCAATCGACATGGACCAACAAAAAACATGACAATCGAGAAATGGGATTAAAGCATCAAAAGAACTTTTTTGACCGACTTCGTATTTATATGTGATGTGTCATAGCACACTACTCGTTGACGGAAACAATCAATCAATCAATCAATCAATCAATCGTTAGATTATATTTTCATCTGCCCAAGACACACACACACAATGTACAATGCGATATACAAGGCACACAATGCGATGTAATGAACAGATAGGGGGTTGCCGAACGACCAACCAGTTGAGCTTTTTCGAACTGGCATCCACCTCGACCTAGTGCCCGATGTCACAGTCTTCTACGATGTTATTCTTTCTTCGTCGGTCCTTTTTTTCTTGCTCTTTTTCTTTCTTTTTCGGTTCATCTTTTTCTAATCCAGTAACTCCCCCGATGGTATCGAATTAATCATTATGACACACTTCTGTTTTTGGGTATCAATGTAATTCAAAATAAAAGCGGTCTTTCCCGTGAACTACAGGTTTATGTCACAATAGAAAGTATATGGCAATGTGCGAAATACTCGCCCTTCAAACTTAATTTGATACCTGTGAGTTTCCTCTCAAAACCGCCACGAAAAACGTTTTTATGCTTGCTCATTTAAACTTCATTTCCACAGATTTAGATGTAGCCTTATCAGAAACCAAAACTATATATGCAATGTAACTAATATATATTTAGCAGTCGTTTATAGATTAGAGGCTTTTCTTCACTGTTCGAGCGCGTTTATTTCACCATCATACTACAGATAGAGTTATCCAAAAACATATCAGTGCACCGGACGTACGGAAAAGGCGGTGCTTGACAAGACAGTCAATTTTCGGAGAGAAACTGTAGCCTTTGGCGTAGCAGAAGATACATCAACAAACTTGCCGAAAATAACGAAATAAATTAAGACACAAGTCAAAATCAGGACAAATCAGAGAAATAAAGACAGTATAGTTTTATCAGACATCGCCACTCAAAATGATCTGAGTAAACAGGATGTAGGGTATAGTGTTAGGGCGGAGTCTTCTTTTTCCGCACTCTTGTTCGTCGCTTTGGAAGTGTCCGGGACCGTGCCCGGTGTCCCCTTTTCGTCAATGCACAGCTTTTCAAGAATAAAAGATGTTTAATTATCCAAACTGCCTCGACTCACTATAGTAATTCAAAAAAATTCGTACAGTAACTAGTATTGAAATGATAAAAATGATATAAGATACCTTACAACGCATAATAAACATGATAGTTAAGGTTGCGTTCAAAACAAGTGGTTTTTTAAAACACTTTGTTTAAAACATGTTTTAAACAGTGTTTTAAACAAAGACCTTTTTAAAAAAAATTGAGTTTTTTCAAGTTGTAAAATTATGCCATAATCGTGTATATACTTTACAAAGAACATGTTTTATGAGCCTGCGAACAATTACCACCCGATATATAGTCGACGCAAACGATATGGGATGGTCGGAACCCTTAAAATAGTTGGTTCGACAGCTATAATACGCAGATATGTCGTCAAAGGAGATATAGTTACTCTATATTTTCAATTGTCGATGTCAATCCACAATGACGTCACAATTGAATATCCGTGACGCCATGGCTTAAAAAAAGCAATAAAAACATGTTTTAAACAAGGGCCTTGTTTCAAACAGGTTTATCTTAAATTGGTTTTTGTTTTAAATGCAACCCTATTGATAGTTCATTGATCAGTCATTATAACTCTGTTCAATTGATGGTTGAGCTTGTTTTTGCTCGGACAATCGCTAGTTTGGTTAGTAGAAAAAGCCAGTGGCATGTCATGTCAAATATCCAAGACACTGCACTGCTTTGTCTTCAGAAGTAATATTGTTGAAAACCTACATTCACACACAACGATATGTTGATGGGAAAGGCAATAGAAACGGCTCATCTTTCTTTTAGCACAAATTATAGAAAAAAATCAATATCAATAGATCTGAATGTAAAACGAAATAAGTAAACTGAATATCAAGAATAGCTTATGCTGTATTGGTAGTATTAGATTTTTTGAATTATCTTTGCTAAAATGGAGTAGAATGAAAGATAATGATATTTCATACCGCACGCTGAAAAAAGGCTCATGACCCCCAGGTTGTGAACCCCGTTGTGAACAAATCAATTGTCGTACAAGCTTATACTATAGCCGCTGCTATGGATATATGACGGTTTCGTGACTGTGTTTCACGCACGTTAATCGGGAGATCTATAATCATTTGCGACCTTCATCACCAGATCTGTTATGTTCGTGCATTTACGTTTTAGTGTCGTACAACTCTTTCTTTCTATAGGATTAGTAATTACCGCCAATCATTATTTCCTCGTGTGTCGTGCTTGTATTTATACCCTTTGTGTTCTGTTCTCTATCGTCTTTCGTTTACCAGTACTCTAGATCGTGTCGCTGTCTCAAGTTGTTCTGCTGATAACATACTGATTTCATATTGCAACCTCGTCGTATGAGTTATTGTTCAAAAGAAGATCCACGCTCCATCACATCTGCTAAAAAGCTACGTTTCACCTGCAGCCAACAGTAATTTTCCCTGTCGTTGTCTTGTCGGAGCGCAGACCAAACGTCTCGTATACGAATGTTTCATCAACTTGATAATATTTTCTTGGCATTTTCTTCAGGGTCATAGGATCGTGACAAGAACGGCTGCATTCTGCATAGCTGAATATGGACGGCGTGATGTCTTTGCAAACAGCACTGTAAGTTAAAGGAAAGGATTATGATTATCAGAGGTGGTCAAAGTAGTCAAGAAAGCTACTAAAGTAGAAGTAGAAGTAGCGACGAAAAAAGTATACTCAAGTACGAGTAGAAGTACTTCTTCCATAAGTCATATAAAACTACTTGTAGTAGAAGTAGAATTGACTGACATTAAGTCTACTCAAGTAAGTAAGTAGTTTTGGAAATAGTCGTAATTCATTCGCATGGACTGTCACAAGCTGCAAATTGAGCTATGCGGAAGGTGCAGAGAGCTTGATTCGTATTAATGCATCCCAGGAGTTATTAATTTTCGACAGAATAAGCGTTCTTTCGCATCATGGGATGCGAATTATGGCATTGATATGAAAATGCCAGTCCAACCCTTTGTTTACTAGAAGACCCCGTTTTAGAGAAGACCATGGCATGGCGACCTACCCCATATTATGAGGCTTCAAATTTAGGCGAAGAGCAATACGGAGAAGTTGTATCGGATACGGTTTCAACGCTTTGCGCGATTAGTACACGTTAAAAACAAATATTGTGGATCGTAAAAGTTATATTTGATGTAGCTTTATTTTCGGAAAATAGAGGCATTGCTACACATGTTTTTATGCTTCAACATGTATGTTCTGCAGACAAAAAACTGAATGTAATTAGAACTCAAAGTATGATACTCGGAATTGAAAATGAAATACAAATGCCACTTCTAAAAAGCTGAAAATATACAAATACCACTTCTAAAAAGCTGAAAATATATTTCATGTCTTTTGTCGGTAAAGCTTCAAAGGGGATCTGCTAAAACAGGTGTAACGTTAAAAAATCCGTATTTTCCAGATCGGCAGGACACGTCATGGGCTGCTAGATTTCGAAATGATAGGTAATTGCTAGATTGCGAAACGGTAGTTTCGAACGTTATGGTGGGCCATATTTACTGTGATGAAATATTTGATATGGGCGACAATGCGGTGTGAGCGGAAGCAAGCAATCCGGTACCTAAATTTTATTCACTAATACTTTCGTGAAAACATTTATGTCACACCATGATTACTGTGCGCGAAGCGCAGCAACATTTCTGGGCTTTACTTGACGTTTATGAACATTAAATGTTGGTACTCCGTGAAAACAGCCCCGAAATTCCTCAGGCTATCTTTGGTATTGGGGGATTAGACTACTTCTACTTGACAAACTGAAAATAGCGAAAAGTAAGTAAGTAAATGTCAAAATATTACGAAGTAGAAGTAGAGAAAATCAGATCTACTTGAGTATGTTTCAGAAGTAGAGGAAAACTACTTGAGTACTTCCA
The DNA here is from genome assembly GCF_051294905.1 of Botryllus schlosseri. Taxonomy (NCBI): domain Eukaryota; kingdom Metazoa; phylum Chordata; class Ascidiacea; order Stolidobranchia; family Styelidae; genus Botryllus; species Botryllus schlosseri. The sequence goes on from NC_137237.1 coordinate 18,022,547, forward strand.
AAAAGTAGAAGTACTTCGTTGCAGACCACCTCTGATGATTATAGCGTTGGCGAATAGGGGTTGGTCGTATCATGCGCAGCATACGAAGCATGCAGTAGGCCTACATTCGCCACGTTCGTTGGTGGATATCACATAGGCCTATTTATGACGTCGTGATCAATTCACAGTATTGTCACAAGGTGCAATGAAAAAGGTATGGCAGAAAAATACCAAAGAAGGTTTATGTGATCGAACGGGCATTCTATTTTTGTGGCCGCATAAAAATTACATATTTGAACTTTTCACATACGTTTCTGACGTCACAACGAGTGATACTCGACTCGAAGCCTCGATTCAGAATCGAATCACTCAGGTTCTCGATTTTGCCCGCAGTCCTATTGGCGACCATGACGTACAGACATGGATGTAATTCAAACGCATAATTCCATATACCCTTCGCTGTTTATACACAGTCATCACTTGTATCCGTACATATACATACTTGGATGACGAATACCCAATACCCAATAGGATAGTCAATGGAATTTGCTGAATTTCGTCAGATACCGATATGCACATCTTTTCACGAAGAAGTCATCGCTGCAGCCATCTTTTATGTAATCACATACCACGCCTTTATCGCGGAGCATCTGTCTAAATTCAAGTGTGGTGAAATTGTTGCGATACAAGTACCCGACATCATTGCTTCGGGGAACTTTAGGGCTCGGATCTGAGACTTTTGAGCGGGACTTATCGCACGCCCCGTTTACACACACATCCACAAACCCTCATTGCAACGCTATCTTGGAATATTAATTTTCGTATACACCCGTGATGGCGAAAGGAAGTAAAATCACTGTCATTGATTAGTTGAGAATATACCTATGTATTTCACTGCTAACCCCGTTTATATCGCAAAATGATGTATCAGTTACTGATCCCACCACAGATGAATATTTTCTGTAGTTCTGATCCGAATCCATAGAACGAGGGCCTGATCAATCCAAATCTCACCTGATTCTGGATTTCGCAAAACATTTTCTTCTGATCGTCAGGACAGCAAATACCAACTGCAGAACGAATTATATGCATTTGTCATCACAAGCATCTCCAGATATTCAAGATTTCAGTTTCCGGTAAAATAAACTCAGGTTTGTATTACATATATAACAGATTATCATAGTTTCCTATTCGAATTTAGGCAACTGTACTCACGTATATGAAATGGAAACGCATTTTCATATGCACATCACCCCATAGAACATAGCATCAGCAAGGATGCTGTCGGAGACTCGTAATTATATAGAGTCTACTGCTGGTGGTTTCTTTCCATTAGTCCCCACCCCCATATGTTGTGGTGCGTACCTAAAAGTCGGTAAATTTTTTTTAATTGAATGAATTTGTCCTGAGAAACTAAAATTATCGACGCGTACAGTGGGTACACGTGCTCGTGCTATGCACTGTTCATGTACAAATAAAATGGGAGACATGCCACGAAACGAGAGATCAATTCACTACGTTATATCTGTTATAGACTGTTGTGCAAGGGGTACAAAAATAAAGATACCAGCCACATCTGAGCCCGATGGAATTATATTATCTAGTCGCTGTTAAAATGGCGGGTATTGGTTTATATTATTTGTGTGCTTTTCGTGTAATATTCAGAGTTGATACGGCGACGATAACAGGAATATCGAGTTGTTCGCAATATTTTACGCAATATTTTATTTTGTGATGCGATTGTTGATATACAACGTTCTTTCCAATTCTCTACTAGTTGCTGACGATTACCCCTGACGAGTGTCAGCCGAAAATATTCGGGTTCATTTCAATATGAATATACTATTCAATTGTATATTGAAGTTCTGTACCTCCAAGAAGCTGTTCAAATATTTTACGAGAGCCGAAAATCGATTGCCAAACTATGAAGAGAATTTCACCCGACGGACCTCAATATTCCATCTTTGGGTATTCATACCCTTAAATTAGGGCTTTAACGGCCCGGTCTTCGAATTGGAAATGTTTTATTACGGAGCTTCACTCGCAAACTGCAACGTATCGACACCACAACATAAAACGGCCATGAGCCAGCGGTCACACGACCTATGCCAGCATGGCGTCGACACCAGAAAAAGCAAATCACCTGCACATCTCATGACCACAGATAGCATAAATAACAAGATGTCCAGCAGAACCAGGTCCGTCACAGTGCTACGGTGCTACTGTGGTTCGTGGGCTGAATATGTCGTCATAAATCATATTTACTAGTAGTTATCCCCCTATTATCGCGATAGTGTAGGCGTATTTGTAATCAGAACTTCGGTAATAGACGTGAAAATAGCACAAGTATAGCCTACGCTTGTATAAAATACACTGGGAAAATTCTCGTATTTCCAATGCCGTCTGGGAGTTATTTATACGGGATTTCCATTGCTCAAAAGGGGAGTGCAGCGAGTGATGAAGTAGCTTTATTTACAATGAAATCGGATTTCTTTATAGTAGACTGATTTTCAACGAGGCGTGAGATTTTGGTACAATATGGGAAAATCACCATATAATCAACGCTAACTGAGGAACCGATAAGGAAATTTGTAACGGGTAGGTTGTCAGAGTTAGTTTGCAACTATATGGCGACCGCATGTTTACAATAATTTCCCGTAAATCGGTTGCACCGTTTTTCCCAGTGTACCGTTAGGAACTCACACATGGATATCTAGAAACTAGAAGTTCTAGATATCCCTGCACTCACATTGCTCATTCATATCATTCATGTCAGTACATGCCACACTTTTATTCAATTTACAGATATGTCAATAAGCGTCACTGATTTTAGACAGATACTGGAGCTTATCTAAAATTCAAGCTAGCAAAACCGCCGCACAGGATTGAATATATATCATGTAAAGCACTGTTGAGTTCTTAGGGTATGAAATGCGGTGCTGAGGGGTGCAATTGGTTCTCAATCTAATGCTATCTATTTGCCATCATATTTGTTATCATTATGGAGTCATGCTAGGACTCCAATCAAACGCGTATCTGGGGACTCACTACCACACTGTCACCTTGCCCCTTTTCTTTATTTTTTCCTATTTGATTAACAGTTTTTATAACCAGATCATGTAAAGGTAGTGTAGTCGCACTTCGTCTTTGCTAAAACTTTATCTGCCTTGGTATGTCTTTTTGGTACGAACATCTTGTTACCTAAATAGTCCGGTAACCACAGGCAGCACATGGTTAAATGCAATTTTGTACATCGTGCGTATTTTTATTTAGTTCTAATCTTTAATTTTTATCAATCGTGTTGGTTGAATAGTTCCATTTTCCGAAGATACAATGAAAGCCATGACCGTCTGATCATAATACTTGCCTATACCACTTTATCAGTTACTTTACTAACCGCAGAAAGCAGCAATGCAAAACCCAATAGAAATTCACCGTGTCGCATATCATCGGCGAGGTGAAATGAAGTTGTGTAGCTATATTGGGCCCGAGCCTGATTTGAGACAGAAGTTTGTAATGACATTCTTATTTGAATCCGAAATATAGTACAATTCTAATATTGTTTATTACCCAACCGGTCAATCGGCACGTCTCAAACCCGAAATAATTTGCAAAATCAAGCCCGAACACGGAAACTCCACCCAACTTCGATCACCCCCCACCATCTTCAGGGGCGCGCCCCCCTTGGGGGCGTGAAACATCTGAAGGGGGGCTCGAAGTTGTGAGCAACTGAAATTTTTTTTAGCGCTCGGCGCGATTTACCTCCAGTTCATTGTTATTGCTCTTGTGTATAGGCCAGTCCATAATTTCATATTTTCCAATTCTCTCATGAATACTGAACAACAGTCATAACCTCCCATGCCATCAAACTATCCGTTGGGATTGCTCGCATTCTGGTTTCATTTTGTAATATGACGATAAGGAGGGCGCGACCATTTTCACTATCAAAAAGGGGGGAGTGCCTAAAAAAGTTTGAGAAACTCTGTTTTAAGAGGAGGGCACCACACCATAAACATCTCTGGAAGGGCGCTGGCGGAAGAAATTTCTTGGCTTGAAATATCGACATAGTACCTATACTTTTACCTCATGACCTTATCTTACCCAAAACATAACTAATAACTTCATAATTTCGGTTTTCATCGGCACCGGTTTAGTATCTTTTATTACTGGTAAAATGTTTATTATTAACGTTTTTCTCTATTGTAAAATTGTGTTGAACAGATTCGTGGTAACTCAAAAATTTGTATGACATATATGTCGTATAGTGTTCACTGAGGGTTTTTTGAAAAGCTAACATAGAGACCCGTGTTATGCTAAGAGACGTTTGGCCTCTAGGTCTACTTTGCTCTGAATTTCAGAGCTTCACAGCAAACTTTTTGAAAAAATGACTTGAAATTTGAAATTTCGAAATGGGATTTCTCCTAGAGGGGTAGCACATATTCCTTCAAATTTTAGCATAACACAGCACTGTCCTAGTACTTCCTAGAGAAGGCGTTAGATTGAAAAAAAGGCTTCACAATATTGAGATTTTGCATTCCCCGTGTCGGTGCATTTTTTCTGCTTCAAATCCACAATCTGCAGGGTAGGACTAAACTTTTTGTTTTTTGTATATAGCATATAGTATATTCATATTAAAATGAGCCCGAATATTTTCGGCTGATACTCGTCAGGGGTAATCGTCAGCAACTAGTAGAGAATTGGAAAGAACATTGTATATCAACAACCGTATCACAAAATATGACGTCATCAGCATGAAAGAGAGAGCGTTCAATGTAGGCCTACTATTTTTAGGTGGTACTCGAACTCCTTTTGTTGACAGAGTTTTGGTTGGTGTATTTTGATAAAAGTCGACTCCAAGGCACACAAATGGAATTGTGAACGACCCCGCCCAACGATTCGAAATTGGTCGTCTCGATAATTATTCGCACAAATCGGATTATCTAACAGATGTTTGCCGATGGCAGAATTAATGGCCTTTGATCGATCAGCATCAATCTTAAGCGGATGAGTTAAGCGTACGATTGTTGATATACAATGTTCTTTCCAATTCTCTACTAGTTGCTGACGAGTGTCAGCCGAAAATATTCGGGTTCATTTTAATATGAATATACTATTCAATTGTATATTAAAGTTCTGTACCTCCAAGAAGCTCTTCAAGTATACAGCATAGCGACATCTAGCGACTGAAAAAATTTCATGGTGATGGGGTAGCCATCTGAGAGTTAGGTTTTTGACTTGCTAGTCCCCTTCAGACATATTTCCTTCATAAAATCGACTGACAACTATCTAAAGTTCGTTCTCTGCGTGACTGCTCAGAAGTTTAAGCAGTCGCGGCAGCTGGAGCGTGAAGGTCATGTGAAAATTTCAATAAATTGCAGCTCCATTACCGTGGCGTTCTGAAGAGAATGGCTGCGGCCAAATTTTTTTCGTTTTGCCCTTCAATTTGAGACCACATCATTTTTTTAGTGCAGTGCCCCTTTAACCAACCTGAGTATAAAAAGTACTGTCTCAATTTCGGCCGATTCAACAACTGTGACGATCAGGTGTTAAGCGACAACGCGCGTTTTGTGCTTTCGTTTGATAATATTGACACAAATTCAACGTTTTCTATATCCTAACTAATTAGAGTCTACCTACAACTATCTATTTATAGAGCCCCATATCTACTACTCGGGTCCCGCGCCTGCAACGGACTTTCCTTGCATGTAGATGTAGGCCCTATTCCCATCTCAGTAAAACAGGGTAGGCTATTTAATGTAGAACTGTCGAACTTGATACGAGCGCCAACATATTGCCGCCTGAATATTGCGGCGTATAGAACTTACTAGCCATTGGCCACATATTCGACACGGGAGTATGCTTGGGAAAATTGAGACCTAGGTTAGTTGTCGCAGCAATAGTAGTCCTATATTAGGAAATTTCAATTACACGGGCTGCGGCTATCGTCTAAGCGCGAGGCGTCGTCCGCGAAAAACGCAGAATACACAACTCCAGAATGAAACATATATATATTATATAGTCTCTGACAAACAGCGGTAAAACATTCTAAAATGTGCATCGGTGGAAGACACGAAAATCGAAAGGACAAGGCTACAAAAACTAAAGCGGTGAAGAATTCGCGATGGCATTTCAATCCACGATCTCCGAAGCCCAATACGGTATCGAGGCCGCTCGCAATTCCTCTTCGTCGTACTGAAAGAAACGAAGATTCAGGTCAGGTCACGTCAGACTGGCTGGCAGTAGGCGGTCAGGCGACCGGTAGTATAGTATGCACAGGTGGTCAAAATAGTCAGCGTTGCAACTCGAGCAGATGAAACGCCGTAAATTTCTACTCAATTTCAAGTACAAAATGGAGTGCGGAATCAGGGATATCTCGAAGTTCTAGATATCCCTGCGCGGAATAAAGTAATTACAAAAGAATTGGAGTAAAAGTAGCCCACAAGTATTATTTTATGAGTTAATCGTAGGCGGCAACTTCCAGAAATGCACGATGCATCTTCGCGACTAACGCAAAACGGCAAATGACTTTTCACATATAGGTGCAATGTTCGAAAATATATTCTGTCGCCGTGATGTAACTCAAACGCCCAGTGTTTACGACAATTTCATCATAAAGGTGATGCAAAACTATCCAGTAACTACTTTTTACTTGTAATACTGGAGTCTATAAGCAAGGTTACCATCGACAAGGATCGAAAATGAAGGACAGCCAAACTCTTAATAGCCTAACTGCCAAATTTCCAAATTGATGAGCAAAAAAAGGTGACCACTTTCGTCCAGTACGACCTCGTCGCCGAAAATAAGATAAACTAAAGGTACGTGTCAAAAACAAGGACAAAGTAGTTTTTTTTATGATATTGCCCTTCAAAATAAGGTATATGGCAATCCTGTCTAAAAGGTTAACACTTATCTTCGAAAATGGAGTTATACGCACGATGCACATGGTAAAGTCATATCAGTAAACATACCACGAATTTACGCAAGAGTGAAGGTTCACAACAGCGACGCTTACCGTGAGCGGCGTAGCGGACAGTCTGGGATCGATTTTACTTTCGGAGTAACGCAGATTGTCGTAAACGTGAAAGTTAAAGGCTCGCACCAACTCCTGACAGAAACGCAGGCCTCGAACGGAATTACCTGGAACGACAACTAGCTTTGAAGAAACACTATTCGAAATTACGGATAATTAAAACTCCGTTTCCGCAGCGCGCAACGGTTGGAATTCGGGACTCTCTGGCTATTCGCCTGATTTGGCACTGACGTATGACGCCACTTCGACGGCGTGACTCGGTACATGCAGACGAGATAACATACCAAGGACGATACTTTCCCGCCGAATTGAAGCTTCTACTATAACCGCACAGGTCGGCAGGGATGGGTCGAAAAGATGGTTAATACCTCACGGTTACCCCGAACAGAAGTGGGTCCAGAGTTTCACAACTAGGGCAGGCACGGTTCGAGTACCCGAATCCAGTCGAGAAGTGAGCCGATGTTTTTGAGTAACACCGAAAAATATTTCCACCGCTGGAGCATCGGAACCCCGGTTAGCGAGGTTAAGCAACGAAACGTACGTTGCGGAAGGCTACGAATATTCATGGAACAACGGACGAAGTAGTGGTCGACCCTCACAATGGCCACAAAGCGCTACGAATAGCCACGGTCCCGAAACACAGAATTAGTTAGGATTACGTGTAACTGGCATCGTTGAACTTGTGGCCGCCCAAGAGATAGATATTCAAATTTCTGAAGTCAGTATTACTGTCGTAACGCCCTAACTACGACGTTGAGAAGACAGCGGGAGTCATCGTTACCAAGCAATCACGGGGATTTAGCGCCAAATCAAACGCATCACCAACCTCTCTCGTCCAGCAAAGGGCTCCATATCATAACCCCCATCACGTTTGGCACGACCAGCATCAACCCGCCAGCAACGCCAGACTTTGCTGGTAATCCGACCTGAAAGACGCAACGAAAAAGAAAACGCTTCAAGAACACACCGCGCGGGTAGTATAACAGCAGGGCTCACATCAAACGCGAACACTCCCGAGTAATCGTACATCCCGCAGGAATGCATAAGCGAGAGAGTGTTCCGCACCGCTTCCGACGACAACACGCGTTTGTCCGGCAACAATGGGCATACGCCTCCGTTCGCTAGCGTCGACGACGCGACGCTCGCGGATAGACAGGTCATTTTCAAGGCGCACAACTGCAGGTAAAAGTCCACCGTATGCTCCACTGAAGTGCCGGGTGGAAAACACTGAAATGGGCGGCCGCGGTCAGGACGATAGCGCTATGCGTTTTGCCGGGACTTACGTTTTTCTCCATTAGCAAATACGCCAACGCGAAATTTCTGAACGCGGTTACTTTCTCGGACTGGAAAACCGCGTTGTGAAAGGACGTGTACTCGTTGGCGGCCATGACGCTTACGATATTCTGTACCTGGAACCAGCAATTATAATTCAAGAACTGATGCATGAAACTGCACGCATGTCATGCATCTGCTCAGAGCGTGTGTCTATGTAACAAGGTGTTGTTAGGTTACACGAGTCGGTTTATATATGTCGAAAAAACACCAGGGACAAAAATACAAACGTTCTATTCTTTACCCAGATCTCAATTGAGCTTCAAATTTGTGGGATTTCCATCGAGTATGCACTGGGTGTTATTGAAGGACTGGTCCGCAGTCGAATTTGTTGTGACGAGTGCCTTCATAATCGAAGCTCGACACGTTCGTCGAACCGAGCCTTCGCCAGAAACCCGAAGATGAGCGATTCGAAAATTCTGGCTTGGGATTATAGATTTTTCCAAAACAGGAGTTAGTAAAAATTACGATATTCTCGCCACTTTACAATGGACCCGAAAACAGAAGACCGCTAATCTCCGCGGAACCCGAAGCAATGTATTTTCACGCCGCACTGCGCAATCGGCGCGGAGTAGCAATCTATCGCCATTCTAACTCTCTGAGCGTCGCGCCGTGCACAGACGGCGAGAAATTAACTGCTTAAAATCACCGACCCCGACAGGTGGGAGCGATGGCAATCAGAATTATTCGCCGAGCATTTTCGTACGTCTCACAGCTACAACAACAATGGGTTACGAGTTCGAGTTCGACTCCGGAAGACAGGATTCAGGCGAGCGAGAGCAAGTTCCTCCTCGCCAAGTCGCCATCACATTTGCTTAAGTGGTGTCTTGCGAAAGCCTAGAACGAAAGTGGGCCGTACTAGAGGTCGACACGTCACGAATTTATAATAAAGAACTATCGTCCTGTCCTGTCTAAACACCATTTTCGGCGTGAGTTACATCGTTGGATTACCATTGCACATTTCATCTAAGGGCACTGTCATTTCAACAAAACAGTGCCACGCCACACCCCAGACGGAATAACTGCGTACGGGAGAGTGTAAAACTCCCGCGGCGGGATATATAACGGTGGGACAACAGCGCGCTCCAGCTTTGTATTATATCCGTATTTAAATGTGACGTCACAGTCGATAACATTGACAATTGAAATATATGGTAGTATAACTACTTTAACTAAAAAAAGCTTCCGACCCGTCATAAACGGACCAAAATATCTTCAACCAGGACGACACCGTTATACAGCATTTTATACTGTCGGCGATCATCATTATCAGATCACTCATTCTGTACCAATGATGTATGTTTACGCGCTATAGTCGTAGTTTTCGAGGATTCCAACCATTCCATATCGTATACGTCGACTATATTGGGTGCATATCGTCCGTAGGCTCATACTACCTATTTTTTCGGAAGTATTTACACAATTATGACATACCGATATAACTCGACACAAATTGTGATCAGAGTGAAAACCTAAGATTGCCGGGTTGTATGTAATGTGACATATGAACAATTGGACATGCTGGACATTTGCTGTCTCGAGGGATCAGTATTTACTTCGAAGTGTTTCCCAATTAAAATTTCATCTTTTGATGGATACGCGCTAGATATTACGATCATCTATTCATGTACTCATCCCGGGCCGCATGTTTGACATCCCTGGCGTAGAACATGAAAGATCTAACGTTAACAAAGAAACCATCCAATTACGTGAACAAATCGATCGGCGAGCGGCGATTCCGGGTTCAGCAGCGAGCAGATCACCAGCGCCCCGGCGTTGATCATCGGATTGTGCGGCTGCTCTGCGCAACAAATCACAGCTCGTCAAGAACAGCTCCGGTTGGCAAGTCGAAAGAAATCTGAGACTTCACCCTTGTCGTTGAGCTTGATCTCGTTGAACATATGCCCGCTAGGTTCCTTCCCGACGCGGTCGTGTACTCGCTGCGACGTGTGGTTGGATATCGCCACCGCGTACTGAAACGGCTTGATGCACGACTGCATGCAGAACGGCACGTTCGCGTCGCCTATTTCTATCCTGCGAGCGAACGACGAGGAAGCGTCAGACAGAGCGCGCGACTGTGCCATCCAGATTTGCACAAACTACCAATTTAGTTAGCTGACGGTTAGGTAACGACTGGTTTTACGACGCACATTAAAATGAGTTTTTTGCCGAACCGAAATTGACTCCCAGTCAGTTGTGTTAGAGTTACTTGGCTGCGGAATTTGAGAGGTCGTTAGTTCTAGTTGCGCACTTTGACAATAGTAGTTTGTACAAGTCTGGTGTCGTCACAAATGCGGCCTTACCTCTGCCCGTCGACGGTGCACAGCGCCATTCCAAAACGGCGCGGGTCCTCCTTCGCCAGCTGGGGAATATAATTGGCGAGCTGCATTGATCAAGGGGCTTCGGTTACAAAAAGGCACGCTACGGAAGAGCTAATCGTGCGTAACAACTTGCCGGTGCTCAACTACTTTCACGATCGTTTCATTGCAATAAATTGCGTCTGTAGTCTACCATTTACGGGAGCATTACAAAAATGTCGACATGACACGCATGGCCCAGTTGCATTTACATTTTTATTTGTAAAAGTGATGCAAGGATATCTAAAATTACTTTCCATTTTACAAAATCCTAAGTGTTAACAGTTTGTAGGCAAAAAAGTAAGTAGTTTTGCCTACAAACTGTTGAGTAGAAGTACCGGTAGTCTAAAAACACAACACCTTTAGTAAGCAGTAGATAAAGCCTACTGGGTTCACCGAAAAAGCCGAAGAGAGAGCCTTTTTACAAAAAAAGGGATGTAACAAAGGGCATTATGTCACGTGGGTAGGTTTCTAAAATGAGGAATTGTTTCCCAGGCTAAGAGAAACTTCTTCTCAGACGCAATGTTGACTTCAAATATGATGTAATGTGACATCGTAATACATCCTTGTCATCAGTTGATTTCCAATCTCAATACTTCCTTGACCCAGGGAGGCCATCTCGCTCAAGCTATGTGTGAATGTGTCATTTGCGGATAATAGTGATGCTAGACTGATCAACGCAAAACTCTGAAAGAGTGTTGAACATATGGCGTGTATTGATTGGTTAAATGGTTATATAATATAGCTTCAGATCAATGAAACGGAGTTCTAAATTGTACATGGCACCCACGTACAGTTTACAATAAACAATATCATATGGCAACAGCTTTCTCAATCAGTAAAGTTGTGTTGTGTATCCTTGGATATACAATGACTAGAGTACACTACACAGATTTACTGAGAAATCTACACCGCGACATGACACAAGAATCATCAGATTTGTAACCAATTGAACAATGAATGTACACACACCTTTCCCGATTGGTCGGGTTTGATGTAGTCGAAGATGGTCTTTATTTTCTCACTAAACCTTGCAAAGTCAGGTATGATGCATTGTCGAGATAGCGCTTTAGAAATAATCGCAAAACAACGTGGATTGCCCAACAACCTAAACAAATCAGCATAAAAGCAACGTAGTAGGAATCCGAGAAGGTCTGTTCGAGAGACTTAATTGCATATCGACCTATACCAAAGAATATATTACTGATCATAAGATATTAGACACACATTTCAAGTCCCAACCAGTTGACATAACAGCTCATAAAATATATACCGTACATTTCAACTAGTCAAGTTACGAGATCATAGCATTGGCGTAAAACTTTTACGATTCAAGTACTGCATGTGAATTTCGAAAGTATACTATTTACAACAGTAGCAGTAACAGCCAATAAACGACGTGGCATTTCTCATTACCGTTGGAGCTCGTCTTGGTTGCAATAGTCAGGATGGAAATCTGAATGCCTTCGCTCCTTTTTCAAGATTTCAATTTCATTGCGAAAGCTTGCCAGTCTAGGATCTGTTTTCCACAATATGCCGTACTGAGATAACGCCTAAAATTAAGGGTGAGAAAATAATTTCAGTAGACTCCAGATCATAATGTCAATCCTCAGGGCATTTTCTCATTGGCACTAAGACACAAAACTCAATTCATGGTCACCAAAAATTTCATATTTGATTGTTGGACAGAGCATGAAAAATGCTAAATAAAACATTGAACAGAGAATTTGACCTTTGTACCGATTCAGTAATCAAATATCGTCAAATATTTACACATAATATACTATATTATGAATTTGTAATGTGGTTAAAGCAAATATGTAAAGGTTCGGTAGAATTAGAAACATTGATCCATTTACTAATTGAAAAATTACTTTTTTGAGCCGATAAAAGACCTTTTTCTCACGACCTATTCTGTATTTTAAAATTGATGTTACTAGGCAAGACATATAGGCCTACCGTATCAATTTTATTAAAATAGATACTACCTCAACAATTATTGGCAGGCTACCCTTCAAAAATGCAACAACAAAATCTCACACAATTTTTCTGACAATATTATAGACATTCTAATGAAAAAGGGTTAGGTAGGCTATTTCTTCATGGGGTGAGGTTGTATTGGTTGTCAGTTTATAAGTGTTCAAGAGTAGCTTACATAGAGTTCATAGCTCTTGACATCTGCACTCATATATGTGAAATTTTCATCAGTTATTGCGTAATATTCACCAACCCAGGCATTTACATGACATTGAATGATCTCACTGATGTCAGTTCCCTTAATCATTTTCATAGATATGGAGTCAAATTTATAATTGTTACTGTGCGTATACAGCGAAGGTGTATAATTATGGGATAACTTATTAGTGTAGGCTACATCTGGAATGGAGAAGTATTGTTGCATAGCTAAGGAATCGGAACTTTCATATCTGACATACGGTCAAGAGATTAAATACTGGTACAGTGCAAGAATGAGGCCTTACCCTCAGGCCGCTACATGTCCACTGAACAAATACAGGTGACATTATATTCAAAAGACAGCAAATGAATATCACAATATATAGGCCCTATATAGACTTGGGGAATTGAGATGATGCATCTTCATATTGACCGATATTCGACTACCTTACAAGTCAATATAAATGTGAAATACTAATATAATGCTGTACGCCACTCGATTACAAACCTTCACGTGTGGTAATCAACCCACTAAACAATAGCTTATCAAAATGATGATAGATGATAATGTTGCCACACAGCTATTTTGTCTTTGAATTTAGAACAATAGGAAATTTTAATGAATTACATACAGTGTAGTGAAGGTTTGGCAAGCAAGCAGCAGACAATACCAAGTTATCAATTGGAAAACCAGTGCCTACGCTTTACATTAAAGCTTTTATCTTATTCTGAGCCTCAGATATTTCTTCCAGATATATGGCATCTAGGCTCTAATATATTATCTGTACACATGTTTAAATAGTGTCACTTTCATTACACATGCATTGTATCTGTATCATCACGTGGGATCTTGTGACATATCAAAACAATATCTGCTGTGATATGAGTCAAGACATATCAATAATGTATGTTGGACGTATACTAATAGGCTAACATGCTTATTATAAAATATTATCTTACTGCTTGTAATGCAGGGATTGACATTTCATGTGTATGGTTTAGAAACATCTTGAAAATGGTATTACATGCATCAGTTTTAGATTGGACCAATCCACCATATTCTCTGTGTTCCTTGGTATGGAATCTGTTACAGGAAATGATAACGTTATATTAGATACAAACAGAAAATCGACATAGTGCCCGCTGCCAAGCACTTAGTACAGAGCTTGTAGAACTTACCCATGTGAGAATGCATTTGATTCATGCCTCTGAGTACTGGGAGACAGAACTTTATGATTCAATCTCAATATACCACGGCAACCATAGCGGCATATCCCCCGAGCAGTAGCAATTGCCATATAGTTTCCAGATACCAGTGTTCGGATCTAGATCCTACAAACAACGCTTTCACTCCACAAAATGTAATTCCAGGTTATATTGAGTAGATACTTTGTAACAGATCTGTTCAAATTTGCCGCGGCATGCAAATCTGAAATACGATAACCACCTGTTTACATTTGCCCTTGAGCTAGTTAAACAGTACAGTCAGTATGCGGGCTAAGTAATGGGCGAAACATGTAAACTAGAAGTAGTAATGTAATGTCACACCACGCTAAATACACTCCACATATGTCTGCGTACGAGAAGTACGCGTCTCCGCGAAGACAGCAACGAAACGAGTCCGATTCGATTGAGCCAGAAACTTCTCATCAGGTAGATCTCCCTGCTTTATATATGTGAGAGAGAGTGAAGGCATACGCCCACAACCCACCCACCAAAATTGTATACTTAGAATGCCTTACGAAGGTCAGCGAGGAATCACTATGGAATATTTCATTAGTCACATTCAATGATTTCATCAATAGTTTTCTATGATTTTATCGATATAGGAGTGAGAACAAAACTGAAAAACGCAATTATGCCAGTGGAGTCCGCAGTAATCATACGTATTCTAACTAGTCGGCCCTCAAGATTACCGTATCACAATCTGATATATCGACCTCGCCTACCGACACAACACATGCCGTATTCGTTTTCGTCGCTTCCTTTTATATTATAGTTTCTTAAATCCAATGTGCATGCCTCTTATCTGCATGCTGTAAAACAAAGTAGGTGTCTGATTAAAAACTACTCCACTAAGTCGTTTCGGCACCCTCAGTTTCCAGCTCTTGACAGCCCATGAGATCGTATTTATTACTGCTTGTCACAACTACTTACTCACTTGAGTGGATTTTGCCGTCGCTACTTCTACTTGAAGTAGTTTTGGGATGCTTTCAAAAGGAATACTTCTACTCGTTCTTGGGTAGAATTTAGTGTCACTACTTCTACTTTATTGACTACTTTGTACTTTTCATTATATCGCAATATTGCAGTGTATTGATTTGATCAGTATCAGTTGACATGAAGTCAATGAATAACGGTACCAAGTTTTCCTCGCTACACGCCGATCGTCCGTAGGCTACTCCGATTGGAACTGATGGGTGCTGCCACTGCTGCGTCCTAAGACTGATCGACCCTAAACTAATTCTTTCCTTCGAGACCTAGGGGGACCATATAGGCTACGTTCTCCTTTAGGAGGATTTGCCTTCCTTTTTTTCAGGAAATTGAAAACGTCCTGCGAGGATACCTAAATGTCCTCCTTTACAGCTTTTACAACTAGGAGGCTAATGCACACGCACAGTGTCAACTGAAAATCGGCGTCAAAGACGCGAAATAGGTAATGCGGACGTTCGAGTGGGTTAGTTTTTAGGCAACACAACAAGATCTCCAGTGAATATTTCGAAATCAGCTGTTTTCAATTTCGATAAACAGACTTTTATGATTTCTAAAAAGTGTCCTTCTTCTCCGGATTCCCAAATATGATAACCCTAAATTACCTCCATCCGCACTTCAAGTAGCCTATCTCAGTGCTCTTCAACCGGGGTGGTCGTACACCCTAGGGTGTACCAGAATTTGCAAAGGGTGTTCCACTCGGATGGGGTGTACAGGGGTGTACCAGATCCGAATTACAATGAGCCGATGGCTAGCTATCACAAAGGCAGGTTTATGGGTCAGTACAGGTTGACGCAAAGGTTAATGAGCAATATGGTACGATGTTATCTCAAAGGTAATACTCGGGGATATCTAGAACTCCTAGACTTCTAGACATCCCTGGGTAATACTGTACACCGCTTGATTGTGATGTCATAAGCAGATATTTCTCCTATTCATTTAGCCGTCGGCAATATACCAATGGTTAGGTTTGGTGTTGGAAAGTATGCAGTTAACAAACATGTGTTCAGCTATAGCAGGGGTGGGCAATTATTTTACTCCGCGGGCCAAATGAGAAGTAGAAAATACGTTGGCGGGCCGAGTGGAAATTTTTAGCTATATTATCCAGTGTGTTTCAATTTCTAAATTATATTGTTATTATATGCTGCTCAGTGTTGATGTTAGCTAATGAGAAAGTGGCGGTTAATTAATGAAATAGCTAGCTGTCGTCATGATTCGAAACAATGTTAAATATGATACGTTTTTAACTCTTTTTAAACCCCTATCGACGTTCTTCTATTAAGAAACTAAAACAGTTGTTCTCGAACTTATTTTAGGAACGCCCCGCTTCATGATAGTGAAAATGTTCACGCCCAATCCAACGGATGGTTTAATGCCATGGAAGGTTTTAGTTGTTGATGAGGGAATTCTATAATATCAAATTTGGACAATACACAGAGCAATAACTATACTATGAGCTTGGAGTAAATCGCGCGGGGCACGAAAAAAAAATACATTTAACTTCGGTTTCGCGCCTCCCTTCAGATGCTTTCGCGGCCACCAGTTCGAGAGCAACTGCACTGAAATGTATATGGGATAGTAGGCTACAAAGCTTGGTCGCTGTATTCCGAGTAGTGTGCAGCTCGAATAGCCTTGATGTTGAGCGAAGTTTGCAGTTTTCCTGAAGTTCGCCCTCTCTTGACCGAGAGATTTGTGTTTTTGTCATAATTCAAACCCTTACTTCCGCCGACATGATTGGCAAAAACTAAAATGACCGGTCTACCCCTAACTCCAGTATACAAATATTAGTGCGCTAAACCCTCTATGAATTTCAGCTTTCGATTTCCTCTTTTTGACATGAATAACTTTCATCCTTCATGGGTGATAGATATTAGGTATGATGATGATGATGAGTCATATAGCAGTCGCGAGCACTGATTGACTGGTTTTACCAACTACAGATTTGGAAACAGCTCACGTTACGATTTGAAACTCGTACCGTATAATGCGTAATGTGACAATCGCAACTAAGAAGGTTTGACCTAAACTATGGAAAGAGTGATTTCTTATGGATTTAATTGTTGCTCATACTTTGCCACAATGCCTTTATTTTGAATCTGGAGTACGCATGAAAGGTATGTAGGAAGCGTAGTCGTGACATATTAATGAACAGGCTTCAAAGCAAACGAATTGTCTGTTTATTTGATACAGCCTAAATTTTAGTCCACGCATCATCATTAAAAAAGCAGGTTGTATGTTAAGAATTCCAAGCAACCTTTCGCGGGCCGCACAGGATGGCTTCGCGGGCCGCATTTTGCCCACGGGCCGCACTTTGCCCAGGTCTGAGCTATAGTCATTTGTCTTTAAGTTATTTTTGAGGAAACCGCCGCGATAGCTCAGACTTCTTGAATCGGTACTTCCTACCCGGCGTTAATAAATACCGCAAATCACATGAATGAAGTGACGTAGCCAGCCAGGGTCGAAACAGCTTCCATGTTGAAATCGAAACCCTTTTGTTTTAAAATGCCGATTTTATATCCAATCTTTCGCCATACATTTGCAATTTAGTATTTTGTTATTAGTGGTGCCAATTAGCGACAATAGACTGCGTATAGCGGCATACGATCTGAGGTTAGGCTACTGACATCTCTTCCAGCCCATGTGCTACTATCGACTGTGTGTGGTGTGAAGCAGGCCTGATACGCAGTAGGCTGGTGCGCCTGCTATCATCGCTGATCTGAATTACCGCTTCTGCAGCAGTAGCTTTACTTACTTTCTCCCCAATACTGTTAAATTTAGGTTGATTATCGTTCGTAATGTCATGCTGTTTTGGGGCTGACACGAAATAAATTCCAATTTGCGTGGCGGGCAGCCTAACTGGCTGCGAATAAACTCTGTGACCAAATACTATTTTATTCAAATCCATTTTTTTTGACGGCAATAACTCCGCTTCTACTGGTTGGAATTGAATCAAATTTGAAGAACATCATTTTTATAGACAACAGAAAAATTTAACATTTTTCGTTATTTATTTTTATATAATAAAGACGGCTACTGGTTGGAATTGAACCAAATTTGGTGTGTAGGCTTAAGTTAGGTAACCTAACAATTTTATCAAGTAGCCAGTACGATTTAAGGAAAAAAGTCATTTTTGAAGACCCCTAATGAACAGGGGTGTACGAGTTTTGAGCAAACGTTAAAAGGGTGTACCACGTCGAAAAAGGTTGAAGAGCACCGCTATCTCATATGCTTCAAGGAACCCAGCTAAATCATAATTCTATTTTCCAAACCGCCACCGGTTGCCAGTGAATTCGGCATAATGTAGGTTGATAATATTGCAGTGAAAGCGATGCATCGATGGTAAGTCAATATAGTTAATTCGCAAATGTATGTTACACTAAATGCGAGCGTGAATAGTTATACGGAGATCACGTAGGCACGGCGGGTGAATGCGCGCAGTTCACCTTTCGAGCATGCATGGTCGAATCGGTTGGGGACCGCCGCCCGTATCTCCAACTGCGCACGTAGCTGGTGTGAAACTGATTGACTGTGCCGAATTAACTGGTAATCCCGTAACCACGACACCAACCACACTGGACTAAGTATAATTTACATTGGTTTGATATCTCACTTCCTCTCTCGCTGTCCGGTGGTCTTCTTTACATTGCTGTATTTCGAACGGCTGGTTGCTGCGTTTCTTAAAAGCAACGGCTTTATTGTAATTGGTTTTGTCAAATTTGATACTGTTTGTTATACCAAGGGGACGTGATTGTTTTTCGCCGACTAGAACCGATCTCCAGTGTACCTGCATGTCAGGAGCTTGAAGTTGACACAGAAAAATGATCACAAGGATAAATGATACGCTGAATTTATTCCATTAAATCAGATATTAGCATGCAACAATACTGTGCCAGAAAAAATGATTACAATCACCTATAGTATAATTCGTTGATGAAAAAAAACATTGCAAGTTATGTGATGTAGTACAGGGCGAATACCACACTTGAAACGATGCTTGGGCGGATAACACAACAACCAGTGAGAAAAATCAGTAACAGTACATTTATATATTTTTGCATGTCTTCAAAGCAGGCAGGAATTCTGGAACATATCACACCACTACACCTGGTAAAAATCTTGCGAATACTGGATAACAAATTTAGACTGCACTAAAAGTGTCAGTTTAGATGAAATCAGTAACCAAAAATCACTTGTTTAAGAAAAAATAAACGCAAGGCACATCGCTCCAGTGGAAAATAGACGAATTTCATCGCTATTCAAACAAAATCAACTGTCTGTGACAATAATCTACAAAGCCATCCGCAATTAAGGGGACCACTTATATGGCAATATTCACGATTCCAAAGGCAAAGGGCAATTGTGAGTTTGAAAAACAGGCAGTTTTGGAAGGTAACCAG
The DNA here is from genome assembly GCF_051294905.1 of Botryllus schlosseri. Lineage (NCBI taxonomy): Eukaryota > Metazoa > Chordata > Ascidiacea > Stolidobranchia > Styelidae > Botryllus > Botryllus schlosseri. Next base: position 18,042,028 of record NC_137237.1, read on the forward strand.
ACAATATCGAGAAAAAAAATATAATCAGCTTCAGCAATACAGATATATCCGCATAAGTATAGTAGTCTAGGAAAAGTTAAAGCAAAAAAGACGACCACGACAGTAGATAAAATTGACTTCTTTCAAACAAATACAGTTGCATTCTCATGTCATATGGCAAAAAGAAATGAAAAAAAATCTCAGAAAGCCAAAGATCACACTAATCGGAGGCAGTAGACAAAATGAAAACCGCTTCACAAAAGGCAACCCCGTTGAACGGTTAAGGATGATGTAAACCTCGAAATGAAAATGCTTCCAGCATAAGAGCGTGGGGTTGATAATTCAAACTTCATATTCAGCAAATCATTAATCAGAACTCGATGAACGTTAAAAAAAATTATAGTTTCGCGAATCATGATACTTGAAAAACTATGACAAGTCTTGACTAGGTATTGGAGTTTACAGAGTTGAGCAAGGTAGGGGGTATTTCTTAACAACAGTAGTAATCGTAATACAGTCCATAATCAGTGATTTCATAATCCAGTGCTGGGTCAAAAACCATGAATTTATGTACAGTTTGGTGTGAAAGAAGTCATAACAGAGGAATACAATCAAGCATCAGTGTGAGAAAGCAATAAATCTCTGTGAATCCAGTATTACCGAGTTAATGTGTGTGAAAATGTTATCATAAACTTTGGGAATAGCATGCACTTTCCAAGTACGATCTTAGTGTTCCTCTTTCTCGAAGATCTTCAGAGTATACCTACAATGAAAATGAAAAGACGGTAATGTTAAATTGTAGTGTTGTGACGACACGGTGGAATGAGATGGAGTGGATCGATACAAATTTTCAAATACGCGCTGACTTCACCTGTAACTGAAAAATGATCTAATATGTACGGAAACTAATCAATTAATACGTTTACTCAATTATAATCCCAACCACCACATAACTTTTTGCCACAGTCACAACTACAAGAATAAGGGTAAAAAATTGTAATAATCACTGCAATTAAATTTTTCAAATGCTTCGAACGTTTTCAATTAAAATCAGAATTACTTTAGGATTACTATTACAAGGGCTAAAATTGTGATATGACATCGAAATATCATTAGGCCTACTTGATAACATTTCAATTAAAATCATGAGTACTTTATGATTCTTTTCTCATTTACATTTACATTTTCCATAATTATAATTACAAGGGCTAAAAAAATTATATTTAATTTCAATTTAATCTTTATTGATTAGTCTGAACGAAAATTGGAAAAATCGTGAAACACGAGTACACAGCCTACCATTCCAGCTGTGACTTTGAAAAATCATAATCCCTCAGGTCGATCATCAGCTGCCCCATCAGAGCCTTCTCGGAGGAAAGCAGTCCGGTTTTATTCTTCACCGCGATGTCGAGTCTCTGCTCCCGTACTTCGGACCTCTCCACATCAAATTCCAGCCTGGAAAATTGCTTGATCAGACCAATTCGTTGCGAATGTGGGGCGTAACGGGCAGATGGAAATTTATCATCAGGATTAGCGGCAGGCTCGGCGATAACAGCATATCGTTAGGTGTGTTACATGCAGAGGACAACTCAAGTAGGGTTTAATTACTTGGGCTGCTTGCTCGAGTTATATTTGTAAACTACTTCTACTCAAAAATGTTTTGGGATAGGTTTTCATCAGTTTTATGAGTGAAATTGCCACAATGACCAGTCAATACAGCTCTCATATCGCTGAAACTGAATACATTAATTCGAAAATTGCTTGCAGTGTCATTAGTCGGGTCTTGCAAATCCGAAAATAGCCACAAATGAACTGCTAACAGTATGTGATCGCTAGACCAAACCTATTCTTCGAGATAACTATATTAGTATCTTTCAGATCTACATTTTCTACTAACACTGGAAATAGTTTTGACAAGTCTTGGAAATCACTAGCTCTTCTTGTAATTGAGTAGAAATTTACGGCGTCAGGTCAACTGCTACTTGAGTACCAACGCTACCTTCTTTGACCACTGCCGATTAGATGTCTGTTTTCTATAGCGAACAGAATAAGCTCTTTACTATACACTGTATAATATATTTATTGGCCACGTCTATGAAGATAAAAGCATTAGACATCTGCCGTCGATAAGATATTGCTATTAAATTGCGTTGGATGGTGCTTTGAATTGTAATTTGAAAATATTGTGCTAATGGGGGCAGATGCCATTTTCAGGTTTGATATCTGAAAGAGTATAGGTCTAGTCATATCATTACGGCTTAGATTTGGAAGGAGAGATGAGAATCCATTTTACATCAGACTACAGAAGGGGGCTGACTAAAGCATATTATTCACCAAATAAACGCTATATCATCACTATGTTAAAGACAATGCAGCAACGCAAATTTGGAAGATACACGGAATCTCATAGCAGTGATCTCTGATTCCAATAATATTTGCCTTTGTGACTGAACAATGGCAGTAACGTTTTTACAGCTTAATCGAGTGCAAACAAGTACTGCTTTTTAAATGACAGGCAACAATAAAATGTAACGGAGTAAATGAGGTACTTTGTGGCCATTTATGACATAAGGCGTAATACGAAACCACTGACATTGTGGATCTGAAAATAATCAGGTGTTCTCCTTCGAACGGTGACACAATGGATGTTAAATATAATCTTAGTTTACATACAACCAAAGTCTGTGACACGAATAGTGACACAGGAACTGATACTCACGTCTCTTTGAAGATTGGATTTAGATCGTTTTTCACCACTTTGGTCTTCTTCTTCTGGGTGCTCCTATGACGGCGATGAAGATAGATTCTGACGTAGGGATCGGAAGTATTATTGTCATCGTCACAGACAATTAGATTCCTGCGGAAAGGAAGGAAGCATTAGCAATTTGCATGACAATAGGAGTACTGAAGAATGGACCACCACTTGAGATACGGAGACCAAGAATCATGATTGTTGTAAATGGAAATTGATGTCAATGATTCTCCTGCTAACTAGCAATATATCAGTAACTGCATTACACTCGATTCTATGGGCAATGACATGTCAAAGAAGCATAATTATTAAATTCAGCATAACCGATTAATAATTTTAGTTCTTTAACTAAGCGATCAAATTTTTTCTACGATTAATAATATTGTAAGTGAAATACGTAAATTTTAAATTTGTGATAATTTGTTTTACAGAACCAACTCATGCCCGACTTGGTTCGCACATTTTTTTTTCAGGTTGACAGACATTTGGAGTCGCAAATGATTCAGAAAACAATTTCAAAATCCATGTTTACCACCTGCTAGTCAGGAAGTCACCCATGGTATTTTAAAACGTTGAACTTACTAATATATACATCAATTATGAATTGATTTAATAGTATTAGTTCAAAACGTCACAAGATCGCAGCGCAACGAAATAGTAGGGAGGACTTGGCAAGGTAGCCGGAGGAACACGGAAAAAGTTGATTAAGCAATGTGTTTTCTTCCTATTTTTGGTAATGATGTTATACTTAAACGAGGGTGCATACGTTGCACAGACAGTACACTTGTACTGGTATAATGCAGAAGTGAAGAAGTTGATTAATTGAGCAAGACATCGGCTGCAGTTGAAAAGATACACAAATCCACAGATTCCCCTATCTTTTATATTATTAACGCAAAATTTTGTGAGAATAGAGTCCCTGTTTACCAGCTTCATAACCTATACAAACGACACACCACATATCCAAACAAACAATTAAAAATCACTTATTACCATTGCCAAGGTAGGTGGAATCATGGGTATGAGGAAATATGTAATCAAATCCCTAGCCAACAAAACGAGGCAGATGTGGAAATGACATGATCAGCGATTTAACCACGAGCCACAATGGACCCACATGCTAATACTTGCAAATTGCAGCATATTGATATTGATTTTGAGATTAGGAGGCAGAAATTTGGGAACGGATATGAAGAATGGACGTGGAGTGAATTATAATATTATTGCCCTGTCACGCAAAAGCTTTTTTGGCAAATGACGGGCCATGACGTTGGCGCATCTACCCTTTACAGCTCAGTTTCTTAGACATGAAACTTCTACATAGAGTAAAAATCTTGCTTTATTGACCTAGAAAATACACCAATTTATTGGGCAGCTGAAGATTCACGTATCAAAAGCGGCAGGCATACCACAGTTCAGGAACCACTGGTCTAGCAGATTTATAAATGTGAAATTAACGAGGGTTTTCCTATATCATTTCATTACAATAATAATTAACCACAATAAATTACATCAACATAAAGTGTCACAATTCTATTTCAGGTGCTAAAACAGGCACAAATACATACTCGGCTTCCCATATTTCAACGCTTAGCTTCTCATGTTTCTCAGAATACGATATCTTCAGACGCAGCCTGCCGAACCGAGCCTCGTTAGCATTTGATGCATTCCTGAATGGATCCAAACCAAACAAATAACATATTACCTACCTACTCGCAAAACACATGCCAACTTACCTGTTTCGTGGGTCCCTCGACTCATCGAACGCAGAAAGTTCAGAAGCAGTCGAACCGGTCAAGCTGGTGTTCCGGTCTCTCCCTCTGAAGCTCGGACTGTTCGCTACAAACAACAAGATCCTTCACACAACCACATAAAAACAGGTAATTTAGCTGGACATTGATATTTTCCAATCTTAATTCCTGATGGCATTACGGCCAGAAAGAATACGGGTACATGCAGTTTCGTTGCCGAAGCAGTGCATTTTTGCGATCTGTCGATTGCAAATCTATTTCACTATCAGTGTTCTCTGCGATCAAGGGAAATCAACTGTCTCCGAATTAATTACAACACCGAAAGATATGAAACAGCCACCGATATGTCCCACATTTTCAAAGTTGTTCAAATTGTAATTAAAGTGATCATGATCATGCAGTCTACAAGAACAAGTATAATATTTGAGCTTGTGTCTATTGGTTACGCAGCAATGAGAAGGCAGTTCAAATTGATCTATACAGCAGTGGAATGTCGGCTTATGCTCAAAATGCAGACGTCAAGCTTATGGGTGAATTGCCAAATGTATGGGGCAGGATGAAAACTCATTTCAGTGAAAAATAATTCAGCTACGACCAGCTTAATTTCAGTGACAGTGTTGATGATGGTAATCGAATGACAAATAATTAAATATCAAGTACAGTCAGTTTTATTTGAGCAACAATATCGATGATGGTTATTAGAGTGACAAATATTTCAAGTCAGGATAGGGTTATGGTTTGGATTAGGTTAGGTGTAGGCGTTTAGACACGATAATTGAATATGCCATATGTCACTGTAAAAATCTTCATTTCTGAAACTCGAATGATTGAAACGTCACTTTTCAACGTGGCTCTAACTAAAACACTATTTTGTCAATCAAATTGGTTACTCAGGTTATTAGCACCCAACTTATGGCTACAAAAACAAAGGTGCCGACAACTGAATTCATTTTCTTTCAGTGAAATTCTTCAAAGCAGGCATCGAGCCGTGCACAATTTGGTGCAATTCATGTATCTCTCCGTTGGCGTCAAAAGTATTTTAGTCAGACCCTTTTGAAGCAACAAGTATGCTTCCAAGACTGACAGTCATATTGAGTTTTACCTCTCCACTGCAAAAGACTTCATTTATTGCAATGATGAAAGGATTCTTCTCTTTAATATTCACAATTCCAAGACCCAGTATATGTAAACTTTAAAATCATTACAGGTACATGCACTAGCCAGTTCTCAAGAAATAAGGATATTAGCCAATCACCATCTACCCAAATTGTTAGATGATAAACTGCTGGTGGATAAACTGAAGAGAGGGAAAACAGCAATACCATTAAGAGTTAAAGGTAGCCTACGCAGCAATGTTGAGATACCCATCGAAATCACCATAACAAAAGATTACATCATGCTTTCTCTGTACGTGAGTTAAGGAAAGAAACAGGATTAGCAGCAAGGCGATTGCGAGCACTGCAGTCCACAAATTGAAAGAACGGTCTTACCTAAAAAGTGCTGTAGGGTTTTGTCGACTGTTAGTATGAAGAAGAAAAAATATATGCCGGGTGACAATGAGGACCACCAACACAGAAAAAATTCGTACGATCCTAATTAACCAGCAAGGCAAATCATGCGAGCCTTTTTACTCAATTTTTATACTCTAGGCAAAAAGGCTGGAGTCAGGCTGAATCCTGTGTTTATATACTAAACGGCCATAAACCACAACAGGTAAGACATGGCAATAAGCGCCGTCGTAGGTAGCGCACGTCTGTGTGCACCATACATTACTGCTGCCATAAACAGAAGTCAAGACCAGACGTACTTATATTTTTTTGAAGTGCTCAAGTAGGTTTGCCTACTACCTACTATGCACCAAAGTAACTATGATTTTGGACCACTTCTACTTCTACTTGACAGTTCACAGTTTTCTATGCAAATCCAGGCCTAGAATATACACTCGGACATTGCTACTTCTACTAGTGCTTGAATACCAACCATAACTACTTCGACCACCTCTGGCCAGGACAGTTTTGGTACCTATGAAGTCAGAGCCGAATGATAATCGTGAAAAAGGGGAAAAATCAGGAAAACCCCATTATAATAAGTTGCTATATAATTTACCGACTTGGCGGAATTTGTGGTAGAAAACTCAGTTACGGAACCGTGGAAACGATCACCAGGCAAGTCAAATGTTCAATGTATCAAAGTAGTTCATATCATGCTGGTTACCGATGTTATGTTAAGCAGGATGTCCATAATTCCAATGACAAATGAGTATATTTCGCCATGTTCGCAATGTAATTGAACTTGGCTCGATTCGTACGTGTCGCGATAATCTTAATCGTACCGAAATTGAGTTCGTCGGTGGCAGTGGAGGCGGCGTCAGAGTCATTTCGTTCCTTTCCCGGTTCGGTGGTTGGATGATTGTCAACAGAGGTGCTTTTCTCTTCCGGTATTATCGATGCTGTTCAGGCAGATAATGCCGTCATGATTTCGCTACAATATCACATTCTACGGAAGATGCGGCTTTCAAATCAATTCGAACATCCAATACCCTTGACATTTGACATCTCTGGCATATCTGCCATTCTACTTAATTCTTGAATATGTGTCTATGACCTCATGATCTGACCGCGGCGTCACTTCAGGATTTAAAATATTTTTATATCTTATCACTTCTACTTGCGACCCTGCACAATGCAGTCAAACGTTCTGAGGGGACGAGGAAAAAACGAATTTTTTTACGAATAGGAAGCAGAATAGAAGTAGCTTGATCAAGTAACAATAGAACAAATCTATCGGAAAAGAAGGATTTAAAACGTAAAAACGTAACAAACTGAAGGAATTTTCTGACATCACACGCACAGAATTGCAATTGAACAAAGGATCAATCAAGCTACAGGATACAAACAGAAACACAAAGCCTACTTGGAATCGAGCTCGTAGATGGTCGATTTCCGTCGTCACGAGCTTTACGATTAGGCTCCGCCACCGAAAATGCAGACTTTCCCAAATTCTCTCTGGGAATACGGGGATTTTTTGGGACGAGCAGCTGAAAAGTAAATTGAATCAGTTTGGATGAAGAGCATTAATATATGACCATTGGCATGTACAAATGACCAGCTTCACCGATTAAAGTACCCATATATGTATTGTAAGCTTGAAGGAGGTAACATGTAGACTGGTATTTGAGTGAAATCAGTCTAAATCAGTCTAGTTTAGCAGTACAAAACATTGGAACGGTCTGCGTGAAGGTTTTTCATAATATTTTGATTATACTGTCAAATTCTGAATCCCGTAGTACTACCAAAACTACGAGTTTCGCTAAAATCTTAGAAATCCAGCTCCAGCCATACTATCAAAACTACGGCTAGAATCTTAAAATTTGACTCTGATATTACTACCAAAACTATGATTTGTGGATTTGCGAATCCGGGTAAAATCTTTAAAATCTGGCTCCGGCTGTACTACCAAAACTACGACTCAGACTCCAATCCATGTTCAGCAAAAGATCTACAAAATCCAGCTCCAAATTCATGCTCTGCAGCATCAGCTGCATGATGGCAAACACAACTCACCCTGAGACACGCTCGTAAATGAAGCTTGGAATGCGGTCCAGAGTCTTTGAGGCTGAACGACTGCTCCATCGTCATGTCCGGCGCTCGCAACACGTCCTTCAATTTAACTTCCAGCTTACCAAGCACGTCGTCATCGTTACCGCCGTCGGTAACCTAAACAGCACCGCCCGTAAGATAGCGTCACGGAACGTAAAATTTGGTCAAGATACAGTAAACCATGCAACCGCTATCCACACCGAATGCATTTCTACATCTAAAAAATCGGATGCAATATTGTCAATTATATTGCGGTTGACCTATGCAGACTTTGGGCGAGATCGATAAGCATCGGTTGTCTCCGATTGGGAATCGATTGTGTACGAACTAATCGAATCTATCATAATATTGAAAATACCAATTTGAAAAACGGTAACCTAGCTAAATCTTGATTGGATATGTTGGTGCCAGGCTGGCGTGCAGCCACCCGAGGTTAAGGGGAAAAAAGGAGGAGGGACAATTTGAAAACAAACATTGTTCTCAATTCTAACAGGTTAATCGGGTTAAATCTATGTACAAATGCCAATTCAACAAGGATCATAATCTTGCTCGTGTTGACGTCTTTATAAGCATGACCATATGCCAGTCAGAGTATATTATAATATAGATTTAGATAGATTTTACTCAATTCAGTACTGATATGTGAATAATAACTTACTCACAAAGCAGGGAAAGAGAATCACCAGCAAACTTTGGTGCACTATTAGTGAATGTGGGGGCATAATCTAGTATGACAATGGTGAGATCGTTAAGACAGTGTGCGAATGCATTCAGAATAAGGGATAAGCAGATTACCCTCTCCAAAAGAACAATAAGAGATTTTAAGAGGAGGTAGAGTCAAGCTTCCTATTCTACCCCCTGTCTACACCACTGATGCCTATGATTGAAAGGACTGAGTGCTTACAGAGAACGACCAGTGAGATAGCAATGTGAACACTACTGATCTATGTGTCAGTGTGACTTCCTGGTAAAGTGTTCCAGCAATTCAACTCTACAACCAGGAAATACAATCGCCAGGGTTTCACTAATTTCCGCATGTAGTGAGGTATGAGGATGAGGCGCTATTTTTTCTCTCATAAAAGCTACAACTTGCTTAGCTTTCCGGCATTACTCTTACCACCACCAAATCAATACCAAATATTTCAAAGTCTGGAACATATTACCCCCATGAGCAAATTAGAGAATGTAGCGGTGGTGGTAAACACATATTCTATGGATTAACTGTGTACCATAGAGGTTCGATCAAATCAAAATTTAAAAAAAGCAATATAAAATGTAGTGACAATTAATGCATTGTGCATACGCTTTACTGCCTGAACAACCGAACACAAAACATGACGAATCTTGTACGTCAACGACTGCACACAAATTAGGTGGCGAATTCCGATTATCGCAACATACAAATAATTCTAAAAAAGGCATCAGACTTTTCATGCCTTCGATTCTAACACACAGTCACAATACAGGATAAAATCCGGTGATTAATTACTTCGGCACACAAATAATCTAGAATTTCAAGCCGTAGTCTGACATTTTAAACCAAAGCAATGTGCGTTCTACAAAATTGAATCGAACGATTCGGGCTGAAGATAGGACTTCCTTTGGCGTGTGTTTGAATTGGAGAAGGTATCATTTCCCAGTGCATAGCATGAAGTAAGATTCACATTTAATAATCGGTTCAAAAGACGCGGCTCTTCAGCATCTGTATGACTCTTTCGATGTTTATGTGGTAGGACTTTAGTATCAAATATTGGCAGAAAAAATGGTCTGGAATTGTTACAAATTGTATGAGTGTTATATCGACAGACCATTAGACAATAAAATTCACAGTAATTTAAAATACGATGGATTCCATCAATTTGGTAAAAAAATCAGACAAATGGCAGCCTTGATCCACAGTACTCTTCAGGGACGGAATATCCACGTCAAAATGTTCACAACTGGCATAAGTGCAGTATTTAAGGGAGAATTCATTATGTATGTGTGTGCATTGTAACAGTTGTGGTGAGCAGCTTGGAAGATTTAGTGTGCCTAATATATAATTACAATCGACAGGGCAGTCAATGGGATTCCTGCATTCAGCCCAAAACCGAATAGAAAGTTCAAGGTAAGCCACAGAACGTACACAAAACTAAAGATGCAGAGAGCGGCTTCGAGCTATGATTACAATCGACCGAAGACTTTGCACACGTTCCCAACCCGATACTCACGACACGGCGTCTTTGTCGGACGGAAATGTTGCTTTTAACTCGGCCAAAAATATTGCCAAGCGATAAATTGCTGTTGTAATTCTTGACCTAACGGTTGAAATTCAAATTTCAAAAACCAAAACTTGCCGCGACACATTCGAATTATGTGTTAGTCACCGTCAAACTAAATCTTTAATATTGAATATGACAATACAATGTTCTTTCCAACTCTCCACTAGTTGCTGACGATTACCCCTGACGAGAGTCAGCCTAAAATATTCGGGTTCATATCAATATGAATATACCATTCAATTGCATGTTGACTCATCAAATATGTCAAATATGTAATATTTTTACCAAGAATCTAGACATAAATGATGCTGACGCTTAACCCGTATGATAGTGAAGACAAATGACTCGTCACAATCACATGGTAAATGATTCAGATGTGAAACAAAACTACATATATATCCTGTAGCTCAGATGTGAATATCTTTCGACCTCGAGATCAATCTGATAATCGATAAACACCAATGGCGCACTACCCCATCACCTGCCGAACCAGCTCTGACAAATAAGATGTCAGCAAACACCGGTTCTTCGAAGGGCGGTGGGCGTGTTCATGATGTGCAAGCCTAGAATGTTCTGTAACAAATTTAGCTTCAAATGATTAAGAAACCAATCGTTGGTACGACAAGGGACCATTGACTACTGAAAAATATCTGGGCAAAAATCATAGAATGGATTGGTGGCGTTACAAGACGCGGTGCTTTTGGTAAGACTGGTGACGGTCTGGACTTTTTGCCTCGGGTTTGGGCAGCAACCAAAATTTTCAGCATGACGACTTAAACTTACCTGAAGAGAAACAGTCTCCTTTTGCAGATAAGACACCAAGGTTTGAAAGTTTTCTTCCCAGACAGGATTCGCGGATTCCTCCACAACCTACATTGAACAAAAATACAGGCTTATTGTTGGAAGTCTTCCCGAACAATAAGTAAACAATGGACAGAGCAGTTTCAGTGCCAAAAGCTTTCGATAACACCAAACTGTAAGATAACGACGATTTGCGCAATTTTAATCAAAACCAAATCAACAGAACAAAAGGATTACTACACCGTTGCACAAGTTTGTCAATTCACCGACGTAAAATCAGACGCACAAAACTACATTTATTACATTCGAGGAGACGCGGGCAACCTTCATTGCAATCACAAAGAGAAATAACCTGTTGTACTAAGAACAATCCACTATTCAACCAACAATAACTATCCGTAAAATAACTATTAACGGAAGCACAAAACGATAACATACCTTCGTTTTGAATGGGGTGTCTTGGAAATTAAATTTGACTTTCACTGCGGGACTTGGCTCGTATTTTGCGTCGAGCCCATCCTGAACGAGAAATTGTTTAGTACTGATGCAATGGCTCACAGAAGACATTATTCGAAGGTCATAAACCTTCTTCAACCAAACGGGCTAATACTAGCCAGATTTGTGATGACTTAAATATTTCAATCAACTTGAAGCCAATGTGACACTTTTGACAAATAGTTGTTATTATCGCGGAACTCGGCCGTTATATTGGTTCAAAAACAAGAGGGTTTCATTGGTTAGAGGTCATGATATGACTCAAAATACATCAATAAAGTAGAAATATTTGTGATAATGCAGAGAACTGAGTAAGAGTGGACGTATTGGTGACTAGCGTAATTCAGCAATTCGAATATTGAACGTGTAACCGTCTTTATTGCCGCATTTGCGTGGATTTGGTGAAAATCCCGTGCCTTCTTGATACCGATGACAAATATTGACTTTATTGGCCTAAATGAGAACCGATAATATCACTCTTTTCGAGATTGTCTGAAAATTATGATATAGGCAGGTGTCTAGTTATTATGCTACTGCTACTGAGATAGACCGAGAGGATGAAGAATTTGAATACCCCTGAAACATATAAATACACCAAAAGGTATATGTGAATCTAACGTTCAGTTTCTTCAATCTTTCCTAAAGTGATAAGACTGGAAGAATGACAAAGCAAATGAACTGAAAGCGAAAAAAAAACTGCACAAGAATAAACAGAACAACACAAGTGGAGAACAAAAAGTGACCCGACGCACAGTAAAAGTAAATATCTTTCCAGAGTGGATATCAGTTCGGTGATGCAACTATGCATGCAAAATGAATAGAGTGCACATGACGGAACAAACCCTCCACTGCATGTAGCAACCAAGCACAACAATTTCGTGTGTGAAGTCATTGCCAATAAATCCACTGCCAATTTGATATCCGTATGATGGGGGACAGTGGCACAGTTCAAAAAGGGGAATTCATCTGTTTATAGGACTTAATGCCCAAACTAATGCTAATAAGATTGCAAGTGTCGATACGGACAATCAAATTATTCAATTAGGATGGATGACAAGGAGCTTGGCAGTGTATCGTAAGAGTTGTGAACTACAATTCAAGCTTTAGCTTGATAATTATTTTGTTATTTTGCCATGTAAAAGTATCCCACATTACAAAATATTACTGGATGGTCACGTTGAATACATTGCAAATTGTTTCAGTAGAGACTATGAGCTGTGATATTTGACCCGGTCGTTTCAACATACGTTTCAATAATTAAGAGTGAGATAACGCACCACGGGAAGCGTGAGGAAATAAAGCATGCAAATGATAGCCGGCGCTTCCTCATTAAAAACGACACATCGATTGGGTACAGATGCCGCTAAAACAATTTCCCCAGCTGACTAACAATGTGCGAGGTAGCCAATGCTATAGAAACACCAACGCAAGTCCACCATGCTTTCCCCATCGTACAATGCAGCAGTCGATATCCTCTGGATATAAACTTCTCAAGGCATAAGAAAGACAGCACGAATGACATGCACGCGACCAGTACGATGAATCTATTTAGTTACAGACCCCGTTGAGCTTTCATAAGCCATAACGTAATAATGTCATAACGCAAAACGACATAAGCCAGAAGGCGAACAGAGTGCCTTAAGTGCTACAAAACAAATAGTCCCCATACAAGAAGAGTTATCTACACGCGACAAAGAACATGCGCGCCATGTCACCACGAATGTGCTTCAAAGATGGCAGTGTTAGTGGATATCTCACCTGCTCGGAAATGGGACTCGTCAAAGTCATGGCTTTCGAAAACTGCAAACACCCCATCAATTTGCGGTTACATATTGTGACATGAGTAATCACGGTTACAGGATGCCATACACTACCATAGTACTTTCAAAAATAATGTGGAATCACGATTCAATCACCATTTCAGGTCGATATGGATGACAAAATCAACCCATAGTACAGTGATGCAAATCAGGAAACATTAAAAGACAATTGCATCACGTACAAATGCAACAAAATTTTGTGTGCTGTATAATCTCATGTACATATGTTGACGCGTTTTGGGACATTGTGCATTATTATCAACTAGTCACTCTAGAAATAATTTATGGATGGATATGGTAGTGCTGTGCTATATGCATTGATGAATACAGTGGTAAAATCACACTGACACATTTCAAACTGATACGAGAAAGCTCGCACCAATCATGGATATTTGTAACCTGATAACCATTATGATCATGCATCGCTCCGAACGCACACAAAAAACCGCGCAAGGAAATATGCATTGGATGATTCTTGGAGATTTGTCGTAGACCGTATCCTAACCGGCACGGTAGACAAAGTCCAAAAAGAAATACCGGCCCGTTCCAAAAACGTATCAAATTCCGTCGCAATTACTGCTGGATACTTTGAGGAGACCTACGTCATGTCATTGCATACTCACCGGCAAATGTTTTGCGCTGTCGATGTAGAGATTTAAAAATGCCGCATCTAGATCGTATTTGCCTGCTTCCTCCATTGCCTGAACATAAACCGAGTGTAATATAAAGTCAGATCCAGCTCTATGATTATGGAACGGATTGATTTTGATATTAAATTGTAGAAGACTGACAAATTGGTGTAAATATCGCTGCATAACAGTTGGTTATTTAGGCCTGCTTCACACCAAAGTTAGCCGGAAAAACACAAGCAGTGCAATATTATAAACCAGGGGTTTACAACCTTTTCCGCACATGGCCCGTTAGTTTAGTAAAATGGCATTAGTATCATTGACGTTCAATGAAATACGCCAAGTTTCTACAACACAATACATTAATTCCTTGTAAGTTCACTCAAATTTAATGAGAAGGATTTTGCTGTATTTTGTCTGCAACAAATTGTATTCTAGGTGCAGTCGATGAGAGCGAGGGATGTAAATGCTTACTCACACAACTATATTGTGACGAAAGGGAGTGGTTTGATATGACAATTTTTGAAGATTTGTTGATACTACTTGGACCGTTATGTGTCTGTATAAAACATGATTTCTGATAACACCATCACGGTCCGCTACTGGACCATGAACACTACGTTGAAAAATGAAAACCCATGGTATAAGTGGAGGGCCGAAAACAATCGGAATTTGCAACATCATTTTAATCCATTATATCACAATGCCCTGGTAGAGATCCATTGTCTCAAATACCCCATTTTGTCCCATTCATTCGCTTTTTTTTCCAGGCCCCGCTCCCAGACATGACCCACCACGCGAGCCATAATATCACTTACTTGTACAGACAGGGATGGGTCGGCAGACAGCTCCATCCATTCCATCTTGATGTGAACTTCACCTTTGGCGACTTCAGACAAGGGAATCCACTGCCAAAGAAATTACAAAACTTTTCAAAAGAGAGGTACAGCGAATTTGCATTCTCATACCTCGTCCACGACTCCGTTATTGTAAATTGTTGCCATCGGTATCGACGCACTGCAATACGATAGGAATAAATCTTGTCACCGACGGGTTAAAACTGACGTGACGACATCACTTCTACTTCTACTTGAGTAGCAGCGATGACTATCTCTTGTAATACCAGTAGGGTGAGGTGGATGCTCGATCGATAGACTGTAATTGGTCGTTTTTACAACTTCCCATCTGCTCATCAGATCAAATTGTGTCTTGGGTCTCGCATTGTACGTTGCGCGTCGTGAACGGATGAAAATAGTAGAACTACACTAATTGAACATAACAAATTGATAAGAAACAACACTTTCAGATTCAGATGTAAGCAGAGGGGTTCAAAGCAGACGCCGTTGGTATTGATAGAACCAGAAGTAGCGATTTGAAAGTAAACAAGTATTCCTGGTCTAGTTTTGCCTATAAAACTAAAAAGTGTTATGCAGAAGTAGAAGCGGTATAAAATCATAAGCACTTGCGTAAGTGGTGCAAGTAAGCCAAATCTACTTCAGTACTTCGAAAAAGACAAAGCACTTTGTTACTGACCACCTTCGGCATTAAGAATATCAAATCGGCAAACGTCAGCCGTGGCCGAAAAGAAGCCAATAGGAAATCTTACGATCCCAAAAAGTCGGCCTCGTTCAAAGCTCCGTCGTCGTCGTACAGCGTCACTTCCACCTTCGAAGTGCGCAGTTCCGATACCGGACATTGAAAGCGTTCGTTCCACACAGGGTTGAGATTCTTATGGACGATTCCCGTCTGGAAATACTTGTCCCTGCCGACTGCGCAGTCAAAAAAGGTTGCCACTGAATTAGGCGTGTTGATTTTGTCATGAGAACTATTATCATAATGAAAGCTATGCATCAATGTTGTATTCCAGCACTTATGCGCATTGCGTAAAGCCTTGAAATATTAGCAAGCAGGCCTCCAACTGCCAATAGTACCAGGAATAGATAGAATAGTTCGTAGGGACATTCACACAGCTCAATTCTTAAGCTTCATCTGATAGGCTACCCTAAGCCCATGTTACACGGTTAAGTGAACGCGGTCTATTGGTGTGTGAAACGAATATACTTGTACAGCGGAAAGCCCGCTTTCACAACACCATATCAAAGACTTGGTAAGCGCTATGCTAACGGCAGCACAATCCACAGATGTGCGTGTTAAAAATTAGTCCAGCGTGCTATATTGCGTATCTCAAGGGTCGGAAAGGAGATAAAACAGGCCTCACCTTTCACGACGACATAAGGGTCACTGCCGCCACCGAAACCCAGTATCTTTTTGTCTTTTTCCAGAAGGTTTCTCGCCTCTAGCACGTGCACCCGTAGTACTCCCTAAAATCAGAGAGTTGTCCATGAAACGGATCAAAATAAGGCAAACTCGTAATTTAGGAAACACAACCTTTCAGTATTCTCTCCCAAAAGTGACTCCTATACCATTGCCTTTCAGCATTTTCCTCAAGAAGTGCCTCATACGGTCCTCATAAATCAATCCCACAATGCTAAACACCATCTCCAATGGAACAACTATGGTACCAGTAATTATGACGTCATTGGACAGGCCTATAGCGGGGTTGCCGTCGACATGGATGAACAAATAAACAGTGAAAAGGTTCATCACTTTTGCCCAGGTCCAATCATGGCTTCATTACTGAATATAAGGGCAAACTTGTCACAAATAACTACAATGTAGTTTTATAAGACACCACCCCTCAAATGAAGGACCAATCTGAGAAATAAAGATGATATGGCAACACTACCTATAACCGACCGACTATAATTTACTATGGTCAACCGATACTTCTACAGAGACATATATTGATATTTCTACAGAGACAGATGCCAGCCGGGCACTATTCCGAACTCTAATCTCACCTCCGGCATCGGAAACCGGATTCGGCTCACGTCGACGTCATCTGCCAGTTTCAAGACGTATCTCTCCGGCAGAACCATCATGGAGGACACGACGTCCGCGATGGTGGAATGGAGGACGGAATCCAAACCGGGAATGTCGAAAAAATTTCCAAGATCTGTCAGATCGAAGTCGATCGACTGGAATGCAATAATGATCTAAGTTCGACGGGAGTATTGTCGCTCGGACATCAAGAGTAGATTTGGAAGACGGTGGAATTTAAAATTATTATCAAAGACAGAAAATGTAGGCCTACAGCAGAAAAGAGTCAATCATATGATTTCTTAATTTCATACTATTTCCAGTGAATTCGCACCTGGTGGTGATGGGCTGGTGGCCCCAAATCTTCCTCCTAACCTACCCATATCCTAACCTGGATAGATTAATACAGTGGTCCACAACATATTGCTATATTGTCCCGCAGGAGGCGAACGAAGGGGCGAAAATGTTAGAACGTTCAAGCACATGTATTTATTTAATCAACCGGCAAATGGACACCGGCGCAAAATGCACATGAAGAACGGGTTATTTAGGAACTACGGCGAAAGTTGACTAAAAAATGAAAAGTCACCCTCGAACAGACTGTCCTCAGATACCCATATTTTCAGGGATCGCCACGGAAGTTGATCTTTTTCTAATCAATTTACCAGCGATCAGAGTTAGCTTAATAAATTTCCCGTTTATATGTCCTCTTTCTCGGATCCGAAAATATAGGGGGGGGGGTGATAGATATATGTCGACATTGATGAGGGGGCGACGAATTGAAAAAGGTTGGGAATCACTGCAATAATACATACTAAGTGCCAAATCCGAATGCCGATTTCACCAAGTGCTGTATATCACAATTCACGCTCATATTCTGAACTGAAACATTTCTTTTCAAATTTGGTAACACAATATTGATGCACTGCTGTAATAATAATAATAATGGTTATTATTACATTTCTAATGCCGAATACAACATGATTAATTCACCAAGTGCCGAATTTAGTGGTATATTCACGTTTGTTTGTTGCAAAATGCATGAATTCGCCACGATTAGGTACAGGGGTCAGTATTATTACACAGAGCGTGTACCGTGTAGTCAGCATAAAACTACTACATTCTTTCCAAATTATGAGCTTATTCTAAATGGCATATGGTGGAGCTTAATTACCCAAATCAATACCACTCAAATGCAGTCAACCATTCCTGGACTAAATTAGCGAAGTGTTACGAAAGCAGCTCGTGAAACGTACCAGAAGTGCAATGCAAGATCAACACAACTCTTTCAGAGGCAGTAAGATTTCACAATGTGCCGCGTACTGTGACGCCTGCACTTCATCTTGTGACTTGTGATGGGATGAAAGGAAGTTTGGACATTGTATACCCGGATATTGAAAGACATTAGTACAAACGCAAGCGGTCATCAATCAGATATGAACCCGTGGTTCAATCTGGCAAATGGCGTTACTGGGTGTCAAGCATTTTCAAAGCTACTTTACATAACTAATGAGCCAATTCTTATTAAATACAGCCGGCAATTCTAGTCACAAAAATCTACCACTCGTCCTATTTTAATGTTTCTATCACCATGACTCAATCTAGGATAGTGCATTCCTGAAACAAAGATAATGTTCGATTCATTCTATAATGGAAATCCAGTAATGAAAATTTGTCATGCATAGCTTTCAGCATGAATTAACACATCAACCATAATTTCAACACCAATGACACAGCGAGCCAATGTGTAACGGCATTGATGGTGAGCTAAAGTCAAATAAGATTTAACAGCAGGTAATAAAAAGACAGTGTCACAATGCAAATTTATATAAAACAACAGGTGAAAGTACTGATACTCAATCGAGCGACAGGAATCAAAACACTGCAACTATACCGGTACGTCCACAAAGGAGACAGTGACAGCTCCGAAGAGAGGAATTTCATTGATAAGCGGTCGAAGTTCAACACGAATCAGTCCGCGGATGGACAAGTCTTTGATTCCCACACTGAGCACATTGAGTTTGTTCAGTGTGACGCGTATGTTTGTGTCGCTCTTGTATCTAAAATCGGGAATTTAGTACTATAACGTCACACAACCATAAGGAAATCTAATGCTAAGAGACTAAGGAAAAGTAGATGGACTAACATTGACACAACCATTAGTCATTGCAAGTATGAACGACAGCTACATGCTACAAAGGGTTATCAACACCAGTCGAATCAAAATCAAAACTATAACAAAGAGAGTGTTGCTGAGATATTGGCATTGTATTAGGAAACATATTGGTAGCCTATTAGTCACAGGATACATTTTGTTATTTCTAAAGTTTACATGGGGTGAGCTATCAATATCAGGATAAGCAAGCATGAAACTCAAAATACACTTTTTACAAGTTACCTGCTACCTTTCATATATTCTATTTCCAACTCATAAGTTTTTTACGACTTGACTTGAGCAGTGTCTGCTTGTGTAATATAACAGCATAGCTTTCATTGTTAGGAATGTTATCAGTGCGCTTTCAACCAACATACGGTCATCATGTGACAGAGCATGCGAATTGCTAGGAAATGAAAATCACGGGAGCCTGACATAACGAAGACAGACGATGAATTGACAAATTTTAATTTACATCTCTTCAAGCAATGACTTTTATGCTAAAGGACAGAATATTGCAAACAGCTGCAGACCAGCAAACCAGAAGTTGCACCTAGTGTTATCTCAGCTGTCATGAACGTTTCTGAATGATCCTTACATTATTCATGGCCAGTATATGAATCAGTATTCTAGTGAATACGGCAAATTTTCAGCACAGCGTACTTCGTGTTTGGTGCACTGAGTTAGAGGCATGGTGAGGTGTAGGTAAACCCTGCTTTCACACATGAAAACTGAGAAGTTGAACATCTTTACATAGGTAGATTTTAACATGACATCATGGCCTCTACGGGCTTCTCCGTTCTGTGGAACTCTCCATTTGATTTTGCCAAATATTTTCACACAATATGCTGAGGTTTACAGAGAAAGGATTACAATGGGGAAAGTGACTGCAGTGTACCTGTACGTGTACAGCTGTAGACTATCAATTAAAATGATTATTCAAAGAAGCTGAATGGATAAGACATGCATAACTTGTGTTGACAATAAGGCTTAGTAAAACAACTATCCTGTAGCAGAGCAGAACTTTGAACCACTACCTCTATTTCTACCTTGAAGACATGGAGCCCTTTGTCCAAGATCTCATCTATTATTGCAATCTAGTATCCATCAATAATTAAGAGCTAGTCTGCTATAACCACGAAAGTGAATAGAAAAACGTGAAATCTCACGCAAGCTGCAAATCCATGACAATTTCCGAACGTCTCGTGTGCTTGCTACCGTATACTTTCACGCCGGAGAACCGCGGAGCCTTATCCCCCAGATCGAATTTTGAGAAGGAGAAACCTTTAAGCAAGTCATTCGACTGGCGAATGGAAGGCTCGATCTGAAATAGTGAAAATGTTACCACCGTTTACTTTGTGGTTTTGGTGAGAATTTCGAATATGACAACGTTACCTTCTCGAATATCAGGTTTTGTACGTAACGGCCGACGTAAGGCCACATTTGTTCGATTACCTTATTCAACCATTCCGCCTTTTCGACATCGGGGAAATAAACCTGGGAGGCAAAAAATGTAATGAGCATAACAGCATTTGGTGTTGACTTGGCTGGTTGGTGACATTAGTCAGCTAAACCTTTTTGTCCAATATAATAATATCACTAGCAACGAGCAATGGTTGTGATGGGTTGGAAGGTCTGCATGAACATGACATCCGAACTTCCAAACCAAATGTTGGATACCGAATGGATTATTATATATCTTCAAAACCCATAGATCAAAGCTTACAACCAGGCTCCGAAGTAAGTACACTTAATGGACTGTCTGCAGTGCATCAAATATCTCAATAAAAATGTCATAATTGAGTACGTACTAATCCTGCCGTTTAGTGAGTGTGTTGAGCCACATAGGATTGTACCAAGAATGCCGTGTTATTATTAACCCCACAACAGCAACTGTAGCCCAATTTTTACTCAATAGCTAGTATGTAGTATCAGTGTATGCATCACTCTTTTGACAGTCATGCTATTATTGGTAGCTACATGTAGCCAGAGTAACGATATACGAGAGAGATTTGTAACCCAACAAAGGACTCTATTTAGTCGACATTTCTAGTACAAACATCAGACCAAACAAAAAATCCACGCAACATGAAGGACAAGCGCAGACATTAGAAAATCAGGATGGACAATTACAACCACCGCACAATGTGAATAGATATCATCATGTATCGCAGAGTTTCCAAACAAAATACTTGACAACTTTCCAAGAAGTCTATTTGTCCAAGTTAAACAAATGAGATAATCCACTCCATGGAAATGCCATAGCAACCTAAGCAATAAATATCACAAGGTATTTAATTGATGAATTTATGGGTAGTGTTTGTCTATCAGATGCTCACCACATACTGCCATATCGGCAGGTTATACTAATCATATGATTGACAGCTTACTTGACTGGTAGGCCTATCTAAAACAAGTCTGAGTAAGCTTTACAACTCTACGTTGAAATACGGGCAATCATATACACTGTTTATACACCAATTTCAGCACAGTCATAAATTGTGGAAGTAGTTGTCACATAAATAAACACCATTCATACTGGGATCTGATATGATGTGCGCAAAATGTCCAGGGTCCACAAAACAACTCCAGTCAGCTTCTGCAAGGACTAGTTATTGCGATTCAATACTTCTCTGTAATGACATATTATTGTGGGAATCTCACATGATATCATGAACAATATTATTCTCTCGGGAATAACTTGCATTGGCAGCTGCCATAGGCTGGCCAAGTTGAGTTGCCAAGCGGAAAATTTTCTAACGAATCCATCACAAATGTTCTTCCTTCATCGTCTTACAGAGCGGTAACTCAGCATCTGTTTAATGTGATGATGCAAAGAATGAAGAAATCAGGTTTCATTGTGTTCAAAATATCTTTCATAATAAATTTCTTTCTGATCGGTCCACCATTTCACCGAAATTGGGAAAGAGATAGCTTTGCCCAAGCCGTTAGTTTGTGCCGTAACTTACCCACGATGGCAATTCCTTCCCGGACAATTTGTAGACGCTTTCGAGTGCCTTGAAATATTTTTGCTCATCGTCCGCAATATTGTCCAGCACCTGACAAAATGGCAATTTCAAGACCGTGGAAATGGCTGATGTGGGGAAAACAGAAATGAAGAGACAAAGGAATTGTTACACAAACCACAGAGAAATGTGGTTTCTAAGATATGAACGAGTAAGCTTGCTGCTATGCTGTAGTAAAACTACATTGACCGCGAAAATACGACAGAGCGCACTTTAGAAAATATGATGGCGTCAAAACAATTTCAAAGGTAAAATAAAACCATACAAGGAAGCATGATTTCCAAATATTTTGAAACTACAATTTGGTAGTGCTACACTCAGTAGCCAGTAGTGCAATAAAATACCGAAGGTACGGTAAGACAAAAGAAGACATTCTTTACATCAGATAGGCCTATCGCAGGCCTACTTGAACCTATATACATTGAATAGTTTTTCAAATGTAGGCTTAAAAGGCAGTTACGGTAAAGGGGAAAGCACGGTATGTCCTGTTTTTAATATTTCTAGTTGTGCAATAAGGGCAGAAAACGCATTTGCAGTATTTCTCACCTGAGAAGCAATTTTTTTCTGCTCTTGTCGATATTTGCGCCATGTATAAGTTGATACTCCTAAAAAGGTGTATGGCCAAGTAATTAAAAAGTCACAGTCATTAGGTTTTTAAATGACCGTAAATTAAAACTAACCCATTATAAGCCACAAGATACTAAATCCAAAGTATCCAAGAATCCAGATAAGGAATGCCACCCCGAAGTATGTTGCTCCAAACTGCAATTTCTTGACTGTAGCAAGCATTCTAAAAGTCGAAGTCATCACCATCACCAGAGATCATACAAATCAGTTCATGGATCCACAAAAATCCACTACGATAGCCTAAGGTCGGCTAACAGTCTTCATCAGTTACACTGATATCAATCAATGTATAATATGATGCTATGTTGAAGCTGGAAGACACTAACAACATGGTACAACATGGACAAAATATATCCATCTGAGGACATAGGAAAGGGAAAGGGCATATTATAAAAAGCAGTAAAATATTTGAAATCAGCAATAAATCACGACAACAAGCTTAATGTTTGCTGACACTGCCAGTGGGGTCACCACGTCACCTTATCACCATTTGTCATTTATAAATCCCAATTGGGGAAGACATGAGTGGAAATTGACATCCAGGGAATTAGCCTTCAGAAACGACTCGATTTTTTATTTTCTATTCATTTTTATTTTAATTTTATTTTTATTCATTTTTTTTGGGGGGGGGGTGGATTAGGTAAAAATCATGTTACCGGCCAGACCCACACCTATACTATTTTGTTTCATTTTTAGCCACGTCTCTCATCAACTCAAACCAAATAAGCCTCATTTAAGAGGTTTTATAAACAATAGACTGGAAAGACAAATAGCTACTTGTACATATGTACAATGTAGGCCTACTTGTACAATGTACTTGTACATGTACATTGTACATGTTGTACAAAATGTACGTGCTACATGCTTCAGTCTCTTCTGTACTGATTTACTGAGAGAGTGAATAGACTTTTGAGCAAATCCTATATAGCTACTGCCAGAGAGTTCTATCTGGAAACAAATTGTTATGCAATGAACGAACATCATCTCTTTTCCATGACCTAGGCCGACCTTTGAGGATGTTCCGTCACAATGCAATAACTGGGTATGCCAGATAGAATCGACAACAGCAACACCCAATTACCCATATCCAGTACCGGGCAGCCTACATTATTATTGCTGAACAGTGAACAATCTGAACTTGCTAGATTCGAGTCAAAGCAAATAGTACTTGCCTATATTCCCTGTTTAAGATGAATAAAAACACAGTGCTACACTTCAAAGCCGGCAGAAGTAATCAAAAACAATATCCCATTACAGCAACACTGTCGAAAATATAAAAGGGACCATTGAAAACCTTTTTAGTAGGTAAGCCTTACCTATCTTTGACTGCAACAGCAGCGGGGCTATCGTCTTCTGGTGTTCCCCCATCAGGAGTACCATCAAGTATAGGCTCGCGAATCGTACTTTCCAAAGTCCGATTATCGTCAGTATTTTCAGCAGCATCGGTGCGACGTCGTCTTATCTCACTCATGATTGTCGCAAATAGATATCTTCTGTGGCCGCTCAGAATGGCCTACGACGTAATTATAAATGTGCTATTCTACCATCTAGGAAAATATACAAAAACAATTAGAAAAAAACTTACAATGTAAATATAACTTGGACATTAAATTAAATTGCAATTATTACAGTATTATCGTACCATATAGAAAGCTCATGCGCAAATTGTTCTGTGGATCGAATCTACAGTTAAAGTTACAGTACCGTAAATAAAAACTAATGCTGACGGAAACAGTTTGAAAACCAACCACAAAACATAAACATAACAAAAAAGGTCGCACTACATATGCACACAGTTTTGTCACCTAAAAAGCGTTTTCAACAGGTCGCAGTACCGATCATGCCATTAGGAAGTAAAACGAAGAGTGATAGCCTGAAAAAATATTCAACAGGAAGGAATGCCATATCACGATGGAATGAGACTTCCTCTTTCCGTAACGACTTATGGATCATAAACACAGATTCAGCATGATAACTCGAAACTGATTGTAAAAGTAACCCACTACAATCAACGACACCTCTTCAAATTGAACTCACTACAGA
The DNA here is from genome assembly GCF_051294905.1 of Botryllus schlosseri. NCBI lineage: Eukaryota > Metazoa > Chordata > Ascidiacea > Stolidobranchia > Styelidae > Botryllus > Botryllus schlosseri. Next base: position 18,066,846 of record NC_137237.1, read on the forward strand.
ATTCAAAGATATGGCGAGCACACTAAAATTTTCTCGGAACGTACTCGGGACACAGTGTAACGATCGGCACAAAAGCTACAAGAAACTGAGGGACTTAACAAAGACATCTCTGATCTACCGTAAACACAAGAGCGATAATCGCATATGACTATGTCTATAATTATAAGTAAAAAAATCGGCTGCAACAAATTGTATCAAAACTTCAACAGACACCACTTAAATGCTTCAGCTACAAACAGGGATACAACATAAGTTGAAGTGTCCAATGCGGCAATCACAAATGCATCAATGCAATCAAATGGTGACAATGGCAACAGTCTGCTTAAAGATGGTGTTGCATTTGAAGTATGCAACACACTTCGAGAGGTGTCAAATTTCTTTGGATTCTACTTTCTAAACACACATCGTCTGCAGTCCCTAATTATCGTCGGATACATGATTAGAATGGACGCCCAGTTGCTTGCTGATCTATATAATCTGTCGGTAAGTAGCATCACAATGACAGTTCTTCGATGTCGTCATCTTGGATAGGAGTGGAGGCGTTAACGTGAAGCCCCGTTTTCACTTTATAATTTGAATTCACAGTACCGTTGACTTTCGACGACGTCACCACATTTTTCTCCCAGGGATATCCCGAATGAACCGGCTTCGCCCTTGGCGTGATTGTCTCCGCGTTTCTTTGCTCTGTCGTTGGTTTCTTATCGGACTTTGCTTGATCTCCGAACAATTGCGATAACAGATCCGAATCCTTGTTCGCTTTCCCGCTATTAACGTCGAACAACGGTTCATCATCGTCTGATCCGGAGCTCAAAATCGACGCTTTCTTATTGACTCCTCTAGGTTTACGGCTTTTATCTATCTTGCCGGCGGTAGGAGCGTAGCTACCGAACGAAAGATCGCTTTCAGACGTTTCCACGGGCCTTTTCACAGTCGTCGGTATTCCGAGATGTAGATTCTCGACCACCGGGTCTGTATCACTACCTAGCAACGATCGGACTCTGTCCGCCTTTGATTTCTGGGTAGTTTCGCTGCTACTCATATAAACTGAATTTCTGCTTTGCGTTGCCTCGGCCGTTGTTTGCGAATCGATCAGACTCAACGCGTCGGGAGGTGATCTCGGAGAATCGTCTTCTTGTTCGATATCGCGCATTTTCGCTAGAAGAGCCGCCTTTTTTCTCTGCTGTTCCGCCGCTAGTCTCTCCTGTTCACGCTTTTCCTCTTCCTTTCTTCTCATGTCTTCCTCTATTTTCTTCAACTTAAGATTCTCTTCTTCGGCCTTCCGCCGTAGAAAGGACTCATCGTAAGGGTCCTCGTCTCGGATCGCTTCGGCGCGAGTTTTGGATGGCTTGCGGAAAGAGTCCGGTTCGGGGCTAGATTTTTCTGCCGTTTTCTCAAACTCCAGCGAGTCTGCCACGCGATCACGAGGCGTCGGAGTATCCGACTTGAAACTTGATGTGAGGAAGGTTCTTTCTTTCACTTCCAGAACGGTTTTAGTCTCGATGCCGACTCCGTTTGCTTGGACTGCTTTTTTGTGCTCACGCCGACTAATCGGGGATGTCGACATGGGTGCCGGAGATGGTGGACGAGGGGATGGTAAACTTTGCTCTACTTGGGTTGGCTTTGATCTATTGCTTTGTTCCGGGCTACTGAACTCAATTGCTGCTGGTTTCGACTGCCTGCTTTCTTTATCGACAATTGCTAACTTCAAAGTTGTAGACGGCACCGATGTATCCCTCTGCTTTCTCGGTGTTGAGTTGATGGATGTAGATTCCATATTTCGAAGGCTGTATATATTGGTAACGCCGAGAGCTCGTTCTTTTTCTTTGAGCTTACCAACGACCGATTGGTGTTCTTCGATCATTTCGTCTAATTTCTTTTGAGTTTCTTTGTGCTTTTGACGCTCCGTTCGGATTTGTCTCTTGTAGCTATTTTCAATCAATTCGTACTTTTTCTCGAGCTCCTTCACTCTTCTTTCGGCTACACCTAGGTCGTTCTCTGTATTACTGAGCTTCCGAGCAAGATCGGACCTTTCGCCGAGGTTCTTTTCTTCAACGATTACTTTCAATTTCTTCAAGGCTTTGCTCATCTTTTTCATTTCTTGATCATTGTCTCGCAATTTTTCGTTGAGACGCTTTTCCGAGTCTTGAGCTTTTCTGAGCCGCGCTCTCAAGACTTTTTGCTCCTCAAAATTCTGCGAAATTAATCGTGGGAGATCGTTTTCGACATCTTCAAATTTTCGGAGCGCCTTGTCTTGGCGAAACTGCACCGTTTTTAATATTTTGTTCTCCTTTAGCAGATCTTCGAGGCGCTGTTCTGCTTCGCCTAGTTCATTTTGAACGTCGTTGATGCGTCTCTGCTTCGCTGAGAGCAATCTTGCGGCAACCACGTCATGACGAGGTCGGGCCCCGCGGTCTGAATAGTTCGAACGCAATCCATTACTACGTCTTGGCTTTACGTAAGTCCTACGGCCAACACTTTGGGTAGTTTTTTTACTGCTCGTCGAATGCAAATCTGAAGTGGAAGATTTGTAACTATCCAGCTCCCCTCGCCGTCTTGGCCTGTCATTACCTGTCCGCTTTCGACTAGGGGTTCTTTGCCTGCTTCGACTTTCTGTTTCGAAGTCATCAGAATAGTCTGATCGATAGGATACATCGTCATCGTCGGAGTACGCCGGCGAGCGACGCCGCTCTCGGGAAGACGATCGATCCCGATAACGTCCAACAGGAGAACGACGTCTTGGTATACTTCTGCTCATCTGGCTAAATTTTCAAACATCGAACGGGATAAAAATGCAAGAATATCTTCTCCGGTCGGCAATATGGACCAGTAAATTGTCGCAGTGATGGCGCGACGGGTGCGCAGCGTTAGTTACCAAGCAGGAATGAGAAATATTTGTTTTGATTATCACCTGGAGCATGACTACTGGCGTAAAGTATGGCTCATTACAACTGTCAGTACTTCGTACTTGGAGAGACCGAATGCGTTTTTCGACAACCTCTCAAACCAACAATATGTATGATACATGAAATTAGTCCTTTAGCAACGAAAATGGAATGAGTGTATTAGATTTCCTACCAAGTAAATTCATATTCTGTTCTGCTAATACTTCGTACTTTACAACCCATGATTGCAAGAGAACAAATGAACGGAGCAGACTACAATCTATCATTGGGTTATAATTTTCATCTGAACAAGTTACACACAATGTACAATGCGATGTAATGAACAGATAGGAGGATGCCGAACGACACGCACCAGTAGCGATCCTTTACTCTAACATCCAACTCGGCCTAGAGTGCCCGAGGTCACAGTTCTTTTCGATGTTGATCTTTTTTGAAGCCGCGGTCCTTTCTACTAGGTCTTTCCATTCCTTGTGAGTGCTTTCTTTCTTCAGGTCTTTTTTCTTGGCTTTTTCTGGACAGCGGGGGAAGAGGAGCCCAGATGAACCTCCGATGGGAATCGAACCCGCGGTCCCCCGGCCTAGTAGACACCTATCGTTACCACTACGCTATCTCCGCTTATTGCTAAGGCCATAATCAGTGGTGGCCTTACGATTAGTGGGCCCTGGGCGATGCTTCCGGGGGGCTTATAAGCAGAGGTGGTCAGTAACGAAGTACTTCTACTTTTTCGAAGTACTCAAGTAGTTTTCCACTACTTGTGGTACTTACTCCAGTAAATCTAATTTCCGCTACTTCTACTTCTACTTCGTAATTTTTTGTGATCTACTTACTTACTTCACGCTATTTTCAGTTTGTCAAGTAGAAGTAGTATAATCCTCCGATTGGACAGAGAGACTGAGGAATTTTGGTGTTGTTTTCATAGAGTACCAACATTTAATTTTCAGAAAAGTGAACTAAATCTCAGAATTTTCTTCGCGCTTCGCGCAAAGTAGATAGGGCGTGTCAAGTAGCCTATGTTTACACGAAAATATTTGTGAATAGGCTATAATTTAGGTAGCGGTAGCGAGGCTCCCTTTAGTCACACCGCATTGTCGTCCATATGAAATAGTTCATCACAGTAAATAAGACTCATCATAACATTTGAAACTACTAGTTTCACAATCCAGCATTTACCCATCACATCGTAATCTAGCAGCCTAGCACGGCGTGTCCTAATCTGGAAAAGTTGTCTCTGACTTTTTGATCATGATACATGTTTCAGCAGACCACTATTGAAGCTATCTGGACAAGAGACATGTAACACATTTTCCGCTTTTCAGAAGTGGTGTTTGTATTTCTCGTTTAGTTCGCAGTGTCATTAGTTTCAGTGCGTTTGTCTGGATCTGGAGAACCTACATGTTGAAGTTTAAAAGCAAATGTAGTATTTTCCGAAAATAAAATTACGCTATGGGATGGCATTTTTACGATCCTTTATATTTTTGAATAATGTATACTAATCTCGCTACAGCTTCTTGGTATTGCTCTTCGACTAAACTATTGGCCTTATAATATGGGTGAGGGCGCCGCACCAAGACGTTTTCTAAAACGGGGTGTTCGGGTAAACAAAGGTTAGTGTCGATAGCGATGTCTTTCGCACCCAATGATGCGTACGAATGCTCATGCTTTTGAAAATCGATACCTCATGTGATGCATCAATATGAATCAAGCTCTCTGCACCCTCCGTATAGCTCAATTTGCAGCTTTTTTCAGTCCATGTGAACGTATTATGACCGTTTTCAAAACTACTTACTTACTTGAGTAGATTTTAAGCCAAGAAATTCTACTTCTACTTCAAGTAGTTTTAGGTTGATTATAAAAAGAGTACTTCTACTCATACTTGAGTAGATTTTTGGGTCGCTACTTCTACTTCTACTTGAGTAGCCTTCAAATAGCTGGTTCGTGGTACAGAACTTGAATATAGCTTTCAATACAATATCCATTGTATAATAATATTTATTAACTCGAAGACTTTTCGGGTGCCTCTTTTCAAGAGTTAACGGCACACTAAAGGGATTTGAACAGATTTAAAAGCAAAACCAAAAAGGCAAAGTATGACGCAACAATCGAAATCACAAACCATGAAATTCGCATTGTACCAATGGCAACAATAACAAACTATGAAGTATACGGACATACGGTACTATAGTAGCAACGCAATTCGTAAATAAACAGTTACACACACGAAACACATGAACTAATGGGAAATTTGTAGGTTATAGAGAAAATCTTTTTGTCTACATAAAATAGGTTTGTTCAACTGAATAATAGTAGACTCCAGCACTTTTAGATGAAACAAAGACCTACCACGCGCAATGACAGTGAACATATTGTCATCATGGTTGCCAGTAAACTCGCCCCAAAGTAAATTCGGCCCGTCGAATTCGGCCCTCGGTCACTTCGGCCGTCGGTGAATTCGGCCCTCGGTAAATTCGGCCAGGGCCAGAGTAACAACAACAGTTACAATACCATTATCTAACCTGAACCCTAACCCTAATCCTAACCTAACCCTAATCCTAACCTAATCCTAATCCTAACCCTTACCTAATCCTAACCTAACCCTAATCCTAACCCTAATCCTAACCATAACCTAACCCTAATCCTAACGCTAATCCTAACCCTAAACCTAACCCCTTACCAAATCACTTGATAATATTATAATTATGTAATATAATACACATTATTAGTTATTAGTAGGTTTAGGGTTTGGATTAGCGTTAGGGTCAGGGTTAGGTTAGGTTAGGATTAGGTTTAGGATTAGGGTTAGGTTAGGGTTAGGTTAGAATTAGGGTTAGGGTTCAGGTTAGATAATATTATAATTATGTATTCTAATACACAATTTCACACAATGTTCTCCGAGGGCCGAATATACCGATTGAATTCGGCTGTCGGTAAATTCGGCCCCGTAAACATCGGCATATATATATACATATATATATTTATACGCATACCCTGTTCTCCAAATCACTTGATAATAATATAATTATGAAATTAATTCACATTAATAGTTGGTAATACATTTTTATAAAATATTCTCCGAGGGCAGAATTGACCGAGTAACCAGTGAATTGACCGGTGAATTCGGCCGTCGGTAAATTCGGTCCCCGTGAATATCCGCGCTATCTCCCGTGATTACGCGATCTACGCATACCCTGACATCCAAATCACTTAATAATAGTATAATTAGGCAATTAATTCATGTTAACGGTTGGTAATACATTTTAATACAATTTTCTCGGTGGGCCGAATTTACTGATGTAATGGCCGAATTTGCCTGGGCCGAATTTACTTTGGGGCGAGTTTACTGGCAACCTGTCATCATAGTGCTGTGCACAGGCGAGGTTTTCACTCAAATGCTGACCGATTGACGAAGCACATGCTTGGTAATCGTCATAGCAGTCTGTTTTGGCAGCCAATTTGCACTGACGTGTGAGCTCCGTGCGAGTATTTGCGCATGTTTTTGACCGAATCAATTTTGGGATATGCTGCTTGATACGCTCAAACAATCTTTGAGATGTACGTCCTACATACCTACTATCACAGTGGCACTTGTATTGGTGAACAACATTACTTGCATTAAAGGCAGGAAGTACATCTTTTCGAGAGTTGGGCAACATGGGTTTCGTTGTGTACACCACATGCGTGTTTACGCTGTAATAACAACGGTGAACAGCCGACTTAATGAGTTTTTCAAAACGGTTGGACACGTTACCTAGCCAAGGTAAGTGTAAAAATGCCGGGCATTTTTCTGGTCCGTATTTGGGAGCTATATCCGATTTTTTCAAAACCCTGGAGATGGAGCATTTTAATATCTGGTCTGGATAGCCATTTTTGGACAGAATCAAGTGGATATCATCCAATTCACGTGACAGTTTTTCCGGTGAACAAATGCGCAAGGCCCGATTGACAAGAGATGAAATAAGGTTTAGTTTACGCCGCTTCGGGCAGAATAAATCCCAACGGATATAATGACCAGTGAAGGTAGGTTTTCTGTACACCGACGTTAAAAACGTTTGTCCTGATCTCTCTACTAAGACGTCTAAAAAGGGAAGGGCAGCATCAGTTTCCTTTTCCACGGTAAATTGTAGAGCTGGATGGAGACAGTTCAATTTTTCGAAGAAATTATCACACTCTCGCTCATTTTTAAAGGCAACAAAGGTGTCATCGACATATCTAAAATGGAGGAGAGGTTTTGCGACGTTTTCAAACAATTTCTTTTCATGGTATCCTACGAATATATCGGCCAAACTAGGTCCCAACGGTGAACCCATCGCAATGCCATTGCATTGGCGGAACATCGTGTCATTAAAGCTAAATTCAACGCTACTAGTAGCAGTTTGCAACAATTCAAGAAATATTTCACGCGGTAGTTTCGGAGGTTCAAGCGTGCCATCATAAAGCGCGTCTGCGCAGATTTCGAAAGTTTCCGACAATGGTACGTTGGTAAAAAGACTTTTCACATCAAATGAGCTAAGAAATACATTGGACGGATTTAATTTGGCGCGTTTTAATTCGTCTACAAACGTGAACGAGTCGCGAATACAGTAGTAGCCTTCGTGACTACTTTGACCACCTCTGCTTATAAGTATGTAGTCGCAGCTTCTGGGGAGCTCCTCCTCCAGACTCCAATTTCGCCTACCAACTTAATAGACATGCAGAGACTTGATGATTGTCGGGATATGAGAATTTTATACCAAGTGCGGAGATTTGATAATTGACCCATCTGAACGGAATCATCTTCTTGATTGATACACGGATTTCTACGTCTATTCGCTACGACCCTTGAAAAAAGCGCTAAAACCAAAGAGGGTGGGCCCGTTGACCAGGGGGGGGGGGGCGGGCGACCGACCACACCACTCGCCCACCCCAAAAGCCACCACTGGCTATAATCATAGTCAAGGCTATGCTATAATCATAATCATGATGAAGGTTTTTTCATTCGCTCAAGGCATAAAATGTCCTATGCGACACATAAGACACAGTGCGATGTAATGAACGTATAGGAGGATGTCGAAAGGCAAGACGTGGCAGAGTAGTCTTGATCTGATGACTCATGACTGTCCACGTCCATACCAGGGTTGTAATGACCCGATTAATTTTGTTGAAATGCGTAAAATGATTTTGCTGGACTCGAGTAAAAGTGGGATTGACTTAATTCGGAATTTTGACCTTGTGTTTCTTTTTTCGTGGCTTCAAGATTTATCCAAACCCCCGTTAACAACAACAAATTAACAAGTTTGAATCATGGCACAAGAAAACCAATTGAATTGAATAAAAACCAAGACTGTGAGCAAACTCATTATCATCATCAGGGTCTGTCATCGATTGTCTTTTCTCCAGATCCTTCCAGACATTTTATAATTATCCGGTTGGCATGACGAAGGCGTTTCTGTTTTCTCTTGTACCTTCACGATTCTGCCGGAAATATTATGCGAAAGTCAAAAGTAAGATTTGCTGGCTCAGATATCTGCGGGTCTGCGACTCCGTCGAAAATATATATATATATTATATCGTAGAAGGAAGGAACTATGGAGGACCTAGGTAAGTTTAGCCAACATTTCTGTCTTTCGCTTACTCAATGGTTGAAACATAGTACTACAATCCCATTTTCAGTAATTTGGCTTAGCTGGCGACCCGAGTACAAAATATACAAAAACAGGTACATTTATTTATCGAAATATACTGGCTCATGTTGAAAATACTTATGATTATCTCGGTACTGTCGTATACTGGTATCGCAAGAAAGTATTGACAGACTAATCTTCCTAAGTGAAAATAGAATGAAAAACCGACGGTAAACAGTTTTGAAGTAAACGCAAAATAATGTGAAAAGTTTATTGATTGCTTCCTTAATCCTTAGATCTCTTACTTGCTTTGACAATCCCCTTGTCTAAGGACCCAGTCTTTAAAATGTTATTTCTTGACAGTATTGAGGCGAGCATAGATGGTTACGTTACCGTGGCACCAGAGCAGAATTGGTGGCAGGCAACGTCACATGATAACTTTCCGTTAAAATATTATTCTATGCAAGAAACCTTTCTGTCATGCGCTATTTATTGCTGAAAACAACCACTGTTTCCAGTCCGGCCGTACCGTACTGTCTTCCCAGGTTGGAATCCCGGTCTGCTTTGCGCAATATAGGCTACTTGGTGTAGCATGACGGTTCCCAGTGTCACACAGTGTGCACTAGATAGTAGACACGGATTCCATACTGGCCGTCTTCCATATTGATATTGCATATGCGATCACAATCAGATGGCCTAATCTTAGCTTAATTTTTCAAATCAAAACAATTTGTATATTTAGCAAATAGTGATTCAGAAAAAAAATGAAACAGGAATACCCTTGCTATATGTGCGATTATTAGGGTAAAACGTCTGTGTGGTAATATTTTTAAAATGAACTTGTATTTAATTTTGATCATTTGTGAAGCATAGAAACGAGTGAGTGACTGATGACTATCTTCATTGAAATGATGAGCCTATTTTTTAATGGTTTTCGTTAGTGTGCCGTTACATATATTTCATGGTCTTTTAACTGTGTTTGAAGCATAAGAATAGCATTTGATGCAGTTTCTTTCAACCATTTGCACAGCATGCCCAATTACCCTGAGTGAAAATTGTAAGATATTGTGCTGTGTGAAGTTCCCAATCACTATCACCCATTGTTAGACTTGTAACTTCTTGATATATCATTGACATTTTCAAATTACTAACATATTTCTAATACCTTGAATATTCACCACAGTAGAAATATATATGATATTATGGGACTAGAAATGATGAACCATCGGGTTTTTCTCCATGCATCGTGTTGCATATCGAGTGTGTTTATATGTGAGGCAAGAAAATTGCCATTGATCACAGTCTCTCAGTCATAGCGTTGCATCAATCAAACTCGTATGAAATTGAATTTATTTGACAAACATTATTGGTGCTTTTACTGTTGAATATTGGTTGATGAGTATATGGAAATTAAATGTTTTACAGTAACTATTATAGTGCTCTTCAAACTGATAGTTTTGAACGGTCTGCTGCAATATTTATTTTTTTGATAGTAGTCCTATGCCTCAATTACTCTGACTGAATTTAACTCTACCCCTCATTTGTGTTGTTATTGTATTTAACACAAGCTACCCTGATGTTTGAACTGGAACTGTATTCTGAAGGATAAGACTTGTTAGGTCAGGATCTCTGCAAGAATGGAATATATGGAGTATACCCTAGAAATATTTTTATGGTAGCCTTCACACGATTATATGTAACTCATTCGTTGAGGAAAATTAGTTATCCGTATCGCCCCATCAATTTACTTGGCCTATTGAGAAAAGAACTGTGTCCTTTATCAGTATAATGAAATGCCCTCCCAAATCGTTTGATGTGCAATGATTTCCGTGTGATAAAATAGAAGTATCGAGACGCAATATTTTGAATGAGAGGAAGCGTGTGCCAATAATACATTGCCCAATATGAATAGCCTTCCTGGTCCCTTTACAACGACCTAGTGTGATGCTGTATGTTAAAAGTCTGCCACTAATTTTACTGTCGAGTTCATTTGATCTTTTCCTGCACCATTTGAAGCTATGGCACTGGTTTTTATCTATATCCAGTCTAATTTTAGTAACTACAGAGCCATATATTTATCATCACTGCATTTTGTCAAAGAAAATTTCATCTTTGAATATTACATATTTGAACTAACGTAAAATATGAATCAATGAATGTAATATGATACCAGTAAGTGACTGGTGATTGTTAACATTATATCTGTATTATATTTGTAATCCTACTACATAAAGAAAAAAGTAAGGTGTGCGGTGCCAGAAAATCAGACACCGTATTGATGTTATCAAAAGCAATGTATATATAAATCCCCAGCAAGACCAGTGCTGGGATCTACACCTTCGAACGCAAAGTCATTTCCAGTCATTGTAATTTTGGCTGAACTAGAGTCAAACTAATTGTCAAAATGACTCTCAAGCCTTGAGCCATCTCAAATATTCTGATCTTGAGAGTTAATTTCAAGTCACCAAATATTTTCAGTTCCAGTCGTTTCAGTAAATAAGCAGATGAATGCATATAGGCTAAATCGCATCAAACTTTTTACCATGCTGACTGCTGAGAGTGAGAGTGCTGCTCTTAGCTGTATGCTAAATGCTATGGGCGCCTAATTTAATATAAGACACAGTTATTGACTAGACGTGCTGAAGGAGGCATTGTTAACCTTATAGGAGAGGATAATAATGTAGGAGCGTGTAGAGAAATTTCTTACTTTAGCAAACAATTGTTCATTTAGTTGTCAATTCCACGAAAATGGGCCAGAATGAAACAACATTTGAATTTAGTAAACCATAACTATTTATTGATCAATCATGCAAATGAATTTTAACTTCATTTATGCATTTGGGACTATCTACGAAATTCATGCAGACCCTCTGTTGACTTGAATTCAACGACGGACATCTTAAACTGCGACAAGAATATCGTTATAACAAAACTATGGCAATTATTGGGGTGCATAAATCCTATTTGCAATCCTGCACGTGACCCAAGCTGGATTCATGCATGTATGATACAGTTAAACACATATATTCTACTGTGTGGATTATCGGTTAAATTTAATGATATTATAATGCTTGTAATGGCTATTATATGGGCATCCCCCGAAGCTGTTTTATATCTTCCGTAACGTCACTGCTAATGGAATTAATCATCTTGAAAACGAATAAGGAAATAGAATCCAGTGTATAAAAGATTAATATTGATGAAGTGGTCACTTCTCAATGTGGATGAAAGGTTCAGAATGCTTTCAGTGGTGAAATATTTGACGACCTTCAAATTGATGTGAAAATTCGACTCTCAAGTAACAAATCAGGTTCAAATTTCTCTTACGTCAAGTCAAGTTTATGCAAAGACTCAAACCACACCAATTTATTCGGAAAAGGTCCAAGCACCAAGTATGTAAAGAGCTTCAAATACCACAACACCTGCCCGTGCTGTGCAGTAGGGCTCTTCAAAAATGACTTTTTCTCTCAAATCGCAATGGCTACTTGACTTGATAAAATGGTTAGGTTACCTAATTTAAGCCTACACACCAAATTTGGTACAATTCCAGCCAGTAGCCGCATTGCTACAGGAGAAGAAAGTTTTTATTAATTATATAAAAATAAATTTGAAAATTTTCTGTTCACCCTGTGAAAGTATCAGGTTGTCTATCGAAACGTTGTTCACTAAATTTGGTTCAATTCCAACCAGTGGAAGCGGAGTTATCGCCGTCGAAAAATTTGGTTTATGAACAAAATAGTATTTACGGTGACCAATTCTTTAATTATTTATTATAATGATGCCCACCGTGACAACCTAACACTTTCATGGGGTGAACAGAAAATTTTCAAATTTTTTGTTATTTATTTTTACATAAATAATGAAAACTTTCTTCTCCTGTAACAATGCGGCTACTGGTTGGAATTGAACCAAATTTGGTGCATAGGGTTAAATTAGGTAACCTAACAATTTTATCAAGTAGCCAGTGCGATTTGAGAAAAATAGTCATTTCTGAAGAGCCCTACTGTGCAGCACGACCTGACAGACATGCAGCCTTTAAGCGAAGCGGCCATTATAGCGAAATATGTGTACTGTTCACAAGAGTGTGTGTTGTATATGCGTATTGCTATTGTACATATTATTCACAGTACAGTTATACCCTATTTGTTGAACCAAACAAAGCTTCAGGGTCCCTGCAGAGAGCAAGCATTTTTCCAACAAGAGAGGCATATCGTCAATATGCATGATGACATTATTGTCAGTGATAGTTTCAATCATTCTCAAGTTTCAATCATTAATTCTGCCAAAGTGGTACGAAGAGACGTGGTTTCGGTCGTGGTTACGTAGCAACGTGCTCATCCGTACTACTGAATGTACCACCACAAACTTTCGCGTGTACTGCACGCAGGATACTCGCGACCGGTCTCGCAATCGAATATCTTTCGCCTTCGATTACGTTCGCCCGCGCTATTTCAGGAATGTAAATTAAATATTACGCGATATTGAAATCCTCTTTTAGCGCCACTCGAGTCGATCCCGATAATACCGGTATGGCCGGTATGGGTATCCAATTTTGAGTCCATCGCGCACTTGGCGTGCGCTTCGATGAATCATTTTTCGCTGGGTCCGGCTCGAATCGCGTATTTGTGGGTTGAAGCCGTGTCTTTTCAGCGTCGCTTCTTGCCCGTTATCTCCACACCGATCTACATACTGATATCGGTACGTGCGCGGCTTATCGGATATAGGACGCGTTGTTAATGCGTCGCTGCCGCATCCCGTCGCTTGCAGGTTTTCTGCTGGCTGTTTTGGTTGCAAACATGTCTTCGCGCCGGCATGGGAATTCGATTTGAAACCGGGTAGCAGCGGTACGTTGCGAATTGTCGGATTCGCGAATGCTACCGATACGGACCACCCAATTTCTAGAGAAAAATGACCTGCTATCTCAGAAAACGCGCCAACTCTGCAGAAAAATAATGGCAGCGTTTCTTTCGCAACGCTCAACCCTGTCGTTTTTACGTAAATATCTCTCCGTCTCGTGAACAATATCATCGGCATCTGCCGTGGTTAATACCCGACTCGCGTTGCAACGTATTGATTCAAGATTACCGGACCACGACTGACCTATCGATCTCGCTTCCCATGACATGCCGCCCTATTTCTTGTCGCATTCTTTTTCTATACTATCTTCTTTACCTTCATTCAGTGTGCATGCCTCCTCTTTACATCGCCTAGGCCAAGGTGGGTGTCAGATTCCATAGACGACCTAGTCGCTTCGACATCTTCCTTTCTTTCATTGTATCGCATTTTTGTGGTGTATTGAACTGATAAAATTGCTAATAAACCAATGATGATGATGATGATGATTCGATGCCAAAACATTTGCGTACAAGACCGGTAGTTTTGTTTCTCGTGAGTAAAGACCTAATCGGTCTCATTAAATTCTAATGTTGCGCGCATTGCTGTCATTCTAATTGTATTCATCGCCGTTTGGAGGGGAAGCCGAAGTATACTGGCAAGTTGGTAGTTGCAGGTTTAGCCAGACGAATATTCTACAGTAGATCCGTTTATGAAAGAGGGATTTGACCTCGCCGTTCGTAAAGATTGAAAAAAATCCCGGCATGCTCGACATATGCAAGAAATGGTAGCGCCGGTTAATCTCGTAGCGCTGTCAAATCGTGAAGTATGTTTGACATTTTTTCGATTCGTTTCTGCGAAATTCGCCATTCGCTATTTCGTTGCGGCGCGTCGGTAAAGTAAGACACCGTGTCGTTATCACTTTATCTCCAAAGCTACCGAGCACTTCACAAGAATTTGACGCGGGCGAGGAAATATCGTGTTTTGGCGCCACGCTTGGCTTAATTCGCGGTATTTAAAATTTATCCTCGGCGGCCTGCCTGCAAATTCTTTACGCGTCCCCGTGTAGCTTGTCTGTAGTAATGTGAAATCATTGTAGCACTTGAAGACGCGGTTTGTCACATTCACGCTGCGTCGGAAATAGGGAAATAGTCATGCATTTCATGTATTGAAATGAGACCTATATACGCGTCGGCCAAGGCGGTCGCGAGCCTCCGCCGCCGTGTGTCATCCATAAAAGGCGAATTAGCAGTTGCCTTTTCCGTGCATCGTTGATCGTCTGTATACACCTCTGTATGATTTTCGCTAGTGGCTAATTGACGATGCTCTCCCGTGCTTTGGCGAGTACTGGCGTGGTACGTGCTGACTGCTGATATCCGCGATCGGGTTTTTGCGATTGATGGTACGGAATTTATACTCGACTGTTTTTGTGATGTGCGGACCAACGGAATCGCCTAATTGCAATGGCATTGCGTGGTTTGAGAAAGCTGGGAATGGCTAATTTGGATTCTGTTGGGAGCGTAATTGGTGATTGCGCGTGTTGCCGTGTTATTCATCAATGCATTTCCTGAAGTGTGATTTTATATCTGCCACATCAATACGTGCGATTCCGTGTGTTATAGCCTTCTCGTAGCTGGCTTCAGGCCGACGTGAAGCGTTCAAAGTAGTGCATTGCCAGTACTAATAAGTCACATTGTGAGCTAGATGCGCTTGTAACGTGTTTTTGATGTAATTCCTGATTTGATGCTTTGTGAAATAGTGATATCTATTAGTGCAGACAGACAGATAGAGCCGACCTATTTAAGTTGCGCCCTTCAACTGCTTGTTACTACATTATTAAATGCTTCATATTCTTGACAAAATGCACTCATGTTGGATGAAATATTAATGAAGAGCCTACTGCATTAAAATACATTCTACATGCATATAAAAGCAATCACACTATGACAGGGTTGTAATTTTTTACGGTTTATTTGATATTGCATGCTGTTTCTTTTAAACAGATGCTCTATTGCAAGACTTAGAGGCAACGATACCTCAACCAAGCATCCAGACACCAACAAGTCCAGTTATAGCAGAAAAATCGGTAAGGAGAATTGCTAATTGCTTAAATTCCAATCATTTTTGTTGTCTGGTGAGAGAATACCAGTGTATTAAATATATCATTAACACCAGCCATCGACTTCCTATACACAATTCCTTATTAGTATCTGTTGAATTTTTTGCTGATGCGTTTCTGGGCTATTTCTACTATGACCGAGAAATTGTTGAGCGGATTGTTATTGCCACAGGGGTTTCATAGGCATATGTACTATTAATCTAGCCCTTGAATTTGATTGATGCTGTAGCCTGTGTCATGATTGTGGAATGTTTTTCGCTTTGTCCCAATTACTCCCTCGGGTTATCTGATTTTTCTGCTGTAAGAAAACAATGTTATTCAATAGTGGCTGGAAATACGATGGATGAAGAAATTGAGAACAAATTTGGCGATGTTAAGAGGATGATTCTCATGCTTCAGTCAGTGTGACGAGATTAAATCTTATTATGTAATCTTGTATTTGAAATCGTTATTCTGGTAGCTAGAATGTCACGGCGGTGTGGCATGCTAATGTGCCGTCCAAGGGGAGGTTCTAGAATCTCAACCTGATCTGGAGACTCCGTCTCTTGAAGTAAGGCGTATTTCTATCGCAATGAGCTTGATCGCCTAGCCAGATTTTTGAAGGAGTGTGGATGTGGAAGGTGGATGTCAGTTACTATTCACAAACTCTTTCCTTGTTTAGTTGAGTAAACAATTCACATATTTAAGTAAAAGGGAGAAAAGATCGTTACAGCTATAATTTGTATCCATGTGTGGCAGTTAACACTCTTACATGCTATAGAATATGAAAAAAAAAATTGTACAACCAACATATCAGACATAGTTTGATGCCACCAGACAGTTCGTTAATTAAACAACCGTCAAAAGTCATTTAACTTTTAATAGTGATTGTATTTAAATACGGTTGTAGACACGAAACTAATGAACAGGCAGTTTGTATTTTATACTTGTCGCGCCTGGGCAGTTAGCAATCAGACTTCTGTTTGCAGACTTTCAGATTCACAAAATGTTTCCTAGATGGAAATGTTGTGTGTGGCGAGTTGAGTTAGAATTTTATTTATGCTGACATTGACACGAGAGCACATTCGAACGATATTTGAGTAAAATGTATATTTTTAACTTCAACATATTTTTGAAACCAAATCAGTTCAAAGATGATATTAAAATAGTCGTGCTGATGGCATGCAAATGATTTGTCACTGTCGATTTATATGAAGTGATTGATTGATTTGATTGGTTTTTAGATTGCTTATTCACAAGGTTTTTCTGCATAAGTTATGTGTGGGCTGTGTTAATCATTGTGACGCGAGGAAGAGATGTTTGTGTTTGTATAAGTAATAGAGGTTTGTGTGGTTGTTGCGGAAGTCAGTGATTCAGAAAACACTTTAGAATGCTGGTACTGTTACAATACTCATAAGGTGGGCAAGCAAGCTACTCCATGGCGTCTCTTTCTGTGTAGCCTATCTGGTGCGGTTAAGTCAAGACAGTTTACCAGTATTGCACTTGGTGTTGGGTTAGGTTGTGATCGAATTGACTTTACCTGTACTTCGGAGGGATTGGTTTCAATTCATAAGTAGCCTGTTTGATAGCGTCATCCTCCGCCTTTTTGTAGATTTTGTCAGGCTTCAAAAGGCGGTCATGTCATAGGTTTGCGTAGCTGTCGCTTGGAATGATGGATTTGCTGAGGAGAACGGCATCTTTGAATTCAGGAAGTATATTCTCCAAACGGGGTTATAAAATGCATCACACTGCCCAAAAAACAATTGAGTTCATTGCAAAACGCATCGATTCAACCAGCAAACTTGTCATGACCTTTTTCAGAGGACTACGGTATCGAATCATAGCTCGTCTGGAATCAATGATCAACACAGTAACACGCCGGCAATGACATCGCTACTGACTAGTAATTTATCGGAACTTGACGATCTACTCAATGACTTGCGGGAAGTACAGCCCGCTCAAGGTAACGCTGTGTTTTTGTTTGAGTCAATATTTGTGGCCGTAAAAATTCCTCGATTGTTTGATATCGAATACTCTGGATTAAAATCGACTGTCTGTTTTTATCTTGTTTGGCGTTTCATCGATATACAAATATTTGACGGCTACAAGGATAACCAAATAAACTTCAAAAGCTATCTGGTACTAGCCACCTAAACCATTTGACATGAAGACTTGGTTGCACCGACTCAAAGCAGATCTTTCATTTAGACTACTTGTTACATCTATATATAAACTACACTGCTACGTTTGTCACCACCTCTGGCACCGGGATGCTATGTTGCGAAAGAAAAATATAGACTGTTGCTACTTCACATGTGGCCGAGCTGCTCTTCGTGAATTCCCAATTTGATCCGTCTGTCAAGACTCCTGGTGTTGGTACTGTTGTTTGGTGATTGATCAAACCACGAAACTGCTGGAGGGCTGGAGCCCATCCCATATCGCTCTACTAAATGCCATTTTAAAAATTGTTCTAGTGAAGTGTTCCATATTCTCCGTTTAGGTTTAGTGCATTTATGGATTGTTGTACGACATACTGTTTTACTCCTTTCAGCCGAATATGAACCGCCTAAGAAGACGGAAGAAAGTATTGACGATTTACTAATGAAACTGCAAAGTACAACACCGTCAACTAATGAGTATGTCACATATTGACATAGATCATCGGTCGGTATCGTTACCGTCTTGCTCTTTTCAACAGGAGCAGCGCTCCCTTGCCGCAGTCGTCCGCCACAAAGGAATTAGATGATCTGCTGGAATCACTCGGCGGTTTACAAATGCAGGAGGGAAGGGTGAGGATAGGCCTATGCAATTTTCAGTATTTATTTGGCGGGGTCGCAGCAGACTCAAAACACATTTATGAAGGGCCATTTAGCATTCCCCCCTGTTCCTTGACTTGAGTTGAATCGAGTGCTTCATTACTGATGACTTGGGAGATTTTTCAAAGTCGAAATTTTTTTGCCACCTGCATTTCGTTTGTATCGTAAATGTTTGCACTGTCGGTGAACTTATCATTTGACATTTCACAGCTTTTAGCCTACTTTATAGGCCTACCTTTGTAAACGTCCCATTATCTGCTCTTTGCAAATCATAAACGGCCAAATGAAACAAATAGGTTGACATGGTGTTATGCTGAACGTTCAGCAATATCCTAACTGAAGCAAGACTGCGTGGGCATTGGTTTTTATATCCAGAAGGGCGTGATGAAAAGTTGTGATGTTGAAACCATTGTCAGAATGAAGCAACAAGCTGTGTCACCAGCAGTGTACGCATAACTTCAGTGTTCCCAGCCAACAACTGCTGCTTTTGAACATTCTTTCTCCATTCTTGGCAAGCTACTTAGTAAGGACAGACACTTTCTACCTGAGAATTTAGGAAAGTATCTTTCGTTGTACTACAACAAATTTTAATTATTTCTACCACAATGTGTGATGTAAATACTGGAATTCTTCATAAGTCCAGATTTCGTTAAAATAAAGTTTTTTCATGTAAAAATAAGTCAGTTTTTAAGTCAAATAAGTTTTTTCAGGCCAAACCACTTCATAAGGACAGACAGTTCGAACCAGAAATGAAGTTAAGTGGTACAATTCTAAAATTATGTGGGAAAACACCTAATTTGCATACGCTGGGTCAAATTTGGTCAAAATATATATTTTTAAGGTAAAAAAAAAATGTCAAAATTTCGATTTTTTAGGTCAAAATCTTTCCATTTTTTTTGTCAAAATAATTCGTCTTACTGATTAGTAATATTTCGTGGGTTAGTACTTTGAAATTTATTTTTTACCTGTACTTTTATATCAACTTTTAAACTTTTCATTCAGTGTGAATGCCTCCTTTTAACATCGTCTAGGTCAAGTTGGTAACTAAGTCGTTTCGACACCTTCCTATCTTTCATTGTATCGCAGTCTTGCGGTATATTGAAATGATGAGATTTTTAGCAATAAATCGAGTTGAATAAATACTTTTGGATCCACTACGTCATACAAAGCAACAACAGTTAGGCCATGCCTCGCTACTTTGGTCATGAATTTGGTAATAAACAGGTAGTTGACACTTGACATTCTTCACATTCCTTGTAGTGAAATTTGCAAATCCTTTTCATCGAACGTAGCGCTCGCGACTCATTTCAGCAATCAGGTGCAAGTGACAAAAGCGATCCCCCTTATGCAAAACCGGAAAAATCCAAGTCCAAGCCTACGTCGCCGTCAGCGTCAACCGCACCGCACATGCCTTCAGCGACGCCTGTAGCTCAAACTGCGGTGATATCTTCCGGTAGAGTACCGCTGACGTTCGTTTGGAAATACAACCGCGCGTGTTAATAATGCGTCGTTTCCTGCAGGAATCGACTTGGACGATATCTTAGGTCAACTCAACACCGACATGAGCAAGCAAGGCATTTCTGCCGCCTCGAAAGGAAATTGCGCCGCTTGCAATAAGCCGGTTATGGGAGAGGTGTGTACTTCGTACTTCATGCTATGCATTTAAGGCTGCCGATTGCAAGCATCTTTTGTCCTTCCGTTTGGTATCTTGACAGCCAACCGATTGACACGATATTGATTTATCGTCATGAGTGATGGTGGCGGCGTTATTAATCTTTTCGAGTGCGCTATATATTTTTAGAGGGCTTTTCGTTCAGATTTTACAAATTAGTGGTGATCCGTGATCATTGTATTGGACCGACCATGCTATCGGCTACACGCTATGGTACATTACCTACACTATCTTCATAGGATTAGCAAATGATTTATGCTTCTTGGATAAATATGATGCATTATGATGAATGATGGAGTGGTGATGGGCGCTCCTCTGGGTCCAATGCTGACAAACATATTTGTTGGATATTATGAAATATGAAGACATCCTATTCAAGAAAACCGACAGATCTTTGATCTAAAACCGATATTATCACAATACATTTGCCATCGTGTGTGACAAAAACGATTGCAATGATTTTCATCTACAACTAAATCAATTGCATCAGTCTTGATTTCACGGTGGAGAACGAAATCAATAGCTCGCTGGCTTTTCCAGATGTCTAGGCCTAGGAATCCCCAATTCAACATATCTGTGTTCCATAAATCAACGTTAGGACAGGACAGCCCAAAATCATTACCGTGTGTCGGGAAACTGTGTTCTTTCAAAAATTTTGGACACCACGACACTTGACTATATTAGTATATTACACTGGTCAACGAAATGAAAAAAAAAAAAATTTAGCCATAACATCTGAGAGCCGATTTTGGGGTTTTTGAGGTTGCTGATTACGAATATCACATTAGTTTTGTCCGATTGGCTCTTTTTCAGGAGATATTTATACCCCTAAAAAGCCCAAAATTACTGTATTCACCCTTAAATATTTCACTTAGTAGGAAGAAAATCGTAGTTTTTTCCAATTTTATATTGCGCAAAATTAACTAATTGACTATGAAGAACCCTCATGTTATTCTCAATCATTCTATCAATATTAACATGACATGATGCGAAATATTTGTTTGTCTTAAAAGCAGATTGTCAAGCCTAAAAATTGTACTTTTGCACAACGGAAATACATATTACAATTGTGATTTAAAATATATCAATAATATTGTATTCCAACTGATTATTTCAAATTTACAGTAGGTAGTTGACGTAAAACTGATTGAAATAATGCCATGTTATTTGAGTATCTAGGTAAATACTTGTGCACATGACTGGAGTTTATTTATGTACATGATATCCGTGAAAATCTTCAAATATGATAAATCTATTACCCCTAAATATAGTGATGTTGCTATATTTTGATTTGAAAGAGTCTTCTGTGTGTAAAAATAACAAGTAGATTGATTTTCTAAACTTTATTGTACGACTGAGCCGATTTTATATCTAGTCATCACCGCGAAAATCATCACTCGGTGTGTAGATTCTTCGACGCATTGGTTTGCAATAGATACAATCTAATTCCTATCAGGTGACCACGGCGCTGGGGAAAGTTTGGCATCCGGAACACTTTGTGTGCGCCGTGTGCGACGAGGAAATCGGCGTGAATACTTTTTTCGAAAGGGACTCAAAACCCTACTGCGAGAAGTGTTACCATAACCTGTTTTCGCCAAGCTGCGCCTACTGCAACCAGCCAGTACTCGGGGTAAGTCTCGGACCGGCCAGTCGGTAATGGTATTAGTACCTCTTCACAGTAATTATAGATGTTGTTGGTGGTGGAACAGCAACATATGAATTTACTCGGGAATGCATTGTTTGACTTTTGGGCGTTCATTTATGGAATTTCCATCGATTGCCTTTGGTAAACTGTAAGACAACGTAGGCCTTGTCAGCAAAAGATTATATCTACCCTGCTTGTCTCTAGTGGCGGGGTTCTGTCATTGTGTCCATCCGTTCGAGCCGCTGCCTCCTAATGTTCAAACCTCGTGAATTAGCTTGGAAGGCTTCATGACGATATCAAATTACTCCTCCTTAACTGATGTCAGCGGCAAATAGTAGCCTGGGTGGAATTTTACAAGCCGGGTACAGGGGATGGTCATATTTCTTACGATATTCTGAACGATACCCGCATAACATTGTAGCGGTTTCATGTTGTTTAACCATTTGCTATTGCACACATAGTTCTTCAGCTTCATGTGCAAACTTCTTTTCCCGAACGATGGTGAGCTTCACTAAATCAGACAGTAGAACTTATATCGAGCGCTAGAATCATTTTCATAGAGCTAGTAAGCTCTTACTGACTCTTCCAACGGAACTTCATACGTTAAGTGCGATAATCATTCCGACAGCTTGAAAATCTAGTCCACTGTTGGAAGGTTCAGTCAAAAATTCTTAGACTTTGTGAATAATCCAGATTAATATATCGAGCATATAGAGCAAGGGTCTCAACCCGCGGCCCACGTGGCAGGCCTGAATTGCTACACGCTAAATCACATTTTTACGCCGGGTGTGGAATGTCATTCTTCAAGGTCACGTCAAGTTAGTCCTACTTGCCTACTTCAAAAGACGTTAAATACATTTATTATTGATGCTGTGGCATGCGGCGTCATCAAAAACTAGGAAATTGACCCGCGAGCAAATTTGAATTTCAGACCCCTGATATCGAGCTAACTTGATAGGGCTTTGCTAAATTGTACGATAGAACTTGTAAATATTGTGGATATATTGAGCACAAGATTCATTTTGTGATAGAGCTCTTACGGGGGTTGTTTAGTATAAACAGACATGGAGTATTTGGTTGTATTAAGTTCCTAGTTATAAACAAACATGTATGCCCTCCTATATTTACTAAGAATATTAAAGGATGACTAGGATCTGTGGAGAGAGGTAGCATGGTTATCTAGTTTGGTAAAACTTGTATATGTTAACTGCAATATTCATTATAATAGCTTTAAAACTAGTGCATCCTAGGAAGCTCAGTCACAAATTCCTTCAGTTTGCGAGTATTTTAAAGTCAAACCATTGAATATGCAAGTAACATGATCGTACAAATCCCACTCCACTTCGAATCGGGACACAAGTAGCCACGGTATAGCAACCATTTCAATTGTTAGAGGCAGCCTCCTAACAAGCAAAACCAGTGCTAGTCCCAAGCCTGGGTGAATGGGTAGGGTTGCGGATTGCTGATCCAACACCGCCTAATTTCCGCATTTTCTCAGCAATGCGTGACGGCTCTCAACAAGACCTGGCACCCGGAGCATTTCTTCTGCGCCCAGTGCGGAAACTTCTTCGGTGACGAAGGCTTCCACGAGTACGAGGGACGGGCATACTGCCGAAAGGATTACTACAACATGTTTGCTCCCAAGTGTGGCGGATGCGGCAAGCCGATCCTGTCAAACTATATATCCGCGCTCAATCATCAGTGGCATCCAGAGTGTTTCGTCTGCCGGGTAAGGCTCTTGCTTGTGTGTTGGCTTGGCGAGGTGAATTTGGTAGTGTCTGGGATAGCGGTTTTCAACCTTTTAGACCTCTCGGCCTGGTAAAACTTTCAAACAAATGTTGCGGGCTGACCAAAGTATGCAACTCAAATTTATGTTGAAACTTTTTTAAAGCTGCCTCTTGATATTTATACGAAGTTCTGTTAAAAGACTTGATTGTAATTGTAACTATCATTTGAAAGAATTGTGACTTTGCTGTTTGCTGTAGCCTCTTATTATATGTCCAAGTGTTGCTTAATAGCACTGCCGGAATTTATGAAGTTTGTTTAAAATTCACATATAACGGAATGAGTCACAGGCTACTGTTAAGCAATTCAGTACAACATTTGCACACCCAGAGCAGACCATGTACTCTACACCACGACACCATACAGAAAAATACGTTAAACTTTTAAATCCTGGGTCAACAACTTTTTTGTTCTGCTGACAGGTTTCAAACTTTTTATCCTGAACCTGCCTTCAACCACACAGATGTTCAACATTAAAATTTTATTGCAGCTCATAAACTATTATGTGACAAAAGGGTGCACAGCACAGTAAGGCAATAACAGGCACGTTTTGACAAGAGAGATTGACTTTATTATATTTTCAGTTTTATCAGTGATCTTGACCACTAATTTTGAACCTTCCCTCAACTTGCAGAAATATACAACCCCACGTAAACCGGCACAGGTTGCTGACCACTGCTTTAATTGTAAACGTCAAGCCTTAAACTCTGTCTACTCCTTGGACAGCTGATGGCTGCTTAATATTGAACCCTATCATCTGTGAAGCTGGAAATGTCCCATAAAGCTGTAAACTTGAATGTCTGTTGCAGTCTCGTTCTAAAGGCGGGTGTAGTCAGTAGTAAGTTTCACGTGGACGTGGTTCTTTTAAATTTTATATTGCGGTCGCCGGTGAGTCTCGATGAGTAGATTGAGTATGTTTTAGGTTGCGTCTCTGATCACGTCCGTTTGCGGTGAATTTAGGGTAGCATAAGATACGCTCCACACCACAGCCACCACTCGAAAAATAAGCGACAGCTCAACCAAATCTCGACCTTTCACAGGAGTGCTTTGCTCCATTTACAAACGGGAGCTTTTTCGAACTCGACGGAAAGCCGTATTGTGAGACCCATTACCATCTGCTGCGCGGCTCCTTGTGCTCTGGCTGTCAGAAGCCGATAACAGGTATGTCTTGTCAGCGTCTTTTGTGTAGCTCACCCACGTCTGTCCTGGTCGTATTCTGCAGATGCGGTTCTTGTAGTCGTGGTTGGCACTCCCGTAAATTTGTAAATTTTTAGTCAGGTAGGAATAGCGATTTCCAAGGTATGTCAGAACAAGTGGAAGTAGGAATGACCGTCTGGAAAGTACTCCAGTAGTTTCGAAATGTAGATTCGGTCAAGGGGTCACATACTTATAGCACTCAATTGGAGTTGATTACTTTTTAGTGGAATTGGAAGCAGTGTTAAAACATAACCCCTTGTGCAGGTAGGCATGTATGTCACTTCGTTTTTAGGACGATGCATTACCGCGATGGGAAAGAAATTCCACCCGGAGCACTTTGTGTGCGCCTTCTGCCTCAAGCAGCTGAACAAAGGCACGTTTAAGGAACAGAACGGAAAGCCCTACTGCCATCCGTGCTTCCAAAAGCTCTTCAGCAACATGGTTCTCGGGTAGTCGGCGTCGAGTTGTAGTAGAATGTCGTTGCGAACGTGCCGGACGAAGGAACGCGCTCAAGCTGTTCATTTTTGTCGCCAAATGAAGTTTACGGCGTGCGGCACGGGCTGCTCAGGCTCTAAAAGTAGTCAAGACTTTTATGTTATCGACCTGCATCAGAATGGCATCGTGTTCCCATCGGAAAATGGTCGCGTTATTGCAATGAAATCAGTGTCTTTCCCTTGTAGGGTTTTTCTTGTATTTTTTGAATAGTTTGCATCGCTCTGCACTGCGTCGCGTCGGGAAACAGTCGACTTTTTGTATGACCTGGCGAACGCTGACGAGTAGACGCTAAGTTCCGGCAGTAGCGCATAGTATGATATGATTTGAACAGACACACTTGTTATCCCGATTATGAGCTTTTTTGTATCATCCTGATTGCATTTTTATTAAGAGAGTTAATACCGAAAATCAGCGCTTTTATCCGTCTTGCATACAGTACATTCCATGATCGGCCTTTCTCCGAATGCAGAACGCTTATGATGCGCTCTTCGGGGACGCGGTGTGTAAAAAGAAACGGCTTGTGCGTGTTTTGTACTGACGCGGGCCAGTGATTATTGATTTAGCAGGTGATCGTAATCAAATATGTATCCGCAATGAAATAGATCGAATCAATGGTGCCGATTCCACCTCAACTTGGGGGGATATTAGTGGGCCCAAAGTCCGATACCGAGCTCGGTTTAGTAACTTTTTGCTACTGCTCGTGTTTTTATGGAAGTGAAAGAAATTCGATACCAAACAAAATTTGGTTCATTCCATTATAAATGGGGAGATGACAACGCTAATTATATAATACAACATACATATTCAGGCTTCGCAATTTCAACAAGATCAATTCCTATTCTGAAATGGAACTAATGATTACTTCGCATTTGTACATGGCATATTAGCTTTATTGTAGACGCGTAAATGTATATTCTACATGGTTAATTTTGAACGTAATGCATTCTGTAATTTTATGCGATGCGGATGATCTATTTTTCAATTGTATGATTTTAACACTCATATCGGTGAATTGATTAAATGCTGAAAATTAGTACTTGTCTCCTGAAACGATGTTCAAAGCGGGTTTAAAGGTCTGACCGAGCGAGATAGTGTAATGGTGATGCGTCCGGCTTCTTGATCGGTAGGTCGTAGGTTCGATCCCCGGCCGGCTCAGAGCAAAGACTCGGAAACTGGTATCCACAGCTATCCTGCTAGGCGTTCAGCATCCACGGGCAGCTTGGAGGAGAGAAAAAACGGCAGTGCATGCTCGATGACCTTACGCCACGGTCGTATCGCATCTCCGTCGTCAAAGCATCTCGATGGTGCGGGCGAAAAAGCATATCTTATCTCCTTCTCTCGCAGTCTACAGGTTGACTTTTTTTGACAGATAAAGTATAAACCAGGCACCGAAATCGCAAGAAGCGCAAAGAAATTCAACAAATATTACATATTAACACAGGGGTGGGCAATTATTTTCTTCCACGGGCCAAATGAGAAGTAGAAAATACGTTGGCGGGCCGAGTGGAAAATTTTAGCTATATTCTCCAGCGCCTTTTGATTTTGCATCTAAATTACATCGTTAGTAAATGTTGCTCAGTGAATATGCTGATGTTTAGTAATGAGAAACTGACGGATAATTGAAAAATATCTATTTACCGTCATGATTGGAAGCAACGTTAAACATGATACATTTTTAACTCTCTTTAAACCCCTGTCCACGTTCTTCTATTAAGACTCCAAAACAGTGGTTCTCAAGCTTTTTTAGGCACGCCTTCCTTTATGAGAATGAAACATTTCGCGCTCCCCATATCAAGATATTAGAAAATATTAAATAGTATAACCAGAAAGCTAGCAATACTAACGGATAGTTTGATGGCATGGAAGGTTCTGGCTGTTAATGAGAGAATTCAGAAATATGAAAGTCGCCGAATACATATAGCCAAAACGAAACGCAAGAGATAAATCACGCGTAGCGCGGAAAAATGTTTCATTAAACGTCGGCTTCGCGCCACCCTTCTGATGCTTTAACGCCCCTCAGTTCGAGAACCACTGCACTGAAATGTATATGCAATAGTACAAAGCTTGTTTTCGTGGTCGCTACCTTCCGAGCAGTGTGCACTGTGCACTGTGCAGCTTAAAAAGCCCTTATGTAGAGTAAAGCTTGCAGTTTTTCTGAACTTCGTCCTCTCTTGACTGAGAGTTTCGTGTTTTTGTCATAAGATCGACTTTACTTAGTGTCCTTAATCTTATCGACATGCTCCGCAAAAACTAAAACGACGGGTTTACCCCTGACTCCAGTATACAAATATTTAGTGCTCTAGTCTAAACCTAAACCTTCTTTGAATTTCAGTTTTAGGCTTTCTTTTTTGGCATGCCCGTTAATCCTTTATGGGTGATACATATGATGAGTCGTATAGTAATCGCGAGCACTGATTGATTTGCTTTACGAATTAGGGATTCGGAAGCGTTTTACGAATTAGGGATTTAGAAACGTATCACGTAACAATTTTAAACGCATGCCGTATAATGCACAATGTGGCATTGTCACAGTGACAATGGCAAGGAAGAAGGTTTGAACTATTTCTAAATAATTATTTTTTGTGACTTCAATTGCTAGTCATAATTTGCCACATTTCCTTTATTTTGAATCTGGATTACGCATGCGAGGTAAGTAGTCAGCGTAATCGTGGCATATTATTGAACAGGTTTCAAAGTATACGAATTTACTGTTCATTTGATACCGACTATGGTTTTAGTAATTCAAAAAGCAAGTTTCATGTTTTGAATTACAAGCAACCTTTGGTGCCGTAACGACCCGAGTTCTACCCCTTGCGTGACAGGTTACAGAAACTTCGAAATTTGAATCTTCAGTGATGGTATTTGCAACTATCCTCGTGCTAGTAGAATGATGATTGTTTCGTGACAGAAAGTAGAAGGACAATTTAACGTCATTTTTCCCGCGCGTCGAGGACGTGCTGATGCACAATGCCGCTGGCTACACCCGTTTTCGTACCATACTTTCGAACCATTACAGTGCGCAAACATAAATTCACTGCGGCTGGTGCGGAACAAAGTTATTGGTAAAGCTACAAGTAGTCGTAAGTCAAACGACTTTTTACAATTGCTTCGCAACTACAAAAGTTGGGAGCCACTTCACTTGAATTTCCTATAAGGTATATTTGAATCATCCCGTGCGTACCATCCCACAGATTGAAAATCACTGCTGTATGAGATTCGTGGCCAGCTAATAAGTCTCATGCTGTCAGCCAACCATCTTCAGCCACCAGTGTAACATTGAAGCGGTGGTGTGTGTAAACATGAGACACGTCAATGCAAACAAAACTGCCGGCAGTCCTAATCGAGTATCGACAACAATTGATCAGAGAAATTTCAGAAAATTGCTTGGTTCGACATCACCCAGAATGGGTAGCGATTTTTAGAACAGGCAGATGTTCAGAAGATTTTTCGTTGAGTTCACGTCAGTGGCTTACGTGACTGCATACTGAGTGTGCACTGTGCAGTGCATATAGAGGCATTCATATATTGAAGATACACATCAAATTAGCATGGTAGTTTTCAAGATTAAGACGGTAAAGATACAGGGGTATAGAGAACGGGCGGACACTATGTTTTCACCGCAATCATTAAGCAGCTGTTATCGCTCATGCTCATTGCTCAATGCTCACTAAATTATTGCTCAGCCTCAGTAGGGTCTGTATCAGGCCTCAGGGGTGGTGCGAAAGTTCTGTTCACATTCGTGTTCGGTATGAGGACCTCGATATTTCACAGATTTGAGTTCTCAATATGTAAGCCGACCTAGCATGATTCTCCGCAATGAGCATTTTTTGAACTAGGATAAGCCTTTCAAGGCAAACCAGCCTCATGCGCCTGCCGCATATCAAAAATCTTAGCCGCGCGAGATTTCATGTTGCCATGCAGGCTTCTTGATTATTGAGTACCTTTCCCTCAAGAAATAATACGCATGATTTATCGAAATGGGCATTTCGGCGTCGTCCGTTACCGCGCCGCGACGCACCCAGACATAATGAAGTTGTAGGCCCTTTAACACGCGACTCCGAGGAGTGTTCCAAAACGAACAGTTCGATATCTGTACTAGGCTTACCATACGTCCTCTTTTAAGAGGATTTGTCCTCTTTTTTGACTTTTTTGAAAGTGTCCTCGGAGCAGTGGCGTAGCAGCCATCTGGCGGTTCTGGCTCTGCGCCAGGGGCGGCAGGCTCCAAGGGGGCGGCAAAATGAGGCTGCACAGTGAGAGAGATGCCTGCATCATCGTGATGCTTTGACGACGGAGATGCGATAAGGACTTTATAGTAAGGTCATCTAGTCTGCACCCCGTTTTTTTCTCCTCCGTGATTGCTGGGCGTCTAGCGGGATAACCGCGGATACCAGTTTTCGAGTCTTCGGTCTGACCCGGCCGGGGATCAGGCCCACAACCTACCAATCAAGAAGCCGGACGCATCACCATTACACTATCTCGCGCGGCGTGTAGACAGCCGGCTAAAAGAAGAGTGCTTGGTAGTCCTATAGCTGGCGTCCCGTCAGCTAAAATTTAATTAAACAGGTCTCAATCGAAAGCTAGTGTCGCACTGATTCCGAAAACACGAAATAATATGGTAACATGGCGAAGGAATCACTCCGAAATAGCCGTCACGGCCGATTGTTCGGAGAGTTCGCAGAAAAAGGAGAATGTCTGGCGAATAAAACAGAAGATGCTGGCCTCAGTGTTGTTGAAGAATTTAGACGATGCATGTTTCAAGCATAGGACAGATTTAAACTTGAAGCTGAAACTAGGTTTACCGGCATTCACCACTTAAATGATATATTTGGATTTTTGAATTCCCACGCGCTGCTGCAAAGCGAAAGTCACAATTTATTCACCAGCGCTTTTAGAAGCACTTATGACGACGAGGTGGACTTTTTGGCGTTAGCTGCGAAAATTGTCATGCCTTATACCTCGAATTAGGGGTCATATAAAGCAGAAGATTGCTAGCTTTTCGTACAAACCAATATGAGGCCTCTAGGACAGGGGTTCTCAACCTGGGGGACGCGCCCCCGTTGGGGGTGCGTGAAAGCATCTTAAGGGGGCGCGAAGAATCGGTCAAATGATTTTTTTTCGCGCTATGCGCGATTTATTTCCAATTCACGCGTGTTTCTCTTTATATAGACCCAGTTTCTTATTTTTAAATTCTCTCATCAACAGTCATACCCTTCCATGCCATCAAACAATCTGTTAGGGTTGCTAGCATCCCGGTTGGATCTTGTAATATGACGATACGAGGGCGCGGAATTTTTCGCTATCCTAAAGGGGGGCGTGTCTAAAAAAAGTTGCGAACCACTGCTCTGGGACGAACACAAATTAAGTTATAATCATATGAAGTTGTTCAACTTGAGATTTTAAAAGGGTTAAGAGGCTGGTGCGGAGCAGTGAAACCACGTTTGATCGTAGTGCAACAACGTTTGATGTTTTACAGTGGTTGTTTAATGCAAAGCTACTTGATTCGACACCGTATTTATGCTCGTGTCTGAAACTTTATCTGAACATTGGTGTTTCAACTGCGAGCTGTGTGAGGAGCTTCTCAAAGCTCAAACTGATTAAGTCTTATATATTTAGTTCTATCATGAATAATGATCGGCTATCAGCTCCATCCATTCTGTCTATAGAAAGAGACTACGTTCAAAAACTTGAATTTGAGGATATTATCGCTGCTTTTGCTTTGAGGCGGCCATTAATTTTCTATTTGTACAATACATTCGTTCGCTATTTCTTGTTTTTATTATTTTTGGCGTCATTAACGTCGAGACGGTGAGGCTGAGAAGCGGCATATTATTTGTAATCATTCCTATTGACAAGATTACTTGAACATCAATCTATGTCGAAATTTGATGCGGTCTACCTAGGGGGGCGGCATTTTCAAGAGAGCCAGGGGCGGCAGCACATGCTGCTACGCCAGTGCCTCGGAGGACGCCCTTTTGTCCTCTTTTTTGAGATTTTGTCCTCTTTTTTGAAAATTTAGGTCAGATTTAGAGGAAATCGCGAATGATATGCCGTAAATTAGCGCAGAAGTGAAGCTCCGGCGGGTATTTCGGAGGGAAAAGTGGTGATTTAAGCCCTGAGCGAAAAGAATCCCTTTTTTTTTTCAAGTCATCCACCTGGCAATGTAGAGGGAAAAACGTTATTTTGAGCTCTGAGTGGAAGTGATGACCTTTTATTTTTATTTTTTTAGTCAACCGATCACGAAGTGGGAAAAATTTACCGGTTTTTGAGAATTCTTCTCCAGTTTTGCATGTCTGAAATTTCTGAAAAAGTGTCCTCTTTTTACATTTCCAAAATATGGTAAGCCTAATCTATACAGATATGTTTAATAGGGCTCTTCAAAAATGACTTTTTTTCTCAAATCGTATTGGCTGCTTGATAAAATTGTTAGGTTACCTAATTTCAGCCTACACACAAAATTTGGTTCAATTCCAGCCAGTAACCGCTTTGCTACATGAGAAGAAAGTTTCTATTTATTATCTAAAAATAAATAATAAAAAATTTGAAAATTTTCTATTCACCCCATGAAAGTGTTAGGCTGACTATAGAAACGATCCTCACCGAATTTGGTTCAATTCCAACCAGTGGAAGCGGAGTTATTGCCGTCGAAAAATTTTGATTTGAATATAATAGTATTTACGGTGACCGATTCTTTGTTTATTTATTATAGTTGTGCTCACCGTAAATACTATTTTATTCAAATCAAAATTTTTAGTAAGTACATTAATAACTGATCTGAATAAAGTTTGTCGCCATTCGCCACACGACATTTCAATCTCCCAGAAAATAGGTAAATCCAATCCAAATCCAAATCCGTTCTGAAAAAAATGTCTAATCCAAATCCAATCCAAATCCGACAAAATTTCACAAATCCTGTTTTTTCAAAACCTAATCCTAATCCATGCTCATGCTCATCTCTGCCTCCTGTATAGCTTTGACAGCTAGGCTAATGAACAGGCTGAAGTATAGAACGCCATAAATGACGCGAAATCTGTAATGTAGACGTTCGAACGGGTCATTCGGGAGTAGGGCTGGAAAATGACCTTCTTTTTACTCAACTATATTTGTAAATACTATTTATGAATCTAATAAGTAACACTCCCATTATTCGATTTACGGATAAATCTCCCAAACTATTCCCTCTTTTCCATACATCTAACGCAATATGACTATTGGTTATCAACCTTTTGCAAGCCGTGACAGGATTATTATGAACAGATTGCTCAATGCCCATTGCTCAATGACATAGATGCGACTGGCGAGGCGCTAGAAGAGAGGTGTCATGGATTACATACGCCAACGCCAAGTAATGCCGAGTAACTGAGAATATGCTGTAGTTCGTCCGTATGAATAGGGCTGGGCACAATGATTCGAGCAATCCAACCTGAATCGAGTAATAATTGTAATGATTCGGGTAGTGAGCAATGTTCCCTTTAGGCTGCGCACGTGCGCAATTGCGCAATGCGCAGTGGTGACACGGTCTCGGCGCACAGAAAATCTAAGCTGCGCACAAAACAATCCGAACTGATGACCTTTTTTTAGTCGTTACGCACTGTTGTCCAAGGGACCGAGCAGTGAGTTGGTGAGTGCGCGCAGACTCGTGAAGAATTAGAGCAACTCAAATTGTGTCGCGGGCCGGATTCAAACCATCTCATCGCTCGCAGGCCGGACCATTCAAATGATTGAAATTCAATACCCTTGTTTTTTGCTTGAATACTCAATTATTAAGCCTACACAATAATATATTACATTATAACGGATCGTAGGGTTCTACTCTAGCTACACCTTCATTAGCGAACAATGGAATCAGCAAAATTAAGAATATGGCTGGTTACATATGGTAATATCATAGTGTCCTATATCGTGTGGACACAAGCAAATCACACGGCTCAGTGAAATTGGTCCACGTCACACTTTCCATTTGGTCAAAGACAATTTTACGGCCATTTTTGACCGGCTTTCTGAGCGCTAAATTCGATACTACGGGTATCAATGGAAAGCTGCTGCCGTACCGATTAAAAGTGTGGCGTAGACCAATTTCACTGATCAGTGAGATTTGCTTGTGTCCACACTATATAGGACACTAGGGTAATGTAAAGTGCGAAAAGAGTAGTGATATACCTCATGTGTATGCGTTATGAGGAATACGTAAGATATATTGAAGCTGGTTCATTACTATTATATCGCGATTCGGGTTTCTCCGTGTGCAGCGGTTCTCTGTTAAGTCATAAGCGAAATTGGGTGTGCGTCCACAGATATTTGAATTATATTTTTGTGTAACAATTATATTCTCCATGTAACCTGCAAATACCGGTTTCTCGCTATGGCGGTTTCACTGCTGTGAATAACTACTTTTTGGCCCATTTTCCGTAAAACTCGGAATTGAGTGTGCATCATTTTGCTTTCTCGTAATTGGACGTTAATGACGGCTCTTCCTTGCTGATGCTGACTAGAATAGGGTTGCCATACGTCCGGAATTTCACTGAAAAATCTGCGTCCGGGAGTAATTTCTAAAATACGCCTAAATGTCCGGAATTTTGAAGGCTTGAAGCAGGCTCAAAAGTTTATCGTAAATCAACATAAACAATATTATTTTCAAGCAGATTTATGCTATTCAAAGTTGTTCTTCGCGCCGCGCGCGAGTTAATGCAACGTATAATGATATTAGTATGGGCACCAGACACCACCCTCTCCAAAAAATGCAATCAAAAGTAATATAAATAACCATCATTTACTGAAATAAGTCTGATTGGAATCGCAATTATAAGCTAACGGTATATTCCTAGAGCTGGTTAAGGCCGATTGGATGCTTCAATCACAGACAGTGGTTCCAAATCTTGGGGTCGTTCGCCTTTATCTTGGGATCGCGATGATGTTGAGCTTTGTCACGGAACATTTTCAAGTGGGAAATGAGGTCGCGACCATGAAAGGTTGGAAATCACCGGATGTGCAACCTGCTGGTGTATTTATACTTATAGCCTAATATATGGAAGAATCAATGTTATTGACAGAATTCATACATAAAATTTAACAGCCAAATGTACACAGTAAGTGCCCAACAAGTTACATTGACTATCCTATGATGGGCCCAAGATCAGAGCTTTTTTATGCGGAAGGGGGGGGGGGGGGGAGAAAAAATGTTGTTTCGGATCTGATTAAAACACATATACAGATAGCCGCACCGACCTAACAGTATAGCAGGACTGCCAAACACAATTCTGAAAGGCCAGACACGACTCGCCAGATGATTTCATGCGGCCCGTGGAGGAATCTATTGCAGACCCTAGCAAGTAGCAATCACCAGAGCTCACATTACAGATGGCCCAATTCATAACCTATGTTCCACTGCATTCCTGTATAGTGTATACAGTCGATGGACGATGCTTTGCCAGTGTGACGTCATATTGACGGTCAATGAGTTACACCTCATTTTAAAATCCGCTAGTGGGCGCTAAAGAGTATCCGGAATTTGCTTCACAAAAATATTGTAACCATAGACTAGAAGGAAACCACAACACCACAGTAGGATGCTCATAATGTGACCTATGAATAATTGAACATATACTCGACATTTTCTATCTTGAGGGATTATTTGATGATAATATTTCGGGCAAAAATCTCAACATTTGTAAGAAATGTACTGGATAATACACTATACTGCCATTTTTCAAAATAGCTTCGCGGGCCGGATGCGGCGAGCCGGCCGTATGTTTGACACCCCTGAATTAGAGGGAACATTGGTAGTGAGGATGTTTTCGAATAGACCTGCTGAAATTACACGATCGTAGTCACTGTATAAGAGTTAATTTATCAACGAGAATTATACGATACGATATAACGACCGTAAAGCAGCTTCGGTCGGAGAGAGGAATTGAAGTTTCCAACCAGCTGGTTCTCCGTATGGAATTAGATCATCTGTAATTGCGAATACACTTCGCAGTCATTCCTTGCTTCCCAGGTATCATAAAACACGGTCGACATGAACGCTGCAGCTACAAGTTTGATGTTGACTTGGCTTACTGATCGATTAAATAATTCATGCTGACTTAAAGAGAATATTTATATGTGTATTTATATATAGTGTTGATTGGTTTTTGGCTTTCGCCGCCCTAGGTGGGAAGCGCTAACTGGTGTGCGGTCAATACCGAGAATGCTATTACCGAGAAGGACAATACCGAGAATGGACATTAGCGAGAATGGACGCCACCGAGAATGGACATTACCGAGAATGCAATATATGCAATGCAGGCATGTTATGCATATGAACAGGTCGTGTGTGTACATCACGGCGTTTCCACATTCGGTATCGATTCTCAGGTATAAATTTCTCGACAACGTCTGTTAATGATAGATTCTTGGTATTGGCAATTTCTCGGTAATGTCCATTCTCGGTAATGACCGTTCTCGGTAATCTCCATTCTCGGTAATGTCCGTTTTCGGTAATGTCCATTCTCGGTAATAGCATTCTCGGTAATGTCCATCTCGGTAATAGCATTCTCGGTAATAGCATGGATCCGCGCTAACTGTGTTAATTTCTCTGGATGAAGCTATATAATCGATTGTGACGACATACAGGAATGGTAGCGTATTTTCATATTGGAAATATAAATATTGTAATTCGCGAATCTCATCCCTATATTCAATATCTATTAGGCTGCTTCTCGTTGCTCATATCTTTTCGTGGTGTTCTTATGGAAAATATTGCAATTTGGTGCAGCATGACAAATTCCTCAGTGTTGCGACGAAATCCACTCCGAAATTTATCTTCTTCTATGATGTTGAAAGTTTAAGTCTGGATGTCTTTCATCGGCTGCCACCATTTACGACAGTAAGGAAAACCGACCTGGAAGCATATATATTTCAAATCAAAACACAACAAGATTGTGATATAATGATTCCGCGATAATCTCATAAATAGTTTTAACCGTGTGAATATGGCAAACGTGCACTAAATTTTCGAAAGCCCCATCTCAATCAGCTCTGTCTGTAAATCTGATAACGTGATGGTCTGAGAGAGGATAAAAATGAATAGTAATGTAGGAATGAAACATATAGGCCTATATCGAAATGCTTGAAAATCGTTTTCGCTTCACGTGACGATCTTACATTACATCAATTCCCTCGATTTTGGCACGGATAACAATAGGTATATAAGTAAGTCTCACGTTTGCCGTTACCTATTTCTATCGTTCTTGAATCAGGTAATATAAGACTTAGTTCGCGATAGGGAAGGGGTGTGTATGTTTTTGCGAACCATATGGATAAAGAGTAGTGAGGAAATTGCCCGGAGTAAAAGCCAGTCTGGGGAAGTCTGAGAGGACGACTTGCTTTAACGTGGTGTTAAGGCTCTCGACAAAGATCGTGAAAAATCAATACCGTGATTCCCAAACTCGTGCGTCCTGGTGCTCGCCATTCGTCCAAGTAACCTCACACCCAGGGCCGTAACAGCACTTCGTCAGGCCCCCCCCCAAAACGTTGGCCGTGGGCCCCCCATAGGGTGATAAGCCTAACTTCTGGGGGGCCGTTTGGTGAATCAGCTTTTCCCGCCTAGACGCGCGAAGCGCGAATAATTTCAGTAAATCATGATTGAATCAGGCAATATGATCGGGAATTACATATATATATTGCTATCAATTTTGATCCTCTCCCTGCTCACGTAATCAGATTTACCGGTAGAGCTGAGCGAGGTATGTTTTAAAACGTAGGACCGCCCAATAATAATTAGACAACTTCGGGCGTATACCCATTGGCAGGAACGAAACAGCACTTCGTCAGCCTCGCCACCCCACAAAAACTTGGGTTTGGGGGTCTCATAGGGTGATAAACCGACCCCTCATCACAGTGTTCGCTTTTGCCACGAAATTAGCTGCATTGTTTAGTGAGCCAGCTCGAAGCGCGAAAATTTTCGATAATTCATGATACAATCGGTCGATAAGATCGGGAATTGCTAATATATTGCTATCAATATCTTGTCCTCTCTGCTCACGTTATCAGATTTACCTGAAACTGTAGGGCCCGTAAATAATAATTAAACATCTTCGGACGGACCCGTTGGTATGACTTCGTTACATGATTTTATTTCGTGACCTCCTGTCTGCTATATCAAAAATATAGAATCGCTCAAACGTACTAAACTAAAAGACGCACACGATTTCAAATTGGTATTTCTTCACAGGCATATATTTTTTTCCTGCTGGATGGTATTTGTCTTCTGAGGTTCAGATTGCCAAGACAGGAAGCAACATATGGCGCCAGTCATTTAGGCGCCTATGGACAATTAAACCTATTATTTTGTATATATAACGAAGTTTTCGGTCTGCGTAAGGGCAGTCTGTTTCGGCCAAGCTTTTCGTGCTGCCGATCGTTCTGGCACACTTCTTGGAGTCGCATGTAATAAGTCCTAAATCGTTATACATCTTGGTGCGTAGTGGCGTATTAATGGCCAACGCCGATATGTCCATTTCTATAAATCTTGCGTGTTTTTTCTTGGGGGAAGAGTACCAAATAATCAAGATATTTGGCAACTTTAAATCGCGCGCAGCGCGAAAAATTTTGGAAAATATTGCATAAATTTTCAAAAAATACTCTATAATTTATGCTAATTCACGAAATAATTTGGGGCCCCCTTCGAGCTCGGGCCCCCCCCAATTGGGGGGTTTGGGGTGCGGCAGTTACGGTGCTGCTCACACCAATATCTACCAGTGTCGCCAGCTTCAACTCGATCAATTGTCAATTCCTCTTCTGCAAAATTGCACGGAATTATACCAATTTCAGTTGCAAGAGAAATGGCATTGACTCATTAGTTACCGTTGTACGATATTCTGTCTTTGCGACTGCCAGAGCGCCGGGTGTGGTACTGTGTAGGTCCGGACATTAACTTCTGCTCTATTATTGTTTCGAAATGATTTGCCCATTCGTTTGTCGGTCCCTTGAGCCAAGCCACTCCGTCACACCAGCGACATCTAGATAGAAATATTCACTGGCTAAAGATAAAATGTTCATGTTGTAGCCTTCGCCGTCGTAAGGGGATCAACGGCCAACACCATTCATGAAAATTAAAATTAATTCGGGTGTTAGCACCATTTTGGAACTAGGAGAAGTGGCCACTTGGCAGTAATGAAGGACTTACAATTTTTCAGCGTATAGTGGAGGTTGTGGCTACTTGAACCACATACACTCAAGTCCATGGTAATATTTTTAGACTACTGCTGCTACTAACTAGGCCTACTTCAACCGTGTTTCAAGCAAAACGACGAACTTTTCGCTTCCGAAATTATTTCAACTATAGAAAGTAGTTTTGGAGATAATATATCTGTATTATTTGTGATAATGAAATCATTACCACAGCCGAGCGATATAGATATTAGGCCAAACACGACATTCGAAATATATGAACTAAGCGGGTGAGGAAAGTATGAAGCAATATCTAAATCAGTGGTTCTCGACCTTTTTGGCTTCGCGGTCCCCTTTTCGACCGTCACGGACCCCCTCAAGTTTTACTTCAAATTTGACTCAATTATGGTGCGACCGTCATCTGTCTTGTGTAAATATGAACTGTGGGCTTGTGACAACAGCAACTAAATAACTTTTCTTGGAAAATAATATCATACAATTTCTGTAGAATTAGGGTAGACTTTTAATATTTCAAAGCTAATTTTGCAGCTGTATTTTTTTCCACAAACCCCAACAAAGCGTCTCTAAACAGCAATATGTTTGTATCAGTAGCCTAAGCACAATTGGATATTTCATGTCAGACGATTATTCTGATGATGTGATTAATGAGGTTTCAGCAGTTGTGGAGGAAAACTGCCTCATGCTTTCCCCAATTAAAAAAAGGTTATCAATCATTTTGCAAATTTAGAGGTCCCGTGGACCCCCTGAAATTGCTTCGCAGGCCCCTAGGCAATTCCAGCAATTCCACATTTAAGCCAGCTTCAAAGCTGTGTTATAGTGTCATACAAACTTCACGTAATTCCGGCCATATGGCGCACTAATATTAAGTTGGTAATAACAGATGCGAAATTGGGTTTGGGGGGGGGCTACGATTACATACTTGTAGACCCCCGGAAAGTCTTGCCCAGCCCCCTAATCGTAGGGCCACCACTGCATATACCTTTTCGAAGTGCACTGTATAGTTTTTGCTTAACTACTCTAATTCAATTGACTGTATTTGAAGACTTGAACGACGTGCTTTGTACATTTAGATCGAGATTCCTCCGCGTAGGAAGTAGACTAGTAGACTTTGGATAGACTTACGTCACTTCTATCAGTACAATTGCTAGAAAAATTGGATATGAGTTTGAAATTGCAGCTGTGTTCTAGGGTACGCTATCAGGCATAAACACATCGTCTGGGAAGGCATATATATTTCATTACCTGCATTGTAAGGTAACTGAATTTCCAGCGG
The DNA here is from genome assembly GCF_051294905.1 of Botryllus schlosseri. NCBI lineage: Eukaryota > Metazoa > Chordata > Ascidiacea > Stolidobranchia > Styelidae > Botryllus > Botryllus schlosseri. The sequence goes on from NC_137237.1 coordinate 18,106,330, forward strand.
TAATCGATTCGACACCTGTCGACATCAGTAATCGGTCGCTATTTTCATCTAGATCCCAACTGCTAGCTGTCGATTTTAAGGTAATCGATACTGCATCCATCCCGTATTCCGCATCCTCCCCAGTTTGCACTACACACCAATACTTTCCGATATCACCTTCGTGAAACTTGCATAAATTTTGGAAAAGATGTTCACATGAAGGCAGTGAAAACTGTATTTAAAGGGGATATATAGGCTACCCCTACCTTTTTCAGTTTCATGTCATTGTCGCCAGTTCCTGTCACCACTAACCGCTTGGCAAATTGTTTATCAAACACTTTGAAATCTGCATAATGGGTTCCGTGTGAAGTGAGGGAGACGGTGTAGGAAGCGATCCGCGAAGCAGACATAAGTCGTTGCCCTCTTTTCCAAGTGATAGTAACCGGATTCGTTGACTTCGGGCAAGTGGAAAATTTGCAACCTAGGTTGACAGCATATCCGGGTTCGACAAGAAGCGCGTTGTTCTACAACAATACATTGGTTTCGATAACAGTTGGCAAATTGACATGCGTGGTGAATTTTTGTAGGTTAGCGTAGGCTACTTGTCATAAAGCACGAGAGTCGATGCATGAGTGAGTAATGCTATGCAATACATGCTTTAATTATCGAACCACGCAGTTCGCGTTGTAGTGTGTAATTGATTGCGATCACTGATTGCGATTGCCTATTAGATGAAGTGGTCTGTAACGAAGTAGGCTACTTATTTACTTACTTATTTTTAAACTGTAGACATCTTTAAATCAGTGGTTTCAACCTAGGGTCGTATTCGGCTTCCCAAATAGGCCGTGACCAAGGTATTCTAGTGATATCCTATTAAATTTATTTGAATTATTCCACGTCAGCAAAAATACAAAAAAATGCGCAATTTTCATCCGTACCAAGGTTGTCATCATCATTGCAATTTTTGTACTCCGCACAAGTGCGTATACCATCCCACAGGTTGAAAAGCACTGGTAGGCTACTTAAAATAGGGTTACCATATGTCCTCTATTAAGAGGATTTGTCCTATTTTTTTGACTTTTTTGAGAGTGTCCTCGGAGGACGCCCTTTTATCCTCTTTTTTGAGATTTTGTCCTCTTTTTTGAGAATTTTGGTGATATTTATAGCAAAATTTGACTGAGATGCCGTAAATTAGCACCGAAATGACGGTCCGGCGGGTAGTGGAAAGTTGACCTTTTTTTTAGTCAACCACCCGACAACGTGAAGGAAAAAACTGTATTTTGGGCACCGAGCGAGAAAGTTGACCTTTTTTTATTAGTCAACCGACCACAAAGTGGGAAATTTTTTTGAGAATTCTACTCCGGTTTTGCAAGTTAGAAAATTCTGAAAAAGTGTCCACTTTTTAGATTTCCAAAATATGGTAACCCTAAATTATAATCACCTGTGTCGTGGCGGTAATGATTATCTTGTTTTCGGAAGTTTGTGGAAATAAATTATTCTTAACCCATGACAGGCTTATTTGGTCTTCTTGAGATTTCCTTGTCACTTCCGTGAGTTCCGCTGTTTTGACTGCTATTCCACGAACGGTCCAGCATGTCCCGAAAAACAGAAGCAGGCTCAGAAATTTTGGCTTCATTTATCACAACAGATGCCGATATATTGGTACAGGTAATAATTAAATGTGCATATGCATAGGTGAAGATATACTTTGGGCACCTGCAGGAATCCAATAATCACGATTTCTTTATATGGTATTCTTACTCTTTGTAAATCGCGAAATTTCTCTGCGTAATAATGGAATGGTACCCTGTTGGGTTGCATTTAAAACAAATGGTTGTTCAAAAGTCTTTGTTTAAAACATGTTTTAAACAGTTTTTTAAACAAAGGCCTTTAAAAAATTGTGTTTTTTTTCATGTTGTAAAATCATGCCATAAATGTGTAAATACTTTCCAAAAACAAGTTGTATGAGCCCACGGACAATTGCCACACGACGTGTACGATATGGGATGGTTGGAACCCTCAAAATAGTCGATTCAACAGCTATAGTACGTAGATATTCCGTCAAAGGAGCTATATCTACCTATATTTTCAATTGTCATGCGGCAATCTACTATGACGTCACAATTGAATATTCGTGACGCCATGACTTGAAAAATAACATTAAAAACATGTTTTAAACAGGGGCCCTGTTTTGAACATGTTTCTTTTAAATTGATTTTTGTTTTAATGAAACCCTAGTGCCCTGAGATATTAGGCATATATTGTTATCGAATTTACAGCAATGAAAGATCAGGAGAAAGGTCACGATATGCGATTATTTTAACATGCACGTGACATATATAGAGAATTGTTATGTAACGTATTTTCCAGATTCGCAACAAGGATTAGCTATAGGAAAGGAAAGAACGTAGTTTATTTTTGTCCTTGATTTTTTTGCGGCATATACACCGACTCATGATACAGTGATATAGTGATGATACCATATGCTAGTTTTTTAAACGTAAAAATATGAGAACTTGAATATACCGCTTCCTGCACAGGTTCACTCATGCAGTTGAACATTTCAGGATATCATAAGATTAAACTCAGTTAAGTTTGTGGCTTACTAAGGTATTTCTTGACTATATGGAACCTTTTATACGCTGAAGTGGTATAATAGACATTGTAAATATCAATCAGTAGATTCGAGAATGAATTTCGCTCTACATGCTAGGACTTGACTCTTGATCCTATAATTCCTTTTACGTCAACCAAAATGATGTTCGAAACTGTAGCCTCTCGTTGATACCTCGACTCGATCAGCAACACGGTATTAAGAAGCTGACTACTTCACTGAAGAAGAATTGCTTCTTGAAGTGATTGTACGATTGAGAATATGCCTTGAGCATATATGTGTTCGGTTCCTGTATAGCAAACATTAGTTTGCCTTTTGGGCGTTCCTATGTATGGGCCTAATTGTCACGTAAAACAAAGCCATGTGGGCAAATTTCATGATACGTCAATGTGAAATGATAGTGTACGTGCTCATACGTGGACAGTAACGAAATATTTCTACGTTTTTGAGATTACAAGTGGGTTTTGCTTTTACTTTCGCGTTCCTACTCAAGTGGTTGTGATTTTACACCGCTTCCACCTCTACTTGAGCAGTTCTAGGCAAAAGCACTCACTTTTTGTTATTTGCATTCTGCTAAATAGTAAGTAGTTTTGGGATTGGTCTGTATCAGTTTTGCGTGTGAAATCGGCATAGGAACCGCGCGAAATATCCACAGTACGTGCTGGTTACATATTTCAGAAGATTTTTGTTGTCTTATCAGTCATATTGCATTTGAAATTATAGCCGCCTCCGAACAACTGTAGTATTAGAATGCGAGTTCGACTAAATCTACATTTTGAAACTACGTACTTGAGTACTTTTCAGACATTTAATTTTCTACTTCCACTTGAAGTAGTTTTGACATGTCTTGAAAATTGCTACTTGTACTTGTAGTTGAGTAGAAATCTATAGCATTCCATCTATACTTCTACTTGACTTGCAACGCTTTGACCAGTTCTGAGTCTGTGCCGCAAACCCCACGATCTGCGACTCATCGCGTCAAAAGTATGATCATATTTTCAATTCTACCTTTGCAGAATGAAATGAAAAAACTTGAGATACTTTTAGGCTGTTCGGCATTGTTCTTTCTACTATTTGTTATTTATTCATCTCGCAATATTTTATCATTTCGGACTGATTCACCAAAGGAAGATAAATCCTGGCAGCAAGCCACAACAATAACGCCGTTGAAGAAAACCAAAGATGATTATCGAGCGCAAGTCGCTGACCAGAAAGGGTATGACAAATCATATCCCATATCTGCCAATATTGTACACTGTACGTACAATCGCACATGTATATCCTTTTCGGCCACGCTGGATTTCTTATACGTTTGATGAGGTGGATATTTTTGGAAAGCAGAGTTTACACGACTTAATTACCGCGTTAGCAAAGCAACTAAGCCAGTTTTTTCACACTGACAATGTGAATTCCTAGCAATTCTATTGGCATCCTATTGAGACAACTGATTTTCTCCAGCAACGATCCCCAGCTAGTAGAATGCATTTTTAATGTTTATCACCATACGTATATATAGGTCAAAACTATTCGAATAACTGCGACTTGATGACAGACAACCAAAAAGGGTGTATAACACAGTCTGCTAGTTTTCCAATATATATTGTCACTTTGTTTGTTAACATTTGTGTATGCCACATGGAGGTGTGTCTGAACCTATACTGGAATGTATTCAATCTATGGGTATTTTGATACGCTTGACTGGTTTCATGCACTTGCAGGCACGTAGCCATGGTTCTAATTGACAAATACAGTATTACCAGCGCCGCAAATAGGGGTGAATATAATTTTTGAAGTATTGTTGTTATTTTACAGACTTTAACAAAGCGGGTTACTATCCAATGCAGCTTGTCGTGCACACAACATGTGAAATAGTTTGTTATAACTATCGAACTAATCAAGAAATCCCACCAACCACTTTTTCTGAAAGCTGGCGTCATTCTACCATGGTGCAAACTTTTATGAAAACAGCAGCAATCAATAAAATCAAGAAATATATGAAAGTGATAGCTCATAAATGACCGCAGTCGTGATCGGTCTTGGTGTTTTGCCTTTGGAAAATTGATGTTGCACTGTTATGTAATGTGGAAAATCTATGTTACCATTTATCGTGCACGCCAAATAATTTAACGAGTCACCATAGTGGTACGCGTGCCAGTGCTTGGCTATAATGCCTACCCCTGCTATATACTGCTCCATATCACATATGTCTTACCCAACGGAGCCACATGTAGGTTTACATTACCAAGATGGCTCTGGCTAATGGTGGGATTCAAATTTTATCATTAGACACGGTTCTATTGCCAGAAAATTGATTGACAGCAACCAGTAATGCCAACCTGTTCGCTGCTCTAATAAATTTCGTGAAACAATTCTATGGAACCACTGAATCCGATCACTTATGACTACCGACCAAAATATCAGGGAGCATAGGCTACTCATATGATAATTGAATGTCGAAACAATTTTTCAGACATGCGACCGGGGCGAAAACAAAATGCAAACCGCGTAAAAACATTTTCTTCATGAAAACGCACAAGACCGGAAGTACGACGATGCAAAACATCCTTTTGCGTTACGCATGGACTCACGATTTAACGGTTGGATTGCCCCTAAAGAGCAACAACTTTGATTACGCCAACAGAAAAAAGTTCGACGGAACAATGGTGCAGCCGGTCGCCTCTGGTCGTGAGATTAACATGTTAATACATCACATGATATTTAGTAGGGCTGGGGTAAGTTTGAGGAATGTTTGGACTGTGTTGTCACTCGGATATCATGCCTGGGGTTTGTTCGGACTGTGCTCAACTTGGACAACATGGAGCGTGATTTACAATTAACTCTTCTTTTATACCAGTGGGTCTTATATCCTTTTGGACCTCGCGGCACCCTTTGAAGGGGTATACTTTAGGGCACCCTAGCAGTTCGAGTAATCAGAGTGCAATCCTGGCCTTCTCAAATGCTACTCAGATTCACAGTTTGACAATTATCCGTAAATTTTCATATATCTCGACCGCAATCCTCTTTACCTCATTGCTCACGGCAAACCTGAGCAGTCCAATCGTCAACCCAGTTGTGAACCACTTTGTGCCGATGAGTTCACAATACAATTATTTCTTTTACGGCAAGAGAAACATATATTTACCTATTAGGCTACTTTGGGAGACAATATATATATATATATATCACGTAAGTATAGCCCACACTGGGCTTCTTGTAAGTAAATAGAGCGGCTGCTCTCGTGCGAAAGTATTGTGACGTTCTCTTCCCAGATATCAGCTGTCCTTCCCCGCGATGCGTTCTACTTCACAGTGCTGCGTGACCCGGCTACCCAATTTGAATCAGTATATAAGTACTTTAAGACGGTCGTCGCTCCTTTTACGAAAGCTAAATCGTTCGAAGACTTCATCGCAAATCCACCCAAGTAAATTCCGCGCAATGTGATATTATCGATTACAAAATAGAATTACTATTGCATTTTGTGACACAGGTATTTCAAAAGCACGGCGAAGCTCACATTCTCGTGGTTTGCTAAAAATGGAATGGCGTTTGACCTGGGATTCGACAATCTGAATGAAGGCGACGCTAAAATCAAGTCCATCATAAAAGAGATGGATGATACATTTGATATTGTTTTAATATCGGAATATTTCGATATGTCACTTATTTTATTGAAGGAAGGCCTTTGCTGGACCATGGCAGACATTGCCTACTTGTCAGTTAACGCCAGGAGAACATCCACTGTGCCGTTTGTCGATGGCAAACTGTCCAATAAAATTCGTAGCTGGAATAAGATTGACAGTCAGCTTTATAAATATTACAACACGACGTTTTGGAAGCGCGTTAAGAAGTTTGGTATCAAACGGATGCAAGCGGAGTTGAAGCAATTAAATAAAATCAAGAGCGAGCTCAAACTATTTTGCGTCGAAGACGGACTCTTCATCAATAAAGACATCACGGACGGGAAATATAAAATGTACAACCCTCCGGGAGTGGAAATGACTCAATACCACCTAAAGAAGGAAGCGGAGAAAAACGAGACGTGCATTCAGTTAATTCTACCCGAAATACCGTGGTGGCAAAAAATGACTCAGCATCAAAGAACCGCGTAAATAGTCGAATAGAATCGGCAGCAACAAGTAGTGGCAGCTTGGTTTATCAGCCAGCAGCATATCCTTGACCCTCATGTCTATAGTAATCGCCCTGTACGGTGTTGATTGAGTTTGTAGGTATCTGAATACACTGAATGTATCATCACCGATTCAACCGCATGTTGCAATGTTTGTTAATGACTTAAATATGACATGTAGCTCCCCTTTAATCCAACTTTCATATGCTATGTTACTTACAATTTTCGTGTAGACAAAATTACGCTAGAAATATTTCTAATTCATGTTACGCATGACTGATTTCGAGAGCAATTTGTCAGTAAACCTGAGGTTTGAGAACCACTGGCTTAGGGCTTCCCCACACGATCAAGCTTTATTACATGGAGACGGTCTTTCAGCTAGTAACGTATCTCGCTAGCCCCCAAAAGCGTGTCCAGGCATCGTGCACAGCTCAGAGTTCAAAATAAAATGAAATTCATTACAGTGATCCGTTGTTGTATTTTCATTCCTTCAATGAAATACTACTTCTTTGTGCTCGATATACCCATCGCCTGTGTTAGGTAGCACAGCGTTGTTTTGACATAGAGTTTTTATACGTGGTTGCGTACTTTACATCGAAATTGAATTCATGCGGCCCGCGGTCGCTACAAAACTTGAAAAGTGGCCCGCGACCCGTTTTGAGTTGGCAACCCCTGCTCTAAAGGTTCAGGTTTGTGTTAACTCGAATCTTTTTGAAAGATACTGCGTGAGCGCGAACCTATATTGCTAATTCCTACTCTACATTTCAGCTAAGTGATATTTTACGATACCTAGTGCGACGACTCAGGCCACATTATGCCACAATGTTGAAGTACATGCTGTCTTTTTAAACGTCACCAAATGTATCAACCGGAGCAATCAAATGATATATTCATTCCATAAAATCAATATCTTCTGTCGCTTTACCAACTATTTCGACGAGGACTTGCAAGGGAATATAAGCTGACGCCTAGGCCAGACCGGACAATGTATTAGGCGTCTTACTAATGCTACATTGATATTGAGCAGAGCGTAAACCGGATTTCTATACTTACTACCGATATTACTCCTTTAACAAGTTATACAGTAGCCAACACCTCAATCGCACAAATTAGTCTTTTATGATACAATAAACATATTAAATCAAGATGGATCCCGTGCGCCTGCTAGATTGTTTACATTAGACAACGATGTATTCTTTATATCAGTTAAATTGATAGTTTGAATAAGGATCATACGCCGACTACCTAGATGTAGTGTATTTCGCTCTTCATGTTGTGTGAATGTGATTGCTGGTCAAGCCTACGGCAAAGTCACTAAATATTCACAAACGGTAAGATGAATATTTCGATCAAACTTTTGTAACAAAGCAAGTGAAATTTCTGAGATTGGCAAGGTGCATGCTTGTTTGGTGTTGATTTTTTATGCTGCCGGCGCCATATAAAGAGTGGCCCAGAATTGAAATACAAAGAATGATCTTATAATAACGTGAAAGAATTGTAATGTATGGAAACGGTTGACAGAACAGAACCTACCATGGTTCGTTTGTGAATGTGAACCTCTAAATTTTTGAGGTTCACGCGCAGGACGCGAACGTGAACCATTGACGTATCCAGGAGGGAGACAAAGGGCCCATGGCCCCTCCCAAATTTTCCGAACTTTTTCGTAAATTAATACAAGGTGGGAAATTTTTTAACAGATGTATTCAACTTGAAATTTTTCTTTGCGCGATATCTAGTTTCTGTATTCAGTTGATTATTGAGTACTCGTCTCTCGATAAATCAATATAAAAATAGGACTGAATAAAAATAGTCCTGCTGTATGAAATTGAATCTAACTGTATGCGTCAGCGACGACGTGCTGCCTGCGGTTGCGGAACTAGACACCAGCTTTTCGGCGCCAAAAAGACACTTAAGTCAGATAGGTTTAACTAACACGAAGTGGGATCCCAGAAAGATCGCCGGCGATAGAACCTTGGTCGAAGATTGCGCGGGATGGCCCTGTCTTTGCAACCTGAGTTCCACTGTAAGAATGCGACAAGGCAATTAATATTGCCCACCATGAATAAATGCAAATTGGGAATCGTGCGAATCCCACCAAAGACATTTCTCTTTTAATTGGTTGCGGTTAGGGCTGGGCGACATATGATTCGAGTACTCGAATCTTAATCGAGTATTAATCTTAATGATTCGAGTTGAGTAGTCGAAGGTGATTTTTTCGAGTACTGAAATTGTACGCTCCATGTCAATAAGAGTGAATTTATCGACGAAAATTATAATTTGATACCCTTTCCACTCTGGAAGCCTTGAAACTTCGATTGGTCGTATGACAGCATACGTAACACCATAGTGTCCTATATGGTGTCGACACAAGCAAATCGCACGGTTCAATGAAATTGTATCACGTCACAGTTTCCATTTGGCTACAGGCAATTTGACGGTGATTTTTGACCGGCTTGCCGAGCATTAAATTTGATGAATCGGGTATCAATCGAAAGCTGACTCTGCATTGATTACGAAAATATAAATTTTATTCCGCTCGCGGCCCTGGAACCCCCACAATCAGCCCCCAATTATTCATTGTCGAGTAGATTGGCAGTGTGACGCAACAGAGCTATCTGGCGAAACGTGAGACTAGCTCAAGAGCAAGGATGCGGCCGAGCGGCGAGAGTGGGATCAGCTGACGTGACGGCAATAGCGATGTGCAAACGCGCCACAGAGAAACGCTGCGCTGTTGATACTTTTTCTATGCGTTTCGGTACAACCGAGCACACACCAGCCTTTCCTTGACTTGTAAGGGTAGAACTGGGTCCACAGAATGTATTAGGGCCCTACCAATTTTCGCGCAATATCCTTCAGCTGATAAAGATATGTAGGCTACGTCTAAGTAGTCTACATTGGATATGTCAGATTATTATGATATCGATTGCCTTAGCCCGCTTGTTGCGTAGGGCTCCAGAGACACGTCGCGCTGTTGATGGCGGGTGTCGATACTTTCTATAGTCGCTTTTATGGTTAAGTGTGAGCAAGGATCATTGACCATGAGCATACATTACAAGCTTTTATTTGATCCGTATGGGTAGGACTTGGTCCGCGAATGCAGCAGGTGAAATGTTGATTGTTGAATAAAGTTTAACAGCAGGAGTGTCGAATTAAACTGGTATCGCTGTCGCGATTCAATCCGTTACTAGAAAGCTTGCGGGCCATACCTGCCAAATGATTCCAAAATGTTACCACCAAATTCATACCTTTGTTTTTCACTGGAATATATCTGATATCACTGTAAACGTTGACGTTGGAATTTGGTTTAGCATTTTTCAATCACCAAATAGCGTTTTTGAATGCCGGGGACCTTTTGCGTCAAAAGTACAGTGGTATCGCAGATATTTGAATTATATTCATCCTGTAGCCTGTATATATATTCCTAATGTAACTTACGTAAAACGGATTTGCAGTATTTTTTTCGCATCTGTGAATAACTGAATTTCCATTGTCCATTCGGCCCAACAGAGTTTGCACTTTTTCGCCTTCTCGGAATTTGGCAAGGTCACCGACGTGGTGCTTATGGGGACTAGAGTGAAAACGCAACACTGTAGTTGTATTACTACAATATGACGCGAAACAATAACTTCATATTGTTAATTTATTCGCTAAAAGCTTTTCGACTAACTCTCATCAGTAGCAATAATAACTACAATATGATATATTTACATTATCTAAATTTGCTGTCTTGAGTGAATCTTATTACTTGAAAGTATATTTTTCTTACTAGAAATATCTCTAACAGCTGAAGGATTGCGCGAAAATTGGTAGGGACCGCAAATACATTCTGTGGACCCAGTTCTACCATTACAAGTCAAGGAAAGGCTGGTTTGTGCTCGCTTTTAGCGAAGCGCATAGAAAAAGTATCAACAGCCCTACGCAACAAGCGGGCTAAGGCAATCGATATCATAATAATCTGACATATCCAATGTAGACTACTTAGACGTAGCCTACATATCTTTATCAGCTGAAGGATATTGCGCGAAAATTGGTAGGGCCCTAATACATTCTGTGGACCCAGTTCTACCCTTACAAGTCAAGGAAAGGCTGGTGTGTGCTCTGTTGTACCGAAACGCATAGAAAAAGTATCAACAGCGCAGCGTTTCTCTGTGGCGCGTTTGCACATCGCTATTGCCGTCACGTCAGCTGATCCCACTCTCTCCGCTCGGCCGCATCGTTGCTCTTGAGCTAGTCTCACGTTTCGCCAGACAGCTTTGTTGCGTCACACTGCCAATCTACTCGACAATGAATAATTGGGGGCTGATTGTGGGGGTTCCAGGGCCGCGAGCGGAATAAAATTTATATTTTCGTAATCAATGCAGAGTCAGCTTTCGATTGATACCCGATTCATCAAATTTAATGCTCGGCAAGCCGGTCAAAAATCACCGTCAAATTGCCTGTAGCCAAATGGAAACTGTGACGTGATACAATTTCATTGAACCGTGCGATTTGCTTGTGTCGACACCATATAGGACACTATGGTAACACGTATTGCAAAGATACAAATTACCTTTACATGGTGTACGACAGGCTTTATATTATTTGTGGTTGGATAAAAGTTCATATTGGAATTTTGTCATCTCCCATACTGATATGACGTCATAATAAGTGATATTCGAATACTCAACTCGACTCGAAGCAAAATACTCGATTCAGAATCGGATCACTCGGGTCCTCGATTTTGCCCAGCCCTAGTTCGGGTATGTGAGAGCGATCTTTTCAGTGACGACAACTTTCTCCGGAGGTCACGAAATAAATCAGTAATTAAAGTGACACGCCAACGCTCACCCTCCAGAAACTATAGTGAATAGTCTTATCGTGTTGCATGAACATCTAGCTCAGTGGCTCCCAACCGGGGGCGAATTCCCCCCTTGGGGGAATTTTGAAATTTTTAGGAGGGAATCTGGCTTTGGCATTGTATCGGAAGATACACTGGGTTTACAAGGTTTTTAGATTTTTATGGTATAGAACTGTTATGTAGAAATGAGTTCTTAAGAATTGTATGTTTCTTTGGCGGATTTCAAGCTAGGTGTAGGCCTATGTTTAAATGCCTTCCGTAGATATTACACCCCCTGATAAATGGAGGCTCACGAGACGATTTCGTTGGGCCCGCGACCAATGTTCCCTCTAATTGTGGACGGGTCTGCGCACGCTCACCAACTCACTGCGCAGACACTTGGAAAGCAGTGCGTAACGACTAAAAAAAAGGTCATCACTTCGGATTTTTTGTGCGCAACTTCGATTTTCTCTGCGCAGAGACCGTGTCAGCACTGCGCATTTGCGCACGTGCGCAGCTTAGAGGGAACATTGCCCGCGACAGCCTCTCGACCAAATTTCTATCAAGCAGGAATACGTCAAGCCGAATCCAGCAAGAAGGCCGCTGGTGAAATTGCTTAAATTCTTAAGCCAGCATATGAGCTAACGTGAAAAACATACCAAATTCATCGATTCAATTCAAGTTCATAGCAAGAGGACTTGTTGATTTATTTTTCGTCAGCGGCTACATGAACGGTCAAATTTAACTGTACTTTACCAAAGTTTAGTGCGATCCGCATTCGACATAGTTCGGACGTATCTGAATATGTTTGGCCATTAATTGCTCAGTCAAAAATAGGTTGCGCGTTAAAAAGCACGTTTTTTTAGTCACAGGCAACTTTTTCATAGGGGGGGAATTTTAGCTCAAATATTTGCCAAGGGGGGCACGAGACGAAAAAGGTTGGGAACCACTGATCTAGCTCAACATGAATAATTGCGTGCTTTGCAAATCTTTGAGCACACCTCAGCTCTACCGGTAAATCCTATAATGATAACGTATATATGCCAAACCGTCACAGAGTCGCACCCAATAACCCAATTGGGTGCGAGCTCGAATGGGGCCCAAATTATATCGTAAATAAACATAAATTTATAGAGTGTTTTTTTGGGTAGAATCATTAAACCTGAAAAGTTTTTTCGCGCTTGGCGCGATTTAATGTCGCGCTACAGGTCTCACTTTTAATATGAGTCGTCTACCTCATCCCCCCGAAAATATTAATATAGTTTATTATGTAGACGTATAGGCGTTTTTCCGCCCCATGTTCAATTGTCAGTTGTTCATATACATGGCTAAATGGTCGGCACCGAATAGTACTGCCTTGGCAATCTTAGAATTTACCGCACCCCGTGATGAAATGTCAACTTAGAATCATGTTTCTCACGAAAGACGATCTTCTTTTTGTTCAGTATGGTACATTTCACGAAATAAGAACATGCAGCGGATTAATTATTGACAGCGCCCGTCCCCTCGTGGATGGCTAAATTAATGAACTGTATATCAATAATGTGCCCCAAAGTTTCGAAGACACCACCTCCCTTAGCTCCACCGGTAAAACTGATCACGTATGAAATTATATGAAATTGACAATATCCAGGCATAAATTGGGACATTTCTTCGCACTTTGCGCCAGTATATAAGTTATACACGGTGTGCCTACATGACAATGAAGTCAGGCTTTCGAGTAGCCGCGACATGAGAGATCTAGGGGACAAAGCCCCGGGAGTTCAGTTGATCGCCCTATGAGGTGCCCAAGACCAGTGCAAGTAACAATATTATTGGCCAAATCAAACCTTCAACTTTGAAAAATTCTCGCGCTGCATGGGCGCGGAAGTAGTGGCCCATTTCTCTTTTATAACATTGTGTCTGTGGGTGAAATATCTCCCTAAAAATTGTGTAGTCACCCAATATGAGCTCAAGACCATATATTTTTACTATTTTGTCTTATCTTCAAAAGGGGGCACGTCTTTTACCTCATCAAATTTTTTGTCCCCTCAAAAAAAATTTCTGGTTACGTCCTTGACGTTAACCTCACGTGCACACCATCCCTAGTAAAGAGATAAGCCCTTATAGTGCCGCTTCCTGTACACAGTGAATTGTCAATCATAAACCAACAAATTCCTCTGGTTTAATTGTGATGTTGAAGTTTTTTCTGTAAGATCATTCAATTCCCTTTAAGATGGAAATGGGATTCCGAAACGTTGTATGTAGAATTCAGATCAACATATCCAAGCAATGTTCAGTTATCATTATTATAGGCCTACGTTTTGTGGTAGGTTACCACTGGCAAGCTTCACTGCTACGAGCAGGTGCACCGGATGACGGCATACTTGGATTAGTCAGGGATTTTCCTCCCTTTACCTTTCGATACTTGGCTATGCTTAATACTTACTACTTAGGAAGGGTGTGAAGTGAACCTCTGAAAGGTTCTGGTTCGTGTGAACGCGAACCTTTTTGAAAGGTTCTGTGTGAACGCGAACGTGATCGTCATGACGTCACTGAACGTCATATTGCTAATTCCAATTTCCAACCAGGGATATATAGAACTCTGAACTCTATATATCCCTGATTCCAACCCTACATTTCAGTGAAATAAAAGCCTATATTAGTATATAGTTCACAATACCTAGCGACGACTCGGGCCAGTTAATGCCACAATGCTGAAGTAGGCCTACATGTTGACGTTTTAAACGTCGACAAATGTATCAACTGGGGCAATCAAATGACATAATAATCCCATAAAATCAATATCTTCCGTTGTTTCGCCGACCATTTCAACGATAACTTGCACGGGAATATAAGCTTACGCCTTAACGGTAGGCCAGACCGTACAATGCAGACAATGCAGACAACGATATCAATTCCATTGATTGGTTGAATAAGCATCATTAGCTGACTGCCTACATGTAGTATATTTCTCTCTGGACGCTGTGTGATTGCGGGTCAAGCTCACGGCAAAAATCCATTAATATTCACAAACGGAAAGCTGGATATTTCGATCAAACTTTTCTAACAAACCTGGTAAAATGTTTGAGATTGTCAAGGTGCATGCTCGTTTGATGTTTATTTTTTATGCTGCCAGCTCCATACATAGAGTGGCCCACAGTTGAAATGCAATAAATTTCAACCAAAGGTGTTATAGTGAAGTGAAAATTGTAATAAATGAAAAAAGGTTCACAGTACCAAAGTTCGTTAGTGAACTTGAACCTCTAAATATATGAGGTTCACGCACAGAACGCGAACGTGAACCTCGCGTTCACACCATCCCTACTTACTAGCATAAACCCACTATTATAATCAGGGCTGTGGAGTCGGAGTCGGATTTAGGCTAATTTTCGCTAAATGAACTCGGAGAGTCGGTGTTTCTTTTTACCGCGCCTTGGAGTCGGAGTCGGAGTCGTGACAACTATAGTGGCTGAAAGTCGGAGTTGTGGAAAAAATACTGACTGGAGTCGGAGTTCGTGAAAATGACCCTGACTCCGGCCCCGACTACAACTTCTTCATTATGAAAACAGTTGCTTCCAAAGGCATCTTTAAATTAGTAATAATACCTAAAATAGGAATTTTATGTACTATCAATCACTATTATCAGTAACGATATAGATAAGGGGCGGTTAGCCCGTGGCCCGCGAGAAGGTTTTGTGTGGCCCGCGAGGTAATCATCGAAATTAGTTATAGCATCAGGCATGCATCAGGTAAAATTGCAAGGCCAACCCAAATTTGATTAGCCTGACCGCGAAATTGATGACTTAAACATCAGTTCGGGCGCATTGACGTAACCAGGGGCCAGCCACATTCATAGCAGATCCTCGTATATGACCATAAAGTAGAATATTTCGTAGCAGATTTAGTTGACTTGAAATTTTTCTTGGCTCTTCGTATGATTTATCGTCACTCGATTTCTTCCATTTAGTACGCGTAATTTAATTGAGTCTAACTATATTCGCAATTAGGAGATAACGTGTCGTCCAACATGTGACTTCGCTTGTGCGCTCGCAGCGAGATCGTCGGCGATGAAACATTTGCACGAAATGATAGAAGCATGTTCACCGAAACCTTCGATATTGATCGAATTCATTCATCAGAATTCAGTTGCATAGAGGAAGAAAATCGCAAAATGCATCTTCGCGATGCAGTCATAGAATGATGCAATTTTTGGAATAATACCATGCTACTGTGACAGAGTAAATACATCGTCTGGTTTTGTAAAATTGTGAAATTGATGTGAATATATAACCAAACGCTGCTTACCACTGGACAAAATTAAAAATATTTGTAGTGTAGCTTAGCTGCTTGGGTCAAACAAATGATTAAGAAATACTGAATGTCCTAGTCGTTGAATACTTGTGTAAGTGCATGTTTTGCTTGTTTGAGGTATTCATGGGGTTTGTCGTCTACTATGGTCATTTACGTCAGGCCAATTTTCTTGCTCGAGGGTGTTCAAAATTGCCTGCGCTTGTTCTACGAAACCTTTGATAATATTAATAATTTCCGTGCCGTCGTAACTGTATATATTAATTATCGCTCTCCCCAAATTACTGTGCGCGCAATGCATAAGGCCCGGACAGCGAGAGGCCTTAAACTGCCTGAAAATGGGCATTGACGCCCTCGTGTCGGCGAGGGAAACTTGGAAAGGCACCGATACCATTCCACGAGGTCGTGGTGCCGTGGTGGACGTTGGTGTAAGTGAAATCCCTGCTTGACGTGGCATCGTAAACGATGCGAAGGGTACCTATACTTGATCACCTAAATATTATACCATAAGCGAGGTTCATAGTAAAAAAAAATCGGCGTTACTGTATTTTCGTTTGTATGGGCTACATTAAAAGTTTATTGACATACAGAGCTAAACGATCACATATTACTCGCCGTGCGCTTAAGGTTATATTGATTGCTCTCCGTTCATTATGTTTGTCTTTATCGACACGTATTTGAAGAAGCAGATCCTAACTCATGCGATAACTGGCCAACGGGCAATGTCTATTCTTATATAGGCTAGCATAAAATGAACTCACTGACATTTGCCGAGATGTGGTAACGCAGCCACTCATATAGCACAAGCACAATCGAAGTGTATGGAAATCTTGTATTAGTTAAAATAAATTCAGGAAATAAGAAAGAATGCAAGCGAATTATATCTAGCTATACGATAGACTGGTAGTGGGTATGGATATTATTAATAATGATAATAAAGTTTCTTTTTGTACGGGCCTTCTCAGGCTGTGGTGATGTCAATTAGGAGATATAGTCGCGCCTCCGTGCATTTAACTCGACGTTGCGTCACTGGACTGGGCAAAATCGAGTACCTGAGTGATTCGATTCTGAATCACGTATTACGCTTCAAGTCGAGTATTCGAGTATCCCTCGTTATGACGTCACAACAGAATGTACTGCGTCAACGTTCAAATATGTAAAGATATATGTAAATAGCAGGATTACAGGATTTTGAATTGGTTATGGCATGAATCCGCTAGTTTTCAGAAAACAGGTTGTAATCCCGATTACACGGTCCATTGATGCTAGGCTTGAACGAATCGAGGATGCGAAGGCAGATACGGCAACACGGCCGGTATTGTAGGCCTATCTGGATTCCATTTTGTTTAGCTAGATTAGATCCGGATCAAGCTGTGGTCCGTTTTCCGTTATCTCTATTCTACCTTCAATATTGTTCACCGCTCCTGTTGTAATAAGATGGCTGCTACGCACTTACGTAAGTATTATCCTATACTACTTCATGACATCCATTATTGCAGTGGTCGGCAACCTTTCGTGTGCTGCGTGCCAAAATATGTCAATTTCAAAAATATTACCAACTGGCGTTCCAAACATTTTGCGTTTTGGCATATTTATCGTTTCAAGCAAGGAATTCCACCTACCACTTATCTGTAGCGGACAACGGCATCGGCTATGCCGGTGGTTCTCGAAGCATATGAGTCTCGAAAGCAATATTCCCTCTAATTTTTCACGAGTTTGCGCTCTCTCACCAACTCACTGCGCGGTCCCTTGGATAACAGTGCGTAACGACTAAAAAAACTTCATCGCCTCGGTTTTTTTGTGCGCAGCTTCGATTTTTTGCACAGAGACCGTGGAAGCACTGCGTAATTGCGCACGTGAGCAGCTTAGAGGGAACATTGCCTGAAAGGTGTAATTCTGGTCGCTACCGCACCAAAGCTACCATTCAATATACGTAGGCTAATATTTGCTCAATTTATAGAACAGAAAAATTCGCGCTAAGATCGATCATCTGTGATTGCTTTGTAGTTTCCAAACCAGCTGTGTCGGTACCATAGCCAATAAGAGACAAGTGCACTAACGTTGTTACGAGGGTATGGCTTGATCATGAAGAATGTGCCCACTGCCCAGTGCCTATATACCCCTGTATCATACAAGTCGGTTTGATGATACACTAAAGATCGCGGTAAAGACTGACGCTGTTCAAAATATATTGAAATCGCTTGCACCTACCAGACGCAACTAGAATAAAATATCCTTTCGTGGGACGAACACGACTCCAAATCCGCGTTACGTCGCGGAGCTCATTATTTTCTCTGTGGGTCTCATTTGCACGGTGTGGTTCAGACTTCCAGCTCAGCCCTATTCGCCGCCGACCATTTCGGCGCCTGGGGACGTATCAATATCGAATGCACATGCGGCGGTTATTTATTTCAAGGCTGTATCCCCGCCAATCACTTCAGGAGCGATTTTCACAGAGTCGAAACGTTATATATCTTTGTGTCCCCTAGCTTAGAAGCACCCGGGGCCGAAATGCCGGATCCTAATAGTCGCGCTCCCACAGGCTGAACAGAGCGCACCTCTAGACTAAAGCATTCCAATGGCCACATATGCTTTTAGCGCCGTTCTCTCGCAATTGCTAATACGTTTGGAGACATTGCTGTATATCAGGGGCGGGCAACATACGGCCCGCTGGTCGGATCCGGCCGGCGAAGGCATTTTGTCCGGCCCGCGGACAGTTTTCCTTCTTACATGTTAGTGTGGCCCGCGGCCCCAGTCATCCGAGATTTCCCACTACTTGCTTACATACGTCAAATTTTATTGACTGTATTACATTATACACGTATATGCGCAGCGAGCGAGGGTGGATCATACGCGTAAGTTCGTCGAAGCGAGAAGACCTGTTGCATTATCGGCATTTACGATGTACTCAACCCTAATGTCATTTGTGGTAATCATGGTTTTTGTTGACTACAATGATCATTGACACCAGGCCGATATTTCTTATTTTTGATTCTGTAACCGTCGACTTGTAGCACGGCACACTTCTAGGCTTCTGCAAGACACCGCTTATGTCAGGGGTCGCCAACTCAAAGCGGATCGGGGGCCACTTTCTAATTTCGTAGAGACCGCGGGCCGCATGAATTCGATATCGAGATAAAATAGGCCACATAGTTGAACAACCACGCTATCTCGTCACCTACTAAACCCTGATGAATTGATATCTTGGTAGATTTGGGGTACCGGGCTTACCGAACGCCTTGAAATCCTAATACAGAATTGCACCGTGTGTTGATTGATCAGAGAGAAGCAGACATGGTGGTGCCTGTATGACAATGATGTTCTCAAATCCACATTGTCTTCGTCATTACTGGCGAGAAATGGCTTGTTACATTGCTGTCGTTAGAATAAATTCATTAAATACGATTTATTCTTTGAATATGTGAATAAATAGGCGAATAATGTATCGATTCAGCAATCCGGCCCGCCAAGTTCTTAATTTTCCTATATCCGGCCCGCCCACCGGAGAAGTTGCCCGCCCCTGCTGTATATGAAGCATATTGTATAAGTACCATGGCCTGGTCAAGTATATTTTCGATGTATTTTGCGGCGTTATCCACACTAAATTCAAATCCGGTTCCAGTAACTCGCGCCAAGCGCGGAGAAAATTTTCAAGATAAGTAAATCTGCCCCAAAAGATTAGATATTGATGTACAAAATAATTTTCAGTCACCTTCGAGCTTTTTCCATTTTGAAAACTTCTGTTTCACTTTTTGCAACAAACATGATCAATGATCATAACATGTCGTGTGCGTCAATTCATTTGTCGAGCCATGATAAATCATCTCGGGCGCCACAGTTGGCACGCGAGCCAGGGGTTGCCGACCCCCGCATTGCTGTGTACGGTCGTGCGGCTTGGATAAAGCCTGAGTGTTGTGCGTTGTGTAGGGCTCCGTAGATAATGTGGCCTAGGGTTACCACACGGCCTCTTTTGAGACGGTTTGTTCTCTTTTTTGACTTTTTTTAAAGTGTCTTCAGAGGACGCCCTTTTGTCCTCTTTTTTGAGAATTTTAGTCAAATTTACGACCAAAGACGACTGAGATGCCGTAAATCAGCACTGAAGTTGGGCTCAGGCGGGTATTTCGGGAGCTGAGCCGGAGATGACCTTTTATTTAGTCAACCGACCACGAAGTGAGAAAAATTTACCATTTTTTCAGAATTCTCCACCGGTATTGTTAGTCTGAAAATTCTGAAAAAGTGTCCTCGTTTCAGATTTACAAAATATGGTAATCCTAATGTAGCCAATATCTGATTATCTTGATCGTGATGAAGTTATGCAAACCTACATAACGCAGTAAGCTACATGTAGTGTGAGTCCACTTAATCCCGTCGTGAATGAAAATAGGACATCAGATATAAGCAAAAATAGGTTTTATTGCAGGGCAAACAGTGTCTCTAACTATACTTACTAATGATCGCTATACGAGCTCATTCAGATCACGTCGCGTCCGTGGTCTATGGCAGGGGCGTGCCCGTGAATGTTTGAATGTTGCGAGGCCCGCGAAATGGCTTAAATCTGGTACGTTTGAGCTAAGGTAAAAACACTAGAATATACATGTACTGGCTTCGCAAATGAATAGTTTTTCAACATGCATTAAATAATTCGCGATTTACCACAAAGTATATTAATCATTGTCACGTGTTCCGTCCAATATCGAATTAAATTGACAAGATACGCCATCGCCGTTACCATTCGCGTAATGACATTATGGGCTTTGTAACGACTCTATAGCAAACTGACGTCGACTCTATAATTCCTTCCCAAATGTTGGAGGTTTAAGTATGCTCCTCCTTGTCACGATGTCCGCGTATTTCTCTTTAAAAGCCTAGAAGATGACCGTGCTACAAGTCGTCAGATTCGGAATCATAATAAATATCGGCCAGGTGTAAATGACCAATGTCGAAAATCGCCCTGAATAATCAAAACAAGAACTTAGTCAACCCAAACGAACATTAGTTTCACCGTGTTAACCTATCGGTGCAATTTGTCAAACAAGTTTCACACGCACATTGCACATAGCACTGCGCAATGCACAATGCACATGCACGCCCCGGGGCGCGTAGCCAGCCGAAAATTGAGGGGTTTTGAAATAAAAGGAGAGGGGTTTCAATAACATTCAAGTACATGCTTCAAGACGATTATACAATCTCCTCGTGTTGACAAACTTACGCGCATGATAGGCTTGTCAACGAGTGCTGTCAATTAGCGAGTTCCTGATCTCTCGTGAACAATTAAATACGCGCGCTTGTCGGCGACGGCGACGATTTGCGCAAGTCAGAATGTCCCAGTAATGGAATCTGTTCTATAATGGCACCGATTTCAGGTTATTCAAACCTTTCAGTGATTATATCTTTCGTATCAAGTCTATTGCAGATGCATTGTGTAGGCCAACTGTGATATCGTGCGCACCAGACGAAGCAGATGCGATTGTGCAGGCCAGCGATGGTATAGTGCGCGAATTGCAGACGCGTTGGAGATGCGATAAATCAGGCCAGCAATGATTGCCGAGCGCGGCAATCAATGGCCTAATTTCACAATCATATCAGCGGGAGATCGCGTCGCGTTACATTGTGCAATGCGCGCAGACGAATCTCGTTAATTGGCAACGAGCTTCTCGCTAATTGGGCTGTGGGTGTGGCCGCGCGCGACACTTATGATACGACTAACTGAATTGCAGCTGAATATTAGTGACAGAATGGTTATTTTTAAAGGACGGGGTTTTGCGTTTCAAAAGGGGGAGGTTTCGACCCGCTACGCGCCTGCACACCCCTGGTCTATATGTCAAGCTCGTTTGATTTCAAATCAGTGTGATTACAGCATGTATCGGCTATGCAATGGTAATTTTGAATAATAATAATAATTATAGTATATGATATATTCCTATATATTTATACGTTGTTATTCGTAGCCCTACATTTAATTGCTAACAACTACTAAAATCATCAGATGGATACATCAGACGTGAAAATGCAGCCTGTCGCGGTTCAGGGTGGTACGGCAGTCGGAGTGCCTGTGCCTCCTGGAACTCAGGTAGTCTGGATGTTAAAGCCTCAAGAAATTCCGGGAGTTCCACGGGGATTGGAGTATCTTTCCGAGTTGGATCAAATCCTAATGCATCAGCAAGTGGAACTATTCGAGGCTGTAACTGGAATCGAGACTAAAAACCGATACGCAATCAAAAACACAGTCGGCCAACAGTGCTACTTTGCATACGAAGAATCGGACCTGTGTATGCGTATTTGTTGCAAAAATCTTCGTGGATTCCAAATGCACATTGTCGACAACTTGGGCCAAGAAGTAATACATGCATACCGGTCATTCCGATGTTGCATTGGTTGTTGCTGGTGCATTAGGGGAGATTACTGCGCCTTCACATTGAATGTGGACTCCCCGACAGGAATACCCATCGGTAGGATAGTTCAAGAATGTTCTTCATGGAAGCCAAGATACGCCATCGAAAATGCGGAAGAAGATACCATCTTAGTTATCAGAGGTCCATGTTGTGTATGGTCTGGAGCTTGTTGCACTTGCGATGTCTCCTTTCAGATTTTCACGCCAGACGAATCGCAATGCATCGGAGAAATAGCCCGCCAGTATTCCGGTTTCGCAAAGGAGCTCTTCACTGACGCCACAAACTTTGGCGTGACATTTCCCAAAGACCTTGATATCAAAGCAAAGGCTCTGCTCGTAGCAGCAACATTTTTGGTGGACATGATGTATTTTGAAAGGAACAATTAACGAGGAGTATAAACCAAGGCCATGCATGAATTTCAAGACTATGTGACAAGATAATAATTGTTTTGTCGTTGATATTTTATACAGCGTAATAACGAACGGACACTTCACTATACCATGTGACCCTTGCCAATTTGGTGACAATGATATTTCATTGATTGATCAATTTTATTGGAACATTGCTTTTGGATTTCTATTCGATATTAATTCATAGGTAAAACTCAGCACTATTGGTGCGGTATAACATGTATAGTAATAACGACAGATGACGGTTTGTTTTTCATCGATTATATATTTTGTATTGTGACGGTGTCCTGTTTTCGAAGACACCTGCTGCATAGGACCGAAAGCAAATGACGCTGATGCTGCAATAGCATAATAGCGATTACATAGCTGGCCTCAGGATACACTGTCGGAAGAGTCGTCGAATTGCAAGGTTTCGGCTCGTGTCAATTGTGAGCGCAAGTGGTGCTGCAGAATGTTAGTCAAAACGATTTGATGAATATCTTTTGATAGTCAACCAGCACCAATAAGCACTGAGCGAATGCTTTCTATCGTTTTAACTTAAACCCAATGTACCAAGGAAAAGAACAGGTTTAGTTAAAACAACAACCAAATCTCTGCTGCAGGTAAACCTAAAAGTAAGCCTTGACCATTTAACCAAATATGCGATGAGCTACACGCAGGACCAAAACAGCACTTTGTCAGCTCCTTATGGTATATTGGGGCCATATAGTGTTTTCAGGCAAACCTATGTGGGGGTCGGCCCACCAGACCAGAGGTGGTCAAAGTAGTCAAGAAAGCTACTCAAGTAGAAGTAGCGACGAAAAAATCTACTCAAGTACGAGTAGAAGTACTTCTTCTATGAACAACCTAAACTACTTGAAGTAGAAGTAGAATTGACTGACTTTAAAAGTACTCAAGTAAGTAAGTAGTTGTGAAAACGATCCTAATTCGTATTCGTTCACATGGATTGTAAAAAGGTGCAAATTGAGCTATGCGAAAGGTGACGAGCTTGATTCATATTGATGCATACCAGCAGGTATCCAATTTTCGATAGCATAAGGATAAGCATTCGTCCACATCATGGGATGAAAATGATAGTTTTAATACGGAAATTTGATACTAATCCTCTGTTTACTCAAACAGCACGTTTTAGAAAATATCATGGTATTGCGCACTCCCCCATACTATAAGGCCTGTAGTTTAGTCGAAGAGCAATACGGAGATGGTGTGTTGGATACGGTGTAAACTAGGCTTACCATACGTCCTCTTTTAAGAGGATTTGTCACTTTTTTGAAAGTGTCCTCGGAGGACGCCCTTTTGTCCTCTTTTTTGAGATTTTGTCCTCTTTTTTGAAAATTTAGGTCAGATTTAGAGGAAATTGCGAGTGATATGCCGCAAATTAGCGCAGAAGTGAAGCCCCGGCGGGTATTTCGGAGGGAAAAGTGGTGATTTCAGCTGTGAGCGGAAAGAAGACCTTTTTTTTTTTTTTTTTTTAGTCATCCACCTAGCTATGTGGAGTGAAAAACGTGTTTTTGAGTTCTGAGCGGAAGTGATGACCTTTTTTTTTTTTTTTAGTCGTCCACCTAGCTATGTAGAGTGAAAAACGTGTTTTTGAGCTCTGAGCGGAAGTGATGACCTTTTTTTTTTTTTTAGTCAACCGATCATGAAGCGGGTGAAATTTACCTGATTTTGAGAATTCTTCTCCAGTTTTGCTTGTCTGAAATTTCTGAAAAAGTGTCCTCTTTTTTCATTTCCGAAATATGGTAAGCCTATGTAAACACATTGTGCGACTAGTAAGCGTTAATAAAAAATATGGTGGACCGTAAAAATGCTATATTGTGTAGCTTTATTTCTGGAAATTGAAGGCATTACTTCACTTGCTTTTATACTTCAACATGTACGTTATCCAGACAGAAGAACTGATATTAATTAGAAATCAAAATATATGGTACTGTGAATTGAAAGTGAAATATAAATCTAAAAACAGAACATGTATTTCATGTCTTTAGTCCAGAAAGTTTCGAAGGTTGGTATGCTAAAACAGCTCTAAAAATAAAGAAAAGTCAGAGTCCACTTTTCCAGATTAGAACACGCCATGAACAGCTAGATTACGATATGATAACTATAATGCTAGATTGCGAAACGTCAGTTTCAAACATTATGGTAAGCCATATATACTGTGATGAAATATTTGATATGGCGAAGGGTGACAATGCGGTGTGAACGAAACCACGCCAACCTGCTACCTAAATTATATTCACCGATGCTTTCGTGAAATCATACTGGAAGCGCCACCAAAATTCCAGGCTTAACTCGACTTTTATGAAAATTAAATGTCGATACTCCGTGAAAACAGCCCCGAAATTCCTCATGAGATCTTCCTGACTGAAGGATTAAACTACTTCTACTTGACAAACTGGAAATAGCGAAAAGTAAGTAAGTAGATCACAAAATATTATGAAGTAGAAGTAGTGAAATTCAGATCTACTTGAGTAAGTACCAGAAGTAGAGGAAAACTACTTGAGTACTTCGAAAAAGTAGAAGTACTTCGTTACTGACCACCTCTGCACCAGACACCCCATCCGTCTACATCAGTGGTTCCCGAAGTGGCCGCCAGCCAGTTGTCGTCCTCAAAGGGGGCGAGAGCTAAAAATTGGGCTATTGGAGGGGGGGGGCATTGAGAGTAAACGTGGGAGGTATGGACCATGGAAAACTGTTTGGAAAAATCCGTAAATTAATAGCTCTCTCTGTGCACCAAAGTCATATTTACGAATATTTGATCTCGTTGTTAGAGGTCGTACATTCAAACGCATGTGTACGTACAACAAGGTCGATGAAATTTTAGGCGTATATCGCTCCAAACCGAAGTACGATGATTTGGACGGGAAATTCCCTTGTGTGATTGTTCTCACTGACTTCATCTGTCCAAGAATTCGTAAAACATGGGACTCCGACATATGGCGTACATAACGTATGTCTGGCTGCCAATAAATTAGATCAACGCAAAAAGTATACACAATCTAGTTACTGTGCATTGCAATGAATCAAACAACTTATCTTTTGACGCACAAAACGCGAAAATTTTCACAGTCAATGAATGAGATGCGCAATTAGTAATGGTACTTGCATATATCACTACAGTTATTTAACCATGGTGTTCTACAATGGCGTGGACACAAGCAAATCTCACGGCTCACTTTCCATATTGAAAGTGTTCTGGTATCAATCAATCAGTTTTATTAATATTTTCATCGTTTCAAAGCACCACAAAAAAGGCGATACAATGAAAAGATAGGAAGGTGTCGAAACAACTTGTAGTAGTCTTTTAGCGTACCAGACACCCACCTTGGCCTAGGCGAAGTAAAGAAGAGGCATGCACACTTGCACAGTTGCACACTGAATGGAAAGTAGGCTACTGCAAGCGACAAAATGAGGTGGCATGTGGCGGAAGGCGAGGTTAGGTCGTTGTCCAATAATCCTGAAGGCTGGCTAGTATTCATTTAGAAGAAAATGCTTGTATTTCGACTTGAATGCGGACAGGCTCGACGACTGTCGAATAGACGGAGTTCCACAATTGGGACCGGCATACTTGATATAGAGCCAGGGCCGTAACAGGACTTCGTCAGCCCCCCCCCAAAAAAACGTTGGCCTTGGCCCCCCCGATAGGGTGATGAACCGGTGTATTTGGCATTTTTAGCGTTGAAAATATGGTTGGCCAGCGATGTCAACGGTTAGGTTATCACAGGATTTCACGACCAATAATTGGGATTTCGCAGCGTTAACCCGAAGGCTATTATGGGAAGACCACTCATACACTTTGGGCATTTGATCGCAGGTGACGGCAATCAAGCTTGGTATCTCGTGTACGTTCGAGTTAATGTTTTGATACTCGGGGGTATATTTGGTTTCATTCTGACTCCTCTCAGGGTAGTTCGATACGTCGCTCGCTGTATGAACACTGAACAGGTGCGCTAAAATATACTATGCTGTGTGTGTTGGACTGGTTTTTGACAGGAAGGAAAGGAATCTCAAGCCGCAGGTAGAACGGCGTAGAATTCTGAATTTCACCAAGTAGAACTTGAAACGTCATGACATATATATCATAGACGAAACCAAACATTAACGCTTTCTCAAAAATCTCAATCTCCAGTGGCGGCTCGTGACAATATCGGGTGGTGGGGCAAGGGCTGCGAGCGACTTTTATCAACATGACGTCACAATGGCGTTTTCCAACGTAAAAAAGTAACTTTATGATGGTCACATGAATTTCCCGACAACAGTGATTTTAACGTAGGTGCCGCGAGAGGTTTGCCGGTGAGCCGTGACTTGAAGTGTGGTAACAAATGTTTTATTCATTTATTTTTAATCAAAGGATTATTTTACAAAATGTACGTGAACTAAGAATCGTCCCTATGCCACGAATCAAGTATCAGGTCATCCTTAGTAGCATGCGTTTTGATTTCATGGTAGAGTTATAGATTACGCAAATCGATAGACCCTAAAATCCGACCGTCACCCCAAATTCGAAATCCGGATCCAGTCCGGCCAGGTAAAAAAACATTGAAATCCTGCTCCGGCTCCTGAACCGGACTGTGGCCATCTCTGGTTACGACCAGGTGATAATAGGCAACCAAAGCGGAGGCACCCGGCGTACGATTGGATCAATAGACTGGACAACTTCTAGACCTCTCATTTTTGCTCTAAAGGCAACTGCGTAAACTACGTACGGAATAAAGATTCAATACGATTCATGTTCGCACTTGACTTGACCTGACTAATTCCAATGACTAGAACTCGAGAGATTGCGTAAGCCTAACTGGAAAGGTCAACGAGTTCGGACACATACGCAATTGTTATCTCATAGATTGGGCCTGTCATATTGAATCCAGAACATCAATTTGAATGGTCTTTGAAGAACTAAGAACAGCAGCCTCGGAACTTCGGTCTCGGAACAACGTAGGACATTTTGGCCTTGAAACTGGAGACTGTGACACAACACATGCGGCTTACTGTCTATAAGTCTGCTGCGAAATCGCCGTTGGAAAATATATTAATCAATAAATACATGAATAAAAGCCGTAACTTAGTATACTGTTACAAGAAATCATCGAGAAGTAGCATACGCAATCTCATAACCCATTCCGGTATGGTACACTGTCAAAATCAATGCAAACAGACGAACACCTAACTTTGAGTAAAATAGATCGAGGAATAGGCTGATCGAATGATCAGCTGTTAGCCGACATCGAAAATGAAATAGCTATCGCAATTGACAGGGGATTGTAAGCAAATGGTTTGAAGGCCACAATTTCACAGTGAAATGGACATTGGCGAACATAAAATTATGTGAATATTTGAATGCAAACCGAGAATCTTGGTTAGCTGTTTCATGCGATCATCGAGATATACCATTGGAAATATCATCACCGATCTCGTTATGGAACGCAGACTATATAGATTAGCACAGACCGACACCGGCTTTTGCGTGAGATCCGCAATGACGTAGGTAGGCTAAGTATCAGATCAGCGCGCATCTCTACCATACTCGACCTCGAAAACGAAATAACTGCCTCAATCATTGAGTGTCAACTTTAAGACTTGGCACCGTGTTCGATACTAAAATCAAGACATACCGTGTGAAAGCTCATGACAGATCTAGGTATGGAACATCGTTAAAATCAATAGAGACCAATAACGGCTTTTGCGTAAATTTGTTGGCGATAAATGAAGAGTCAGCTCTTACTCGACTTTGGAAACGAAATTACCACCCACATAGTTCAGTGACAAATTTAAAACTTGTTACAGCGGTCGATACTAACACTTACCGTGCCAAATGTCATGACCGATCCCGGTATAGAACATCTTCAAAATCAATGGAGACCAATACCGGCTTTTGAGTAAAATCTGTTTGCTGTACTATGTACATGATAGATCAGCACACACTGAACTTCGGAAACGGAATTACTACCATTATCTTTAAGTAGCAAGCCTGAAACTTGGAGCAATGTTAAATACTACCTTCACAACATATCATAGCAAGTTTCAAGAATTATCATGGTGCGAAACACCGTCAAAATCGACCTATTCCAGCAAAGGTCGACTCAACGCATATTACGGTAACCGAGTTCAGATATAGATACGATTGTTACATCACACCTTAAGGGCGAGTAGGCATATTTGCCCCGGTTGCTCGGCCATTTTACGAATAGGAGAGAGTAAATCATCATTTCTTTATTGTGCGCGGCTTTGAGAGAATAGATAGTGAAAGCTTGTTATGAGCGCTACCGGGGCAAGCCCCGGCTAGGCATTCACAAAGCGAAAACACAGAAGAGAATTCGATTTTCGCAGAGACTTCGCTATGTATGGGCGTTTGCAAGCGAAAGCACAAGAAGAACGCGGGTTTCGCTGTGATCTCGGTATATATTGATTGCTGTGCGTCTATAAATGGTTAAATTGTTATTGAACAGAATTTTAGGTGGGGCAATGCCCCAGTTGCCCTATAGGACGAGCCGCCACTGTCAATCTCACACAAAATCTCAAAAATTAGTTCAAATAAGCTTATGTCATTTTCGGACTCAGCAGTCTCAACATACCCAGAAACCATTATAATATCTTTGCCATTCAAAATTTTGTTGTTGTTAGCCAGCAGAGGTGGTCAAAGTAGTCAAGAAAGCTACTCAAGTAGAAGTAGAAGTAGCGACGAAAAAATCTACTCAAGTACGAGTAGAAGTACTTCTTCCATAGGCCACGTAAAACTACTTGAAGTAGAAGTAGAATTTGCTGACTTTAAATCTACTCAAGTAAGTAAGTAGTTTTGAAAACAGTCTCAATTCGTTCGCATGGACTGTCAAAAGCTGCAAATTGAGATATGCGGAAGGTGCAGACGAGAGCTTATTGACTCGTATTGATGCATCTCATGAGATATCAATTTTCGACAGAATAAGCATTCTTTCTCATCATGGGACGCAAATTAGTATTGATATGAAAATGCGATACAAATTCTTTGTTTACTAGAAGACCCCGTTTTAGAGAATATCATGGAATGGCGCCCTACCCCATATTATAAGGCACCAAGTTTAGGCGAAGAGCAATACTGAGAAGTCGTATATCGGATACGGTTTCAACACTTTGCGTGATTAGTATACGTTACAATAACAAATATTGCGGATCGTAAAATTTATATTTAGTGTAGCTTTATTTTCGCAAAATAGAGGCATTACTATACTTGCTTTAAGAATGTAAATAAGTAATTAGAACTCAAAGTATGATACTCGGAATTGAAAGTGAAATACAAATAGGCCTACCACTTATAAAAAGCGGAAAATATATTTATTTTGTCCATAAAGTTTCGAAGGTGATCTGCTAAAACAGGTGTAACGTTGAAAAAGTCGGATTTTCGAGATTAGCATGACACGTCATGGGCTGCTAGACTACGATATGATATGTAACTGCTAGATTGCGAAACGGTAGTTTCAAACGTTATGGTGGGGCATATTTACTGTGATGAAATATTTGATACGGGGCACAATCCGATGTGAGCGCAACCAAGCAATCCGGTACCTAAAGTATATTCACTGATATACTTTCGTGAAAACATATTTGGCACTCCATAACTACTGTGCGCGAAGCGCAACAAAATTTTAGTGCTTTATGAATATTAAATGTTGGTACTCTGTGAAAACAGCCCCGATATTCCTCAGGCTATCTTTCGTATTGGGGGATTAAGCTACTTCAACTTGACAAACTGAAAGTAGCGAAAAGTAAGTAAGTAGATCACAAAATATTACGAAGTAGAAGTAGGGAAAATCAGATCTACTTGAGTAAGTACCAGAAGTAGAGGAAAACTACTTGAGTACTTCCAAAAAGTAGAAGTACTTCGTTACTGACCACCTCTGTTGGCCAGTGTAATCATCATCAGTGCATCAAAGTCACTCAAGTCATAGTTGAGTGACTTTGATCATCATGTGATACATGGGAAATCCCCTATATTGATAATCATAAGTCACGTGAGCAGAGCACCACCAGAGATCAGAGATGAGCACGGATTAGGATTAGGTTTTGAAAAAACAGGATTTGTGAAATTTTGTCGGATTTGGATTGGACTTGGATTAGACATTTTTTTCATAACGGATTAGGATTTGGACTGGATTTACATATTTTCTGGGAGATTGAAATGTCGTGTGGCGAATGGCGACAAACTTTATTCAGATCAGTTATTAATGTACTTATGGTTACTAGGTTATCTTGAATCAAGTGAATCGTTGGTTGTGAAAGAAAAATATCGAATCATTCCATTGCATATATTTTTTTTCTTCTGAATTTCCAGTTGGAATCGGATTAGGATTGGACATGGACTTGAATATGAAAAAGTTATGGATTAGGTTTTGGATATGGATTTGAAGGTTCGGATTTGGATTGGATTAGGACATAGAAATTTCAAATCCGCTCATCTCTGCCAGAGATGGCCACAGTCCGGTTCAGGAGCCGGAGCCGGAGCAGGATTTTGATGAATTTTACAGTGGCTGGATCGGAGCCGGATTCTGAAAATGCCATATGAGCCGGATTTAAACAGGATCTGATATTCATAGCAAATATTGGGTAATAAAGGTTCAAGATATCTTATATTCAATGAAATAATCCGCTTCGATATTATTTTCATAGTTAAATGCATTCATTGCTATGGATCAAGCCCAGGCTGGTTCCGACAATAAATGACAACGTTGAGACCGCTGATACCGGTCACGTCGTTGAAATGCGTAAGCAACATAAGTAAAGTTTCTGCAGTGAAGTGATGAGATTACTGCTGGATGTGATGAGGACGAAGGCAGGTTCCAGCAAGCGTGCTGCAGAAGTGTTTATTTTGGAATTCAGTTGTTCCTGAGATATTGATTCTTATGCTTACTGTTCATCAGCCATTAGGGTGCTTGATATCAGTTGTCAGGATGACAGAAAAGCGGGGTGTTGGTGCTGTTGCAGCAGTAACTGGTGGTTCTGATTTCTGATGTCATTTGGAATGATTGTGTGGTGTGGTAATATATGAATATATGCTGTCATGGTCAATTTGTCATTTTTATGATTTCGGAAACACTAGAACTGAAGCACCACCGGTACTCTCTGATTGATTGTGCACATCATCATGCTGATTATATAATATTATATATTTCCTATTCATTGCTGCTCTATCAAGTGATCATTTTGATTGATTCATCCATTTTGTTTGATACATGTCTGTTCTGTGACTATGCCACTTCTTGTGAAAATTTAGTTCCATTCTTCAGTGTACTATTGGCCTGGTTGTCTTAGCCACGTCACAATGCACAATATCTGATTTTGTTGTTGGCATCATGGCATGCCTGGGTTACTATGTTTACCCTCTCCGTAAAGCAACTAATATTGCTTTCTCTGTTCTCACAGTCTTTTTAGCTCATTTCTCCTGCCTAGTTCCTACTACCCGTATTTATATTCAAGATATATACTGTACCTAACATTATTGATTCGAAATGTGATATAAATTAGGCAGTGGCTATTCGTCCGGAACCGGATGAATAGCCCGCAGCCATAGTCCAGGCTATTCGTCCGGAACTGTGTGACGTAACTAAGCACCGACAGCATCTGATGTGTGACGTAATTATGCGCCGCCAGGGCGCCAGCATATACTGACGTTATTGAGTTGACGGACTTCGGCTAGGCTTCGTTTTTGCGTGTTTAGTTTATCTATTATCTCTGTATATTACCGGAACATAATACTGTCGCAGGTTAGTGGTTACCTATCTCTACTAATATCCAAACAAGGGAACTCTAGCGTAATGCTGACTTCCACCACGTACAACGCTAGCGGCTTGGGTTCAATTACCAGAGGATTATCTGGGCTACTTTCGCCCAGTGTTACTCGGTCCTAAGTCGTCGATAAGCGCAGAGAGAGACTAGTTGAAGGACCGGAACTAGAGATTGTACAATTCTGCAATCTCTATACCGGAACAAAGAATCGAATGAAAACGAGAAAGAAGGGCTGTCTGAAAATGCGACAAGATCAAGATCGAACCTACACGATGCCGAGGTGGAACCGGCATCCTAATGTCTGTTCTGTTCATTACATCGCATTATGTCCTGTATATCGCATTTTACGTGTGTATATTTGAAAATGTATGACCCGACGATAATCACTACGAAATTGAATTACAAGCGCCGTGATCAAATATAACGTGCATTCTATACTTCATAAAATAGACAGATTGGATTGGCGATTGGAGGATCCACGTAGGTAGACTACGAGTAGTAAGAAGACTCTGGCAGTTATCGCAGTTGCTCCCTATCACAACACCATCAAATTACTCCTGCATGAACTGAACGCTGATTATGTCGCATTCGTTTCTATGACGATCTCCCGATCCTTTCGCTGCAGCGCGACTATAGGCTTTTGTCCTTGCTTGCTGTAGTTTTTGTATATGGCGGATTGGTGTACCGCACATACCCTCTCGACGACGGATCATCCAATTAACAATCATTGCTGATCATGTGCGCGACGGTGTCTGCGTTCCGACTATTTAAAGAAGACCTTTGTTAGATGCACGACGGCCTTTCTACCTGCGGCCTTTCTACCTGACGACTGCCGGCTTTTTATCTTACGATCGACCGACGCTGCACGACCAACGCTGTTTATTTTATCGAATCAATGTTTTATCCTTAGTCTGCTCGTCTTTTTTTCACTGATGCCCAGCACATGGCAAGATCGTCGTAACAAAGACCGTGGACCAAACCTGTATGCAACGAACGGCACCGCTATTCCGACTCCGTGGTATGAAATCTCGCAAGATCCTACTCTCAAACGGGCACACGTATGATTTTGTATTCTACGTAGCTGATACAAAAATTGCGATATTAGGAGCTGATTTTCTGGAGGAATTCTCTTTTGTAGTCGATATTAGAAATAACGTAATGTTGACCCAAATTAGAACACTCTCGTGAGAGGTCGGAAGAAACGTGCGTCTGTTTTCGGCCTTAACTTAGTCTCACCCCACCATAAGCAACCATATGCCGATATCTTGAAGGAATTCAAAGATTTGACCACACCGAAGATTGCGTCCCTACGTGGTAAGCATGGCACTGTACATCGGATATTGACTACTGGCGTTCCTGTGCGTTAGCGTTGTCGCCCATTACAGCCGTATTTGAGACGCAAGGTAAGGGATCGATTGGAGGAGCTTTTAGCGTCCGGAGACATTGTCCGTTCAAAATCACCGTATTCGTCACCTATTACCGTTGTTTCTAAAGGTGAAGACGACATTAGGATTTGCGTCGATTACCGTAAGTTAAACAATCAAAGATCGCTGGCCAGTCCCCTTTTTACGAGACTTCACTAACGAATTGCACGGTTGCAGCATATTCAGCAAGATTGATTTACAGAAGGCGTACCGTCAGATTCCTCTCCATCCCCAGGACCAAGAAAAGGCCGCGTTTATTTGCCCGGAAGGACTGTTTCAACCAACTACCATGCCGTTCGGATTGACGAATGCATGCAGCACTTTTAGCCGTTTTATCTCCGAGGTTACATCCGGAATCGAACATATCTTCGTGTTTTTAGATGACATTTTAATCGCCACCCGCACTGAACAGGAACATTTGACGACGCTCAGAACACTGTTTTCGAAGCTACGTGAGTTCGGTCTGGTTATTAACGTTGACAAATGCGAATTTGGTAAAGAGGAGATTGAATTCCTTGGACATTTAGTTGGCTTCGAGGGAATCCGTCCCCTGCCTGCAAAGGTCGATGTTATTGCAAATTATCCTCGCCCAGATAATGTAAAGCAACTGCGATCCTTTCTCGGCCTTGTGTGTTACTATCATCGATTTGTGAAAGACTGCGCAACTATATTGAAGCCGCTCTACGATATCGCAAATCAATCATCCAACAAACGCAGACGTATTGTATGGTCGGACTCTGCATTATCAGCATTTGACCGCATCAAATCTGATCTCTCCGGTAATGCCTTGCTTGTCCATCCTATTCATGACTCGGACCTCTCTCTAGTCGTGGATGCAAGTGAAGTAGGCATGGGTGCAGTTCTGCAACAGCAACACAAAGGTATATGGTCACCTCTTGGGTTTTATTCAAAGACCCTTAATCGTACCCAACGAACGTATTCAGCATTCGATCGCGAGCTCTTGGGAGCGTATTCTGCTATTAAACATTTTCACGTACAATTGAAGGGCAGAAAATTTCAACTAGTCACCGATAATGATGGTCTTGTTAAAGCATTGCAGAACCCTACTGAAAGACTCGTCGCGCGTCAATCAAGACAATTAAGGTTC
This sequence comes from Botryllus schlosseri, assembly GCF_051294905.1. NCBI lineage: Eukaryota > Metazoa > Chordata > Ascidiacea > Stolidobranchia > Styelidae > Botryllus > Botryllus schlosseri. Next base: position 18,141,245 of record NC_137237.1, read on the forward strand.
ATCACGGAGTTTACGAGCGACGTCCGCCACATCAAGGGGTCGTTGAACACTGCAGCCGACACTCTATCAAGATTAGAAGTCAATGTGGTTTTCCCAGATACCGTACCGATTTCTGCACAGATGCTGTTTGACGCCCAGAAGAACGACGATGAATTGCGAGATCTACTGTCGAACTCCAACGAACATTCTTTGGATCTTGTGGAGGTAACAGTTGAAGGGTTGCTTGGCCCCATTATTTTCGACAGGTCAATGCCTGGCAAACATCGCCCGTTCGTGCCGCATTCTTTGCGCGACGCAGTGCTCAATGGACTTCATAATATTTCTCATCCTAGCATTCGAGCAACTACGAAACTGATAACGGACCGGTACGTATGGCCTCATATGAAGCGGCACATAACTGAGTTTGTTCGACAGTGTCTTCCGTGTCAGCGCTCGAAGATAACCCGGCATACTCGAACGCCAATAACCAACCTTCCAGTGCTCTCTGAACGTTTTCATACCGTAAATGTTGATATCCTTTCCTTACCTAACAGTTGCGGTTTTTCATATTTATTGATGTGCATTGATAGATTTTCTCGTTGGCCGGAGTGTATCCCTATGTGTGATATGCGCACCCAAACTGTCATTGACGCTTTTAACCTTGGCTATATATCTAGATTCGGCGCACCCAGGAAACTTATAACTGATCGAGGTAGCCAATTTACGTCTAGCGAATGGTCCCAACTTATGCAATTGCTCGGAATTCATCATATTACGACTCTAGCCCGTAAACCTGAGCAAAATTCAATGGTCGAAAGATTTAATCGCACGTTAAAAGACGCGTTGCGTACAAAGGAGAGCCCGTCCGATTGGTATCATAATTTAGGCTTAGTACTCTTGGGGTTGCGTTGTGCAATAAAAGAGGATTTAGGGTACTCGTCTTCCGAATTGACTTATGGTACTTCATTACGCTTGCCTGGTCAATTAGTTGATCCCGTTCCGTGTAGGAATAGCACCGACAATCCAACCTTCGTGAGCAATATGAGACGATTCTTTTCGGCCATTGGTCAAACCTCCACTAATTTTCACTGTAACCCAAAGTCACACGTTCCCAATAATTTAACCACTTGCACCCACGTTTTTCTAAGGATTGACGGCTCACGCCGATCACTTGACCCCGTTTATACTGGTCCGCACAAAGTGTTGAAGCGCACTCCGAAGTGTTTTACTATCGAGACTAGTAAAGGTCCTTATGACGCCTCAACTGATCGTTTGATTCCGGGTCGGTTGCCCTTGCAATGTTTTGAAAACTCCCAATCTAATAATGATACCGCTCAGAACGCAACCCTTCCCGAATCTCAAATTACATCGATTACGAATAGTGGTCGTGTTGTCAGAACACCCAGTCACTTGCAAAATTTTGTACTCGCACCAGTGTTTGAAATGCAGATTTGATTTTTTTTACCGCTCTGTTGTGTCTCACTGTTTATAACCCTTCGGTATGTACTGAACATGTATTGTTTATTCGATGTGTGAATTACATACCTGATAGCTATGCTATTTCACTCCGTTCTAATGATTTTTTTCTCGATCTGAATCGCTCTCGTCCTGTAGCTAAAGCTTTTCCGAGCGGGGGGACCCTTATGGCGGATTGGTGTACCGCACATACCAGTGTTGGGATCAAGTCACTACCTTCGAGTCACGAGTCATCTCGAGTCATTGCACATTTTGACTCGAGTCAAGTCAAGTCAATCGATTTTCAAAGGTGACTCGAGTCAAGTCAAGTCACTCGTTTTTTGGAGGTGACTCGAGTCAAGTCAAGTCAAGTCACGAGTCAAGTCACGATTCGACTCAAATTGAATTTTCGAAGTATATGTGATGAATCAACTGTGTGACTGTGTGCTAACTGTGTGAAGGATAGATTAATTGACCATTTATCTTGAATCAAATGACGATTATAAAGTTAACTATTCATTCAAAAAGGTGTTTTATCGCTCACGCACACGTAGAACTGATAATAAAATACGTGAGTAACGTTGAGCTACATGCTACAGTCTGATTTTATCAGCCAATATAAAGGATCGAATACGAAGCCTCGAGAAGTTGAACAAATTGATATGGTACAATAGGCACTACCGACCTACACCTCTGTGAGAATATAAAGGCATAAACTATATTCGTTCGATTTAAATCATACAAGAGTGTTGGTAAAGGTGAGCACTGCGCAATGTAAGCACTAAGCTGCCTAAGAAACAGAAATACGATGCGATTAGATAAATCTACTGCTACTACGACAATGTAGGTGTGATGGTTTCGTAAGCGGTCAATTTATTTGTGATGTAACAATGGATGATCAGTGAAACTTATAATGATTGAAGACTGGTTGCTCTCGCAAGAGACACCGGCGTGTCGTTGACAACCAAAACATACATAATATAGGGTGATTTAATCGACACCGTTTACTTAATGACTTGAAATTGACTCGTGAATTTTGCTCCGAGTCACGAGTCAATCCGCATTTCTGAGGCGTCGAGTCAAGTCAAGTCAAGTCATTTTTGCAAAGTGACTCGAGTCAAGTCAAGTCATACGAAAAAGGTGACCTGAGTCTGACTCGAGTCAAGTCATGACTCGAGTCATCCCAACACTGGCACATACCCTCTCGACGACGGATCATCCAATTAACAATCATTGCTGATCATGTGCGCGACGGTGTCTGCGTTCCGACTATTTAAAGAAGACCTTTGTTAGATGCACGACGGCCTTTCTACCTGCGGCCTTTCTACCTGACGACTGCCGGCTTTTTATCTGACGATCGACCGACGCTGCACGACCAACGCTGTTTATTTTATCGAATCAATGTTTTATCCTTAGTCTGTTCGAGTTCATGTTGTACAATAAAGTGCTGGCCAACGTATTCGCCGACTCTCTGTTGCGGACCCTAAAGGGAACGCGGCGTTTAGTCCATACTGGTAGCGTGCCGTAGCTCGCGCCATATGTATACTTTTTGTTGATCCTAATGTGTAATTGTATTGCAACGTGCCTGTAATACCATCGAAATGCCTACATCAGTCAATGAAAGGGAATTGGTCGTTGTACATGAGGTACAGAATACAGCCATCCACAACACGATGTATCCCGGGTTACGATATATATCTTCATCTTCTAGCAGACGTGCTGGACTGGAAAGATAGAGATGAAAACAGGGCGAGTTGGACCAGTGTCCAAATACCAGGTCTAATATCAGTTCAGTTCGGTTTATAAGCATTCTTTATCAGTTCAATGCACCACAAAAATTACTTTTGGGAGAAGACGGCGATTATTTATTGTTAAGTCTGCAAAGCAGAGGTAGCATAGCAGAGATGCGGTACTTTGCTTAAATTTTTCTTCGGATGGTACCATCGCATAGCAGTGGAAAATGTTGGACTGGCAATCATTGAACTGCACAATGTACCGCGTGCTCACTGCTCACGCATCGTGTACTGTGTCTTTGAGATTGACTGTGTGCTGCCATACAAACAACGTATTCGTTGGCGTTGACATGGCGCTATTATGTACCGATAACCTAAACACATTAACAGCCGAAGTCCGTCGATACTCAATAATGCCAGAATGCAGAATGTTGGTTTTTAACAGTTACGTCACACAAAACATTTATTTCGGATAGTTACGTCACATGGTTCCGGACGAATAGCCTGGACTATGGCTGCGGGCTATTCGTCCGGTTCCGGACGAATAGCCACTGCCTATAAATTAACCCTTGTAAGGCATTACTTGATACTAATTTGTTGATTTTAATGTTCATATCTGTTTTGCAGGCTATATTTAATGTGAAATAGCACTAAAGCAATAGCAGGATTTTTTCGGATTCTAATTTTGTTGCTCAACTGTCGGACTCCGAAATCCTATTTGACTGTCGGATCAGGACGGATACGGATTCCCAAAATTTGGAATCCGCCCATCTCTGAGCACCACCCGAGCGTATCACCTTTTAATAATCAAGGACTCCATAAAATCCGAGAGTGATTATTAGCTCGTCCGGAAGTCAAATGAGCTGTGTGAATATTAATTATGAATGATAGAATGGTTGCTTTCGCACATACGGTGATGTTGTAAGGTTCGATTGTCGATATAGACTATTGGTATTTATGGTAGAGGCATATTATATGAGAATTATAAAAATGTTCTTTGAAGTAGATTAACCTCGCATCGAAAAGATGGCGTGTTTCCTTTCTTTTGCTGATCTCTAAACGACACGGCCGTGGATACTCGAAAGAACCTTTGGGAGAATTATAATAATACGGGTTGAAATTCTCTTTTCACGATATCAGCAGCTGCTGCTATTGAATAATAAAGCCAATTTCCATGGTAGTATTTCCACCTTATTTTGCACGTAGCAACTGACCTTATTTTGCTCCAATCACACCAACCCTCCCTCCCTCAAGGAGTGGGGGCCCTATATTCGTCTGAAGTGCGCGTAAAGAATCCACATATCGGACCTTGTACAGCACATTGCATTGGACGAGCATGGTTGTAATAACTCGTATTGTGTTTGACTCTTGGGGTCAATTTGTCAGAATGATCAGGATTCAGGATCTGGACGAGTGTAGTGAACATGACCCTTTAGATTGCTATGATTGGGAAAGTATGGCGAACTTTGTTCGCATGACCAGGAGCGTTAGTTTTAACACTTCTATCCACGCACGCCACCTGGCGCACCTGCTGAATACATATCCGTGATTTTGACGTTGTACTGTGGGTCTGTGGCGCGCATAAGCCATGGTAAACGTGCATGATGTTTGCTGCTCAAAAATGGGTGATATCAGATATCTTTGAAAAAGAATTACTAGAGAATCGTAACATATTTTTCACTAGTGGCTAGATTTATCGCTAGTCACTAGATCGATATTTTTTGTCGTTGAACCTAATAAAAAATCGCTAGATGTAGCAACGAAATCGCTAGCATAAATTGGCACTGTTGACTTTTCTTGTTTCTGCTTTGGAATTGTCTTCCGCTGTGCTCTGTTGTCCGCTTATTTAGGTTCTAATCTCAGCATATTGACCTTGATTGGCGTTAATAATTTTTTTTAAGGTCGTAAGTTCACTATTTTTCGCTGTTTCCATGTTTTAGAGTTGCTATATGCGGTGTGTGCATATGTCTTTGAAGGTCAATGACCGAAAGTTCCACTGTTCCGTCGTTCCTGTGTTTTACTGTCCATTTCCCGCCATTTCTGCCTTTCCCACTTTTAGGGATGCCCAGCAGTGAAATAGAAGCTATCACACGGTCCTAGTCTCATCACCCCACGAAATCACAGTTAATTCCAGGCTTTCCACATTTATCAGGTCTCCTCCCATATATTGTTATCCGCTGTTTATTCGGAGTCTTATTTTCATCGATCTCTTATCGTCTGCGGTTCGGTCACTGCGTTTTACTAGAAAATCACCACCACCGCCGTGTATCATATGAATTTCGAGTCTTTTGTTTTGTTCTCCCTGGGCCTGCTATAGGTTTCTCATATTTTGAATATTGCATTTTACTCTATGTGACGTCATAATTAGCGATACTGATTGTTGTTATTGTAGAACATACTTGTTTTAATAATCTCGGTATTGCTGAAGGTAGGGTTACCATACTTTGGAATCGGTAAAGGAGGACACTTTTTCAAAATTTTCAAACCTAGAATTCCAAAGAAAAATCTCGAGAAAATGGTCAATTTTTCTCACTTGTGGTAGGTTGACTGAAAAAAAAAGGTCATTTTTCCTGCTCATCTCCCGGAATACCCGCCGGAGCTTTACTTCAGTGCTGATTTATAGTATCTCACTCTAATTTGACAGTAAATTTGACTAAAGGGGGGCGAAAATGACGAAGGGGGCGAAAATGGACAAAGGGGGCGACGGGGGGCGATAGGGGGGCGATGACGCGTCAAAACAGCTGATGTTTTTTTTTTTTTTCAGTCAACCCACGGAAATTTAGTTACAAAAGTGTCAAATTATTAGACCTCGAGCCGAAAAATTGACTTTTTTTTTTTAGTCAACCCGCCGGTGATTATAGTTTTTATGCCCAATTTTCGGAACACGAAATTTGGGGGCGATGATCGGTGTTGAGCTTGAAAAGAGGGCAATGGGTCGAAAAAGGTTGGGAACCACTGTCTTAAGCAGTGCTATATATCTAGATATAAATTACTGATTGTATCATCATTCCATTCCTGTTTGTGTTAATGTGTCATATATAGTAATTTTGATTTGTTCAATTATTATATTGATTCTTTTCTGTTTATTAAATAAATCATTTAAATATAGACAGATATCTTTCAGAATACTGTATTATTAATTTATTTTTTTTGAGTTTGACTACAATTGCCATGAGTAACCCGACAGCTCCGCCTAGCTATGATGCTGCAGTTGATGAGAAAGGGTATGGAGGTTAGTACTGTATGTATGTTAATTTAAATTTTATTGTTCATATTTATTACGTTGAGTGGTTTTATTTGGTCACATCACAAACACATACAGTTGAAGCTAGCAGATTGACCAGACCTACTCAGATATATTAGTTGTGTGTCTTTATGAGACAGGATAGTTTTTGTCAGTCTCCAGACGCCTTATATCACAATATCCCCAGCACAATCGTAAATTTATTTGTAGCATCTCCCGTTCCACTGATGTTTGTGTCCCCGTGTGTCTTGTTTGACAACAGACTGCATGGCCATTGTACTCTTTACGACAAATAGATTTAAATTTATTTATATCTCCGCACAGAGATAGAAATACTTATGGTGCAGTACAGTTCACCTTAAAAACTTCAGCTTGGGGGTATTCTTTTCATCTATGCTATGCATGTATTCCTGGTATGTTATTGTGGTGCGATATGATATGATAAGATATGAATGTCGTTCTCATGTGACAGCAGTAGTGTTAATAGTAAAATTACTCAATGATGTTGGACAATGTAGTAATCACACACTCAATTTGCAAGTAGAAATAGTGATTTCCTCGCTCATACTTTTTATGAGCGGAAATATAAATTCAAGGATTTGAAAAGTAATGATATAGATCTCTAAAGTAGATTTGGATGATATTATCATGGCTATAATTTGTTGATTATCCTAACAGCTCTATCAAAGTTTCAACATATATCTCGTCAACAAAAATAGAAAGGCTAGTGATGCTACAGTGTCTGTAATATTTATTCCTAGGCAATCGATATATTTCCTTGATAACTGTGTCATCATGTCATATTGCCCGCTGAATATTAAAGTTGGTTATGTAATCAAAGAATAAAAGTGCAAGTACTACACAAACCGTTGAAAGGAGTATTCTGAGAAGCAGCACTTGTTAATGACCGTATTTTGTGTGTCCATACTCCATATCGATGATCGATACGTATTGTTGTCTCATGGGATGACTGCTCGGGTTTTTGAACTGGGATTGATTTAGAAATCGATGAAATCTTGTAACCGTAACTGCATGTTTTCGGGAGACTTGCGGATTGCCTGATTGGATTGCATTTTGTGCACGAAACACTGTATCATCATGTTGAATATTTTAAAAATTGCGACTTTGATGGACTGCCATATAAAATGAGTGGGATTTGTTGAATCAACTAGAATCATTGATCTCCAGCTTGGGAGCTCTTATGCTGAAGTTTCTTTTGGATAGACCTACTAATTTAGAATATTTTTCCTCAGATGTAATATTGCTCTCCTGGGTGAACTGAACACTGAACAGTTTCTTGCGTTGTGTGATTTTCAATTGTTACTGAACTGGTGAAATGAACAGTTGTAAATAGTTTGTGTTAAAACCCTATAACTGATCCCGTCATGTCATTGTCACCCATCATTCAAGCTCTGATTTTATATGTGAATGACCTTCATTGCTTATGGCAATTATTTAACGACTGGCAAAGAAACTTAAATTTCGTCTTCCAGCATTTTGGTGCAGTAATTGATATCTTTTGGTACATGAACCAGAGTTCAGCCACATTGAAATGGCAAATCGATTTCCGTGTTGACCAAAACATGAAATTGAATCAATCTCATCTCAGTCCTCGATAACAGATTAAGAATTTGTCATTACACCAGGTCAAGTCAATCCACAGTACGCAACTCAGTATGGTACTGAAACCCAACCGCTGACAGGTATGGCTTACTTGGTGAATGAATTTCTAAGCGTCAATTGCATATGCTTTTTGAAGATGTATTGATATAGCATGCATGGGTGGTTTCAGTTCTATTGATTTCTCTGTTTCAATGATTTGTACAGAGACTCATCAATTTTTCAGTCAATTTTCCATATCGAATATGAGCCTGCTGCATCTGCTTTATTAATTTTGTCTGATCCTCAATCTTCATCGATATATTATGACAGATAGGCTAATACAATAGAACTAGTGTGTTAGTAGAATGGGATCAATACAACTATAACTGAACAGTAGCATAATTAGTGGTACCGGTACTGGTATGCCACACAGACCACAGCATTATCCAAGACGACCATGCCGAAAGAATTGCATTTTTTTATATATCATTTTATCCAATGCTACTGTAGCTTGTGTGCTAGAGGTGTCTAATCCGAATGCCGTCTTAGACTGACTGAACATAATGGGTTTTAACTTAGTTAGGAATATGTTTGACTAATATTGACACCTTCCACAGCATGAATAATTTTCCCATTTTCATTTGTCGTCCGTCAGAAGTTGATTTTTTCGGGCTAAGGTCAGTTTTGAGAATACACCACCATATAATATTTTTTCTTTATTTTTTGCTTGTTCTGAAACTGTCCTGCTCGTTCTTTACCATGTGTGTGACTGCATGTAGGTCTGTAGAATCAAAATAATTATCTATTATGTTGTGTTTTATTGCCGCTCAATCGAAGTACAGTTGGTAATGTCATCATGACACTTCCATTTTCAATGTGCGACTCGAAGAATAAGCTATGTCATTTTCCACTTGGCAAATTAGAGGCACAACAAATACATGTAGCATTAATCCACAATCTATAGACAAGAACACGGTTTTAAATTCATTTTCAAGCTATTGATCCATTCTTGATGCACATACGGTAGCTTACTTTCGACATGTGTGTGCGATTGTGCAGTGCATATGACAAACCTTGATTCAGCCTTTTAATTTTTTTCTTATCAACTGTATACTAATATATAGGTATGAGTTGCCTGAATAACTTGACATTGGACTTGCAGTATATTTTGTGTCATTACAGGCACCCCTTATCCGCAAGCCACTGGCTATCCCCCTGCTGGAGGGTATCCGCAGACAGGATATGCGGGATATCCACAGAGCGGCCCACCACAGCCTCAACCTCAACCTTATGGATATCAGCCGCAACCTGTCGCCAGTAAGTTATTTTCGAATGTTTATTGAATAGACTGGATGGGTGGTCATGCAGGTAATATGGAAAGATGAAGATGGTTTCACGGGCTGCAAAAATAAGAAAGCGGCATAGTCAAATGGTTTAATTTGCTGTGCTAATCAATCTAATGCTTTTCTGAGTGTTTCGGCTGATGAATGTCTCTGCTTACTTTGGGCTCAAATTACGATTTCCTGCTAGCGCAATGCAATTTCGGAGTGGAGTTCATGACAGAATGATTTTACTATGCAGAACGTTTCTATCAAAATTTACGATTTTTAATAAGTAACAATGCAAGTAAATAGTCTCTCAAGACAGTCAAAGTCAACTTTTACATCTCCTGCATTATAGTCGTCCGTTGACAATGTGACGTTTCACTTAGCTAGGCATGCTTGATGTAAAGGCTGCAAAGCATCAAAATATTGATTCTTGTCATTCATCCATGGTGCAATGTTTTGTACAATTTCTGTAGTCGACATTTAGCAACCATTGCATTCATTAGATTTTCTTTTTTATGCGTCTATTTTCAGTTGCTCTGTTCCAGTCGGAGTCAACTCGTCCAACCATATATCTTTTGCCCTCATACCCTGGTTGCCGCCGCTTAGATCAAGTCACTATCTTCGAGTCACAATCAATTTTGACTATTATTCAAGTCAAGTCATTTCAGAATTTTTCAAATCGAGTCATGAAAAATTTTTTGGAGTCTCAAGTCAAGTCATCTCAAATTTTCCCATTTTGAGTCATTTTCAAATCACCAATATTGACGAACTTGGTCCTATGCTACTAAGATCACATGAGTCGCTGGTTACTTTTGTAAGTTACTGAGAATATTGCTCACTTGCTACATATTATTGCGTTATAATTCAATTTAAACGATATTTATTTACTGAAATCCTGCATGCTTGAGCGGAGAGCCGACCACCTTTAGGGGGGAGCCCAATTCTTCTCCTCAACTAAGTAATGCTCAAATGCGTACCTCCACTCAACTAAGTATCGATCGAGACTCATCGTTGACTGCGCGCCAATTCTCGCTGCTCAGTTAAGTATCGATTTCCAGACGACATTTTCGGAAAGTGCGTTGCCAGATTTTTTTAGCCTTGACCCAGACACGCGTGGACGATTTTGTCATGACAACCAGACGCTTTCCTCGTTATTTTGTCACAAAACCTGCTACGTAGACGTCGATCTCACTGATTTACCTCATCCAAGCCCTTTCAAGATGGCCCAATAGAAATAATAGTAATCCTTGAAGATACCCAGAACATTCCTTTGCCCCACAGAAGTATATTTGCAAGATGCTACAAACCCATTCGAAATTTATAAAGATAAGTTTCACAGCGGGCGACAACGTAAGTCCAGGCCTCAAAGAACAAAAGAATGCAACGATATCAATTGAAAATTGACATTTCTTCATGGTTTCTTTTCAATTGAAGCTCCTCTATGCACGATTCACTTAGCTCCTCTGCGATTAAACTTTGCCATATCCACCCCACGTTTTCTCCTTGATATATTCAGCATTTCTTGTTTCCAAAAGCTTATTGCTGCTCTGTTGGCAAGCGAGTCTCGTCTGACTATTGAAAGGCCTGAAGGTATAGTGACTCCATCCCAACACTGATATCACCAAGAACTCTATCAGCTCAGGTTCAAGATAAGATGCTGCATCTACTTAATTGTGGGAGGAGCATTCGTAAAGTACCAGCAGCGTGAAATTCAATAGCTAGCAGCGGCACAAAACTTGTCGGTTTTGCTTGACGATCGCCCTTTGTCGCCATTTCTGTACCTATAAATTTCAAAAGGCAGTTGGCGTGACTTTTGTATAATAAAATTATATGAAACAAAATCCACCCAAGTGCCATCTCACTCATTCACTCAACGGAACTTGACGCTAGTGCATTTTAGAGAGTATAGAAGTTACCATTCCGGTATACCGAGATGCCGTACGACAATAAATCGAAAGGGTACAAAAGAGAATTACAAATACAATTATAAACACAAAATCCACCCAAGTGCCACTGATTTCATTTGCTCAGCAGAAACTCACATCTGGTGGTGCGCTGACTTAGATTTGAGTGCCGATTCGAACGCATTTGAGTGTGAGTATACTTTTTGGCGTGAGTTGAGTAACGAAATCGTTGCTGAGTAGAGAATCGCTACTCAGCAGAGAAATTGGTCTCCGCCCTTAGTCAGCAACGAGTCAAAAGATTGTCGAATATTTGCGCCATCGGTGTGGTTTCCACCTCGTCTCCACAATACATGCAGTTTGCCGTCCTTTCAGTGTGGATTAAAATACATCAAATATTAAGATACTATTGCTGATTATTTTTGCGAAAAATCCTATTTATTTATAATCCCTCATAGGCTAACGCCCAAATCTAAATCAATTAGACCGCTTGTTTCTGTTCACAGCCAGTATGTATTTTAATCAATTCCGTCCACGTTCACTGTTTTGAGCCAGTATGACATCACAATCACAGCAGACGCGATAGCTCCAGCTGGCTTGCCAGATATCGTATTTCTACCTAGTGATGACAATCGTTACATTTCGCGCCTATAGAAATTGGCATCTTTAATATCAAGGTCTCAGTGTTGTTGCCTTGCATCACGTCTTCTAATTACTCGTGTTCGATCAATGTATTGCTGCTGATTTGCTCGCGTGAGCAGCAGCATTACAAAATACAGTGTTCATTTCCAAATCCCAGTTCCATGCCTAACAGAATTTGGGATATTCCGCATACCAAAAAAAATTCCTAGCTATTCCCGGCATATTTAGCTTACCTGAGATCAGCACCTGTGGGCAGTGACTTGTGTCAAGTCATTAAAAAAATGTTACTTGAGTCAAGTCGAGTAGTGTTACAGTACGCTACAGCACTGCCGGACTCAATGGCAAACACGAGAAGCTTATATAATAGTCATTTCCGCATGTACTTGACCCTAATGATTTGATGCTATATTGGTAAATTTGAAAAACATCCAAACCTCTTCCTTTTTTTCAAACTTTTTTTTTTCTGGCTGACTACGCGTCTGGTTGGACAGTGTGTTATTGTGTATGCCTGTGGATTGGAATTCTTTCCTGCGCGCAACTGTTACTATAATCATGCTTTCCGAATGTTAATCGTGAAATGCAACAACGCAACTCGAAACGCTGTTGTAGTCAGCAACCAATTTCCGTGAGGCCAGCAACTTGAAGCGACGTCAGACCCCATTGTATTGGCGTACTGGTACCTGACGAATTATTGGTTAGCTGCTCTTTCTCTTCCAGTACCTGTAGATTGTTCACATTTACATCTTTCCATGAATCTAATGAGCGCAGTCGTATCATTTGTCGAACATATCGTTTGATGCGTTCCTGCCGTAGCTGGATTGTGCTTTCCACGTACAATCTCAGTGGTACTTGAGTTGATAAACTATATAGCGTTGCTGCGAAACAGGAAAAACATCTTTGTGCATTGCTGAATATAATTGGTAGTGAAATGAACACAACATGTCGCAGCAACAATATTCAACAATATTCTTCAAAATTGATTGGCTCAAATTGGGTGTCAGCAGATCTTTGTGACAACCAATTAACCATATTGAATATGAAGCAAAATTGTTTAGATTTAGGCCTACAGCGCACATTGAAATTGAAATTGCTCTTTCGTATCAACGAGTTCCTTATAGAAAATCAATTTATGGCCCTTCCACCCATTTAGGATTTAAGCTTTCCCGTGGCCTGTGCGTCGATGTATACCATGTGCAAATGATATGATATCCAGCTCCTATCAAGTTGGTTCTTTTTAATATCATATACCATGAAGCTATAGGACTGTTACATGTTACAGTGTTCCTAATTAATCATCGTATGATTTAATTCCATTGCGATTTCTATATTAGCAGAACTTGACATCAGCACGAGTGATCAACTGATAGTGACTAATATGCCTCTAGCTTTGTTTGCTTTGGGAATGTTAGTTTGCTTTCAATTCTATCTCTCGAGTCCTTGATCTGATTCCACACTAAGCAACACTCACAACCATGGGAATTGTGTTTCATAAAATCCATTCACATTATGGAGCACCTGATGTGAGTTTTTCTAATTCACTTGTTATAAATTGTAATTATAGATAATGAATAATGAGTGATTGCAGGTAGTACTCACAACAATACGGTACTGGGCGTACATCTCGAGATGTTTAGCCGAGATAGCCACATAGCCTGTATGTGTAGCATGAAATGTGTGTGTGTAGTGTGTACTTAGTACAATAGTCAGTGGCAACTGGCAATTATTTATTCGAATGTGAAATCTAAACAAGTGCGTTGTCAGTTCAAACTTTAAACACAGTAGACTGACCTGGCTTATTCAGGTTCACTCTATACCAACCTAATATTAGTATTTTTAGCCCGTACGAATATCGCCATCATAACATGCTTTTGCCAACAAAGTCAACAGGCTGAAAAACTAGTACTTCCAGTCCAAAATGGGTTGTGAACAGGGGTAGCTTATCGAAAAGTAGTGAACCCTTGCCATCCGCCTAAATCAATCCGACGGTAGTGAAGACCATCTCGTTTGGAACAGTTGTGTGAGCGATGACATCAATGGACAGGCCGATACCTATATTTGTACGGAGATTGATATCGGCCTGCAGAAGTGTACGTAGCCAATACAAATAATGGAGTTAGCAAATTTTCCAAAATCTACCAATGTAGCATCAATTTGTGGTCTGTCGATTCTCGCTAATTGGTACAGGGCAGATACGCGTCGCAAGTGAGATGAATTCCCGGCAACGCAAAAGCGTGCTATGAATTGCAGTTGAGCTGAGAAATATAGGGGATTAAATCGTCATTTGATTTTTAAAACTGGGGTTTTGACACCAAAGGCCCCCTGCATACGCCACTGTCAGTATGGTACGGTATATCTGTCGGACTCTAGCTCATTCTAACATGCAAAAATCGTTACCATACTTGAATAGTCATTCAGTTTTGAGATTCTCACCTTGCTGGGGCATTACTTTTACTAGGAAAATTTATACAGTTATTGTCGTCTTGCAGGCCCAGTATACAACGCTCCTGTTGGTTCTGGTCCAAGCGAAAGCGAGAATGGAGGATTTTCCACTCGGTAAATCCATCGCTGCGTTAATTGGTTGCACTCAATCACTGAGGTCTCATTTACTTTTCCAGAGGTACATTCAGTGACAAGAGTGTTCGGAGAATGTTCATCAGGAAGGTCTTCATCGTATTGGGTTTACAACTGCTTGTTACGTTCGGGATTGTGACCATTTTTACCCTGGTGTGAGTTGAGTATGGCTGTGACATTATATCCATCTTCTGTACTGGCATCCATCAATTGCTATCGAAGATAGATAAATACAGTAATAGAAATGACATTGACTGCTGATAGCTATTGGTCTTCTCCGGCAGCCCTGAGAGATGAAACTCACTATTAATTAATTTCTTGATAATTACACCAGGTTCACCTCCAATTGAATTATTTAAATTCTCATTCAAGTGTTCATATCTACTTGTACTATATATGTATATATATTTGGTGTAGCTAAATACTTAGCTTTTGATATTTGGTATAGCTAAAATGTAGATACTTCTACTAGAGTAGAGAGTTGTTTAGCATAAAAAAAAGTGTCTCCCTAATATATATTGGGCTACGCAAACGAAAGGCCACTGTTGGTGCATACTGCACCATTAGGATTGCGTTTCTGTAGCGTCGGTAAATGAATGCGATATTGCTTCTAAGACAGACCGCATTACAGTCAAACATTTGTTTATCTCCGATAATATGTCGTCTTGTGAGTACGGCATTTTAGCATCTTGTTTCGCTGTGTGTAGCCATTGCGAGAATGACATTGTCAGAAAATATATTCAAATGACACATTGGGTTCATCACCTGGTATCACATTGCTTTTACTACGTTTGTTCTGACAATGTGATGAGGATAACGCTAATAATAATAATAAATCAGAGTTAAGCAATTTTATGACTTGAAATTAATGTGCACCACACAATTTATTTCAGGGATGATGTGCGAGAATGGGTCAAAGCAAACAGGGGATTTTACTATGCCGCATAGTGAGTACACACTACCCATGGTTTGATTGACTTCAAGTCAGGACTCCTATTTTCCCGCAGTGCTGTTTTTCTTGTGCTGTACATTGTACTCGTCTGCGTGGAAAGCGTCAGGAGAAAGTCGCCACAGAACTTGATCATGCTTGGCATCTTTGTGAGTAAAATTTTCTCAGATCAAATGTGTGCTTGTTGCTAAGTCCTTCTTTTGCTTTGCATATTGGTATGCAAATAGTTGTTGGATTGATTATGGCACACGGTTTGGGCTAGCTTATTTCACCATATGATTAACTGTTCACCGACCATATGTACCATATTATGAAAAGCCAACACCATACCAATAAGATTGAGAAGCAAAGCTGTTTCTTTATCGACTCATAAGCTACTAGAAAGTTCAATGAGTTGAAATATTTGACGTTAAAGGAATATCAATGTCATTGTGACACGAGGCATGAATTATCATACCAAAAGCGAGTGTAGAACTTTCAAATAATTTTGAATAAATATTTCCTAACATCCTTGTTTTTTGTAATTATCGTGTTCCTTACTGCGGACATAGATAAAAATCATAAGATGATATACAATTCTGTATTCATACCCTTGGCCTGTTGTAGGTATTGTTTTTTTTATCCACGAGACCGAACACAGTTTTGACATACGGTACCATTTTCCCAATGTTAACTCATACGTCATACCTAGTTACAAAAGGAAATTTTTTCTTACAGACACTCTCGCTGTCATATATGACAGGTACTATTGCTGCATCTTACAATGTTAAAGCAGTGATGATCACGATGGGAGTCACAGTGGTGAGTTTTGCCGATTAGCATGCCACTATTCTTTCTACGCTTTCCTGCCCTGAGCTGTTTTCAGTTTCAAATTTTATATTCACATATCTCGTTAGTACCGATATAATAGCTAATCTTATTTTGAATATTTCTATACTCTCACTGCAATCCATTTTCACAGATACCTGGCATATCTTGTCACCGTAAGTGAGAAAAGTCTCGGCTTTAAAAGCCATGCCGATTGTCCATCTCCAGAAGATGTATATATAGGCTTTCTGTTTCCGTATAAGTGTGCATTTCAAAATCTATATATCTGTGCAGGTTATCAAGAGGCTGCTGAATTGTATGAAATTATAGGGTCTTGTGTTGTGCTTCAACCGTTGGAAGACTTGTTTCAACGTTAGAAGAATTGTGTTGCTACTGTTTATGAACTGATCGACGGAAATACAATTCATTTGAGTTGCCACATTCTGTTTACATCAATTGAGTCCATCTCATTATCCTAACCCCAAATTATTTGTCACTTATATGAGCTGTTATTCAAGTGAGTTTGAAATGAATAAAACTTGAATGACGTCTCCTCACTACAATGAATGCCGGTGCCATGTGTCACCTAGTTCAGTGGTTCTCAACCTTTTTCACCTCGCGGACCGGTAAAATTTGAAAAAATTTCTAGCGGACCGGTGAACTTTCAAAATTGAAATGAAGCCAAAATGTAAAGTATACAACCGTTTATTGCATTATATGGTGCTAGAGAGTGACATTTAGAGGGTTTTGATCGTATTTAATTATATTCATGATTGCATCTATGAGCTTTTATGGTAGTGAATCTGCCGAGTCGAGGTAAAATTGCCCTGTTCAGATAAACGTGCTTCCGCGGAGAGTCATTTACAGTCTTTCGCGCCGAAGGCCGTGGATTTAACCGACCACGCCAACTCTAATAATATTCTTCTCTTTGACAAAATCAAGAGAGAAAAAACGTATCGGATTCAAACCAAGCACCTTGTCAAGCTACCTTGCTCATTGTCCACTGCCACCAGACGCAGGCTACTCTGGCAACTACGAATGCAATGCTTGCCGCAAGAAAACACATTACAGCAGCTATACCGGCCATCCGCAAATCCGGCCGAAAAAACACTTCGTCAGCCCACCCCCGAAAACATTGGTATCGGCGCCCCCACAGGTCGATAAGCCAAACTTCCGGAGGCTTCGCCCCCAGACCCTACAGTTGGGTGGATGTTTTCACCTGTACCTGTGAGCACATCGATTCTACTCAGCGTAAGCAGAGAGCTCACGTAGCTTAATCACGCCAATAGCGAAAATTTTCGATCATTCACGACTGAAGCGGTTTTCTAGCGGCCGAATTTTTGGCCCACCGATCGGAGTCCCATTTTAACCTAAACTTCATTATGTGTTGGTACGTCATGGCGCGGTAATGGCTGACGCCGAAATGCATATAAATCATGCGTATTTCTCGAAGAAGGGCACCTAATCAGCAAGACATTTAGGGACACTAAATCGTGCAAAGCGCGAAAGGAAATTGAAAAATGTTGGAAAAAGTTTCAAATTTGATGTTTAAATTATTTTATCAATGGACAAGCCTTCGACATTGCATCTTGAAATTAAAGTACAAAATTGTAATATACCTGGCGGACCGGCAGGAATGTCGTCGCGGACCGGCACCGGTCCGCGGACCGGCGGTTGAGAACCACTGACCTAGTTGATCTTCGACCAGTGATTTATATCTAATACCGATATATTTATCATGTTCCAGCTTGTATGCGCGGGGATTATCCTATTCTCGATGCAGACTCGATTCGACTTCACAAAATGCAGCGGAGTTCTGTTTGTGCTGGTCTTGGTGCTCTTCTTGTTTGGCTTCATCATGATCTTCGCATTCAGATACGATTGGGTATGAACAACATGTAGGCTACCTCATAGCACCCGCAATTTTTATCAAGATTATCATGGTCTCAGATGTAGAGATCACTATATCAGCTCAATAGTTACATATGTGGCGCAAACAATGAACACTATCTAAATCATGTGCGAAAGGGCATTGCCTTCGTCTGGTACATACCGTCGGTATACTGATGTTCTTGCTTGAAAGCTTGAGGCCTTGAAGGTGTGAGCTGCACACTGCACAGCCCCTATAGCCAGAGGTGATCAAAGTAGTCAGCGTTATTAGCTAGAGTGGAAGTGAAAAGAATGCTGTAAATTTCTACTCAATTACAAGTAGAAGTAGCTATTTCTAAGACGTGCACGGACCATTTGATGTAGAAGTAGTAAATGAAGGCATGACGAATTAACGGAATTTTCGAATGTAGATTCAATTACTATGATTCAGAGGCCTATGACGCTGTTATTACAACTTAACTCGTAAATTGAGGCTACACTAATTTATCCCAAGTGTAAAAGTGGAAGTAGTCTGAAATCATAACCACTTCAGGGAGTCGCGTAAGAGACTGAAACCCACTTAAATAATTGAAAATATAGAATTACGTCGTTACTGACCAGCCCTTAACAGTTATTTCTTCCGTCAAGAAGGAATGAATGTTACTGGGGCAGGGCTGGGGTTGGTTTTTATCCAGTAAAGGCTAGATTTTCACTAGGAAAATTTGTAGTCGAGAGACACATTCCATGAATTCGTATACACACACAAGTAATTGCAAAAACAAAGTTGCCTGCAATCAACATTACCTGCGAATTTGATGTGTCTGACATATTGCACGCCTTTAATCAGCATTTGGCATAATGATATTAGCTAACAATTTCCCTTGACGCTGAAGTTATATCCCGGTTTGTAGTAACTGTGTGAATATGCAGTCGTATGTCTTGTTAAGCCGTTGAAAACCACATTCGTACATGCTTGCTTCTCTGTATTTGTTAATGGCGATCACGGTTGCCCTCTTCCCTGCGATGGTTAATTCCATCGCCTATGTGGCAATGTATTGTGAAATAACCTTAAAAATACTAGTAACCTGCACCCCGAAGTGTTTTATTCTGACGTCATGAAGACAAAATATGATAGCTTGGTGCCCCCCGCCCTTTGATCTCAGCTGGAGATGTCACTGAGTTGAGATGCAATCCATGTTTGGTAACAGTGGAAGTACTTCCTCAGTACTCATTTATGAGGAGACTAAAAAAGTGTCATACGGAGCGAAATGGTGATTTGTAATTGATCACGCCTGTTACCACTGAAACTAATCGAACATTTGCCGGATAATGAACGACAAGAAAACCAATATATTTTCGTACCACAATTCAGGTGTTTGACTATAAACATCATTCTATTGTATGCTGATAATTGTATTTTGAGTTTCAAATAGTCAGCTATGAGCGAAAGTAAGCCCACATCTGAAAAAGCATTAGCACGAATAGGACAGTGAGTTGTGCCGATTGATCACATTGTAGTTCCCCTTTTGTGGCCCTCAATGTTTGCCTCATACTTAGAACTGGCCTTTCTCGGTCACACGACATTTGCAGAGATGGAATGCGTAAAGACATCGTAAATTTGTACCAGGCAGCAATTTCCGCAGTTGTACTCATCCTTATTTTTTTCAGTATATGCAAGTCGTCTACGGTTGTCTTGGAGCCCTTGTTTTTGGACTGGTGAGTGCGATTACTTCTTATATGACTTGCATGTAGCAAGCGCGCAGAGAACGAACTTTAGATAGTTGTCAGCCGATGTGATGAAGGACATATGTCAACAACTATCTAAAGTTGGTTCTCTGCGTGACAGCCATTGTGCCATGTAACAGGTTAAGGAATGACGCGCAGCCGTGACAGCTGAAGCGTGAAGGTCCTGTGGAAATTTCAATAAATTACAGCCCCACTACTGTGGCGTTCTGTGGGAAATGGCTGTGGCCAAAAATTTTTTTTCGTTCAGCCCTTCAATTTGAGACCACATCATTTTAGAGCCCAGCTCCCCTTAAATACCTGTATACGTTTCATAGGATAAATTAAGAGCAACGCAGTATATGAGTAGAAGCGAACCTATTGCAAATCATAGTTACTTTGTCGCTTGCAGTTCCTGGCATTCGACACCCAGCTCATTATGGGAGGCAGAAAGTACGAGCTCGACCCGGAAGAATACGTGTTTGGCGCCCTCAACCTGTACATTGACATCGTTTATATATTCCTCTTCCTTCTGAGCATCTTTGGTGGTTCCGGTGACTGATGCGTAGCACACACACACCTGCTGTATTTTCCTGAGTCAATAACTGTTTATGCCATGGGAATGATTCCCTGCCGTTTGCATGTTTGTGAGACATGTTTCATCCCGCTATTGCATCGAAAATTACAATTTGCTATTGTGTGCGTGTTTACTGTGAATATTAAAGATCAATTAATAATCATTCTCGTGATATATATAATCGTCCTCAAAGCCGACGAATGATATTCACTTCAATCTCCATATAATTCCTGAAATGATTGATCTTGCTGTAGATCTTGTAATTTAGCCTGAGATATTGCCCTGAATTAATAAAATCGCACATATTTACGATGTGGCGTTTGCAATTCGCTATAGTAAGTGATATACCTGTGAGGCTATGAACTTTGACGTACAACCAGTGTCGGAGTACAGCTAACACAACCATCAGAGTTAGATTAATTAAACGAGCACAATGTTATTTAATTACATTATAATTGTATCTGTAATTGTAATTACAATTGCTTTTATCAATTACAAGCGTAATTCTAAAATTTTGAGCTTAATTACAATTATTTTACATTTTAGACGTCATAAGAAACAATTTTACAAGCAATTCAAATAGGTTTAAATTATTCAACGAATTATGACTTCCTAATACAGGAGCATAGCATGTAGTACAATGGTTCTTGACCCTGGTGTTCCTAGGAACCGCTGGGGCTCCCTTGGCCAGTCAAGAGCCACTCAACTCATAAATATGATTGCTGATGACACGCAGGCCATTGGGCCGAATCGAAAGTATTCGACATCGTCCTTCTGAAATGTCAATTCTATCTCCAATATTTATCAGCTAAGCAATTAAGTAATTGATCACGCTGTATCGTTTCAGCCAAACTATACGATGAAACTTTTCGAGATTAAGCCTGTTATTTTTGAACTGCATGGTAACTGAAGCGTGTGCCACACTGATTTGCTATAAATAAACATTTTTTTCGTTTTGTGTGAAAATCATAATTCATTTGTTTTGTTTTTTATCACTCTGTTGTGCATCAGTAATCTAAAGTAATTATATTGTATGTGTAATGTGGTCGATTTTTGTTTTCATGACGAAGCGGGAATATGAGGTTCCTGCAGGCTTGATGATTAGCTCAAGTGTTCCGCTGGTTCGTAAAGGTTAATAACCAATAACCACTGATATAGTAAGCTGCTATTAGACATAATTGAATAAAGTTCAAAAAAACCAATTAGGTAACAGAATTCACATGCATCACATGATACTGCATAATTGCAGTAATCTTGTCTATTTAATTAGCAAATTCATTAACATGCAACTATATTAACCTGTCAACTCTGGTCACTGTGATTTCCTTTAACAGGACTGGTAAACAAGCCCAAAATAGCTTCTTAGTAGTGACTAAATATCAGTATAAATTCAAGTAGTCCATATTTTAGCATCACGAGTATTTTGAGGCCTGAGCTTGAATAGCCCATGTCTTTTTTACTTTCTAATTTCCCCCAATGTTTTAATACCTATATAAGGAAAAGTGACATTACTTAGGGTAGGGTTACCATATTTTGGAATCAGGAAAAAAGGACACTTTTACCAAATCATAAAAGATAGTTGATCGAAACTGAAAACAGCTGATTTTGCAATTTACTGGAAATTTGGTTGTGTTCACTTCTATTGAACTCCCGATTTACACACTTTTTACTCCAATTTTCTAGAGTTGACTATTATAAAGGTCATCACTTTCATTCGACAACCGAATGACCCGCTCCAATGTCCATGTTACCTATTTCACGATAGTTAAGCCGATTTTCAGTTGAACCTGTAAAAGCTGTAAAGGAGGACGAATTGCCAAAAAATACCACATTTAGGCGTCCTCGGAGGACAATTTCAATTTCCAGAAAAAGGAAGACAAATCCCCATGAAGAATGACATATGGTAACCCTAACTTAGGGTTACCATATTCTGGAATCGGGAAATAGAAACACTGTTTGTTGACCGAAATTGAAAACAGCTGATTTTGTAATATTTACTGGAAATCTTGTGGTGTTGACTAAAAAATGGTCGTCACTTTGATTCAATCCCCGATTTACCCACTTTTTACGTTAATTTTGCAGTGTTGACTAAAAGAAAAAAAGGTCATCATGCTCATTCGGCTCTTGCTGAAACGTCCGTATTACCTATTTCACATCATTTATGCCGATTTTCAGTTGACTCTGTCCATTATCGTAGCTTTAAAAAGCTGTAAAGGAGGACCAATTGGCGAAAAGGAGGACACATAGGTGTCCTCGAATGACATTTGTAATTCCCTGAAAAAAGAGGACAAATCCTAAAGGAGGGTGTATCGTAGGCTTCGTAGCCCAAATAGAATTCAAATAACCAGCTGTGTCGTCTAATAGAATATTATCATAGTGGCTGAGAATGCGTGAGCCCAAATATACTTTGCTATCTTCACCCATCATTTAGTCATAACGTCATCAATTGTAAGGTGATGGGCACAAACCGAATGTTGGTGGGTGGAGCAATCATAAGCATTGATATCACAGAAAAGGTCACGGTTTTGTAATATTGCAATTGCGACTTAGTTTATGGCGGCCATTGCTGGTGCCTCATTGGTAAAGACTTCGACTTCACTGCATCATATAGTACAAAGCGGTGTATAATTTGCTTTTGTCGTAACTGCCTGTTGTTTACTATCAGTTGCAATGAGAATAAATCGAATATGTGCTAGGGCCAGTGTTCTAATTTTAGCTTAATCTCGGTATCACAATATAGCGAAATGTCACAGCAGATGAATCCTATTTTTCGGAATCATGCTGTGGCCCACTCAAAACCCTCGAGCCTAATTTCTCGGCCGCTTCCTTCATTTTGTTAACCACTGGTATATACCAATTATATCTATTTCCTTTCACAAAAGAAAGGTTTTGGAAAGTGACTATAATTACGAGGGCTAACAAATCCTGCTAATATCACTCAACTACAATTACTCCTACTCAGCGGCCCATACACAGAATGTACTACTAATGGAAGGCTAAAGGATATCTTCTTAAGGAAACTAATTTTCATATGGATTCTAGCTGTTTGTTTCAGATGTTGGAATTTCAGGCGACAGCAGTTCTGAAACTATTCAAAGAATCTAACGGGCGTCTGGACAAGTTTTCATCCCGAGTTATCAAGCGGCTTTCGCTGTCCAAATTTCTGACTTGTACAATGTACATCAATTGGTTTAATATTATTTTTATCAGTTCATAACTAGAAGATTGTGATGTAATGAAAAGGAGTCGAGTTGATGCAGATGATTATACCTCCAACCGCAATGGAAGAGTCAGTGGGTTACAGTCTCGGCTCTAGCACATTTGTCAGAGGTTTATCTTGGCTCCTCCCCCGACTCACTCTTTATACCAGTTATTTTATTTATATCCGCATATGTCATATGGTTTGATGTTTAAGATATTTGCGTTCTACAGAAAAATCACTAGCAACATGCTTCTCATGCTCCTGAGCGCTGTCTACGCATATCATATGAGCCTGCTATTGTGTGTAGCTGTGCTATACATAAACATAATCTTTGTTTGTCTATAATTAATTTATAGATATTTGGCAGTTATCCGTTAAATCAGGTAATTTGGATTCGACCAAATATTGATTATTTTCTGTGTATTATAAAATTATTTAAGATAGAACAAAAATATTTTGCAGCATACTTTACTATTAATCAAGTGTAAGTTTGACTACAATTGGCATGAGTAATCCGTCAGCTCCACCAACCTACGATGTTGCAGCTGATCAGAAAGGGTATGAAGGTTGGTATTATAAATGATAGGCTATAGGCCTACTTTATTGTTGTATATTTGTACCGTTGAAGCTGGGTGGTATTATTTTGTCATACAAGCAATTGGTACCATACCAGGAATATTGCTATGATATCTATACGTCATTCCGTTTGAAGTTGTTGATGCGTGTAAATTTTGTGACATAATGCACACCTTCCCAATGGCGCATACCTTTTCTGCATCTCCCTTTCACTTAGATTTATGTACGGTTTGCCTTCGGCTGTGATGACAATTTACTCCATACCAGAGGTGTGCAACCCAGATATAAATAATGCGGTGCGGATGTGGGCCGCACATAGGTATTTTGTAGATACAAGGCCCACCATTTCCTTGATTAAACATGCACCAGACTATTCATAGGAATCGTGAATCGCTCTAGAAAAATATATTCACTGTTCAGGTTATTGAATAAATTAGTCAATATTCAACAGATGCATATTGGTGAATTTAATGATTTTTAATCCTTTTGTTGGTTTACTTGAGCTTGACTCAATTGTACCAGACTTAGATAAATTTAAAACCGAATTCGTAAATAACCCAAAATTGGCTGTTATGCGCTTCAGATGCGACCCACACGCTGCATACACCTCTTTGCTACAAATGATATGAATTAATTTTTATCTCTGTGTGCAGAGGGAATACCATTTTCATTATATTGCAATATCTCTGCAGTAGTGTTCATTGTCAAATAGTTGTTGATGCATGAAATATAAGTAATCACATAAAATTATACTTGAATACAAGTAGAGTTAGTGATTTCAAGAATTTGTAAAGTATGGTTGTGTTGTAGTCATGTCCAAGACAGTACAAGAGATTGGAACTGACTCCAAGTCATTGTATGAAATATTTATAGTAATGAGTCATTTGCTAGTGGTTTCTATGGTCTTACTATGTTGATATTATAAGTATCACAAGAATTGGTATTGTTGGCTGATTTCCGGAATCATGGGCCGATGTAACGAATATTTTGAAATTTTTCTTGCGTGGGTCACCACTGCCTTGCATGAAGCAGATAAAACTGGTTAAGTGGTGAAACAGGCCGGCAAGCATTTTTAGTTCCGGCAGAGGCGAATTTAGTTGGTTGAACGTGAAAAGTACATAGAGCGATAACTTGGTATTAAAAAGACCAAAGTGATTCTTAATTGTAGGAAATACATAACCATCATCAATTTTGAAACAATAACTTTCCTGCATTTCATGCTAGATATGACGAATTGGTCTATGCGTTATTAGCTTTACACTTGTCCGTGAATCGTTGAAAGGGTAACTACGTCAACACTACGCATATTGGCCCTACTCTTTCCATTTTGAGGACCGCTATGGATTAGGTTAAGAGGCGTGTGTTCTGCCACTGTGTTCTCTGAGAAAGTTTTAAGTGAACCACATTACATATAAGCACTGTTGCAACGTTGATTGATATTGATGAAGTTATGAAGGATATTGTGTTGCGATTGGACATTGCACCATCCGGATATGCCTTAAGTGCACGAAATATGTGCTGAACTGCTCATACTGTGTTTTAATATCCCGGAAACTTGAATTGTCATACAACAATCACATCGTTCTCAGTCTGTGTGAGAGGTTAATTGATTAAAAAACTTGAGAAAGCCTATACAAATAGCCTACATGACTGGGAAAATGTCATATAAACTGTCTCGAGTCATGAACAATGACTCGAATAGGTTTGAGTCAATCTAAAATGTGATTCAAGTTGAGTCGAGTTCTGCCTGTCTGAGAAAAATAAGAAATTGGTTATTCACGTAATCACAACACTGTATGTAGGATGAGAAACGGCAGGATCAAATAAATATTTCTCCTTTTTGATCAATCCGGCCCTTGATTAAGAATTTGACGTTACACCAGGGGAAGTCAATCCGCAACACGGTACTGAGACTCAACATTGACAGGTATTTTGTGATATTGGAATGAATTACTGAGCATGATGCTTTTTGAAGATACCTTAATACGTCCTGCATGGGTGGTTTCAGTTCAGTTTCTTTTGTTATGATTCATTTGTAGAGAGCCTCATCAATCTTCTGGTCACTTTTTCATGACACATCTGTGCTTGTTGCACATGTATGATTGATGTCCGATCCTCGTCAATGTATTCTGATGAATATGCAGTAGAACTTGTGTTATGGTAGAGCATTATCCATGACCATCATGTCGGAAGAATTGTCACTAACCAGTTCTTACAATATTTTACCGAATCACGCTGTAGCTATGGGAGCCGTCCATTCTAAATGTTAAAACTTGTAATGTGATATTAGTATTGTATTAAAACAAATTATCAGTATAATTATTCTCAAAATATAGAATATCGAAATTTCACTGTTCTATAGAAGCTCAGTCTAGTTGTTGCAAGCTTCTTGTTGATTGCAATCGACTGAAACTATATTTCAAGGACTCACAATTCACCAGGGAGTCACAGGAAGAAATGTCACAATTCACTTTTCTTCTGGCAAATGTACTACGAATTAGTTGGATGTTTCTACTTGATAAAACTCAATCTCATGCACACAGTTTATTATTCACATACAGTTGCCAGCATTCCACAGGCTTGTGTTGTGGATATATAACAAAACTTTATCTGCTGTTGCTAGTGAATCTTTCAGTTGACGCATGGCTTGCTATTTTAGCCAGCTTGTTTTCCCTTATTAACTGCACTAATACAATGCTTACTTTTACATGGATTGGATAACTTGATGTTGGACTCGCATTATATCTTGTGTCATTGCAGGCGCCCCATATCCGCAAGCCACTGGCTATCCCCCTGTTGGAGGGTATCCCCAGACTGGATATGGGGGGTATCCACAAAGTGGCACGCCACAGCCTCAACCGCAACCTTATGGAAATCAGCCACAACCTGCTCCCAGTAAGTTATTATGACTTACTAATCAGATAACCTTTGGAAATTGATTAATGTGTGGTTGACACGCTGACTTATTGCGCATATCGTAGTAATACTTGATTTGACACAGTCCGATTCGCTTAATATCTCTTTTCACACTTTGTATTATCTGATTTTTTCAACTGGGCATACGAATACCATCCTGATTTCACAATGCATATATATGGATTCGAACCGCTGTAATTTGATCAGTAAAAACAATTCTTAGACTTTTACGACCTTCAATCTGTGCACAGGCAAAATCATGATCTTTGCATCAATTGCTCCACCTTACCTATTTTAGTTTTCTTTTATGCTATGCTCTCATCATTAGTAATTCTTCTGTAAGTATTCCGTGACGCTCTCTGTGTCTCCAGGTTCTGCTGTACGATACAATGGTAACCAAGGTATGGTAAAATGTGAAATCTAGAATTGACAACGATAATTTGCACTCAAATCAGACTAAGCTCTCAGACTATGATATGCTAAGTTGTTGGATTAGCAATGCCAGTTGAATTCCCCATTTCTATGCATGTTATGTTGCAATAAATGATTTTGAATGAGTGGATCCCTTTTGATTCCGATTGTTTCATTTTTTATTTGATGTTACGGTACTCCTGTAATGGTAACTCTTCCTGGTTATCCCTCCATTACATGCTCAATGCTTGGTAATTTTTTTCACTGTAAAAATTGATTTGTTATGAATTTGTCTGATTTATATACATCATTAAATTTTCGGCAATTCGTATAGTCTTGTTTTTGAAGACTTCCTTTACTCACTCCAAAACAGTCCAAAAAGTTTCTTCATTTTCAAACATTTCCAACTAAATGTGTGTAAATTCTATGAGCCAAACCAATAGCGCTGCTAGTCATATTAGGCCTATCCGCCTATAACCCATGTACCATGATTGGCGATCATGGAATATAGCCCCAAACTTCCACATATATAGGCTAAAGTGCAATTAGCCGCTATTGACAGTTTCTAAACTAGTTTAAGTGATAGTTTCTTAGTCCAATAACTATTCACAGCTAAAATGCAGTATTGTAATTTCTCTTGCCAAACAAAGAAATATGATTGTTATTCCTAATTTGATGCAGTGAATCCTCTGGAAGTGCCGGGTATGTAAACGTGATTCAACTATCGAATGTCACTATGGAACGGCAACTCCCGTTTTTCATTGTTATGTTCCGCTAGACTAGTGACTACATCTACCACCTTTGGTCAAGCATAATAATCTGTCGTGGGTTAGATGCCATATCACAATTATAGATACTCAACTCGAGTATGTATAAGTGTGCGTATATCTCAAGGTTGTAGTGACTCGAGTCGCATTTTTTGTGACTCGACGTGACTCGAGTCATTTTTTCAAATGCGAAAAAGGACTCTACTCTGTCAATTTTTGTATTGACTCGACTTGTTCTCTAGTCATTGTGCATGGCTCGAAACTGGTCATATGACTCGAGACTAGGACGGCCAAGACAGACATTTCACAGTAACTTCGAGAATAGTAAAGTCACCACATTTTTGATATTTCGTCTATCAGTACCTATTATTGAGAAATAGGGTCAGGAAATGTTGAGACTGAGGAAAATTACAATATTATGAGTACGACCCGTTCTATATCACTCGCGCAGAGTTAAAAAAAGTGGATAGAACCTGATTGAACTTAAAACGGAACAGTGAACACAATGACTTGGACTTGGACTCGAGTCACAATACTATGACTCAGACTCGGCCCTCTCTGCTCACTGACTTGGACTTGACTCGGTGATGAATTGAAAATGACTCTACTCGACTCGAGTCAAAACTGTAAAAGTGATATTGACTTGTTACTCGGAACCTTGTGACTTGGCTACAACCCTGGTATATCTGGCATCCAACCTGACATATAATAGATTTTTCGCAATAGTCGGTATCGCCCTGTGTAGATTTTGATGGTGCTCCATACCTTTATGGGCAACTGGATTTCTAATTGCACATCTTCATGGTGCCATGGAACGTTGTAGCAAGTTTCAAGATTACCACCAACTGATTAGGGTAGTAATTTCATAATCAACGTCGAGTATCTAAAAGTTTGATATATATATATTTAACCAACGACAGTTTGTTGCGATTGTTGCGTTGTGATTGACCAAAACTGCTAGAAGCAGTCAAGCGCGATATAACAATGGAAAACGGTACTTGCCGTTCCATAGTTACATTCGATAATTTAACAAATTGTTTTGTGGATCCGTGCTACTTCATAATTGTAGTGTAGAACTTTATTCTTTTTGAACAATTCTAAATTGATATCCAATTTCTTCATAGATCATATTATGAAAGTGATGTTCAATCATATGACTTCCGATCATTCTAATCTGCC
Source organism: Botryllus schlosseri (assembly GCF_051294905.1). Classification (NCBI taxonomy): domain Eukaryota; kingdom Metazoa; phylum Chordata; class Ascidiacea; order Stolidobranchia; family Styelidae; genus Botryllus; species Botryllus schlosseri. The sequence continues at coordinate 18,170,675 of NC_137237.1, forward strand.
AGGTGGTGCTGGGATCATGATACTACCGTCGAGTCGCAACTCACTTCGAGGGTCTGCGAATATTGGCTCGAGTCAAGTCATTCCAAAATTTTTCAAGTCTGAACACATTCAGGTCTTCAAAGTAACTTGAGTCAATTCCAAGTCACAGATAATTTTCAGTTCATGAGCAGATGTGCATATGCATATTGAAGTTATCAAACACGGCAAACTTGGTTCCATGCCATTTCTGAACTACTAAGACGGTATTTGTCGTTGCTGAGAATGGTCGTGCTCACAGGGTCTACTCCATGCTCAATACTACGCGTGGATAATTCAGTGTAAACAGGATCGTTGACTGAAATTCTGCATGAAGGCTTTAGCATTGTGAGACTCGCACTCAAACTCAACGACCGAACGCAAAGTAGGCCAAGCTGCAAAACTACCTTCCATTCTTAGTGTTCACTCAGCCAGTGTGTGCAATTGACCGCTGGTGGTTTACTACTCAGAATGCCTTGCGAAGTCAAATATTTGATGACTTGAAAATTAACTTCAAAATCTAAATCTGAGTTACGAGTCATTCCACATTTCTCATGATTCGAGTCTGAGTCGAGTCAAGGCGGTTAAAGACAGTGACTCAAGTCATTTGAAAACGGTGACTCGAGTCCAGGACCGTAACTGTCGCACCCCAGACCCCCGCGATTGGGGGGAAGGGGGGGGAGGGGCGAGCTCGAAGTTAGCCCAAAATTATTCCGTGAATTAATATAAATTATAGGGGTATTTTTTGAAAATTTATGCAAGTTTTTCAAAAATTTTTCTTTCTGGGCGCGATTTAATGCTATTCCATATCTTGATTATTGGGTTATACCCCTCCCCCAAGAAAAAGTATGCATGATATATAGAAATAGGCATTTCGGCGTTGGCCATCACTGCACCACGAATCACCAAGATATATAAAGTTTTAGGCCATGTAACTTCGCGACTGCCGGAACAATCGGCAATGAGAACACCTTGGCCGCAAAGGACTGCTCTTAAGCTGACCGAAAACTTCGATATATACGTATGGACAAAGTGTTGTTTCGGTCATGCTCGAGTCATCCAAACGCATAGGCTTACCATATTTTGGAAATGTAAAAAGAGGACACTTTTTCAGTAATTTCAGACATGCAAATCTGGAGAAGAATTGAATTCTCGAAAACCGGTAAATTTTTCCCACTTCGTGATCGGTTGACTAAAAAAAAAAAAAAAAAGGTCATCACTTCTGCTCAGATCTCAAAACAACGTTTTTCTCTCTACATTGCCGGGTGGATGACAAAAAAAAAAAAAAAAAAAAGGTTTTTTCGCTCAGTGCTTAAATCACCACTTTTCCCTCCGAAATACCCGCCGGAGCTTCACTTCTGCGCTAATTTACGGCATATCACTTGCGATTTCCTCTAAATCTGACCTAAATTTTCAAAAAAGAGGACAAATCCTCTTAAAAGAGGACGTATGGTAAGCCTACCAACGCTACATATCCCATTGATTGAAATTGCTTTTTCTTATAGAGCGTAGCTAGTATGAAACCGATTTCCGACCCTTTCTCGATTCGGAGCTTGGACTTTTCCTTGAACTGCGCCTCGATGCATATCTTGGTCAACTTATGTGATATCCAGCCCACGTCAAGTTAGTTATCGTGAGTTCTGTGAAAAAATTAAGTAACGATTTGTTCCAGATTGAACATCAGGCAAGAGTTTATCATATCCCTTGCAACTTGAGTGTGTTACACTGTTAGTAATCAACCTCTGTATGATTTAATTCCAATTATGATTCCGCTATTTGCAGAACTTGGCGTCATCGGCATGGGTAATGGAAGACTTGCCACTGTAGCTTTGCTCGCTTCGTAATGTCAGTTTGCTCTACGTTCTATCGATTGAGACCTGGGTGTGATTCCACTCGAAGCATAACTCATGACCATGTCAACCTTGTTTCAAAAATTTCAGCAAGGGTCTTCCTGGGACAATCACAGCTGTTCTAATACATCGAATACAAAATTCACCCATTATATATATATGAGAAATGAGTGCAGTAAGGCAAAAACCTCTAATTACAGATGATCTCGCAGAAATTTGTAAGAACAGGGAATGAGTGAACGAAAACTGTACCATACATCTCGAGATATTTAGCCGTGATAGCATCGAATATATGTAAAATAATCTGTGGTATTTACTTATTCTGATACGCAGTCTAAAGTAATGCGTTGTAAATTCAAATAGAATGGACTAGGCCAGTGGTTCTCTAAATTTCGTAGATGTAAGATGTTTGCAATTCCAACTCATAGTTTGATGGCATGGAAGGTTGTGATTGATGCGAGGATTATCACATATGAAATTCAGATTATACACAGATCAACATCTACGAGCTGGAGGTAAATTGCGCGCAGAGTGAAAAATATATCACTTCAATATTTTGTCAAAACTAATTATTCGTAATGGTAGCACGTAGTGTCTAATCTCTTCTATTACCCTAGCTGAACTTTACTCAAACGTATCTCTGACCATAAACTAAATAAAAAACGCTGCACGCATTTGCTAGTTACTCTTAATTCATAGACATATTCTGGTCGGTGCAAGGTGCGGTATCAGATAAAATCTAGCATCGGTGTACGGATGGTACGACGCCATTATGACATTTAAATCGTAAAACTATTAGGGATATTGCCATTACTAAAAGTTGGGGGATCTACAGTTATTTTCATCTTACAGCCGTAGTATACAGCGCTCCTGTTGCCGCTGATTCAAGTGAAAGTGAGAATGGCGGTTTTTCCACTGGGTAAATCCCTTATTTTAATAGTATGTTGCTCGCAATCGCTGATGTGTTATTTTTTGTTCCAGAGATACATTCAGTAACAAGAGTGTAAGGAGAATGTTCATCAGGAAAGTATTCATCATACTCGGGATACAACTACTTGTTACGTTCGGGATCGTGGCCATTTTCACGCTGGTGTGAGTAGGGCTGTGAAATTCTATCTCCTGTCGATACTGAAGTATCTCATTGGTCTTCTTCGATAGCTATTGAAAATAAATCAATAACAGAAATGACACTGACCACTAATAGCCTTCGTTGTTCTCCGGCAACATTTGAGAAGATGATATTCAGAAAAACTATGTATTAATTGAAAATATTAATTGAAAATTAAAAGCTACATGGTTATAAAGTAGATGATTTTGTTGTGACTCTAGTGGTTCACTGTTCTCCCTGTTTTGATTTATTTGTTGTGGTTTTCTGGATATTGATGTCCTGTTCACTGTGCAACAGTGGGTCCAAAGGGCCACATGCAATTCACGACTACGCATCAAATTCTATATCATTTATGTCATGAAATCTCAGGATTCATTTACCTACAATCCGCGCCAGGCACGGAAATTTTCGAAGTTGAATAGTGAACTAGGTCAATCATATTGTTACTTGCATATACTGCGGGTCGCCTCTGTATACCGCAGTGCATGGAGATATCAATATTGACGGTTTCGGCCAGCAAGCGTCAATCATTTTGTGCAAAGTTTTCATCACGGACGCTCTTCCTGCGAATGCACATGCGAGGTCACATTATGGACGACACGGACTCTCATAATTGCGAATATGCAATCAAAAACTAATCTTATCCATTAATCAAGGTGCGATGCGCCTTGCGAATATGCAATTAAAAACTAATCTTGTGCGTTAATCAAGGTTTCAATACAACATCCATTGTAACAGAATATTTATTAAGCTCGAAGACTTTTCGGGTGCCTCTTTTCAAGAGTTAACGCCACACTAAAGGGATTTATACAGATTTAAAAGCAAAACCAAAAAGGCAAAGTATGATGCAACAATCAAAATCACAGACCATGAAATTCTGTTACAATGGATGTTGCATTGAAAGCTATATTCAAGTTCTGTACCACGAACCAGTTAATCAAGGTGCGGTTAAACAGTGCGCCTGCAGTAGGGTTACCATATTTTGAGATCCGGAGAAGAAGGCACTTTTTACAAATAACAACACTAATTATATCGGACTAGAAAACAGGTAATTTGAAAATCTTTATAGGGGCTGACTAAAAAAGGTCATTTTCCAACTCGACTCCCAAAAGACCCGCTTGTTACTGTTGTGTTGGCTGAGAGTCAAAAAAAGGTCATTTTTAGAGCTTGACTCCATAAAGACACACTCGAACGTCCAGATTGACGTTTTTAGTTGTGCTTGTTCAATCGCCTGGCTGTCCAAGCTATAAAGGAGGACGAATTGCCAAATATGAGGACATTCTCGATTTCCTGAAAAAAGAGGACAAATCCTCCTAAGTGAGGACGTATGGTAACCCTAACCTACAGTTACTTGCATTGTAGCCAATTCTTTGAGCACTGTAAATTGCATGTAATGGTTTAACCTAGCCGTGTTCGCCTCTGTGTATAACTACTTTCTGTCTATCTTCCTTGAAAGATCGGCGCTCATTGTGTACTTTTTGCCCTTTCTGGAATTTGGTGTCGGTGTCACAGACTTTTCACTTATGGTAACATAAGTGAAATCTCAAAATTTTTGCCATTGTAGTTGTCGATTGTGTCGATTGTGCTTGAACCTACGACCAAATACGAAGTAGAAGTAGCCATCCACAAACTGAAATCGCACAAGGCCGTCGGCTATGACCAAATCCCATCATGGTTTTTAAAAATGATAAGCCTGCATATCGGTCAATATATGGCCCATTTTTTCAACTTCATGATAGAAAATGGAGTCTACCCAAGCTACCTAAAAAAAGCCAGAGTAGTCCCTGTGCACAAAGCTGGGGATAGAACTAATGTCACCAACTACCGTCCGATATCCGTTCTCTCATGAATCGGGGTTGTATTCGAAAAGTTGCTCCTCTCCCGCCTGTCCTTATTCCTCGCCAAAATGTCTATCATTTCCCCTCAACAATTTGGCTTCCGAAACAAACACCAAACCGCACGTGCCCTCCTAACAGTGGCCGAGCAGTATTATGATATCTCAGAGAAGCGAAATGTGGGATGTAGCATTTTTCTCGAAGTAAAAATAGCGTTTGACTGCGTAGATCATAAAATTCTCATCTCGAAATTGGCGCGTTACGGACTTCGGGGCCAACAACTTGAGCTCATGAAAAGTTACCTCACTGGACGCCAACAAAGGGTTGCGATCTCAAACACCTTGTCCTCTCCTCACCTGGTGACCTGTGGTGTGCCCCAAGGCTCAGTACTATGACCGTTCCTCTTCACCTTATATATTAACGACATTTTTGAAACCTCCTCATTGAACACCACACTGTTCGCTGATGATACTCACCTCCTCTCTTTCGCGTCTTCGACGGCAGAGCTCGATGCCCTGACTGGTGACCAAATGCCTAAAGTCCATGAGTGGACGGCCCAGAACAACCTTTGCATAAACGCCTCGAAATCCCAATTGCTGACAGTAAATTCAAAAAATAACCTAACCGTTAATATCGCTGGTCAGTCCGTTTCCAACACAGATAATGCCAAATATCTCGGGGTTTCACTGGACTCGAACATGTCCTGGAAGAGTCATATTCAGTCCCTAGAAACTAAATTATCTCCGAAGTGCGGCCTGTTCTACAGCCTTGGGCGCTTCATGCCAGCATGGGTTCTTCTGATACTCTTTAAATCCTTAATCCAATCGAAGTTACATTATGGCATCCTCTGTTGGGGGGCTGCCAGTAAAACTGCACTCAAGCCACTGCAGAAACTACAGCATAAAGTACTCCGAATCATAGCTAGGGCCCCAAAGGGGCCTGGCTGCCCATCCAATAAGTCGCTGCTGAAGAGATTCGGTGTCCTAAACATAGAAGATATGCGGAAACTAGAAATCGCCAAGTTTATGTATCAGTTTCAATGCGGTCGTTGCCCCGAATATTTCAATGACTTCTTTACCTCTGAATCAAAAGCGCACAAGTACAACACACGCGCGTCCACATCGTCCAAATATCATATGATCGACCGAAAAGATCATCGCTCTATCAAATATGCCGGACCTAATGTGTGGAACAGTATCCAGCCGGCCATCCGGCAGTCGACGAGCATGTCCACATTCAAGTCGAAATACCAGCAATTACTACTAAATAAATACAGTCCATCCTCAAGATTACCGGACCACGACTGACCTATCGATCTCGCTTCCCATGACATGCCGCCCTATTTCTTGTCGCTTCCTTTTTCTATACTATCTTCTTTACTTTCATTCAGTGTGCATGCCTCCTCTTTACATTGCCTTGGCCAAGGTGGGTGTCCGATTCCATAGACAACTCCTAGTCGCTTCGACATCTTCCTTTCTTTTCATTGTATCACATTTTTAGTGGTGTATTGAACTGATAAAATTGCTAATAAACTAATGATGATGATGATGACTGTCACTGCATTGGGAATTTGTGTGTTCCCTTTCTCATCTCAACAATCACTTGCATTCGTGGACAATCATTTCCGTCCACTCGTAACTTTACTGGCCTGCAAGAATGACATAATCAAAAAATCGATAGAAAGTTGACTACAGGAATACCGTGCTGTCTGGTTCAAATCGTACTTCTGCATACTTGGACAAATACTTTCATGTCAAAGTGTCTACTGCAGTGGTCCTCAACCTTTTTGCCTTTGCGGACCCTCTTTGGACCGTCACGACCCCCGAGGACACCCAAGTTTTAGTTCAAATTTAGCTCTATTACTGTGCAACCATCATCTGTCTCGTGAAAATAACAACTGTAGGATAGTGATAAACAGCAACAAAATAAGCTTTCATGAAATTAACATCATACTATTCGTCTAGAAATTGGGAAGACGTTTATTAGTTCAATTAATTCTGTGTCTGCATTTCTAGTAGTACACTGCCGTGTCTCAAAAATCATCGCAGGTGATGGGACATGAACGTTTGCCGAAATTCAATTAATTTCCAGACAGATAGGTGGTGCCTGATGTAATAATAGCGCGTAACGCTTCCAACGACACCTTTGCGTCTGATCGCAAGATACCTCTCACCAATATCCCCATCATCATTTTATCATTATAACGTCCAACCTAGTCACTTCTATGTAGCAGCTCATCTTGAAGTTACTCTGGAATAGTGGTTTTGTATATCACAGGAGAAATTGGATTTTTTTGGAAGCGAATTTATTCCGAAACCCCAACAAAACACCTCTAATAAACTAACAACTAAACGACATATGTTTGCATCAGTAGGCTAATCGCAATTTGGCGATTAAAATGAGTATGCGCAGTAGAATATTTCATCTCAACGCTATTCTGTTTACGTGAGTCCTTATGTTTAAGCAGTTATCAAGCAAAACTGCTTCGTGATTTCTCTACTTCGAAAAATTGATATTATATTCTCACACATTTTTCAAATTTGGAGGTTTTACGGACCCCCTGAAATTGCTTCACAAACCCTCAGGGCTCCGCGGACCCCCGGTTGAGAACCACTGGTCTACTGCAATTACCACTTCATTCTACTGTTGAAATTTAAATGCAAGAGAATACTGGTGCTGATGAGTAAGCAATCTTACTTGGGTTTTATTTAAACCAAAATGAGACAATTTCTGAAAGATGAAAATGTACTCGTGCACATGTCATGTAGGTTTATTCGAACGCCCCATTGTGTTTATCACATGCATATCACATGCACAGCATATACTTGTTCTGACTATGCCGTAAAAAAAGCGAAAATTAATAAAAAATCGTTTTGTGCAATTTTATGCAAAATTTCAATCAATAGTCAATGTATGTCACACAATTTATTTCAGAGACGATGTCAGGGTGTGGGTCAAGGATAACCCTGGATTTTACTATGCTTCATAGTGAGTACACTATCCATAGCTTGATCGACTTCACATTAAAGTCCCACCTTTCCTGCAGCGGTGTTTTTCTTGTGCTGTACATTGTTCTCATCTGCGTGGAAAACGTCAGGAGAAAGGCTCCACTGAACTTGATCGTGCTTGGCATCTTTGTGAGTAGAAACTTCCTGGTGAAATGGCTGGTTACGGGTTGCTGGTTATTGTAAGGTTCTCGGTTTTCTTTGCAAAATGCAAATGGTCGCTGGTGTGGCCCTGGCACAGTTGCGACAGAACTTTTCGTCCCACATACTAAACTAGTTTGCAATTAGAAAATTGTTTGCATGTGATAGCAGTGAGGGGATCAAATAACTACCTTCGAGTCACAAGTCATCTTGAGTCATTGCACATTTTTGCTCGAGTCCAGTCAAGTCACTTGATTTTGAAAGGTGACTCGAGACAAGTCAGGGTTGTAATGACTCGAGTCATGATCCAGAGTTCGACTCGAGTCGCGATTTTCTGATGACTCCGAGTCATTTTCTCAAAATGCAGAAATGACTCGACTCGAGTCAATCTGTGTATTGAATCGACTTGGAATCGAGTCATTGTGCATGACTCGGACCAAGTCGTATGACTTGAGACTCAGACGGCCGACATTTCATTGTAATTTCGAATTATAGCAAAGTAACTTTTCCAAAGTGACTCGACACTCTAGAAATGTCAAGTCATACGAAAAAGGTGACTCGAGTCATCGCAACAGTGGGTGATAGTAATATTACTAACAGACATGGGGTGATTACTTCATGAATGTAATCAATTGCGATTACGATTACTTCAGAATCACGCGATTACGATTACGATTACAGCAAAATCAGGAAGTAGTCGATTACGATTACGATTACATTGGAAAAGTGGTCACGATTACTCACGATTACATTTGTTTTGCTTCTATAAGGACTATAATATTAAAGGATATATTGGAACTATGGAAGAAAATACAAGGATTGCGATGAAAAGGCTTAATGAGATATCAACTCTCTTCATACATCATGCGTCATTTGCTTATTACGTCATAATATACCAATTTCCCAACTTTATTGGGATGATTTATCGCACCCAACGATTTGCATTATTGCCAGGTCTTTACCTGCCGCACCCCAAATTCCTTAATAGGGTGGGGAGCGTGCTCGAAGGGGACTCAAAAGTGTTTCGTAAACCAACATAAATTATAGAGTATTTTCGAGAATTTAATTAATTCTTGAAAATGTTCTTCGAGCTTCGCGATTCAAATGTCTCTAGTACAGGGATCACCAACGCGGACCAAATGAGTCGCCCGCGGTCGCTGTAGCAAGTATTCAAATGAAAGATTTGAAAGTTGAAGCTGGTTTCATATGAGCATGAGCAGCAGTTGAGCATGGGTCGGCCGACCCCAAAGAACATATGAACGCAGTCGCTCGAGGCATTGCTCGTCTTCGCCCACGCGGCGGCTTAACGGGAATCTATAGTTAATATTCCCGAGTCTCGACGCGGAGATTAGCGCTTTGGCGCGCACTGCAGCAATTCAACTGAGCCCGGAGGAGCTGGTGTGACTCCCGGCGTGTGAGCGTTTTTTGTTCTTGGTAAGGGGCGGAAACCCGGCCCAGTGCTCTGATTGTCTTACTCTAAGTGAAGAAATTCAACTAGCACGGATAAACGGCGGGAGTAAGTGGTAACCCGTCGGTCGTCGCAATGATCCGTACACACTACACAAGAAGTCGTTTTTTGTTTCAAAACGGTTTGTGACCCCTGCTCCAGTAGATAGCTGGGTTTGAAATGTATATATAATATACCTCTCCCCCTTAGGAAAAAACATGCATAGGCTATTTTATGGGAACAGGCATTTCGGAGCCGGTCATTACCGTGCCACGATCCCACAACACACCAAAAGACATATGCAGTTTCAGCCAACACGCAACTCCACGGGATGTGATACCAAAGAAATACCTTGGCCGAAACTTAGGGTATTCGTCCATTGTCAATAGCCGCGCTGGGTGGGCGTGACTAATAATCGTCCTGTCCTTCCAATCTGAGCCCACAATGCAAATGCCACCCGGCGCATCCACATAGGAATAAAGCCATGACAATTTACATGTGCGTCTCACGAAAGATATTCTTTTAGTCTGCTACGTTTGGGCGAGTACAATATCTTTTGATTAATCAACAGACTGGAGGTCACGAATTAACAGCATACAATAAAGTAATTATAACAACATATACCAGATGCTATAATTATGAATTACGTGACCCAGCTCTATCAGGTAAATCTGACACTCGGGGCTGAGAGAGATTAAAAATGAATCGTAATCTAATGCAATGACCAACATTATTGACGAAATTCAGTTTTGAAAATTGACCAACGGTTGGACTGGGGGACGAATTGTTGTTGGTTCACATTCTAGCTACAACCCACGCTAACATGTCAGGCTATATAAGCGGATGGTTATGGCGGCAGGTCCAAATGCTGACTAATGAACTGTGAAATAACGATTGGCGCCTGTTTCAAGTAGTTATTTGGGAATAAGATATAGCGAACATAAAAATTCTGCCTTCAACTTAATACAGATACTGCGAGCTGCTGTTACGAGAAACGGCTAAGCACGGCTCGGTTATGATATATATCAGCAGCTGTTTATTGGTAATGCTTAGTTCTGGATACTGCAATGTTTTATTCGACGAGTACAAAATTCTGAATTTTTGTCAGGTGTACGTGCGTACGTAGGCCTACTGCTCGCCAAGCAGCAACGTTGAAACTGCATTTAACGAAGCACAACCAAACATCAATACATAAGTTACTATTTGAAACTATAGGCAGAGTGGTGATCAATATCCTGCTGCGAGGTAAGGGCTTCTGTAGTGTATTGATAACCTGATATACACCACGGGGGGTGTTATTACAATCACACTACAATGTCCATCGCATGTCTGTTTACTATGTGTGGAGTGGACTGTGGATACTTCTTACGCAATGAAGAGCGGAGCTAATACTTCTGACGTAATAATGAGTAGTGGCGTTTGAAAATCAGACGTTTGTGCTATCGCTAACGAGGTATATTATCTCATTCTTGTTCACGAATATTCAGTTTATGTCATAGTCCTTGTACAAACAAAAAGTAATCGTTCTTTGACAAAGAAATCGATTAGATATGGGAAGTAGTTGATTACGATTACGATTACTTCAGATTTTTTTCGAATGTAATCGATTGCGATTACGATTACTTCAAAATGCTGTAATCGTCGTAATCGATTACGATTACTAATCGCGATTACCCTATGTCTGATTACTAATTTAGGAAGGAAATGTCAAGTCGAGCATGATGTTGGTGAGATGGAGAGCAAAGGCAGTTTCTTCATTGACTCATAACGTTTTATCAAATCGATGAATCCAAATGATCGATGCTGAAGGAAGATGTCTCTGTGACATTGGGAAAAATCTCTCATACCAGAAGAGAGATTGAAAATTTGAAGCAATTTCAAATTTATACATCCTTGTTTTTCGTAACTATCCTGTTCCTCCTACTCAGGACCGAAACAGTCTTCGTCAGCCCCCCTCCCCCCTAAAAAAACGTTGGACTTGGGGCCCCCCATACGGTGATAAACGCAATTTTTTGGGGGCTTTGCTCCCAGACCCCCCACATACCTTGTTACCGCTGCTTATCAACGAGATTTGTTGTACTCTTTGCTGAGGCAGCTTATGTCGCCTAAACGTATCTTTAGGTGTCTTGGAAAATGTAGGGCCGGTAAATAATATTATTAAACATATTTGGGGGGACCCGTTGGTGTAATGACTTTGTTACATGATGTTATTTCGTGACCTCCTGCCTGCTATGTCAAAAGATGTTTAAATCGACCAAATGTACTAAACTAAATGATGCACACGATTTCACATTGGTATTTCTGTACTGGCAAATATTTTTTCTCTGCGGGATGCCATCGTTCAGATTGCCAGGACAGAATCATTCGGCGTCATGTATATATATCAAAGTTTTCGGTCAGCATAAGGACGGTCCTTTTCGGCCAAGGTTTTCTCGCTGCCGATCGTTCTGGCACACTTCTTGGAATGCATGTTACATGGCCAAAAACTTCATATCTATTGGTCCGTCGTGGCGCGATAATAGCGGACGTCGAATGCACATTTCTGTAAATCATGCGTATATTTTCTTGAGGGAAGGGCACCCAATAATCAGGATACTTGACACTATTACATCGCGCCACGTATAGATTTTTAAAAAAATACTTTAAAATTGATGTGTTCCTGCTATGATTTAATCAACTTAATATTCATCAAGAAATCAGCCGGAACAGAAGTGTGTTTCTTGAAGCCCATGGAGAGTTATATCATTAGTAGTGTTGGAGTAATTTTGAAATGAGTGTAGGCAGCACTAGGCAATGGACAGTGACGCCATTATGCTGTCAGCTTTTTTTGATAACAAACCAACTTGTCATAGTAATCCTCGTAGCAGAGCCGGCTACCGATGAACCTAAATTACGAAGTCTGCTGCAAATAGCGTTGCGAACGGCCAGTAATCTCACTCGATGTCTTGAATTTGTCCGAACTGCGGAAAAATAAGCATGAGAACACAATGCACCTCTTCCCCATTGGTACCGTGTTTTGAGCTGTAACACCTCAACTTGGTTTTACCATTTGTAACTGTTACTCAATCACAGGTCGAAATGAATTATAGAATCCGGAAATTTTTTCTTACAGACGCTATCGCTGGCATATATGACGGGTACCATTGCTGCATTTTACGATGTTCTGACAGTGATGATCACGATGGGAGTCACAGTGGTGAGTTTCATTAATTACGATCCTACTATTCATTCAATGTCTTCAATACCAGAGTTTATATTCAAATTGCTATCAGTAAACTAGTTATCTTGTTTTGAAATATTTCCATAATGCAGAAATAGCCTTGTACTACTTCCTAAATCTTGCACCGCCCCTACATGCTATCCCCGTAATGCTGAGCGCCAAGCGGGAAAGCCATGAATCCAGTGTTACTTATCAGGGTTGTAATGTAATGACTTGTGTCATGACTCGACTCGAGTCACTATTTTCTAATGACTCGACTTGACTCGAGTCATGTTCTCAAAATATGGAAATGACGCGACTCGACTCGAGTCAGTCTGTGTATTGACTCGACTTGGACTCGAGTCATTGGGCATTGAGCAAGTCATATGAATCGAGACTCAGACGCCCAAAACCGACATTTCATTGTAATTTGGAAGAATAGTAAACAAACCAATCCATTGGCATTTCGTCTATTGGTACTTATACTTGAAAATGAGACCAGAAACTGCTGAAAGTGAGGAAAATTAGTATATTATAAATGCGAACCATTCGATATCACGAAACAGAGTTATGAAAAGTGGGTTTGACATCGCTTTGACCGGAAACTGAGCACTGAGCAGTCAACACAATGACTTGGACTCGGACTCGAGTCATAATACCATGACTCGGACTCGACCCTCTGCTCGATGACTTGGACTCGGACTTGACTCGGTAGTGAATTGAAAATGACTCGACTTGAGTCAAACCTGTAAAAGTGAGATTGACTTGTGACTCGGAGCCTTGTGACTTGGTTACAACCCTGTTACTTATCAGGTCTTTGGTCTGACCCGGCAGGGGATTGAACCCACGACCTACCGGTCTAGAAGCCGGACGCTATCTTGTTGGAGTGGTTGTCAGTTGTGGAAAAGTACTGGGTATTGTGTGATGCTTGAACTGTTGAAAGACTTGGAAGTAACGACCATCCCATGTTTCAATGCTAGAAGAATTATGCTGATGTCTGCGGCCTATGAACTAACCTAACATGTGTTTCATGATCATGATTCTAAGTGAGAGATCAACCATCTACTCTACTGTAACCATGTTTATTTGTCACTACACCAGTTTCATTTGTCAGTTGATCGTCTATCTCATCAAAGACCAGTGATCATATGGAGGACTGTTTAATAGGCGGTTGTTTCTTAACAATCTAATTCTGATCTATTTTTAATGTTCCAGCTTGTGTGTGCGGGGATTATACTATTCTCGATGCAGACTCGATTCGACTTCACGAAATGCAGCGGAGTTCTGTTTGTGCTTGTCTGGGTTCTCTTCATGTTTGGCTTCATCTCTATTTTCACATACGATAAAGGAGACGTTGTATGTATCTATCTAATATATGATACCTCGTAGCGCCCACAACTTTTTTTATGTTATCATGGTCTCGAATAAATACGGTGACCGTTACCCCTCTAATCTCTGGATGTGTCACCGAACTTGGAAAATATCGCAAACGCTTTGAGCGCTTTGAGCTTGAACAGGAATACTCCTAGCTAGATCAGTTGTTCTGAATTGAAACGCAACAGCGGGATACCAATTGCTTAATTACAAATGAGCTTGGGGATCGAATTGGTATTTCAGAACAACCCCTACTGTTCAATAGAACACCGGTTCAGAACCACTGGCTAACGCTTTGTTGACCACTTGATCCAGGATACTGCTCCAAGATAGAGACCGTTCTAGAGATGCATTTAGGCTCATTTCTTTTTTGGTAGTGAAACGCATCAAGTGGAACCTGGCTTGTCGCTGTGTTTGATCAGAGGATCAGGACATTATATCCTGTCATTTGACACATTGTAGTGTCCCTCTTTTGTGGTCCCCAAAGTTTTCCTTGTACTGCGACGTGCCACTCCTCGGTTGCACTTGGAGATTTTCAGATAGTGAATAATATCTGATTACAAATTGGAAATTCTAGACTACCAGGAACCAATTACCGAAGTTGTACCTATAGGTATATTCATATGTTATTTCAGTACATTCAAGTCATCTATGGTTGTCTTGGAGCGCTTGTGTTTGGACTGGTGAGTGCGACTACTTCTTATTTGTGACTCTCATGTTTCACTATGCCTTGAATATATACTGTCCTTGAAACATTTTAATATGCTGTCAAGTGTCAACCAGCCCACATTTTGACGGCCGACAACTGGTGTTTACATCCGATGAAGAGGGCCGTATGGTACTTGAACTTGGTTTCGAGAAATTATCCCCGTTTTTACGTATGGGGCGTTAGTTTAAAAAAGGGGAATTCTTCTGATACGCCGACTTGTCACATTAATGATGACCCACTCCTCATCTAATCCTAATTGTTCCCGACATTTTTTAATAAGAGAAATTAAGTGCAACGGAGTATGCATAGTGCAGGGGTTCTCAACCCTTTTTTGACCGTGGCCCATTTTCCGGTTTGAAAATGTTCTGTGGACCACCTCTTATCTTAGAGTCATAGTCCTGTTCAATGTGTGGTAATCGTCGACGAAAATTTTCAAGTTGAATAATCCTCCCCCAACTAAACAAACAACCAGCGAAATAATTTTGGGCCTCTTCGAGCTCCCTCAAATTGTGGGGTTTGGGGTGCGACAGTTACGGCGCTGGAAGATCGTATAACTCCTGTGTATACATCCACTGTTTCACTCACATCGTGACACCCAATGATCCGTTCCCCTCATCCACAGTGTAATTGGGGTTTCAGTTCCACTATGGTGGATTGGTGGGGGATGATATAACCATTCTGAGCCTGCTTCAAATAATTCTTTAGTGAATGGGATACTACAGACAGTGGAGAAATATTTATTTTTAATATGCTAGCTGTACAATGTACGTACATTGTACTTATTGAAGTTGCGATGTCAGAACATTAAATCCAGTGATACCATCAATTCATGTTACTCTTACATTATGCAGCCTGCAATGATTTCAAGGCCGCACATTTTTTTGAACGACTTCAAAGATTATTGTGCTGCGCTAAATCGTCAATCCATTACGATTCGTTGCGGTGGTGACGTATACTGCCACAGGAAGTTGATAATTGACAATAAATAGCAATTGTGGCTATTTTGTGTTACTATAATACCTGCCGAAGTACCGTAAATCAGCATCAAATGCACTTCGGCCCGAGTTCAATGCACACCTTTTTCAAGGGCATACGAATATGAAACTTCCTGAATACTTTGTTACTTCAGCACTAACTTCCTGTTATTGTATAATCGAAATTATTTTCATTGCTGTTGGTCGTAGGTTGTCATATCCGGGGGACAAAAGCCGTTGTACCCCCTCCCAATTTGACTATTACATTGTGACTACATACGTGCCACTAAGTTTCATCAGAGTCGAATGAAAATCTTTATATAGCCAACGTATAATTTGATTATATGAATATATTTTTGAATATATGAACAAAACAAATATAACTAAACTTTCACTAATTCTACAATTTTCCAACTAGCTCTGTAGCCCATCTCAAAATACTCCTGTGGCCCACCCTCTGAGAACCGTCGGCCTAGTGCATATGTGAACAAACAGTGCCATTTTTTTTTTGCAAATCACAATTACGTTGTCGATTGCAGTTCCTAGCATTCGACACCCAGCTGATAATGGGAAGCAAGAGATACGAGCTCGACCCGGAGGAATACGTGTTTGGCGCTCTCACCTTGTACATCGACGTCATTTATATATTCCTATTTCTTCTGAGCATCTTCGGTGTCTCCAGTGACTAATCCACGACACACATTTCTACGTATTTTCTCGAGTTAATAATTGTTTGTTTCATGTAATTCATTTACACTGTCGTATGTAGGCTATGTGAGACCCGTTCCGTCCACTTGCCGCTTTTGAAATCGCAAATTGTTCTAGTATGTGTATTGAGTGTGAATTATACAAATCGATTTTTGAGTGTTCCAATGCCGAAGATTTGGAAGCATTGCTGTATTCATTCATGTGCTCCATAGGCTACTTCGAAGCTAATACACGATTTCACTGCAACCTGGCTTGTGGCTATACGTCCTTTAATCATCATGTAGTAGAATGTATATGGTGTAATTATGGCGCGGACGTTTTAGCGCCAGGGATGAAAACTTCTACAGAATGTCATTAGTTTGTTTGAACGGATTAGGACAGGGCCGGCCAACCCGTGGCCCGCGGGCCACATCTGTCCCGCGAGAAGGTTTTTAGTGGCCCGCGAGGTAATTTCTCATGTTATCAAAAATGGATTGCACAGATTGTGAACTTGTGAGGCCAACCAAAAATTTGATTAGTCTCGCCGCTACACTTGAGACGTGATGATCAAAATATCAGTTCCGACGCATTGGCAGATCCATGAGCCAGTCACATATTGGTAGATCTTCGTAGACTACAATAAAGCAGAATAATTTGCGATAAATTTATCAAAAGTCAAAATTTTTTACACGCTTCGCGCAACATGTTGTCACTCGATTTCTTGCTTTTAACATTGTTTTCCCTTTGTGAAAATGAAAGAACGCCTAATGTATCAGATTGAATCTAACTATATTCGCGATTACGAGACAGAGTATCGTTCAACATATGCGACTTTGCGTTTGCACTCGCAGAAAGACCGTCGACTATGAAACCTAGGCACAAAATGATTGACGCATGTTGGTCGAAACTTTCGATATCGATATGTCCAGACGCCAATAGCCCAGTCCTTGCAAACTGAGCCCAGCGATATACAGCACGCCCGCAATATAGTCAGGTGACAATATTATTGACCCGTGAACTTCAAAAATTTTCGCGCTTCGCGCGGCTAGTGGCCCGCGCAACAGTTCGTCAATCGAATGTGGCCCGTTGGCTGAAAAGGTTGGCCAGCCCTGGATTAGGAGATGCTGCATCTACAAACCCCAATAATTCAGAAACATACAGCAAGTAGGCTAATCGTCTCTCGCGTTAATGGATGTGTGGCATATATATATTATTATCGTCATGTCGAGAACAACTTTCAATGAACACTCGGTATGAGAACGTAACAAAAAGAACGGGGGCTGTAAATGAAGTAGCATGTAACGACCGACGAATTTAATATATATCAGATCAACATCCGGTAATGTCGAGTGGTGTAGGCCAATGTGGGCGAGTTTGTATGATCGACTTCACCAACTTGTTCCGACTCCTTCCGTTCTCTTCAGAGCATTGCAAATCTTGCTTGTAGCCTTGGATTGAAAAAATGGTAATGATAAAAACACGACTAGAATATATGATCATCGAAATTTCTATGATAATTTTCATCAAATCAAAACACCATATTGATTGCGATATAACGAAAAGGAATAGGAAGGGTGCCGACAGTATGACTTGACTTGACTCGAGTCACCTGGCAAAAATGACTTGACTTGACTTAACTCGACGCTTCAGAAATTAGGATTGACTTGTGACTCGGAGCAAAATTTACGAGTCAATTTCAAGTCATCAATAAGTAAATGGTGTCGACTAAATCACTGTATCATGTGTATGTTCGGATTTTTCGCGATACCCCGTCGGCACTTGCGAGAGCAACCAGTCATTCACTTGTACGTTTCTCTGGTTCTCGATTGTTACATCACAAATAAATTGATCGCAAACGAAATGATTCCGGCTCATGTAGTCGTAGTAGTAGATTCATAGAAACGTATCTCTGCTTATCGACTCGGCGCTTACATTGAGCAGCGCTCACCTTTACCAGACCGCCTGTATAATTTAATCGAATGAATATAGTTTATGCGTTTATATTCTCACGGATGTGTAGATGGGTGGTGTACCATATCAATTTGTTTAAACTTCTCGAAGCTTCGTATTTTGGCTGATAATAACAGACTGTAGCATGTAACTAGTTAATCACGTATTTTATTAGCAGTTCTCCGTGTGCGATACATCGCATTTTTGCTTGCATATTTACCTTCAAATTCATTACTTCATTCAAGCTAAATGGCCAATCAATCTGTCTTTCACGCAGCTGGCAAAATCTTATGACTTTGAATCATCACTCATACTTCGAAGATTCAATTTGACTTTAATTGTGACTGGACTCGTGACTTGACTTGACTTGACTCGAGTCACCTCCAAAAAATCGAGTGACTTCACTTGACTCGAGTCACCTTCAAAAATCGATTGACTTGACTTGACACGAGTCAAAATGGGCAATGACTCGAGATGACTCGTGACTTGAAGGTAGTGACTTGATCCCAACACTGGGTGCCGATAAACGACTTGGTGTAGTCTATTAGTCAGACACCCACCACCTTGACTTCTGGAGCACGCATACTGTATTTAATAATGGTTAACATAAGGAAGCGTCGAAATGAATGCGGCATATGTTGCTAGGCGAGGTCGATATCTCAGATTGTGGTCCGGTAAAATCTTGATGGACCATTATAATAGCCTCAACTCATTCAATGAAAAGTTAGCCAGAGTCTAAATGACACTTCTTTTTCCAAAAATTTGTTTCGTCACCCATGCTTTGTTAAAATTCTCAATACTATATAAGAGGGAATGCAGACACCAGACAGTAACACGTTTTGAAGCGTCGGGGGCTCATCTCGGCTTCTCTCCATGTTACGGCGTCTTTACGAAACAAAGCCCCGAGAAAGACCCGGTGAAGGACGAGTGAAAAAGCGAATGTAAATAGAAACGAAAAGCGTCGAATGAAATATAAATACAACAACTAGATCAAGATTTAATGAGTATTGTTATATCCAGCATTAGGTCAGGCTGAAAATGTTAGATCAGGGGCGGCCAACCAGTGGCACGCGAGGTAATTCTTGAAATTAGTTATAATATTCAAAAAATAGATTACCCAGGTAATTACTATGTGAACTTGCAAGGCCAACCAAAAATTTGATTAGTCTGACCGCGAAATTCGGGATGTGATGACTAAAATATCAGTTCCGATTCTGACGCATTGGTGTAGGCTAGCCAGCGGTCAGTCACATTTTTCGCATATCTTCGTATGCTGTGACCATAAAGCAGAATATTTTGTAGCAGAGTTATAGCCTAGGCCTATCACTTGACATTTTTCTCGGCACTTCGTGCGATTTTTTTTTTACTCGTTTTCTTGTTTTTACCCGTTAATGCGTCAACGAAGAACAACAACTACCATATGATCACGACGGAATGCAAGAAAACGCATTGCTCTATCAAGTATGCCGGACCCAAATTGTAGAACAGCATCTCGCCGGCTATCGACACTGTAGGGCTGTTCAAAAATAACTTTTTTCTCCCGATTCAAGCCGGTCACCTCTTAAATCGTCAGGTTGCAGTAGAAAACCTTGCTCACCAAATTTCACTCGATTCCAACCAGTAAAGGCCTCCGCAGATCCAATTAAAATTTTTAATTTAATATGGAAAATAAAAAAAAAAAATTTCCACATTTTTCTGCCAACCCCATGAAATTGTTGAGCTGTCTTCAAAGACGTTGCAAAACAAATTTGAGTCAATTCCGACCAGTAGAAGCGGAGGTATGTGAGTTTTTCGTTGATAAATCGCGGATTATCCATCAATCAAGGATAGTGGATACTGCGTCGATGTTATCCATTTTGATGGGTATTATTAGTATTGTCTTCATGGTTACCTAATCCGATTCGGTTCTATCGGAAGACTAAAAAAGGTTATCAACATTAAAGTTCCCCGCGCAATGGTTCGTAAATCTCATGTGGCCCTTTGGCCGAAAAGGTTGACCAGTTGGCTACCCCTGTATAGTTAGAATGAGAGACCATTGTTTCAACATCATATTTGTTCGTTACATCGTTGTATTGTCTTGTGTATCACATTTGACATTGCGTGTCTTGAGCGGTGAAAAATAATCGAACCTCCTATTGTATAGTGTTGTATGCATAGCATATCCAGGGGTTTGTGCAACGGAGGACACATCTTGCGTCTGCAGCCTTCCTCGGGTCGCTGCATACCAGTGAAGCGGAACGTCCAATTCCTATATATATTACGATGTCGCAGCGGCGACGTAGAGGGCCGAACGCGCCTCCTGCTAGCGCGTTGTGAACTTGTCGCGTCGCGATCCAATGTGGCGGGCAGCTTGAGCAGGATGATGTACCGGTTGTTATGACAAGGTGGTAGGTAAAAGCGAGTGCCTGCACGCTCGTCTGGATATGCGGCAATCTCAGTAAAAATGTATATGATTTGCGAAGTCTGCCATTTTGTTTAGAAGTTCTTGCCAGATTATAAAAATACATTTCGTGCATACTTCATACTTCACTGGTGTCATGAATTGCATAAATGAATCTCCCGCAGTGAATTATTTCATTTTTAATAAATCACGCAATAATTCACCTAATTATCCCGTTTAGAGTAGTGTATGGCAGTGCAAAGATTGTAAATGACGCAGAAGGCAGATGACGTCAGCTTGTTTTTGCCTGATCTCGTGAGCATACACTTCTTTGCGCATGCGCACTGGGCCATGCTTCAGCCATCTGTGCGGGGGCGGCGGAACGGGCTTCTCGTGTCTTCTCATTCCACGAATCTAACTGGAAGTGCCAAACCGGGACTCGCCAGTCCGTCGCAATGAGTGGCGCGTCCGTTATAAGCCTTGCTTCCATGCAAAGCAAGCCCCCGGAAGAAAAATGGCTGTTCTCTGCTGAGCAACTGGAGAACACTCCAAGCCGTCGGGAAAATGTTGCTTCGGCCAAAGAATTGAATTATAGACAGCAAGCCGCGAATCTGATACAAGATATGGGACAAAGACTTCCTGTGTATCCTTTAAAGAGAGCAGAAAAATACGAATATTGTGAAATAATCTTGAAATATTGTTAGTTATTACAATTTCATTTTGTTTGATGTGTCGCTTGTGAACTTTTCATGTTAAATTTGTTCAGCATTGAAAACTATATACCGGTTTTTCAGTCAATAAGTTCTTTTCTATACTTCATTAATAGCTATTATAGTAGGCCTACATTTGCATGTGCAGTGAGCAGAGCAGAGCATTGAATTACATCAATTTAAAAATTGCATATGAACATTTTCCTTAACAATTTGATAATAAACAGGAATCAATTGACCATCAATACTGCAATTGTATATATGCATCGTTTCTACATGTTTCATTCTTTTCCTGCATTTTCAAGATTTGTAAGTATTGATACGTTAATGATTTTTCTCGTAAGTATAGTGAACATAACCTTTAGTGGATTTGTTTTTTTGTTACAGGTTATTGCACCAACAGCATTATTTCTCGCCGCAAAAGTTGAAGAACAGCCTCGGAAACTCGAGCATGTAATTAGAGTCTGTCATCTATGCTTGTATCCGGAGAAGCCCCCATTAGATGTTCATTCAGAGAGTTATTTGAAACAAGCTCAGCAGCTCGTCGAACATGAGCTGATAATGCTTCAAACTCTCGGTAAGATTTTTTTTATTGCTGTCATTTTTTCAGTGGGGGCTTTCAATCACTTTGTGTTTTTCTTCGTTGAGCAAGGGATTGGCCTTAACGTGAATTGCTGCTGCTGTTTTAAGTGTGAAATAGGCAAGATAGATGTTACGTCGCCGGACTTGTACTTGTACATATCCAGACTGCCATCCGCCGGTGGTCGTTTTCGACAACATGTTGTGCATGACAGACGGATTTCTCGTGTGATTGGAAAATTTCATCCGCGTGACGAAAATATTTTTCGCTCCGATTCAATACTGAATTACTTATTAAGCGACGCAATGTGCTAAAATATACCTGGTACACGCCGGACTAGGGCTACGCCGTATATTCACTGTTACGCAAATGCCACAGTTGCTCGAGTTCATTGTAAAGCGCAAGCGCCCTATTTTGGATCTGGACTCTGGTATCGCTTTGTGACGTCAGCATAATTCATTAATCGGCGTGATCAGATATAAATGCTCGCGTGACGTTGCGCGTTGCCGTTGCCCCCGATTCCACACTGGGTGCATATCCGGTTACGTGCTTAGTCAGTGCCTACCAATTCTGGTTATTCTTTGTTCATGTTCCCTTTGTATACATGTTTTAACTGTCAATGCCATTTTCAATTTGTCAGCTTACAAACTGTTGTAGATGGTTGCAAGCATGATTGTTAGCGTAATTGAAATTGGAAGAAGTGGATATTAGAGCCCGTATTTCATGGATGATTGATGTGTGATTGATCATGTCTTCTATAGTACTGTTCCACTTGAAATTGCGGTTCTGAACGACTGATCTACCTTCAGGTTTTGATATTTCCATTGATCATCCACATACCCACGTTGTGAAGTGTACACAACTTGTGAAAGGTAAGTGAATTGTGACATGGTACCGATTCGTTCACAGTATTACATATACTGATTGTAACATTACAGCAAGCCGAGATCTCTCCCAGATGGCTTACTTCATGGCTACAAATAGGTGAGTATGGTCGAGTTGACTGTGTGTCTGGTGCAATATGCATTTTGTTTATTCACAGCCTCCACCTTACAACCTTCTGTTTGAAGTACAGACCAAAGGTTGTTTCGGCGATGTGCATCCACCTGTCGTGTAAATGGTCCAACTATGAGGTTGGACAAACGGGGTAGCCTGTGGTATTTGTTGTTATCACAGAATGATTCTCGTTCCAGATTCCCTTGTCCTCTGAAGGCAGAGCTTACTGGTCATACATGGATAGTACAATCACAGAAGCTATGCTCGAAAATATTATATCGGAGTTTCTGAAGATCCTCGATCTTTGTCCAACCAGGCTTCGTAAGCTGAAAAGCTACAGGGTAAGTTTCCAAATGTTCCCTAGTGTTACTTAGAGCCCCTATGTGTACAGACTTGAGGAAAATTTGTGTAGTACAAGATTAGTTTATATCATTCTAGTTGATGCCATTAGAATTATCCTGTATAATAGTAGACAAATCTGTGTAGTAAGTATCTCGTGAATTTCCTATGTTTTTCCCCTTACGACTGCGATTTTTTCTGTTTGTTATGGACAGGATTTCACTTTGGTTTACTTATTGGGGATGCCTGGTAAAACTCCTGCGAATACTTGCCGCGAAACGTTAGTGTCGCTTAGCCCCTCTCTGCCCAAGTGTTGTGTCCTAGTGCGAGGTGTTCATGGCCAGAGTAAGGTGACATTTCGCCATCCGTCTCGGATTGAAAACGCATGTAGTTGAGTTCGTCGAACTGTGAACGGCATTGCGGTCACCATGCGGTATATTGGCTTTGAACCTAGCGCTCAGTGCTGACCATGTGGGGAGAGTTGGGCCGGCGCCTAGACTAAACAGACTTCCTGTTTAACTTCTTCATACTGTAATCTCTGACTTGGTCTGAACAAAAAAAAATCAGGTAATATAAAAGTTACTATTTTTCGCTGTACTTTTCCATTGATCCTCTTCGGCTTGCTTCCCCTTGTGTGCGAGAATTGTGGGTGCGCGCGTGCAGCTCTTGTTGTGTGAGACTTTCCGCGAGTCACCTTAGCATGGCAACCGACGTAAGGCAAATCCTGATATCCCCAAACCAAAATTGAACGGAGTTTCACGGATTGCATTGCCGCATTCAGCCGTCCGCGAGAGATGGAGCCGGCGGATCTACGCCTCAATCGAAAGACCCGCATCACAAAGCTGTGTCGAGCAAAGGTACGTTCGGCTACTGGTCTTGTACTTTCCACGTCGCCGTAACTCGTTTCTGTGTTACAGCAACACCCGGAACTACCTCAAATCGTCCTTTGGACAGTCGTCGACAGGACGCAAGCTCAATGTAGTTTGGAACTCTGGTAGCGTGCAAATTGACAGTGAACTAATTGCATGCTTCTGTTAGTGACCAAAAGAAGACCTCAACAAGTCTGACGATTGCCGAATATAAGCACAAGCGCGAAAGAGAGCAGCAGCAGATATCGGCCAAACTGCCCAACAGATCGGACCACGGGAAGAGCGGGCATAACGCTATGAAAGGTGAATTGCGAACACGCCATTTTCGGGTGTGTTTTACAAGGATGATTGTTTGCCTATCAAATGACCTAATACTGGATGTACTTGTACACTACGGAGGCAAATCTGCACAAAATGCCTTTTACCTATCGTTGATCCCAGTCGATTTTCCAACTTATAATCGTTCAGGTGCTCATCCACAGAGCATATCGGACCACGGGAAGATCAGCCATAGCGCTATGAAAGGTGATTTGCATAATATATTGTCTACAGGTACTATGCATTTGACAATGATGTTTGCTTACTGGGAATGACATAATTATGGATACACATTGCACTGAGTCAAATCCACATGATGCCTTTTAACTTCAGCAAATCCTCATGGATTATTTGACTTGAAATTGTTCAGGTTCGCACCCTCCTCATCAACCGAGCCTGTCGGACCACGGAAAGAGCGGGCATAACGCTGTCAAAGGTGAGTTATGTAATGTGTTGTGTCTTTAGTTGAATTTGACAATGATGTTTGCTTACTGGGAATGACCTAATGATGGATACACATTGCGCTGAGTCAAAACCACATGAAATGGCGTCTTTTAACACGTCTTTGCTCACTGATTATTGGACTTTGAATTGTTCAGGTGCGCACCATCCTCATCAACCGAGCATGCCGGACCACGGAAAGAGCGGGCATAATGCTGTGATAGGTGAGCCGCGTCATGTGTTACGTCTTTGGTTATGCTTGACAATGATGTTTGCTTACTGGGAATGACCTAATAATGGATACACATTGCACTGAGTCAACCAACGACACAATACGTGTTTATAACGACATCTGTGAGCCCTTCATTAGATGTCTTAACTTTTCAGGCATGCATCCTGCTCATCAGACGTCGAAGACTTCCGCCTCTTCCGCTGCCTTACTGATGAAAACAGACGTTCACTCGAAACATGAGAAAGTTCGCCCACAGCCCGATGACCATAAGAGGCCTGACAAAATGACGCCTGTCCTCAAAGCCCATCAGGGTACTGCGCCTGTGCCAGCTCCGCACCGTCAGAAACATCAGCCCTATCCTCATTCGGGGCCTCACGAAAAAGACCCCGCGAAAGCCTTGGCGCGACACGCCCCTCACCAAAACTCTAGACACGACTCGAAATCGAATGAACGCCTGTCTGGCTTGAAGGTACGCGATAGTCAGGTGGGTTATGCTTCGTATCACAATGTTTTCCAGTTGCTAAGCACGCCGCTGTGTCTGTTTTCAGTCTATGCAACAAAACAAACCAACGCATCCTCAAGTGAACCAGAGCGCTGAATCCGGTTGGTAGATGGGATCTTAAACTTTTTGGGCACGGGGCTCTCGAATTTTTTTAGTGATGGTGTGGACTGTTTTTGTGTTTGTCGTTCATGTTGATCAAACACAGAAATTAAGGAAGCCTAAAGTAGTAGTCGTAGTAGCTCAAATGCAAAATTTAGGTCGTTGACGACTAAAAAGGTCATCACTGGGGCAAGTTTTTGCAACTTTTTTACAACTTCCGGCAGCTTCCTAAATGCTCATAAGATATGTAGAATGCTGTTTTAAGCTGTTAGAAGGAATCTTATAGTGCAACTTGCAACTTTTGTCCATTTTTGTTTTCATGCAACATTTTGCAACTTTTTTGATTTTTCATGAAAGTATTTTTGATTTTGGTGAAATACACCGCCAAATTCAACTGAAATACCGTAAATCAGCACTGAAGCAACGCTCTTGCGGTTATTTCGGGAGCTGAGCCGGAAAGTTGACCATTTTTTTAGTCAAAGTGGGAAGTTAACCTTTTTTTTCTAGTCAACCGAGCAAAATGTAAAACTTTTGTAAAAAAATAAATGCAACTTTTAACTGCAACTTTTGTCGAAAATGAATGCGACTTTACACGGTTTTAACTGCAACAAAAACTTGCCCTAGTCATCACTTTCAGTCAGTCTGGCCTACCTACTGACTGAAAAATCGCTTTTTGCCCAGCCCTCATTGGTAGTTATATTACGCTTGGTTAGTGCTTGTATAGTCCGTGTAGCTATCGCGACCTGTGGTGAACAGGTCGTAGACTTGCGAGTCAGAAATGAGAACATCTTATATATAAGGGCAGGGCAGTCTGGTTATACATCTGTATTTCGAAAATTGTTCTTTGATTGACCCTCTAAAAGTATTCTGCACCCCCATGGGGCTCATGGACCTGGTTTTAAGAACCTCCGGGTCAGTGGTGCTGCTTTTTTCCTCGTCTTATGTCGTGAGTGTTGACACACGATGCTTTCAGCGGACCTGGCCGGGATGGAACAGAAACTACTGGAGCAGATGAACGCGGTGAAATCGGAAGCGAGCGCTGCCAAGCCTATCGAAGGCTTGTCGTTTGCGGAACAGCAGCCGGCCACGCTGTCGCGCTCCAAGGACCTCAAACCCCCGAAGCAGTCTCACTTGCTCCCGCGCAAGGAAATCGTCGGCAGCCAAGCCTCTACGCACGAGCTGCCGAGGACCTACGAGGGCCTTTACGAGATGTATAAGAAAAATCCGGACATGTTGCGGCACAGGCTTCAGTCAAAGGTACCGTTTTGAATGTATGTCTCGCTTCGAGCCGTGGTGTGAAAGGTGCAATGGGTCTATGCCAGGGCTTCTCTACCGTTTTATGAACCTACTCGACAGCCTATTTGGGAAGTTTATTGCAAAAAAAGTCAGGTGATTACTAATGAAAAAATGTCAGCACCTCGGCTCCCCCTAGAGAAAAGGCTAGTCGATACCCTTGAGTTGAAACCACTGCTCTTCGCACAGGCGAAGTCCGGTCCGTTGTCTGAAGAGGAAAAAAGAATCTGGAACAGGATGAAGAGGAAAGACTTGGATCGAAGGAAGAAAAAGGACGAGAAACACCGGGCGCATAAACCTGACACCGGGCACAAGTCTGCCGAGCATGCGAGCGCAGCTGCATCCGGCGGACTGACCGTCCGCATCAAGATCCCTTCCTCGGCCTTGAACGCTTCCGGTAACTTGCCGACTACTTCTGGATCTGATACGGGTCCATCGTCGTCGCCCGGAGCTTCTGCTCTCAAGCAAGGTGAGCGCATGATAAATTGTCGTGCAGTGGTGTGGGCAGCAGGCATGGGGTGATTACTGTATGAGTGTAATCGATTGCGGTTACGATAACATCGAAAAGTAATGATTATTTATTCCCGATAACGATTACGAAGTCATAGTCCCTTCGCAAAGATCGATCAGATATGATTTTCAAATGTTGATTACGAGTGTAAATCGTGATTTTATAGTGCATCCTCTGTTTTTAAAATGTCCTTCTTTTCGAGCACTCTTATTTCTCCGCTGTCCCAGGCGCCACTGCATGTGCTCAGTTTTATCCAATTCCTCTGTCTTGTAGGGAGGAAGCGCTCGCACGATTCTTCGAGTCTGTCCGTGCCCGTTTCGGCCAAGCATTCGAAGAAATTCGAAAACAACCACCACCACCATCAGGGGTAAGTCTTCCGCTCTGTTTTCAGCGAGGAATCGGGTTTAAGTCCTGCTTTCTTCACAGCCACGATCAAACTAAGCACAGGCGTAAGCATAGTCGATCTGGCTCTCACCATTCCAAGTCTGGCCAGTCCTGCCAAAATATCGACGATGCCACTTTTCGGCAAGCGCTTAACGATGCAGTTAGCATGGTGAGATGTAGTGATAATGAAGCAGATCATTGTTCTGCGTCGTGCTGTTTGTATTTTGAGCTTTTCTTGGCGTTGGCTGGTGGTGATGAGTGATTGTTTTGTCTGTTAGTAATTGTTCCTAGACGGAGGAAACTAAATATGTAAAAGATGTATCAACGCTCCTTTTTCTTGGCCTGTTAAAGGGAAACGCCTATAACATGCTTTTTTGGTAGTGCTCTCATTTTAGAATGCTCCTAATTACCTAATTAGGTACATGAATGGGGCTTTCATATCGGATTTCAAACAATGTGCAATGATTTCCTAGTCACCCCGACAATTTTAACCCACCAACTGTTTTTGCAAGCGCTGCAATAGTAAAGCCAGTCCAGTGATGTCATTCAAATTTCTTGTCTAAAAGTCAGTAATACCCAGCAATGCTAGCCGGTTTGATGATCTGAACGTATTTTGAGAGACAGTTCCGTAGAACATTCTGGGCGCCGTTTCGTCTTACCCATGACGGCCGACAATAATCATGCGGCCATTTCGAGGTTCAGTCTGGCAACACCGCGACCGCGCAAGGCCCTGAACGTTCGGTGCCAACGGTGACTCTGAAAAGAACGGAGGCTCAGAACGGCAGCGGAGACGGGTACGTGGCGCACTCGTCCCAGCAAGAGAAAACTAGGTGAGTGTGGCATGCCGCTCTACGCTCGGGCCCTGTTTTCTGCCCTGCCGGGGAATATGAAACTACCGGCAGGTTTCATACGCAGGGGATATTAGACCATGGTATGCCAGTGCAAAATTTCCGTCTCTATGGAAGGTGTCGCATTTAGCTTACTACATTTTAATTCAATATCTTTTCACGTTACTTTCACTTCAACACTGATGAAGGAGCGGTGCTCCGAAAGCTCGTTTGATAAATAAAATCATTACTTTTCAAGTGGATGTTAAATCTAAGGTGTTATATTATCTGTATCTGCTGCTGTCAGCTCAACAGATTACATTTAAAGAAGCACTCCGTTCCAAATTTGCGAGTCTGAAATTAACGTTGACAGTGTGAAAGACATATTGACGTCAGCCGTTTTCCTCAGAAAGGCACCGTGTTTGAACTGCAGCTCTGTTCGAACTGCAGCTAAGAGGTACCAGATATGATGGATTTGATAGGGTGAATCTTCTAGCTGCAGCTGCATAGGTCACTCACTTGGAAATCGCTACTTGTACTTATGTAGAAATTTACGACTTTACTTCCACTTCCTACTACAAGTTTTCCTTTTATTGGCAAACTAGATTTGAATTGGCTCACAGGAAATCGCGCTTGGAAATCAATTTGAAATTTACGGTGTTCTCTAGCATCGACGATGACCGCTTTGTGACCTGTGTGTATTGGTGAATTATTGAATCTTTCTCAGGCCGTCGAGTCGAAGCAGGCAGCTGGGATTCGATCCTTCCGCGCCGGTATCTGATACGCCTCCGGACGACTTGTTCGATTCCGAACCGCCCGCAGACTCTAAAGCCGAACCCGTTAATCGAGATTCTTCGCCCGAAATGGGAGAGATTCTTGATGATGACGATGATGATGTAGACACCTCTGTTCTCCGTCACCAAGAGGCTACGAATTACAACAGCTCTCAGCGGTATCATTTTAACCAGGCGGAGGGTACAAAATATCGGACACAACCTGGTGAGCTGGACAGACAGCACGCGCGATCGGGCCCGCATTCGGTCGGGGATAAGTCTACGGCCGGTTTGACGCTGTCCGGTTTGAAAAGGCATGATCAGCGGACGTAGCTCCGGGCTTTTGCTGGAATGTTTTGGTTAATCCTAATTATTGGATGCCTGATGGTATATTTTGGTCGCGTGCGGTTGGATGCTGCGCGCCCCGAAGATTTCTCCGATTGCCGTTTGAGAAATGGAGCGATTTAACGCTAAGATTCGCTGCCACGTCAGGTAAAGTATGCTGAATGACATTGCCTTTGATCTTCCGCAATAAATTTTCTATCGTGCACTGGCGACCTTGATTAAGTTAGAGCAGTGCTTTTCAACCTGTATGACGGTTCGCACTTGTGCGAATGAGAAAAATTGCAGTGGGAATAACGAAGGACGTGCGAACGGTGCGACTGAAAACTCCGGATGAGTGCGAATGAAAATCGTGAATAATTGTCAATTTTGTTGACGAGGAATAATTCAAATAAACCTATTAGAAAATTGTTGAAGGGCAGTATAACCTTTGTAGTTGCGACGCAATTGCAAAAACTTTTTCAACTTACGACGCACCACTAATCGTAGCTCTCTCAAGCCTTGGTGAATTAATATTTTTGCCCTGTGATTATTACGTAGCCTGGTGCAGTAGCTGACACAGTATATTAACCCATCTGAGCCCGCGAAAGGCTGGAAAAATGACGTCAAATTGACTTTCTGCGTTCTTTCGCTAAACAATCATATTTTCGTAATAACTATTCGCGATGCGCGAGGATAGTAGTAGATAACATCGTTACAGTAGCTTGCACTAACGCAAATATCAGCAAGTATGGACACAAAGGGTATAATTTTTGGTCGACACGGTGACAGAGCTATCTGTTAATATGTAGGTATTATTTGTTAAATTTATAGAATCCTGCGATCGTTTTTTAGATATCCAAGGTCACTGTGTTGGGTAATGTAACCAATAAGCAATTCCAACCAGTTAAAGCGGAGTTTTTCGTTGATAATCCTCCTATCTGTTCATTACATCGCATTGTACATTGTGTGTGATTTGTTCAGATGAAAAATGTAACCCAACGATTAATACTAATACCTCGCAGTGAGTTGGCGAGTGCGCGCAGACTCGTGAAACACTAAAGCAGGGGTGGCCAACTTTTTCAGCCATGACGCAATTGACGAACCATTGTGCGCGGCGACTATAGCTGCGCGAGGCGCGAAAATATTTTAAGGTTTAGGCTACAGGTCTATAATAGGATGATATATTTAATTGAGCATATTACGGGTATGCTGTAGGCTACATCGCTGGGCTCAGTTTGCACCTGGACATATCGATTAGGGTGGAGTGAAAATGACTTTTTTTTTCAAATCGAAAAAAAGGGTTCCTCAATCCTGCCAAATGACCTAAAACTTCAATAAAAAGTGACTTCAGGGGATTACCCCCATTTTCCAGCCGGCAACCCCCCAATTTCTGCGCGTGGGGGGGGGGGTAAAATGACCCATCTCGGCAACCGCTGGTCGTAGAGTCATGATATATAGCTCAAAATCTGCGGAAACATCATGTTTCTATCTGTCTTAAGAAGAAAGTTTTCTCTATTGTGAACACAAAATGAGTTATAGCCAAAAAACAATGTATGTGTTGAAATTCAGCATTTATTCTGACGAATTGTGATCTGTCATCAGTTTTTTTTTTTAAATAAAAGTAACACACTGGCAATAATGAATATTGGGCCCATAATACCAATATATTAGGGTTACCATACGCCCTCTTTTAAGAGGATTTGTCCTCTTTTTTGACTTTTGAAAGTGTCCTGACTGTCCTCGGAGGACGCCCTTCTGTCCTCTTTTTTGAAAATTTAGGTCGGATTTAGAGCAAATTGCGAGTGATATGCCGTAAATTAGCACAGAAGTGACGCTCTGGCGGGTATTTCGGAGTGTAAAACGGTGATTTTAGCTCTGGGCGGAAAGATGACCTTTTTTTTTTTTTTTTAGTCATCCACCTAGCAATGCGGAAAGAAAAACGGTATTTTGAGCTCTGAGCGGAAAAGATGGCCTTTTTTTTAGTCAACCGATCAGAAAGTGGGAAAAATTCACCGGTTTTAGATAATTCTTCTCCGGTTTTGCAAGTCTCAAATTTCTGAAAAAGTGTCCTCTTTTTAGATTTCCAAAATATGGTAAGCCTACAATATATTCACAACACAGTCGTTTTAAAAAATCGGTTCAAAACATCATAATGAAGCACTCACATTCAACGACTTATTGGAAATGCATTTTTGTGTCAAATTTTTTCATCAGTTTACGAGACTTAATTTTTTGGCGAATGAGGCCATCTCGTCTTTCAAATCCTGAAACTTGTGCTGATGCTTCTGTTACGAGCTTTAAATGTCGTCCCACTGTTTGATTGCGGCATGGATGAAACAAAATCAGAGGCAAGTCACGAAGAGAACGTGCCAGATGCAGAGAGGCACTACGGCAAGAAGAGCAACAAAATTTCAGTATGGTGGATGATATATACTTTGATGGACGTAAAGATGCCACACAAATGGTTATGCACGGTCCTAACGAGAAGTACTACAGATCTCTTCAATTGGAAGAACACTATACTGTAGTTGGCGAGCCGGAGAGTTATGACCTCACCCACCTTTTCTCCTGAAGATGGAAAGGGCATAACCATAGCTCAACATCTATTCAATGCAATAAAAGATACAGAATTGCAAGATAAAGTGGCAGTTGTCAGTACTGATGGCACTGCATCAATGACAGGAAAACATACTGGATGCATTAGAAGCCTGGAAGAGTTGCTGAATAAGCCACTTCAATGTATAGTATGTCTGCTTCATGCTAAGGAATTGCCTTTGCGACATGTATTTGCAGGTCTCGATGGTGTTACAAGTGGCCCAGATACATTTGCCGGTCCAATTGAAAAAAACTACCTGGAAGTGTATCTTGTTGGCCAGTTACTCAATTCAAAAAGCTCTCGCCACCACTTTTGGCCTTTCCAAAGCTCCCATCCGAAGTTGTGAATGACTTAAGTACGGACCAGTTATATGCTTATAAAATGTGCTGAGCAATTATTCAAGGAAACGTTGCTGATGATCTGGCTTATTTGGAGGTTGGACCAGTTGTGCATTCAAGATGGCTAACTTTGGGATGCAGTGTTTTACGGTATTATGTGACAGTTGATGAACCGCCTTTGAACCTGGAGATTCTGGCTCGTTTTTGCCTTGAAGTATATTTTCCGACTTGGTTTGAGATCAAGCTAAACAAACATATAACACATGGATCCAGAAACTTCTTCAACTTGATTCAACGGGTTTTAAATTTCTCTGACCAAAACATTCGGGAAATTGCTTTGAATGCGGTGATAAGAAACGGTTATTCCGCACACCTCGAAAATAGTATGATTGCAATGCTGGCAGATGATAATGAAGACATACGAAATAATGGTGTGACCAAGGTGCTTGCGATTCGAAAACATGCCGCTGAAGAAAATTCTTTATGGACATTGAAAGTCATAGCAGTTCCAACCAATTGGACTGCAGTCCTATTCGTTTATTCTGTGTTCCAAAGTAGAACTTGGAAGCAAAGGCATACCACGAGTTGGTTGATATTGAACCTTATCAACAACTTTCTCCGGCGATTGAGCACTAATGCAGAGATGGAAGAATGCCGCGAGAAGCCTTTGATTTTGTTTCATCCATGCCACAATCAAACAGTGGAGCGACATGTAAAGCTCGTAACAGAAGCATCAGCACAAGTTTCAGGATTTGAAAGACAAGATGGTCTCATTCGCCAAAAAATTAAGTCTCGTAAACTGATGAAAAAATATGACTAAAAAATGCATTTTCAATAAGTCGTTAAATGTGAGTGCTTCATTATGATATTTTGAACCGATTTTAAAAGGACTGTGTTGTGAATATATTTGTATTATGGGTCCAATATTCATTATTGTCAGTGTGTTACTTTTACTTTCAAAAAAAAACTGATGACAGATCACAATTCGTCAGAATAAATGCTGAATTTCAACAAAAATGTGCGTATATATTGTTTTTTGGCTATAACTCATTTTATGTTCACAATAGAGAAAACTTTCTTCTTAAGACAGATAGAAACATGATGTTTCCGCAGATTTTGAGCTATATATCATGACTCTACGACCAGCGGTTGCCGAGATGGGCCATTTTACCCCCCCCCCCCCCCCCACGCGCAGAAATTAGGGGGTTGCCGGCTGGAAAATGGGGGTAATCCCCTGAAGTCACTTTTTATTGAAGTTTTAGGTCATTTGGCAGGATTGAGGAACCCCTTTTTTCGATTTGAAAAAAAAGTCATTTTCACTCTACCCTAATATCGATATCGAAAGCTTCGGCCAAACATGCGTCAATCATTTTGTGCCTATAGGTTTCATCGTCGACGGTCTTTCTGCGAGCGCAAACGCAAGGTCGCATGTTGGACCAAACTTTCTCTCGTAATTGCGAATATAGTTAGACTCAATCTGCTACATTAGGCGTTTTTTTCATTTTCAGGAGGGGTTAACAAGATTAAACGCAAGAAATCGAGTGATAACAACATACTGCGCGAAGCGTGAAGAATGTTTTTACTTTAGATAAAGTTGCCGCAAAATATTATACTTTATAGTAATGTATGAAGATCTACTAAAATGTGACTGACTCATGGATCTGCCAATGCGTCGGAACCAGGGCTGTGGAGTCGGAGTCAGAATCGGTGGAATCGGAGTCGGAGTTCGGCTAATTTCTGCTTGATGGAGTCGGAGTCGTGGAAAAAATACTGACTGGAGTCGGAGTCGTAGTTTGTGAAAATGACCCCGAGCCCGACTCCAACTTCTTTATCATGTAAACAATTTCATTTCAAAGATATCTTTAATATTACTAATAATAACTATAATAGGATTTTTATGTACTATCAATCACTGTTATTAGTAACGATACAGATCAGGGCGGCCTGTGTGGCCTCTGCGAGGTAATTCTCGAAATTAGATATAACATCAGGTAAAATTGCAAGGCTAACCAAAATTTGATTAGCCTGACCGCGAAATTTGATGATGACATCAATTTCGACGCATTGGCGTAACCAGGGGACAGTCACATTCAGCGTATAGATCTTCGTATATAACCATAAAGTAGAATATTCCGTAGCAGATTTACTTGACTTGAAATTTTTCTTAGCACTTCGCATGATTTATTGTCACATTTCTTGCATTTAGTATTGAAAACCATCCTAGAAATTATAAATACGCGTAATTTACAGAATTGAGTCCAACTATACTCGCAATTAGGAGATAACGTGTCGTCCAACAGGGGACTTCGCTTGTGCTCTCGAAGCGGGATGGTCGGCGACGAAACATTTGCGCAAAATGACAGAGCCATGTTCACCGAAACCGTCGATATTGTTATGTCTAAAACGCCAAATAATCATGTCCTAGCCAAATAAGCCAATTGCTACACAGAGGCGGCCCCCAATATGTCTAACAGTGCAAGTAATATATTTATTGATCGAAGTCATTCATTGCCTTTGAGATAGTGTAATGGTTATGCGTCCGGCTTCTCGATCGTTTAGGACGTGGGTTTGATTCCCGGCCGGGTCATACCAAAGACTCGAGAATTGGTATCCCCAGCTATCCTGCTAGGAGCTCAGCAATCATGGATAGCATGGAGGAGAAAAAAACGACGGTGCAGACTATAGATGACCTCACGGTTCTATCGCAACTACGTCGTCAAAGCATCTCGATGGCGCAGGCGAAAAAGAATATCATATCTCTCTCTCTCTCTCTCTCTCTTCGCGAGACCAGAGCATGAATGTACACGTACAGTGTACACTGTACAGTTGCACACTGAGTTTTCATGACATAATTTTTACCAATTTTAAAACGTAGTCATATAAGTCTTGTTTTCAATGTTACCAAATTCG
Organism: Botryllus schlosseri; assembly: GCF_051294905.1. Lineage (NCBI taxonomy): Eukaryota > Metazoa > Chordata > Ascidiacea > Stolidobranchia > Styelidae > Botryllus > Botryllus schlosseri. The sequence continues at coordinate 18,206,391 of NC_137237.1, forward strand.
GTTCTTTCCTATCGGGCGACTAAAAAAGGTTATCAACACTCAAGTTGCCCGCGCAATCGTTCGTAAATCTCATGCGACCCTTTGGCCGAAAAGGTTGGTCCCCCTGACATAGATAGAATTGAACATTATTTGCAAAATATATTTCAGTTGCATAGAGGAAGAAAAAAGCAATATGTATCTTCGCGATGTAGTCACAAATTGATGCAATTTTCGGAATTATACCATGATCTTGTGACAGAGCAAATATATCGTCTGGTTGTAAAATTGATGTAAATATAACCAAACGATGCTTCCCACTTGACAAAATTAAAAATATTTGAGGCGTAGCTTAGCTGCTTGGGTCGGACAAATGATTAAGAAAGACCGCACGTCCTAATCCTTGAATACTTGACTAGGTGCATGTAGACTAGACATATGCTATTTGACTAATTCCTAAATTTCGGTTATGACCAATGTGTGTTAGTAGTGAGAGTGTGTGTGCTTGTAATCAGTAGCCTACAGTGTGTAATGAGAAAATTAGTAAGATGCATCTCTGTATATTAGTTGTTGACTCATACACAAGAGCAACACTTCGATTGTTTTATCTACATTTTAATTATACAGTATGGGATGTATGTCGTGTTCGAATGATTCATACATATTAGGTTATTAGAGAGTCCATGTTATGAAAACTGATAAAATATGAAAAAATGAAGGAAATTTAGAAAGGCAATCTTTCATGCATAGTGAATAATTCGAGCTGTGTCACAATGAAACAATTTTGCATGCCCCGTTAATCATATGTTTGCATATGTTTAATGGTTATATGATAGTCATTTAACCGTCATTGTGGCATATAATTTTCGAAGTAAATTGGTAATACCGTTGGAGTCGGGGTTGGAGTCGGAGTAGGAGTCGTCTATTTTTAAAGACGTCGGAGTCGGTACTAGGGATGGTGTGAACCTCTGAAAGGTTCAGGTTCGTGTGAACGCGAACCTTTTTGAAAGGTTCTGTGTGAACGCGAACGTGAACCTCATGACGTCATGTGACGTCATATTGCTAATTCCAACCCTACATTTCAGTGAAGTGATAGCCTATGCCCTTAATTAATGTACAAACACGATACCTAGATACGTTTTAAACATCACCAAATGTATTAACTGGGGCAATGAAATGATATACTAATCTCATAAAATCAATATCTTCCGTCACTCTGCCGACAATTTCGACGAGGACTTGCCTAGGAATATAAGCTTACGCGTTAGCGGTCTACGCCAGACCGCGGACAATGTATTCGGCGTCTGAGTATAATTGCTACGTCAATATTGAGCACAGTGTAAAACGAGTTTATGTACTTGCTACCGATATTATTACACTTTACCAGCTTAAACAGCAGGAGCCCACACCCCAATCGCACGGATTCGGTTTGCATAATACAATAAACATATGACCCCGTAAGACTGCTAGATCCTTCACATCAGACAACGATATCAATTTCATTGATTGGTTGAATAAGCATCATTCGCTGACTGCCTACATATAATGTATTTCGCTCTTGATGTTGCGTGATTGCGGGTCACGCTCACAGCAGAGTGTCACAAAATATTCACAAACAGAAAGCTGGGTATTTCGAGCAAACTTTTGTAACGAAGCAAGTAAAATGTCTGAGATTGTCAAGGTGCATGCTCGTTTGTGGTTGATTTTTTATGCTGTCAGTGCCTTGCATAGAGTGGCCTGCAGTTGAAATGCAATAAATTTCCACCAAAGATGATATAATGAAGTGAAAATTGTAATATATGAAAAAGGTTCACAGTGCAGAACCTACCAAGATTTGTTTGTGAACGTGAACATCTAAATTTCCGAGGTTCACACACAGAACGCGAACGTGAACCTCACGTTCACACCATCCCCTCGGTACGTTTAAAGACTCGGGAATTGGAGTTGGAGTCGGAGTCGGTTCATTGAAAATGTGTGGAGTCGGAGTTGGAGTCGGTGCTAAAATGTACCGACTCCATAGCCCTGGTCGGAACTGATATTTTAGGCATAAATATCTCAAGTGTTGCGGCCAGGCTAATAAGAATTTTGGTTGGCCTTGCAAGTTCACAATCTGAGCAATCCATTTTTGATAAGATGACTAATTTCAGAAATTACGTCGCCGGCCAGTCAAAACCTTCTCGCGCGACACTGGCTGGCCGCCCCTGAATAAAAGGGAACATTGATTGTGACGTATAAACAATTGCACATGTTCAACAGATGCTGTCTTGAGGGATTTATTCACGTGAAATTATTTCATATTAAAATCATAATTTTCCAATATGTGCTGGCTGATAGAATAAGTATATTTTCATTCCCTTAAAATTGCTTTGCAAGGCCGGATGAAATCGTTTTCGGGCTGGATTAGATGCTGGTAGCTCATGTTATAAGAAGATGGGGTAGCTCCCGTTGGCCGACTGGGGTCATTCTTCTCTACGTACGCAAAGAAATCCCATCAAACTCCTCTCCTCATATTTTATTCAAATGTTCACGGGATAACTGTTCACGCATGCATGCACAGAATATAGAACTTCCGAGATGTGGTGCTCAAACTATTACAACAGAACTGATGCAACAATATAATTTCTGAAAATCATGAGCACAACAGTTTGAAATGCAAATTAGAAAACTGCCTGTCGTTATTATCTTCGTCGATTTCATGAGTTTATTATGGGAAATCTGGCGATTCACCATCACAAGACAAAGTGACTAACATGCTCAAAAAGCATCATAGTTTTGCGACCACAGCACTTTTATCGTGGACGTTTCTGGCTTGAATCATGCAGATGTCCCATGACGCGCATTTCATTCATACCGTCTCGTCATGGCTATACATTCTAAACAAGTATACACTATACCAGTGGCGGACAACTTCTCCAGTCGGCGGGTCGGATATGGGAAAATGAAGTAGCCTACCTACATGGCGGGCCCGATGCCTGAATCGATACATTAAACGAATATCTATACACATTTACAAGGATTTATCGCATTTAATATAAACTTCAAGTTTGAAGCATATAGAGTCCAAAGCAGTATTGAATGAATTTATCAACATAATGTAGGCTACTTAAATAACTGTTGAGGTCGATGAGACATCTGTGGTCGACCAAAGTTGTGTAGGCCTATACAGCAGGTTCAAGTTCAAGTTTATTCATAAAATTTGATCATTTCAAAACATCACAAGACTGCGATACAATGAAAGATAGGAAGATGCCGAAACGACTTGGAGCAGTCTTTGAGATCAGTCAGTAGACACCCACCTGGGCCTATGCGATGTAAAGAGGAGGCATCCACACTGGATGAAAGAAGAAGAAAGAAGATAATATACAAATGACAAGCGACAAAATCAGGTGGCAAGTGACGGAAGGCGAGATCGATATGTCACTTCGTGATCCGGTAAATGGTGAGGGCTGACTGGTATTCTAGGTTCTAGGTTCTTTGAACTCTGGCTGCATGCCAGACACAAAGAAGACAAAGAACTAATATGTGTGTACGAAATAAGAAATAATAACCTACAGTCACTATAACTTGACGTAGTAATAATCAAGTAGTGGAGAATTGCGGAAGACTTTGACGGCAGGCCATATTATCATTAAGACCAAAAACTGTAGTCCGACCGAGGTCGGCTCCAGAATTCCTACCTAAGTGTTGGAGGTTTATCTAGGCACCTCCTGGTCATCTCATACGCGTAAGCGGTGTCTTACAAAAGCCTCGAAGTTGGTGGTGCTGGAAGTCGGCAGTTACGGGATCAAAAATATGGAATATCGGCCTGGTGTAAAAGACCAGTGTAGTCGATAAACACCATGAATTACCACAAACAACAACAACAACAACAACAACAACAACAACAACAACAACAACAACAACAACAATAATAACAACAACAGCAGCAGCAACAACAACAACGAAAAACTGTCTATAGGCCGCTCAAAATCACTTCGCGGGCCGTATGTTGCCCGTTCCTGCTCTGTATGTACAGTAGGGCTCTCCAAAAATTACTTTTTTTCTCAAATCGTACTGGCTACTTGATAAAATTGTTAGGTTACCTAATTTAAGCCTACACACCAAATTTGGTTGTATTTTGTTGTATTTTGTTATTTATTATATAAAAATAAATAACAAAAAATTTGAAAATTTTCTGTTCACCCCATGAAAGTGTTAGGTTGCCTATAGAAACGATGTTCACCAAATTTGGTTCAATTCTAACCAGTACAAGCGGAGTTATTGCCGTCGAAAAATTTGGATTTGAATAAAATAGTATTTGCGGGGGGCACAACTATAATAAATAATTGAAGAATTGGTCACCGTAAATACTATTTTATTCATAATTCAAATTTTCGACGGCAATAACTCCGCTTCGACTGGTTGGAATTGAACCAAATTTGATGAACGTCGTTTCTATAGACAACCCAACACTTTCATGGGGTGAACAGAAAATTTTCAAATTTGCATTTATTTTTAGATAATAAATAGAAACTTTCCTCTCCTGTAGCAATGCGGCTATTGGTTGGAATTGAACCAAATTTGGTGTGTAGGCCTAAATAAGGTAACCTAACAATTTTATCAAGTATAGCCAGTACCATTTGAGAAAAAAAGTCATTTTTGAAGACCCCTTATGTACACTGTGTACAGTCTACAATACATACGTCATACATTCATGACTCACAGTGTCATTTCGGAGACTTCATGTATAGAACGGCATGTTCAAGTTAGCCTCAATTTATAGTGACTATAATTTAAATCCGATAACCGACTTTATCCGGCATGAATAAAAAATGGAATGTTGACCCCAGCTTTGCAACTTTTTTTTCGAGAGCGTTACTGCGACCATGCATAGGCCTGCACAATGCACATATAACCTACATATGGAAATATAGAAGGGACATGAATATTGTTCATTATCTATTTCGCCGTGCTCCCCGTTTTTAAATCCACTTTCTTCGACTTTAGGCTTTCTCTTTTCCCTCCCACAATAACATGTCGGACCGATGCAGCCATATTGTACGCGAGGCCTTATCATAACGTCCGTATGTTTTACAAACTCGAAATACAGGTGTTGTCGTCTCTGAGTGATGTTAGACTTTCGGGGTGATTGTTATTGGCATTTTGTGTCTTTTTGCATGCCCCACAAGAAATAATATCCCGGAAATCGTTAAATGTCAGCAACAGACATATTTGGTTGAGGGTTAAGTCGATGTTAATTATGGTGTGAGCAATGAAGACAACGTTTGTCTGTTTACGGAGTACGAGCAGTGACAGGATATCCGTAACAACGACTGCGATTGCTGATAGTATTGACCTTTTTATCATGCTTCTAATACTGCTGTAAGACATAGATTTTCCGGGACTTTTGTTCGATGATTGCTTTATCGATTTCAGTTTTATCATCGGAAACAAGAAGAGAAATACTAGCAATATCTGGGTAGACAGCATGCATCCCACGAAAACGAACTTCTTAAAATATTTCCACTCTTCTTTTTCTTTGATACGGCCCACCGAAGGTCTGTATTCGCATCCATATACTCCGGATTGGAAAGTTTCCGGTAACGCGTAACCAACAGAAAACGCGATGAAACCGATCATAATCCATACTATAGAATACCGGCTGACAATCAAAATCCACTTGGGTGATATAATTTTCACATATTCGTTGGTGTAGACTGCGTGTTGACGCGCCCATAAGAAACAGTACGTACATGCGATCCCAAGATATATGAAAGCATATATAACATCTATCAACGTTTCGCAGTTTGTAATTCCGTCCCGTCGTAAAATGATGTGGAATAACACTATGTATGCTATCAGTCTTACAGACCCAACTGAAAAAAGTACCATGAAGGCCACATAAATTCTCCCCCGTTGGTTCGCCCAGTGTAAAAGTCCCTCTTGTCTTCCGTAAATCACCAAACGAGCTATCAAAGCAACTGTCGCCAAAGCAAGAACGTAGGTTGTTAATCCACATGCGATGATTGATTTGCTTATAATTGTGGTTATTGCCGTAGCCTCGCTGCCGTTGGCTCCATGATTTTCACTGCTATTCAACATGGCGATGGAATATACCTCTGACAATTACGGCGCCTGTGTTCCAGTCTAAAAGTCAATGGAGTAGTATGTTTGAAACGATGTGGATTCATTATGTACGAGGACAATCCTACTTCCGTTTTTCATTCAGCATCATCGCTGGCAGTAACACAAAGCCGTCTAAGAAAAACTGCGGAGTGTGCAAATTTAGTTAACTTTGAAACAATGCGTGAGAGGTCAGAATTGGCATCCATTCTGCATCGAGTTCGATCGACTGAATCGAGATCTATCAGACTGAATCATCGCTAAACTAGTCGTACATGGTACCTTCCATGACATGATCTGCACGAATTCAAGAGTAGGCTTCTGCTTACCGCATGTCATGTGGACTGTGCAGTGAAGTTGCAGTCGTAAGCAGTAAGCAATTAAAATTACTATGCCTGTCTGATGGCATCTACTGAAGCAACAAGTGGCGCTTAAATACGGACATACACTGTTGTATAAGCAACAGGGGTGGCCTTACGCCTTCACAGATCCTCACAAAAAAAGAAGGGACCGACTCAGGTTATTTAGCGATCGATAATGATGAACAATTTACTTTGGACAGGATTTAACTCTTTAAGTGGGAAATAATTCAAGGATACCAAAGAAACGCGAGACTCGCTTGGAAGCCGGAACTTGGTCTACCACAACCCCGGCTTTCTTGTCTCGAAACAAACTGAACTAATAGAAAAGCGTAATTAGCATTAAAACTTGGGCATATACTTTTGTTACGGTTCGGGATTTGATTAGGTTCTTGTAGTGGTGTGGTAGCTCTATGGCGCCACTAGGGTGTGGCGACATCTCAAAGCGACTCGCAGATACATCGAGGAGTACTGATGTAGTTTTAGGAGTAGTGTGTGTAAATATGTTTGTGTTCTTCATCACCTCATGCCCGTCAATTGCCTCATACTTTTGTACCGCACTTCATAATCTACGGCAGTGGTTCCCAACCTGTGGTACGCGAACCATTAGTGGTACGCGAAGGTATTCCAGGTGGCACGCCAGTAGATTCTGTATTCTACTGAGAAAACGACAACGCAACTCGGTAACTGCTGAGAGCGCTATTAATATAACAAGCATTAAATGTATGTGTGTGCTAACGGTTAATATGAAGAATCAGACCCCATAGTTCAATTGGAATACCAATGTTCCTTCTAATTTTTCACGAGTCTGCGCGCACTCACCAAGTCACTGCGTGTTCTCTTGGACAGCAGTACGTAACGACTGAAAAAATGTCATCACTTCGGCTTTCTTGCGCGTGGCACACGTTTTTATCTGCGCGACGACTTTAGAAGCAGTGTGCGGCTTAAGAGAGGACAGTTTTGCACACCCCCAACCCCTACAACATTTACATATCCTTGTACTTCTGTTGCCAATTTTGTGACGTGATTATGACGTCATAAATTGTGGAAACATTTTTGGACCGCCTTCGGCACGCGTATCTTATGCAGATGGTACGCGAGCACTGCATAAAACCTCGAAATGGTACGCGGGTGGAAAAAGGTTGGGAATCACTGATCTATAGGGTTACCATATTACACTTTTTCAAAACAATGGTAAATTTTACCCAATTCGTGCTCGGTTGACTAAAATTAAAAAAAGGTCGTCACTTTCGTCGTTCGAACCCCGAATTTCCTATTCAGCGTCATTTAGGCCTATGCCCATTTTCACTCGAATCTATCCTATTAGAGCTCTAAAAGCTGTAAAGGGGGACGAATTGCCAAAAAGGAGGACATTGAGGCGTCCTCGGGGGACATTTTCAAAAACCTGGTACTTTATAATATACCAATGGTTCACAACCTTTACTGACCCGCGGAACAGCTTTCGCTAACTGTTAAGCCTTCGTGGAACCCCAAATAAACGCTAAGCCATAAAAAGAAATCTACCACAAACCTAATCTACCGCAAACTGAACTGTGCATCAACATCAACAGAGTGATCGATGAAAATATGATTTCTACACAAAACGAACATATTATAATGAATATTCACGGCAAATCTGCTGCTCCAAATATCTGAACGTCATCATATTGTTTGGTCTAAACGCAAGCGTGATACCAATTGTTTGATTGCAAATGATCTTAAAGATATTGGTGTTCGAATTGGCATTTCAGAAAGACTTGGCTTCGAGTTCAAATATATCCCCACCTCCACTGTGTACACTATTGCAGACGACGTACCACCACAACAGTCACAATAGGACTACTGCATGATTGGGCCTCAATGTCTGCAATCAATGGTGGTAAAGACGAGCGTATCATCACTATTCATATGTATGAGTTGAGTGTGTGTCGTCACCTCCAGGCTACCGTTGAGACTGGCCCATGGAACACCTCTATACCGTTCCACGGAACACCGGTTAAGAGCCAACTAGGGCTGGGCAAAATCGAGTACCTGAGTGATTCGATTCTGAATCACGTAATATGCTTCGAGTCGAGTCGAGTATTCGAGTATCAGTCATTATGACGTCATAACAGAATGTCATATGTCAAATATCAACTGAGAACTTTTTATGCTACCACAAAGAATATGATGCCTGTATTACGTCACATTACAGATACTCCGGTATTTTTCAACCATATGGACTTCTTTGCCCTTTGTGACAATGTTGGGGGATGATCATAATTTTGGAAATGTGTTATTTTCTGTTACGTTAGTAGCTTGTACTATATTTTTCGTATGCTGCGATACGTCCAATCAAGGTTTCAAGGCATCCACAGTGGAAATTAGTATCGGAATTATAATTCTCGTTGACAAATTACCTTTCAGTGGCGAGGAGTGTATGATTTCAGTACTCGAAAAAATCGACTTTTACTACTCGACTCGAATCATTAAAATAATACTCGATTCAGATTCGAGTACTCGAATCATTGTGTCCAGCCCTAGAGCCAACGCAATAGATATTGGAGATAGAATCTGCATTTCAAAAGTACGGGGTTTCGAACCGTTCTACGTAATGCACTGCACATTGCCTGAAACCACAGCATTCACAATTCGACTGCTGATCGCGCCTAATCGCCTGTAACCATCACAAATCATATGTATCAGTTTTGTGTGCTATTTTCCTTCGCGACCCCTCACGTTAATCATGATCAACAGCGAGGAATACAAAAATACTACACAAGCTTGTTGAAATGAGAATCATGTTTGCTATGAAAAGGCCGTAGTATTACTTGTTATACTTGAGGCTTTTACTGCCTATACCTCACTTGACAACATTTACAAATCAATTGAAGTGTACAGTATTCATTATTGTTGGACATGAAAGTGGAATTATATCGATAAATATGTTCGCTATAAAGTTCTATTTTTGATATGATTAGCATCATTGCCTCAATGTAGGCTACTCCTCGTATTTCAAGCCGTTGTGGAATTTGCATCGATTACTGTTTCAACATCTTTTGCAGTAGGCATACTATCGTCTTTTTCTCGATTGTTGCTATGTAATGTCCGTGGCAATTTCATGATTTGTGACCAGAATGGCCTGAGAGCACTCATTCACTGATATCGTAGTTACAACGTGTCATCGCTAAGCATATCAACTATGATGCGCATGCGCATTCTCCTTTCAAGACGACGTCACGTTCCCTCTAATGTCCGCAACGCAGAGTCAGTGAATACATTGGCGTGGGCTTTATTCTTTACACGAGTAAAAACATCAATAGACTTCAGACAAAGCAATCGTATTCATCAGGTTCTTGAACAGCATAGCAGCGTCGGTCGATCCTCGGTAAAAGCGTCCGTGAGCGTTGGACGACGGTCTATCTGCAGACAGAATTGTGAACAGTCGCTCCTGATGATTGTAATTGATATGATTGGTGGCGTCTGAAGGAATATTCCATCGGTCCGCCATATGAACCCTCAAAAATGGAGTTACCATATTTTGGAATCGGGACAGACGGACACTTTTTCAAAATTTTCAGAGTTACAATACTGGAGTAAAATCCGAAAAAAATGGTAAATTTACCACGAAATTGTGGTAGGTTGACTAAAAAAGGTCCACTTTCCGGCTCAACTCCCGAAATACAGTTTTTCCTTCACATTTTTCGTTGGTTGTCTAAAAAAAGACTGTCACTTACGTTCGAACCACGAATTTCCTGTTTAGCACCACTTATGCCCATTTTCACTCGAATCTAGCCATCATCTTAGCTCTAAAAGCTCTAAATGGGAACGAATTACCAAAAAGGAGGACATTTAGGCATCCTCGGAGGGCATTTTCAAAAACCTGAAAAAGGAGGACAAATCTTCCTAAAGGAGGACGTATAACCCTACTCAACAATAACATTCCTTGAACACTGAATCAAGCATATGAGATTCCAAGTGACATTGAGGTGCGAAATCAATTTTATATTCACGCTGTCAGTCAAAAGTCATACGGCAACATTACAATATTGTCAACGGTTAAAGCGTTTTACGCAGAAGTAGACACACGCGGTACATTAAGCTTCTGCAATCACCAATTGTATAGATAATAACGAGTTGATTAATAAATATATCAAAGTTTGTAAGCGTGTATGCCAACATCACCACATCCGTTAGCCTCCTAGGTATGATGAAAACTACCATATCGGTTACTAAAATAACAATCGATCCAATCAAAGATCGCTTTATCACTCGGGAAGTACTCGAATAGTCATCTTGTGGCTTCGCTGTCGACGGGCCTCGCTGTTGAGCCCTTAATTCCGATTTTACCTTCGCCATTGGGTATCAGACATGGGGTAATCGCGATTAGTAATCGTAATCGATTACGACGATTACACCATTTTCAAGTAATCGTAATCGCAATCGATTACATTCGAAAAAATCCCGAAGTAATCGTAATCGTAATCGACTATTTCCTATATTTAATCGATTTCTCTGTGAAAGAACGATTACTTTTTATTTTTGCAAGGACTATGACATAAACTGAACAACATTCGTGAACAAGGAAGAGATATTATACCAGGCTCGTGACAGCACAAACGTCTGATTTTCAAACGCCACAGCTCATTATTACGTCAGAAGCAGCCTAGTAGCTTTGCGCGTCATCGCGTAAGAACTATCCACACTAAATAGATATTCGATGTACATTATAGGGCGGTTCAAAAATAACCTTTTTTCCTTAATCTTGCGGGCTACGTGATTAAATCGTTAGGTTGCCTTAAAAAACGACGCATACCAAATTTGAATTCATTCCAACCAATATTCGCGGTTTACGTAGAGTTTGAAAATTTTGAATTTGTTTAGAAACGCAAAAAAAAAGTTTTTTCAAATTTTTCTGCCAACCCCATGAAATTGTTCGGCTGTCTTCAAAGACTATGCAAAACAAATTTCACTCAATTCCAAGCCGTAGAAGCGGAGTTATTCCAGTTTTTCGATGAAAATTATTGGATTATCCACCGATCAAGGATAATCCCAGAATTATCAAAGAAAAACTGATATAACTCCACTTCTACGGCTTGGAATTGAGTCAAATTTGTTTTGCATAGTTTTTGAAGACAGCCCAACATTTTCATGGGGTTGGCAGAAAAATTTGAAAAAAAATTTTTTTTGCGTTTCTGGGCAAATTCAAAATTTTCAAAATCTACGTAAACCGCCAATATTGGTTGGAATGAATTCAAATTTGGTGTGCGTCGTTTTTTAAGGCAACCTAACGATTTAATCACGTAGCCCGCAAGATTAAGGAAAAAAGGTTATTTTTGAACCGCCGTACATTGTACGTACATATACGTCGCACATTAGTGTCATTGTAAAAACACCCGCCGTGCTATATATCAGGTTATCAACACGTTCCACACGCCACTACCTCGCAGCAGGATAATTTATCTCCGCTCCGCCTAGTTTAAAATAGTAACTTATGGTTGATGTTTAATTATGCTGACGCTCAGTTAAACGCAATGTGACCGTAGTTGCTTGACGAGCAGTAGGCCTATCTAGTACGTACGTCGTACGTACATCAAGATTTGAAATTTTGTACTCGTCAAATAAAACATTGCGATTTCCACAACGAAGCAGTAAAAATCAACAGCCGGTGATATATATATATATATATCAAAACCGAGCCGTTTTTGCCGTTTCTCGTAAGTACAATATCTGTATTAAGTTGAAGGCTTAATTTTATGCTCGCTTCGTCTTATTCACATATGACTCTATTTGAAACGGGCGCCAATCTTTACTCAACATTGGGACCTGCCGCCATGGCCATGGGCCTATATATCATGTTAGCATGGGCTGTAGCTGGAATTAGGACCAAAACAGCAGTTCGTCCCCCATAGGGTGGTAATCGCAAGTTGAAGACTGAATTTCGTCAATAATTGCATTATATTACTATTGATTTTTAATCCTCTCTCAGATTCACCTGTAGAGTTTGTTTGTTTGAGGTAATTTTGGTGTTTGTCGACTACAACGGTCAGTTGCACCAGGCCGATTTTCTTCATTTTTGATTCCGCATCTGCCGACTTGTAGCACGGCCCACTTCTAGGCTTATTGTAAGACACCGCTTACGCGGATGAGGCGGCGAGGAGGAGCCTATATAAACCTCCAACATTTAAAAAGGATTTCTGAAGTCGACCTCGGTCGGACTCGAACCTGCAACCCAATGGCGTTGCTGCCGTGGATTATACCACTGCGCTATCTTGCCACAGAATTACCTACATGTAGAGATGGGGCACGTAATTCATAATTATAACGTCTGGTATCTTGTTATAATTACTTTAGTGTATGTTGTTAATTCGTGATCTTCGGTTTCTTATATAATCAAACGATATTGTAGTGGCTCAAGCGTAACAGACTAGAAGAAAAACTTTCGTGAGACGCACAAACAAATTGTTGTCTTTATATCTGACTGCATGTCTAGCAACTCAAGTTGTAAATTAACAGGGTCAGTGGCCACAATAATTACAATAGGACTTGAAAACATTTTCATCATGGCGAAAAAAGCATTCATTCCGTCAATGCAGCCGTTGAACTTAACAATCAAGTCAAATGATCCATTGGTTTGATGGTCAGATAGCTTTGTAAAACGTGTTGCAACACCATCTGCACTTAATTAAATCTGATGATGAGCAGACTTAAATTTGAGTGACGATCCAAACGCATTTGAGTGTGAGCATACTTTTTGACGTGAGTTGAGTAACGAAATCGGTGCTGAGTAGAGAATCGCTACTCAACAGCAAAGGAATTGGTCTCCACCCTTAATTATAAACTCCAGATTCCAAGCCAAGCAAGTGTAATTTTTGAAAATCAATTTTTTGCTTGTTCTAAATTGATTTTATAATATTTTAGTTGGATTTTCCAACGTCAATGGGAGCCGCAAGTAGGCTAGCTCGGAGCCGCGGTTGGGAATCACTGATCTAGAGAGGATTTTCAAGTTAATTAGATCTCTCAAAAATACTCTATAACAGTGGTCGGGAACCTTTTTTGTCCGAAGAGCCATATTGACCCTATTTTTTCCATTTTAACTCCCAAAGAGCCATATATGTCAATCAACCGTTACGTCACAATTGAAAATGTGTGACGTCATTGTTGCACTCATTCAAACTCACTACATGGCATTAATCGTGTGCGCCACATTTTCTCAATGAAAGCTCGTACTAATCATGCTGGTTGCCGTATTTGTGCATGCGAAACTTTAGTTACGAGAACTTATAGGTTCGTCGCGATGCTCCTTTTAAATGCGATAACCCATGACCACATGAGTAGGTGAAGCCAAACATGGTCACTACAGCAGTATATTGGCCACCCGTTCTAAGCTGTGATACATTACGGACTGGGTGTCAGGGTAGGCAAGCGAGGCAGTGCATCACCTGTCGTCAGGATGAGTGGACTAAAATTGTGAAACCTTCAATTACTATTGGTATTTTGTATTCATGTTCAAGAATGACTAGATTTTGAACATTTTCCCTCCACATTTACATAATTTGCATATTTAATATTCGAAAATAAAACGCAAAACGAGCGGTAGGGTACAGACGGGCCAAGCCTCGCCACTGATAACGCCATTTATCCTAAATAGCTTTGATTCATTATAACAGATATTAATAAAATGTTACTGTCGCACTGATTCCGAAAATCTAAATACTGATCAACTTGTCATTTCACAAAGTATTCGGCGGCAACATATAACTTTGCGCTACACGCCTACATTTTATCGCCGGTAGACTTCTACATTGGGTTACCATGTTTTGGAATCGGAAAATGATGACACTTTTACCAAATCAGAAAAGTATGTTACTTAAATCAGCCAATTTCGCTATTTTTGCAGGAGAAAAATGGTGGATTGACTAAAAAAAGGCCTTCGCTTTCGATCGAACCGCAAATTTCCTATGCAGCGTCATTTATTTATCCCCATTTTCAATTGAATCTGTCCATTATCATAGCTGTGAAAGCTGTAAAGTAGGACAAATTGCCAAGAAGGAGGACATTTAGGCGTCCTCGGAGGACATTTTCAAAAACTTGAAAAAGGAGGACAAATACTCTAAATGGAGGACGTATGGTAACCCTTGCAATAGAACTACTAACAAATCAAGAACGTGGACAGCTATGGCGTTGTTTGTAATTCGAATTTGCAATTGTGCATGTCACGTTTACGGCAGTTCATTTCGCGCCGTAAATCAGGAAGACGATGTGTATTTGAAAACTGCGTTGTGATATGGGGGTTCGCATGTCTGCTATTCTCTTTGATCAATCAACGTATCGCACAATCCAATCCAATTTCGAGTCGGGTACTTCGAATTCGTGAGTGATATTATGGTCGCCGCCGCAACAGTAACTTAAATTTGAGGATTTAGAAAAGAGGGTGTCCGAGCCCCTAAACCTGAAGACGGCATTGTCTTTATCTCTCAGCGACATGTTTATACTGCCACGAGAATAATTATCCTGGCCGTGATGAATATTTACTAACTAGTCGCTGCAATATTGGCCAATTCGGTACAAAAATACATATTTGGCAAAGAGCCATATCTTGTACCCAAAAGAGCCATATGTGGCTCGCGAGCCATAGGTTCCCGACCACTGCTCTATAACTTATGTTGGTTTACGAAATACTTTTTGAGTCCCCTTCGAGCTCGCTCACCACCATATTGGGAAATTTGGGGTGCGGTAATTATGGCCTGGCAAGAATGCAAATCATTGGTCGCGATAAATTGACCCCTATAAAAATGGGCAATGGGTACATTATGACGTAACAAGCAAATGACGCATCTCTTTTAAAGGGAGTTTGTTATCTCATTAGGCCCCTTCAGCGCAATCCATATATTGTCTTCCAACATAGCTTCTAAGATGCAAAATAAATGTAATCGTGAGTAATCGTGATTACTTTTCCAATGTAATCGTAATCGTAATCGACTACTTCCTGATGTTGCTGTAATCGTAATCGTAATCGTAATCGCGTCATTCATAAGTAATCGTAATCGCAATCGATTACAATCATAAAGTAATCACCCCATGTCTGTTGGGTATATGAACAAAAGAAGTAACATCACTTGTGCAGTCACTACAACCGCGAGTAGAACAAATTTTCTTGACGCATTCCAATCTCGATACACGTCAGACTGGTTTTGAAATCGTACATATTCGCAACCAGTAAGGCCGGCACGGTACGTTTCCGGAAACCAGAAGCCAACGACCAACGAGCAGTACAATGAATGAAACTACAATCCAACGATGGAATATTTACTTATCATTTGCACCCATCTTGTTGTTAAAGACTTCCCGATGCATGCGGAATTGATTAGTCTTGGTGGCACCACAGAAATGTGTAGGTAGATGCCCCACATACTGGTTCCAATCAAGCAATGTCCAACATCTGCTATCAGCTCACAGTCTCTCAATGCACGTGAATTGTATGACACGTGGAAAAGATGAATATACGGAATCAGCCGAAACCATCCCACACCAATCGCTGCAAAACCAGCCATGAAAATCTTTCCCTTTTCGCAAGAGAAATCCCATCGCCCCCGCCTATATCCCAGGACTACCATGAACACTAAAATTCCGGTGGTAACAGCGAGAAGGAAGTACGTAGCAACTCCGCAGAATGCCACCTGCAAGTTCCATGCTCTAGCAGTCTCTTAAAATAACTACCATTGCTGGTAACATGCTCCATTTACAGAGATACCATCGAACAATGGTGACAACGAGCGAGTTGTTTTTGAAATATTTTATAAGTTAGAACCACGGATATGTATATAATTCTCTAACCCAAGCTAAATAAATTGCTTCCTGTTTTGGGTTGATGTTTGTGACTAATGTCACGGCCCAATCCGGATGTATTGCTACATTACTGCAATGAGAGTGACTATAGCATTATTTCCATCACGATGCTTAGTCGCTCGCTGGAAAATCTAGTAATCATAGTCTTATAACAACTTGTTGATAAATTTTCGGCCCATAAAGACATCCTCCCAGTATTTTGGGGCAGCTCAAAATCGTCTGATCTCATGAACAATTATCTCGGAATTCAAATGCCATTTGTGATTTAATCAGAAATGAATTGTTGACTGCTAAAATAACGGTAATGTTCGAGAGAATACGGACGAATCGCAGGTTGCAGCTAGTATGGCAAGGGCCATATACTGTAACAGCTGGGGTCTGTTGCAATGTTCCCTCACGAGTGTTCGCGAACTAACCAACTCACTGCGCGGTCACTTGGACAACAGTGCGTACGACTAAAAAAAGGTCATCACTTTGGCTTTCTTGTGCACAGCTTAGATTTTCTGTGCGCAGAGATAGTGTCAGCACTGCGCAACTGCGCACGCGCGCAGCTTAGAGCAGTGGTTCACAACCTTTTTGACCCACGGACTCATCTGAAGCTCGCATATATATTCGCGGACTCAAGCTATATATTACCGAAAAATAGGTTTTTTGATTTCTATCCAAGAGAATTTAATACGGAATCAACGAAAAAAGCAAGCACTGTTTTCAATCAACACATACTCAATGAGAGCATTGTCCTTGAACTTGCTTGACAAGTTTATAGAATTCCGGAATTATGGTTGTAAAGGCCTACATCTGATGTCATCTTACGGTTGAAGTCTATTGCGATAATTCTTTTGATCATCGTCAGAGTTGAAAAGCCAGATTCACACAGGTTGGAAATGGCAAAAGAGATGTTGTAGCTTGCTCGCAATTATATGAAAGACTATGCTCCATCGACTGCACAGTGCACATTTGCCCAAAATTGAGTAAAAGAAGCCTTTTTAAACATGTCTTTCCACATCTGTCAGCTTTGCAATTTAAGCAACTGTTCAGCAGTGTTGGGATGACTCGAGTCACCTTTTTCGTATGACTTGACTTGACTCGAGTCACTTGGCTAAAATGACTTGACTTGACTTGACTCGGCGTATCAGAAATGTGGATTGACTCGTGACTCGAAGCAAAATTCACGAGTCAATTTCAAGTCATCAAGTAATCGGTGTCGATAAAATTCAGTGTATCTTGCATATAGTCGGATTGTTCTCGAAATGCTGGTGTAACCTGTTAGAGCGACCAATCATTCAATGATCGTGCGTTTTACTGAGCCTCCATTGTTCTCTCACACATAAATTGACCGCAAACGAAGTGATCCCAACTTACAGCTTACGTTATCGTAAACTAGTATAGTAAAATAATTCAATAAAATAATGTCTATTTCTATTCTCTGTTCTTACCTTAACTAAACCTCTTGTTTTATTGAAATCGAATTCGAATATAGCTTCTCCTCAACCATTGGCGCCCCCTCGAATTGTATCATATCAATTTGTAAATGGGTAATGTTACATGTAGTACATCTTATCAATTCGTTTCTCTATTCTCTATTTTGGTCGGTAACTATAAACTGAGGCTGTGCAATTACTTCCGTAGTTCAGCAGTGCTACGTATATGTGAGCGATACAGCGCCTTCTTGCGTGTATATTTAACTATATATTCGTTCATTGGTTCAGACTCAATGACCACTAAATCTGTAATTCAGACAGCTAGCAAAATGCAATGACGTAATCATGCCTCATGCTTCAAAAAGGCAACTTGACTTGAATTGTGACTTGATTCGTGACTTGACTTGACTTGACTCGACTTGACTCGAGTCACCTCTAAAATCGAGTGACTTGACTTGACTCGAGTCACCTTCGAAAATCGAATGACTTGACTTGACTCGAGTCAACATGTGCAATGACTCGAAATGACTCGTGACTCGAAGGTAGTGACTTGATCCCAACACTGCTGTTCAGTAGTGCAGTTCATATCTCGGGTTCTACTGATAACAGACAACTATAGATTGTTTGAGTTGTTTCTGTGATGAGCACATGTCCCTACGTTTTATCGGTATCCAAGTACCGTTTACAAGTGAACTATATGTCGCAATAAATGCAATAATAATAACCAGCGTATATCGCGCCGAAAACGTGTGCTTGAGCAATGAGCATACGCGTGTATGAAGAGCTGTCATAGGGGTTCATACCTGGCATTTTCGGTATGTGGTACTCAGCAAAAAATTCCGCGTCCATGCGTAACAAATCCAAGTCAATCCGACCAAATTTGTAGAGTTTATGACCAGGATAGAATTCCTTATGACAATTTTGACAATAGGCTACCTCGGACATAAATGAAGGGCATTTTGAAAAAGTCCAGTTGGGGATAATAGGGTTCTATACCTGACATTTTTGGTATCAAACCAGGAAGATGCTACAGATGTGCAAAGCATACCCGTTTTGCCCATGACACATTGCAACCAAGTGGTTTGCCCGAAACACAGAAAACTTCTGAAGAACGGATATTGCTTGGAATGTTGAACAATTAGTTGTAGATTGTAGCAGTCTTGGGATGGGATGACTCGAGTCATGACTTGACTCGAGTCAAAATCGAGTCAACTTTTTCGTATGACTTGACTTGACTCGAGTCACTTTGCCAAAATGACTTGACTTGACTTGACTCGGCGCTTCAGAAATGTGGATTGACTCGTGACTCGGAGCAAAATTCACGAGTCAATTTCAAGTCATCAAGTAAACTGGCTCGATTAAATATCTGTGTCTTGTGTGTGTTCGGATTGTTCGCGATACGCCGATGTCACTTGTGAGAATAACCATTCATTCACTGATTGTACATTTCACTGATCCTCCCTTGCTACATCAAAAATAAATTGACCGCAAAAGAAATGATCACAGCTTACGTTGTGGTAGTAGTAGATTAATATAATTCTAATAGCAACGCATCTCTGTTTCTTAGACGGCTCAGTACTTACATTGCGCCGTGCTCACCTTAACCAACCCTATTGTGTGATTTAAATCGGACGAATATAGTTTATGCGTATATAATCTCACGGATGTGTAGATGGATGGGTAGTGTTTTATCCGATATCCATTCGTTTCAGCTTCCCGAGACTTCGAATTCGATCCTCAATTTGGGATGATAATAACAGACTGTAGCATGGAACCATACAGTTACTCGCTCATTTTATTACCAGTTCTACGTATGCGTGAGTGACACAACACTTTTTACATGTATTCAACTTTATATTCGTTATTTCATTCAGGATAAATAGCCAATTAATCTGTCCTTCACGCAGCGAGCAAAATGTAATGACTTTGAATCATCACTCATGCTTCGAAAATTCAATTTAACTGGAACTGTGACTTGACTTGTGACTTGACTTGACTTGACTCGAGTCACCTCCAAAACTGAGTGACTTGACTTGACTCGAGTCACCTTCGAAAGTCGATTGACTTGACTTGACTCGAGTCCAAATGTGAAATGACTCGAGATGAATCGTGACTCGAAGGTAGTGACTTGATCCCAACACTGGATTGTAGTGCTCTATGTTTCGTTGTTCTTGCGTTGAAACATCTGTTATTGAGGTATCTCTAATATTGCTTTCAAAACTACATAAATTACAGTATAATTTATCAACTTGAAGGCTTTTCGTGTGCCCACACAATGTGCCGGCACAATAAGAGGCGTGCAGAAAGAGATTAATGCGAAACCGCGATCGACAGAGCTCGGTGCACTATGTCTACGATCAAAGCATGAATTGTAACTAGTGTGCCAAGTTCGTAGTTCGCCAATGAATATTTTATTTGCTCAAGTATTCGGATACGACTATAGTTTATGCAGGGATCTCTAGATATCCCTAAGTTTATGTTACCGGATCAGTCATGTCGTCGTGTGCTATCACTCGTATATTCCTTTCTCCTGTCATGTTTCAATTGTTGATGCCGTGTCATTAGTAAGAAGATTGAAATCCGCTGATATGGTCTGGAATCAAACGTGCTAGCGAAAAAGATTGTATATGTGACAGCCTACCCATTATGGGTGTATGTGATTATAGATAACTAACCTACGTAGGTTAGTTATCTATAATGTAATGATGTGATGTTAGTTACTATTGTGATGGTACAGTCATTTCTAGGGTAGGGTTACCATATTTCAGCAACCCAGATTCCGGACACTCTTTAGCGCCCACTAGTGGACCTAAAATGAGTTATGACGTCACACTAGCAAAGCTTTGCTCATAGACCAGAGGTATGATTTTGAGGCCACACTATAGAGTAGCCCAGTGGTTCCCAACCTTTTTCATCTCGTGCCTCCCTTGGCCGAAATTTAAGCCAAAATTCCCCCCTTAGGATAAATCTGCCCGATGATTAAAAAAGGTCATTTTTACCGCGCAAACGCCTGTTGACTGAGAGAATAAGACAGGTGGTACCGAGTGTTTGTTTCTAGCAGTGCTGTAATAACACTTTGTAGACCTTTAAAAACAATGTTCTTGGTCCCATTCAAACAAATTCTGGAAGGCTTGATTCAACAAACCCCCACACTTCCATTTGTGTTTTCGGCTTACCATGCACCAATCGCTAATATAACTGTTCTGAAAAATCACTATGCATAAATTTACTGGTCTTGCGATTTTTTTCTCAAGTTTGCGTATGCATTTGGCCAATAATATTGGTACTTTCATATATAGGAGGGTTGACCAGACTAGAGTCTGACTCGAGTCACCATTTTCTGATGACTCGACTCGAGTCATTTTCTCAAAATACGGAAGCGACTCGACTCGAGACAATCTGGGTATTGACTCGACTTGGACTCGAGTCATTGTTCATGACTCGAACCAAGCCATATGATTTGAGACTATAAGACGGCCAAGACCGACATTTCATTGTAATTTCGAAGAACAGTAAAGTGACCAGTGTGACCACCCTATTGGAATTTCGTCTATTGATCCTGGTATTTGACAATGGGACAAGAAACTGCTCAAAGTGAGGAAAATTAGTATCTCATAAATCCAAATCATTCAATATCACCAAACAGTGTTGACTGGAGTGTGACTTGGACTCGGACTCGAGACATAATACACTGACTCGGACTCGACCCTCTGCTCGGTGACTTGGACTCGGACTTGACTCAATGGTGAATTGAAAATGACTCGACTTGACTCGAGTAAAAACTATGAAAGTGAGATTGACTTGTGACTCGGAGCCTCGTGATTTGGTTACAGCGTTGATATATAACATACACGTGATCAGATACCCTGCTGGAGCTCATTGAAATTTAGGACACCCATTACGTTTCGGCAACATTGCACCAAGTTTACCATGTATTTTTCGATCGGGTAGCTGTTCACTAAAAATAAAGCAAGGCTAGCGATCTCTTTGACTTGAATCGATGACGTTGGAATATTTTGTCACTGTCTGAAAATGTTGACTTGAAAATATAAGATAAATACTTTCACTAGAGGCCCTGTTGTGATAGATACGGCACGACATTTGCTCGGTTCGGATATATTTGATTGAGAGGCCGTCGCTGGCCTACAAAATTGTCTTGCGAACTGCAGCACATCTGAACTAATTTTAAAAAATTGGGGGGGGGGGGATTTGTATGGGAAAAAGAGATTTCAAATAGCATTTGAACATACTTTCAGCAAACAAGAACAACCATAAGGAGCATACGTTCGGATATAACTGGTTGACTACATGACAGTTCAGACATGAACAATTTAGGAAATCCAATTCTAAAGTGGAATTCCTCCCTAAAAATTGCAAAATTCCCCCCAAGGGGGGAATTCCTCCCCGGTTGGGAACCACTGGAGTAGCCTAATCTATGAAACTTCTGGGTGAGGAGGGAGGTGGGGTCTTGCTATATGAATGTGGTTTCTATGTGCATCTGGTCGTTGAATTATTTGACTGAATTCTGTCAATAATATTGGTCGTTCCCTATATTACTACTACTCTCCGCCCACAGGAGTAGTATAGTAGATCGCTCGTGATTTGCCTGGGGTTCTTATGGGCGGGGTGGCATGGTGCCGAGAAAACCGGGGGTGGCATGGTGACCCTTATGTCTTATGGCGGGGGTGGCATGGTGCCATTGTGTCTTATGGCGGGGGTGGCATGGTTACCTTTTCGGGTATAGGCTGCGGTCGCATGGTGCCACTGTGTCTTATGGGTGCGGCGACATGGTTGCCTTTTCGGGTATAGACGGCGGCGACATGCTAACGACGATAAATGTGTCTGTCATGTATTCTTACGGGATCTGTGGTGACTCGCCATGTGTTCTTATGGGTGCGGTCGTGATTCGCACTTTCAACCATCTCTCGCGTGGTGTTGAATAGTCACCAACAATAACCGCACAAACGGAAACGTGGCTTGTTGTGAGGATTAAGCAGTGCGACCTATATTTCGAATGACCTGTGTGTGGAATTGTTTCACGGCCAGCCGCGTGCTACTATCGATTATTACACTAATCCAGTCAGCACTATTACATTCAGGAGTATTCAGTATTCAGCAGCGACACGAAAAGCGATCAACAAATAACCGCGTTCACAAACTAACACTTCAAAAATGTGTGAAATAGTTTGCAAAACCCCGCGATCGCTGACAAGATAATGTCTCGGGCATAACCATTTTAGTGACTTGGTGTTAAAGACATACCGATCGCTCACAAGGTAATATTTCGGTAATTAGTTTGTCACAGAGCCGTCGCAGACGGTGATTCGAAAACCAACAATTTGACACTTTCTGGTGCTTGCTATATGTTTTGACACTTCGGAACGTGGTTGACTTTAGTTGTATAATAAGAATCATGTGAATATACAAGTAATGTGTCAATTTGTCAACTTGAAATGAAACTTACTGCACAAACCAAGTTGATTCGTATCTGAATGTGTTAATTCGGTACAATTCTAATTATTTTGAGAAATCTTTTGATTCGACCGTAACCGAATATTACTGACGCCGACTTTCAGCCGCATCGAATTATTCGCACATTCCGCGCCGCTGTTTTCGCACTTATAGAATCAATACAACTATAACTCTACAAGAATCAAGAATCACAAGTATGTGTATTATACAGTTATTGTCTTTATCAACACGAAATCAAACTCTTAACAAAATCACGCAACTAATCATTTGCCAGCTCTAACATTATCAAAAAATTCCAGTATTGTTGATTGAAAATCCTCGAGTCCTTATCATCAAAAACGTTATAGTACGGTGTCGGAATCCATTCGCGGAGTGTACTAAAGCTAAATCCAGATAATCCAAAATGAAATATTTGGACTTTGACATAGTGTGAATTGAAATAGGATTGACAAACATGACTACCAACTTCCCCACAGTCCCGTTTCGATATTATACACACATTGATTTGAAACAAGTAATGAAACATCACAACTCTATTCACGGTCTGGCTTTCCGTTTGTCAAAGAGATATTTTTACATCTTACCATACTCAAAAGAATTATTCACAACATTACCAATTGTTAAAAATCTAGTTTTCAATTACTTGATTATATCACTGCAACTCATGAATTTGAATTAATTCATCCTGGTTGTATTCGTATGCTCGGTCTTTTTTTATTCGATTGTAAAGGTTGTTACTATTCTAAAGACAAAGTATTTACTAATCGGTGCATATACGTTTTGACTTGGACATATTATATTTTGAGTATACGAGATTTGAATGTCTGAACAATAACTGAGAAATAATTTATCACAATTAAATCCGTATATTACAGCGTAATAGATATTTGAATGTCAGCAACTCGGTAAGATCATAGTTACTACCACATTACCTAATTTATCCGACCAACTCGTCATGAGCATTCCCGAAATCAACACAAACATGACTACTGACTTGAGTTAACCACAAAACAGCATCGAGTTTTAAATCCACTTGTAGCTTACGGCTTATTTGAATGCGGGTTATGTTTTGTTGTAATTGAGTGTACGGAAATAGTATTACATCTCGACATCTTACCATCTTACCATATTCAAAGAGTCAACCACGAAAACATTGTCAAGTCAATCCGTTTGTAACTTACCCAACCAACTCAAACAGTATCAGTATGAAAACAACCAAGCATACACGAGTCCATACAATCGCTACAATCTAAAATCCATAGCAAGTTCGGTTTCAGGCATATACCACCAACTCGTCTTTTTTGTTCAACTGTAAAAGTCGTTACTATACCACAAGACAAAGAGATTACTATGCGATATATTTTGTAAGACAAAAGTAATTACCACTCGGTGCAGGTGATTTGAGATTAACATAATATGTTTGAGTATACGAGATTTGAAAGTCTGATCAACGTATAGTTGCGACTTCATTTCTTACAATCGAACGCTGGTGTTATATCGAAAGTTACCATTCTGTAAACATAAGGATTGATACATTGATGTGCCATATGCAATAGTTGATCATGGCTTGATTATTACATTATTTGCGTTAATTAGACCCGGCGTTGTGGTAAAGGTTATTATGACAGCAACAAACTTTTCAGTACCGTTGTTATTAACATATTGAGTTGTAAAACTATGCGTGTCTGAAATGTTCTTGAATGGAAAATTATTCCACCTTGGTACATATCACCCTGCGTATCGCAGATATCAGAAAATATTTTACAAATGTAATTGTCTCCACTAACCAAGACTAAAGATGAAACAACAATTTCCTTTGTTAAACAATAACCGGTACAATACTTTATCATCGTAATCAGCAGTGAGAATTGAAACACTTTCGCACATTACCCGATGTCAAGATATCACACTAGGTGAATTGACATACCGCCGCTTGATTAATACCTAATCCATTCGCACCATTTCACATACTTTGATCATTACAAAAGTAAATTGGAATATGTTTGCTAGATGCATTCAATTCAGTTAGAAATGTCTGGTACACAACAATCGTAATATCAAGGAAGTACTTGCTACGCTGTAATCCACTTAACGTGTTTTGTATTGTTGTTCATTTGTAGTATTGATTGTTTTCGAACCCCCAAATAATAATTCCCGACATGAAACCAAACCGCTGAAAGTCGTTACCATCACAACGAAACAATTTGTACGATGTTTGTCAAATGCATCCTATAGTTAGGTGTACTAGAATTATTTGTGTAACACATACGCCGACAATGCAATCGAAAATTTTTCCGTTGTCATTCGCTAAAATAAATGTCATCACAATACTCATCAAGCTGTCATCTGTAAATCAAGATTACATCCAACTTTTAACGGTATCGTTTAACTACCGGGTTGCATCAGTTTGCTATTTTTGTCATTTAGTGACTGCTGAACATACCAAACGATACACATTCACTTACGAAATACTGTGTTGGTCGTAATTTCCATCACCGTGATAATCGAAGTACATTTGTTTCGAGTTCATAACAACCGACTACTTTTCTATGACCCGATATATTTTTGACAAGTTATGCTTAGAAGATTGGTGCATCTCGCGAAAAATAATATACCACTCATATTGATACTGCTACTCCATCGACCGGTATTTTCAAACGAGTCGATTTTCAACCGAGCAAAATTTATTACTCGAGTTGTCCTGCTTACTATATTTAAATGTAAACTCACCCGTCTTTCAACAACAAACAATGATAAAAAGTACACAAGCAAACACAACAAGTTTTACTTTTGTAGGACACTAATTATTATTCCACGCATCTCATTTCATACTAAGTGTATATGAAAGATGTTCATGGTACACGAATATATTCGCTCATGCTACGAACATACGCAATGATTGGTGACGCTTTCACACTATTTCGATTTAGTGTAACAAAAACAACAACAACAATTTTCACTCTCTTGACTTATGAAAAACAACAGACGAACCTTCATTCAATATTTTGTTTTTTTGTCAACTAGTTACTTTTTCATGAGACCCCCACTACTCTTACAAAAGTACGAAAGATATTTACATCACACAAAGTAATCAACTTTACTCGATATTCCCATGCTACGAACCTGTACAATGATTGGTGACGCTTTCAAACTGTTTCGTTACCTCAAGACCTTTATTGTCTGAATGGTTGTTCATGTATCTTATTAATCAAATAGTTCAACACACAACAATAGTACGAACAGAAACATCAGAGTTGTTTACACAAAAGTTTGTATGCGTACAGTATGCGAATACCATGTGTAAGTCGAGCGCAATTGTGGTATCCATCCAAGTTTAGTTAACACAAATTCATTACAACGGAGCCGCGTAAACTTTCGTGAAAGAAAAGCATACCCACTTCCCGAGGGTTCTGTCAATGTCATAACAATAAACCAGATACTCCAACAACAGAGTACATATGTTTTCTAGTCACGATCCTTACATCTTTCACATAGATCAATCTACTTTGCTACCGAAAAGTGCTGAGTCATCATATGGTTGTCCTCACAACTAACACATACTATCATACAAAATGGTCGTTATAGTTTGCACACCAACGGTACATCGTACAAGTAACAAGTCTCGAGAATCCAGTTATTCAAAAAAAAACGTGAAAGTATTTCTACACCAAGTCGTTATGTTGACGAAAGCGTATATTGTAATATCATGATCGATTTGCATTCGTTGGCCACAAACTGTCACTACTCTAACTAATTCTTTTTCACTCAAACACAAACGCATACTTGTCACCATTCGTTTTCATAAAGCACGAGTTCAAGAAACTTACTTACTACGACATGAATTTTTATTTTTATGTTGTGTAAATAGGTAATAATTAATTCAAGTAACACTATATCAACATCATCGACTTGTGCTAATAGATTTACATGCGGTCTTGTGGTTTTCGTCGGGACATACAGCACGAACTAACTGTAGACTCCTCTCTGTTGTACAACTACTCGGTAATCGAAATGCATTAACATGTAAACAACGATCTTGTTTCGTCACACCAAAAATATGTTCACTGTCGCGATACTCCGCACAAGACGTGCATAGCCTTTTCACACTCGTAATAGTATACCAACGTCAAGCGATAACGTTTAACAAGACCAACGACACTGAACCCACGACGTTTACCTATGTAAAATTACCACTTTCACTTGCCAGTCCATCGTTTACCTGACTAAACATATTATTTTCCTTTGGAGATCTGACGTTTACCCAGAGTAAGAAACCATTTTCACTTGTAAATATATTTTTTCCTTGGCTAACAAACCTTTTTTCACTTGGAAATATATTTTTTCTCTGGTTAACAAACCTTTTTCACTTGGAAATATATTTTTTCTCTGGTTAACAAACCTTTTTCACTTGGAAATATATTTTTTCTCTGGTTAACAAACCTTTTTCACTTGGAAATATATTTTTCCCTGGGTAACAAACCTTTTTTCCCTGAGCAACAAACCATTCTCACTTGGTGGTCTGTCGTTTAGCCGAGTAAAAATATCATTTTCCTTTGGAGATCCGGCGTTTACCCAGTGTAACAATACATTTTCACCTGGAAAAATACTTTTACCTAGAGTAACTAATCATTTTCTCCTGGGTAACAATCCCTTTTCGTCTGGAAACTATCATTTAACTGAGTACCAATACCGTTTTCACTTGGAAATACATTTTTTCCCTGGGTAACAATACCATTTTCGTTTTGAAAACTGACAACCACACCGGTCAATTTGATATTTTTGTATATTGTTACAACAAACAGTGACGGAAATATACACAGACAACCAGTTTCAGAGTATACCCCATCGGTCGTATCACATCAATATCATCGGTTAACCACATACAATATGCTCTTGTACACCGAAACGCATGTTTTGGAAACTTGGACAATAGACCTCGATAGTTCTGTGATGTCCGGGTTCGTGCTTTGGATTTTCCAGAGTCAAAATGTCTGAATAAAACACCTCCTCGATGACGGTTGGTATGTGGATAACGATGTTCGGAAAACGGTTGGATTTATGTCACCCATCGCGATAACAATTCCTGGTCGAGTTTTCCTCCGGCATGTTTGCTATATTGTGTCTTTATTGGTCAATGTATGTCTCGACATTCAGTTTGAAATCGGAAATGATAAAGTATGTAACCGGATCCGGATATCAACTCTGAATCGATAAACCAATGAACAATATTCAAAGTAAACATGTCACACCCTGTGTTTCCACGAAAAAATACCATCCAGACATACGTCGCGCTTGTTTGCCCACACCAGTATACGCGCAAATGGAGGTGTGTGACATTGCATGCAATGCGTTGGTATACAAACATCGATCCACAGACATTATCATAGTCGATAGTTTTGATGTAGATCGAATGTCACCAGATAACAATACCAATAAGCCACATTGCAATGACTCTGAGTCAATCTGAAGCATGACATACAGACACACAAACACGGAACCGTAACATGGGTTATTCGCACGGCGGAGAAAGTGAACTGTACAGTACATACCAATATTGTGATCACAGTCAAATGTGCGAACCGTGTACAATCATATACCCAGGTTTTTGCTGGATATGTACAATTCCGATAAATCGATACATTTCTTTTCCCTGGACATCAATAATACAATCGCCATTCAAATGCATCACTCGAATTTGAGGTTCGTCCGGTGTAAAATCCATATCAAATAACACCAAAGTGTGCCTTCCGTGTTTTATTATTTCCACCGACGCTTCTTGTCTGTGTCGTAACACTGTGGTGCGGGGAGTTGAAAAACGATGGATTGTGAAACGGATTGACATGACCAACCGAAACGACGTCAATAGCCTTGTGGTGATGACAGTGTCAAAATGCTACCGATATGACGAGACCAACCCGATCTCTTGTAGCGATGACCGTTTCGAAATGTCGCCGGACGAATTAGACCCTTACGATGATGTGTTTTATGATTGTGTGTGAAATCGCGAGGTAGTGTTCTATTGTGGTGTACGATTGCAGTCTTCACAGAAACATACCTTATTGGATCACAGTATCAGTCCGAGATTTTCAGAATCACTGTTCGCGATATTTATCTGGAGTCGTTATGTGGGAGTAGCGACATCCATGCATCGTGACTGAAAGACTGATCGCAATCATTTCGAGCACCGTACTTCGATAGTTCACATTGGTCAAACGCTGTAGCCTCAGCGGAAAACTTCGGTCTCGAC